>NC_066620.1:195295341-195920341 GCF_025201925.1 Gopherus flavomarginatus | reverse complement strand
TTTCAGAAGCTAGCTATAGCTATTGTGCATGAGTCTGGATAACTTATGTAAGAACAAAATGTACTGAAAATAGAAGATTTGAGTAGCTTGGAATGCTAAGAACACTTAGTGAGTCTGTATCTGTCTGCATCTTCTTTAAAGTCATCTTATTAGTTCTTTGACTGTGTCAAGAATGGAATAGTACACAGGGAAAACTATTAAAAGAAAATTCATAGAAATAGTTTGATACTATTTTTTTTTTCAATTTTGAGAATTCCAGACCAAGAAAAATGGTGTATGTATTCTAAAGATGCAACCATTGAGCCAATATCAAGGCTTATGGCTCAATGATTGTACATTTGTAGGTATTTATGACTGTGTAATTTGCTTAATTGTAATATTATATAATCCAGTATTGGGTATATAGAGAATTGTATGGTGGTTTTTAACGTACCAGGTGCCTTACAAAAACAAGGAAGTCAGTCCTTGTCCCAAAGAGTTTACAGCTTGAATTCAGAATGATACAAAAAGTGAGGCTCAAAAACAGATCGAAGAGTAAAAGATGAGGGTGACTATAAGACCACATGGTTACTCAGTAACACAGCCTGATGGTTCCATAACTTGTATTCTGCTAGGCCCCCCCCTCCCCACATACTTTTTTTGGAAAGATGGCAATGTGTTCTTTGGATTGAATGAGGTGAGGTAGATGAGGCAGTATCATGAGTATAAACCTGGGAGCCAAGGACTCTTGAGATCTGATCTTTTCTCTGAGCCCTTATGAGCTGACTTTGAGGTGCTGAGCACATGAAATTTCCATGTGAAGTCACATAAGGACCCTTTGTCTTAAATTCTTTGGGAAATATAGATGATCAACACTTCAGAAAAATAAGGCTTATCTTTCTGTTGCAGTCTCCTTTAAACTGGGTCAAATCAGTTTCTATCTCTGTGATCAAAATAAGAAATTTTGTGACCAATAAAAGGATGAACATAACATAGTTTGCAGATGGCAATTGCATTTGTCATCAATCTACATGACACAAAGAGAGAATCATCATTATTCAGACCCTCATTAATATCCTGAATAGTACCATATGGCTTTTGTTTGAATTTAAGCCTCTTCTGCTAGTTACTTGATAGAAGGTGCTGCAGTTTATGGCATTCTGCTCTGTTAAAGAGCAATTTGCTTTCTATGGCTACGGATTGAATTGTGTGATCAAACAACTTTAAAAGCGATAGATATGGTGGAAGTTGTCCTATTTTCATATGAACTATTTTGCTGTTGTGGATTGTCTTATTAAAACAATCAAATTAACTGTTTGGGTGAATGGTATGGAAGCTACTATAATAGACTGCTTTTGCTTATTTGTAATGTGTAGCTATGGGTGCAAAAACAAAATGAAAACAGTTGGCTAAACTGATTATGGGGTGTGGCTAGTAGACAGGTAGATCTTGTGCACTCAAATTGGAAATACTGAAATTATAAGTTTGTTAGAAGCTATCAAAACTGTAAAGTATTAATATAACTTCTGTTTCCCATTTTAATTCAGAAAATGCTTGTGTTCTCTTTGCCATCTCACTCCTCCTGTTCACGATAAGTGCAATGATGGTGTATGGAGCAATTGCTGTAAGTATAGAACTGAATGGCATGAATAAACTTGGCTAATGTGACTTTCAGATTAACAAACTCTAATTATTTTATTTTTTTTCCAGCACCGAGTGGGTTGGCTCATTCCATTCTTCTGTTACCAGCTCTTTAACTTTGTCTTCAGTTGCCTGGTTGCCATCAGTTCTCTTACTTACATGCCAAGAATCAAAGAGTATCTGGATGAGTTAGTAAGTGTCTAGTAAATTGGGTTAATATTTTACAGGTGACAGTCTTGGTTTTGATAATTGGGACTGTAACTAAGTTTTTTTCCTAATACACTAGACGGTTTGACATTCCAGTCCAAGAGGATCAGTCACATTCAGGCATTAAATAAAGCACTAAGCTAATGACAAACTAGATTTGGTAGGTAGCGTAGATTCAAGTGACTTAAACCATTAACTCCCTCAGGTCAGTTTTTAGATCTTTACAAGTGTATGCTTAACTTAATATCCTGAGTTCCACTCAGATACAGGTCTGGCCTGGGGACTGGAGTTCTGAATCCAAAGAATTTGGCCTCTGTTATTTGTAGGAGATTTGGGAGCCCCCCTTTCCACCTTCAACTTGCAGGCCAGCCTGGCACAAGCTCATTCTGGCCTAGTCGGCATAAATTTGCCTAAGTTCCCTTTCCATACTGCAAAAGGTGTACTCTTCCTGAGTTGGATTGTGGGGTCAGCAGCTGCTTTTGAAGGTGGTCCATGGTGAATTGTGTTGCCATGGGATTGAAGAAAGGACTTGGTGGCAATTTGAAAGCACAAGACCTCTCTGCAGCTGACCCATTCTCTGGTGGTTCCCTTGCAGTCTGTCACTTCAGGATTGAGGTGGGACAAATATTATCCCTGGAGGAAGAGAGTGAGAACTTGAGACATTTCCTAGCTCTTTCATGTAAATAATCCATGAAGGGGAGGTTTGGGCCCCTCAGTTTGAGCTAATCACCAGTGTGAATATAGCCTCAGATTTTGACTGTGTGATATCTGTGGATTTTTTTTCTCTAGCCAGATTTCCCTTACAAAGATGACCTCCTTGCACTTGACTCAAGCTGTATTTTGTTCGTTGTCCTGGTGTTTTTTGCCTTATTTATCATCTTAAAGGTAAACTAGATACTTTGTATTTTAGTTGTTTAAATTACAAATGTTTAAGCTTCAGAAGTTTGTGTATTGCAGTGTTCCTGCTGTGTGGTTGCAAACATTCATAATTTGGATTAAGCATTTTGAACAATATTTTGAGGGTTTTTAACTTGGAGGATGACTTCAGTTTCATATTTGGCATAGTGAAATTGATACCTAAACTTCAATTGCTGTGCTTATTGGGAATAGTGCTGTAGAACAGGTTTTTTTGTGTAGTGGGGGGCAGAAATAAACCTTCAAGCACAGTCTTTAAGTTTGCCTCCTTCTGCAGTAAAGCTCACAAGGAAGTGGTATAATTAGACAAAGCACTTTAAAAACAAAGCTAGTGCATAAACTTTACACAAGTGGGTGGGGGAAATGCTAGTTAATATTGTATATTGCATTCTGAAAAAATATTTTGTAACCTTAAACAAAAGGGGTCCTGAATTTGATGAACTGGGCCTTCTCTATTCCCTCCCAACCCCTGTGCCCCTATATAAAGATGTGATTATGTACGTGGGGGAGATGCAAGTAGCAAATTTTTTTAAATGCCCTAGTGTGTTTAAGAGAGAAACTGAATTAAGACTTTATGCTATAAAGGAATACTACTGTAGCTGGTACGCCTAAAATTAGAGCTGCCAGTTCATAGTCACGTGTTCTTCATGTCTGCTTTTTGTGAGCAGACAATGTAGATCTGAGTTTCCATATTTATGGAAATGTATGCTCTGACTCTGCCTTCCTCTAAGAACTGTCTAGTTAGAGTAAAAGAACAGTAGGGCATGCATGTGCTCGCACCAGCTGATCAAACCCAGTCACCAGCAGTGTGGAGAGTCAGCAAGTTACAATTTTCTACTGCAGTCCTTGCTTTGGAACAAGGATGCGACCACATTTTAAAATCACTGAGTGGTGTGGGACGGGGTGGAACCAGAATTAGTCTCTTGAAGTCTTCTGGAAAAAAGTTGAAATAGCAAAGTTTTTTTTCTTAATTTTGTTAATGCCTTCTGTGAAATCCTATACAGTAGAACCTCAGTTACTAAAACCTTGGGAATGGAGGTTGTTCATAACTCTGAACAAAATGTTGTCTTTCAAAAGCTTACAACTGAACATTGACTTAATACTGCTTTGAAACTTTACTATGCAGAAGGAAACACAGTGCTTTTAACCATCTTAATTTAACAGAAACAGTTTCCTTACCTTGTCAACTGTTTTTAAGTTTTTAAGTTTACAGTTAATATGATACTGTACTGTATTTGCTTTACTTCTTCTCTCTTTGCATACTTCCAAATGAAGTATGTGGCTGACCAGTGAGTTTGTAACTCTGTTGTTCATAACTCTGAGGTTCTGCTGTATTACAATAAGTGGCAAGTGAAGCTTTTTTGAACAGAACAAAACAGATGGACATACCAACAATAGGGCACCGAACACTCATCATGTGTACATGCATGTAAATCTCAGTAAGCTTCAAGAGGGTATGTGTTGGTAGGCTATTAGGCCATAACTTCGCTAAACTGTTTGTCATTTTGCCTTCAGCCACCTGAACAGTGCACAGATAGAACCTACTCCAAGTTTGCATTATGTAGCTTTCTATCAGAATATAACTCATTAATTTCAAATGTGTTACTATTTCAAGTATGGTAGCACTTTAGAGCCCCAAGCATAGATCACTCTATCAGGCATTGTACTAACACCAAACAAAATGACAGTCCCTGCTCCGAGGTGGTTACAATTCAAGTTTGAATAAAGTAAAGTTAAGCCTTTTTTATTTTTATAATATATAATTTATAAAAATAAAAGTGGTGATTGAGCCACACACTAGAACTAAAAGGGCATCCGGCTTTCTGGAGATAAGAGAAGACTGGCTATCAAAGCTGCTGTTTTTTCTTTTCTCTTCCCCTCTCAGTTCTTAAACCGTATTGAGAGCCTAAAAGCAACTCCCAATTCAGGTCCCTAACAAAACTCTAGGTTCAAATCGATCCCTCTACATTTAGCAGTGTTGTAGCTGCTCTGGGATGGGGAGACTGGGGGCTTCCTTTTTAAGAAGACATATTTTTGGTGCCCCCTTCTGTCTGCCTCATTCATCCATGGGACCTTCTTCCTAGGCTCCAGTCCCTGACAGAACAATTTCTCTTCTCCCTGGTCTCTTTCACAGCCTTGCTTCTTTCAGCCCTTTGCCTGGGCACTTGACTGACTCCTCTCAGCCCCAAACCCTTAATATCTTCTCTTTCATCGCTAGGATGTCAGGATTAGCTACAGTCTCATCTCTGCCTCCTTCCATCACATGGTGGTGGTTTTTTTATGTGTGGGTTTTTTGGTGGTTTTTTTTTTGTTGTTGTTGTGTGGTGTTTTTTTTTTGTTTTTTTGTTTTTTTGTTTTTTTTGGCGGGTGAGGGGCAGGGTTGCAGGGAGAGAGGTGCCTCTCCCTCGGCTGCAGCAGGGTCAGGGTCAGGGGAGAGATGCCTGTCAACTGGCTGCAGCAGGTCTGGGGCTTGGGGAGTGGCATCTCTCCCTGACACAGCCTTGAGCACCTGCACTGGGCTTAACTGGCAGCTGCATGGCCACATAGCTTAGAGGGAGCTGAGTCAGGGACCCATTGAAGAAATTACCTGTGAAGTACTTTTTACTACTGTGTTGCTCTTCCATGCAGTCTGTTTCCCTGAGTTGGTGTGCTAGCAACCAGGTGAAAGGAATTAACATTGTTCTCTGATGTGCTGGAGATGTTTGTTCTCTAGATGTACATGTAGGCATATACTGAAATAGTAACTGTTCAGTAGTTTTATTGATTAAGACCATGATTTGGGTGGGGACATTAATGTACAAGGCCAACTGGTTAAATACCTTGGGCCATATTCACTGCTGAGGGTAAAACATTCCAATGACCTCAATAAGTTTGCACCTGCTTCTGTCAGTTCATTTTTAAAGCAAATTGATTTATTTATTAAAATATAACTCTCATCTCTCAGGCCTATCTAATTAACTGTGTATGGAACTGCTATAAATACATCAGCAACAGAAACTTGCCTGAGATAGCTGTGTACCCTGCATTTGAAGCTCCTCCACAGGTAAAGTCTCTTCCTTAGACAAAGGAACGGAAATTGACAGTATTTTAAAAATTGATTTAATGTCTGAATGTACTTCTAAAATTAAACTGTTACCCCTCAAGAGAACCAGTTTGAGTTACAGCTGCATTGGCTTCTGTCTCAGCCCCCATGGACTGTACATGAAAGAAATGAGTCAAATGAGGGAGAATGGAGTAAAAAGTGAATAAATGTTTGTTTAACTCAGATTGTTTAATGCCTCTGTTCAAGGTGGTGGATATAAAGTAACACATGGAAGACCTTTTGAGTGCAGTATTTAAATTTGACAAGACTATTGATGATGAGGCAGGCAACAAATTGTGTGAATGCTGCAGTTCTGTCTTAAAGAGTAATATACAGGGTTTTGCAAATGTGAATATTCCTCAGCGGAAAGATGCTTTTGGAACCCTAATTTCATGTTTCTGTGAAGCTGCTGGACAGTGCATCATGCATTTAATTTTCTGATCAGATGTCAGTCAGGAGGGATCAGATTTTATTTAAAATTCTGTAGAATTTTTGTGCGACTCTGCCTCAACTGCTCAGGTAAAACAAAGGACCACTATTGAATGGCAGCTTCCAGAAAGCCTGTAGCACCTGATTTTTTTTTTTTGGAAAACGTGTCAATAGTACAACAGAGCTTCCTCTGCTTATTCATGTCCATACAAGGATAGCATTAGTTTCTAGGTGGTCAGGATTTTACTCCCCTGTCCATTAACTGGACTCCATTTGGTCCTAACTCTTTGAGTTAGTAGCTATGGGACTTTAGACCACTACGATCCAGGTGCGCTAGCCGTCTGATCACAGATCCTTGTCTCTTCAGTGCTGGTCAGAAATTCTGTGTCTGTTCCAGTATGCACGATTAGAAGCAAATGGAGTAATAGGCACTAACTAGGGAGAACTTAGCAGCTCCTCCCTGTAATCTGAAGATGCTGAAGTTGGGAGGAGAAACACTCACTGGTTACATATCAGTTGTTTCCATGTGAAGGTGTTCTCTGTCTGTACTTGCATGAACCCCACCACTATAGTACCTGAACATCTCAATGAAGCTCCTGTGGAAGTGTTGTGATCATTAGATCTAGTAGAGAAATAATTTAGGATTATTGGGAGCAGCAAATAAAAATTATTTAACATATTGTAGCTCTAGTTACAATAGGTACTGTATGACTCAGCTGCAGTACCAGTGATTTTCCAGACTAAATAGTTTTATGGAACTACAAATAAGAGAAACAGTATCAGGACCCAAACCTCAGCCCCTCCTACTTGGTTATTAGTACACTTTTGTTGTGTGGGTCACCTATGAGAGTTCTGGGACACACTGTTCCTATAGTTCAAGAACCACTATCCCGTGCACATAGTAGCAGCATTCCACTAGCTTTGCAAGACTGGATGCTGCTAGTGGGCTGGATGATTGGACTATAAGGTGGATAGAAAGCTGGCTAGATCGGGCTCAATGGGTGGTGATCAACGGCTCCATGTCTAGTTGGCAACGGTTTCAAGTGGAGTGCCCCCAGGGTCGGTCCTGGGGCCAGTTTTGTTCAATATCTTCATTAATGATCTGGAGGATGGTGTGGACTGCACTCTCAGCAAGTTTGCAGATGACACTAAACTTGGAGGAGTGGTAGATATGCTGGAGGGTAGGGATAGGATACAGAGGGACCTAGACAAATTAGAGGACTGAGCCAAAAGAAGCCTGATGAGGTTCAACAAGGACAAGTGCAGAGTCCTGCACTTAGGACGGAAGAATCCCATGCACTGTTACAGACCAGGGACCGAATGGCTAGGAAGCAGTTCTGCAGAAAAGAACCTAAGGGTTACAGTGGACAAGAAGCTGGATATGAGTCAACAGTGTGCCCTTGTTGCCAAGAAGGCTAATGGCATTTTGGGCTGTATAATTAGGAGCATTGCCAGCAGATCAAGGGACATGATCATTCCCCTCTATTCGGCACTGGTGAGGCCTCATCTGGAGTACTGTGTCCAGTTTTGGGCCCCACACTACAAGAAGGATGTGGAAAAATTGGTAAGAGTCCAGCGGAAGGCAGCAAAAATGATTAGGGGGCTGGAGCACATGACTTATGAGGAGAGGCTGAGGGAACTGGGATTGTTTAGTCTGCAGAAGAGAAGGATGAGGTGGGATTTGATAGCTGCTTTCAACTACCTGAAAGGGGGTTCCAAAGAGGATGGATCTAGACTGGTCTCAGTGGTACCCGATGACAGAACAAGGAGTAATGGTCTCAAGTTGCAGTGGGGAAGGTTTAGGTTGGATATTAGGAAAAGCTTTTTCACTCAGTGATGAAGCACTGGTTTGGGTTACCTAGGGAGGTGGTGGAATCTCCATCCTTAGAGGTTTTTAAGGTCAGGCTTGACAAAGCCCTGGCTAGGATGATTTAGTTGGGGATTGGCCCTGCTTTGAGCAGAGGGTTGGACTAGATGACCTCCTGAGGTCCCTTCCAGTCCTGATATTTTATGATTCTAGTGACAACTGGAGAAGCTAGTGATATGAAATTTATATTGGCATAGAGGGTGATGTGAATCAGTTCACAAAAGTGAACATACTTTCAGAGTCTAGAATGCAGTAGTTTCAGATACATCAATTAGTATTTCAGAGCCAAGAATGCAGATCAGCAACACCAAGCTGTGTTTGTTTTTATTTTGTGCTTCTGATAATCCTTTACACACACACAACACCCAGGAAGCCCTCCCCCAAAGTGGATCTAGCCTACTCTGTTTCTGCTAGAAAACAGATATAAACAATCTAACATAATTAAACACTCTCAGAATTCAAAAATCTTATATCAATTTGTTTTGACAGAAAATCTCCAACAAAACTTTTAAACAGAAATTCCTGTTTCGTGAGCTTTTTCTTGGGAGTATGGAAGGCAAAATTGTTTCCCCTACTAGCTCCTTTGCTGCTTACTAGTAAAGGATAAAAATGGAATAGAGATAATGGCAGAGATTTAGATTCAACAGAAGAATAAGCTGCTTTTGCAGCTTCTGGCATTACATTTGCTGTTTCACTCTAAAGTCTGCCTGGAATAGAGAATCAAGTTGATACGGCTTCTCCTAAATGATTCTGCAATCTGTTAACTTCACTGTTTTTGTGTCTTGGTTTTTTCCCCTAGTATGTCCTGCCAACTTATGAAATGGCAGTGAAGATGCCTGAGAAGGAACCCCCACCTCCTTACATACCTGCCTGAACCAACTGTGCTTACGTTAGTTAACATCTGTACCAACTTCTTGGGGTTTTTTGTCCTTTTTAATCTTGCAAAATTGCTTAAATATTCAGGGCTTTAGGAGCAAACCTTTCTGTTGAAGGATGTTTGATATAACTCTACTAAGCAAAACACATCTAGCAGTAATTTTTTTCCTGTTTGCTTTAGTTTTTGTTCTCTTTAATGGTCTTAAACATGTTTGTTTGCCTTAGGGTCTTGTACTGCAAACATTAGAACTACATGAGTGAAGTAGTTCATGTGACATCAATGGAACAACTCATATGAGTAAAGTTAGCCGCAGACATACGTCTGCTCGGTTGGGCTCTTAATTTGTAGACTATTTTTTGTAAAGTAGTTCATAAAGACAATCTGATCTACCAGCAAAATGAGTTTTTGCCTTTCTTTAATAACTTTTGGGGGAAAGAGGTTGGGAGGGAGGTTTGACGGTGGTGTGTGTGTACATATTTTTTTACTCTGCTCTTTTCTCACACTATTTTACCTTATTTTTGTTATCTATTGCCTTGAAACATTTTCAGGAAGAGTGAAGTTGGGACTAACGTTTGAAGTTTTACAACATGCTGTGAATGCAAGAAAAAATGCACAGAAATTACTTAAATGTGGGAGATGATGGTTGCATGCTTCTAATCTGTATATTTTCTCTATTTGTGATAAATGATACTTTAATAAATCTTTTAAGAAATGTTTACTAGTAGTCCTGACTGTGTGTTTAGGGCGGCATGGAGAGGAATTCCCAAACAAATAGCTTACTGATTTGGTAATGATCGAAGGAAATTTTGTATTATGTGCTCTTTTGTAGGAGGGAAAACTTCAACAGAAAACATGGCTTACGAGAGAGAGGGGATATTAGTCATAAGAACAAAATTACCATGTAACAGAATTTACATTCTCCACAGTCTCAACCTTCTGTATCTAGGAAAATGTGTGCAGCTTTCCAGTAAGCTGAAATGTAGAATAAGGGGATATTTATTCTTCCTGTGCTGCCCTCGCTTAAATTCCTCACATCCGCTTTGAGTTCATGGTCTCGCTCTTCCTCCCCTACCCCCCTTCTCTGGGAAGGATACAAAGTTTGAGATGCTCAGTCACATCCAAGATTGCACAACTTTGTCTTTGCCTCCAGCTTGGCTCTCACTGCCTCCCGTTCCTCCTAACTTATACCTGTGCTCCCCCAAGTACGGCTAGATGTTTTTAATTGCACCTAGTCCTCTTGGTTATAATGGCCTGGGTAGGACCTAACTAATCATGTACACAAACTGCCAAAAGGGAAACTAGTGGTACTGAGGATACTGTCATGTTCCAGTTTATATTGGAACTGATACAGCAAGCATGTCAGCAAATGTCCAGTTTTGAGCCCTCATATCAACATTTTGCATCTGTCCCAACTCTACTAAGTTAGTAACAGTTACAGGACACCTATTTTTTTCCTAGTTATATTTCTGTGCCCCTCTGGATGTTGCTGTAAATATCCCCCAGTCTAACTAATGGTCAGCTTTGTTTCAATTCACTTTACACCTTTTCCCTTTTGGAGATGGTGATGAGGTATCAAATGATTTCTGATGGAAATATTTTTCTTTTGTTTAATAGCACGGTCTCTATCTATATATAATAAACCATTTAACAATTGTGAGGAGAAAAAAGTTAAGGGTCCAGGTCTGGGATATAGCAAGAAACGTTTTACTTGGATAAACATTCTCAATCCGTTTTTTTGTTTCTTTTTTTTGTTTTTGATCAATCAGAGGAGCAGGCAGGAGAGCAAAAGCAACAAATCTAAGGCTTGTATGTTAACTAATAAGGATAAACCAGGCTTTCTGTTAACCAGTTTCTGGAATGGAACCTTAATAAAAACACTTACCGTGGACATCCACAGTTCTTCAACAAAATTCACAACTGCTTTTTGTAAGGTCTAATCTGAAATCCCTCCCCAACCTAGGAAAGTGCATGGGACTCAATTTATCTATCTTAGCAGGATGCAGTACTGGGATTTGAACCAGGGGTTCCAGGGAATCTAGCTATTTCAATTTATAAAAGGCTAAGATCACTAAATCAACAGCTTCACCCCAAGTAGTAGGTCCTTCAGAAACCAGACAATAGCTGTCTCTGAGGTAATATTGTACCAAAGAACATGGCTTCAGCTTATTCATAAGATTTATTGCAAATAGCTAACTTTTTTTTCAGGGTTACTAGTAGACATACAGCTTGCACCTTTAACTTCCTGTTAAAATAGATCTGACTGTGTACTGATGATCAGCACATGTAGCTTCCATTGAAGTCAGGCACTCAACTTGGCACTTCACAGGACCAGACTCTACCTGTGTTAAGAAAAGCAGGTGCAGAGGTAAACTGGGTACCTCAGAGGTGTTGCAGACCTTAATTGTTTGAAGCTGCTTTGAGATCTCCAGATATGCTGCTGTAGTAGTTGTTCTTCAAACCTTTTTTTCCATTTGGCCTAGAAAGGAGTTTTGTTTGTTTTGAAAATTGCAGTTGAGAGTGTAAATTGAGCTTGACAGAACTCTAGCTGCGAACTGTTGTCCTTAATTAATCACTAGATGTGTCCAAGAAGTTGCAAGTGTATCAGTACGAGTGGGAGCTTGTACTAGAACTACTATGGGTCACTTAAAAGCAATTGTTCTTAGTTGTGTCATAAGACATGCAAATTAAAACTAGCTAAGCACAACAGTTGCTTTAGTATTATTGGCCACATGTCAAAGACCTCCAGGAATGCATTGGTCTCACTAATAAAACTAGTGTCCCATGCAGGGGTCCTAGGTTATGGTCACTGCGACCATGTTATATACAACTAATTTTAAAAATGGCTGTATTTCAGTATGTACTATAAAGCTGTACAGTATATGCTGGTTTTTCAGTAACTTTTTATTCTCCATTTAAAAGTAAATACAGGAAAAAAATAAACCTCCATCTTGCATTGGATATATAATGTACAAAATTACATCATGGTTTTATGTGGAGTGAAAATTAATACCTTAAGTATTAGTCCATTAAATCAGACTGTATTAAGTGTACACTATCCAAAAGTAAAATTAAGATCAGCACACTGTTAGAAGCTTTTTATCTTGCATCTGTTGCAGACAGTATTTATATTAACTGATGCTGACTAGATGTTTCCATGCTCATTTTTATTATAGTCAATGAGACACTGTCCTTGATTTGGAGTTGTGGAAGATATGAATCATTGTATTTAGCAGTGTATTGATTTGTAGCATGGCTCCTTAAAATATCAACATAGAAAACCACCAGTTTGACATATTTAAAACATTGCCCCAATGTGACTGAATTATTAATCAGGATTGCAGGATAAGACGCATGGAGTAAGGACTTAAAAATTCCATTTTAAAAGAAATACTTATGAACTTGACTCAGAGCACAATCTGTAAAATTACTTTTAAAATGCCTGTCTCCAAGGAATAGTTTTGTTTTGTTTTGAAATTAAAGATTTCCTGCCCCCGCCCCCCCCCCCCCACGCACACACACACACTTTTTTTTTTTACAGCAATAAAATATATCTAAAAACATAAAGTCAGTAAGTGGAGTGCTGTTGAAACATTAACCATAGTGACAACACTACACTGCTGTTCATGGTCTGATATGGCTCAATGACTATATTTAAGTATTTATCCATTGTGGAATAGTTATTAGACCAGACAGAGGGGGAGAGAATATGACTCTGGAGACCTTAACACTGGCTTACAACCTCCCAGGTGGATGCCCTGAGTCCAGTGCCCATGCTTCAATCACTCTTTTAGTTGGTTCATACTAGAACAGCTTCAACAGGAGATTGAGGGAGCATCCACAGCAGAGTACCCCAGAGCTCTGTGCTTAGGGTAACCTTCTGAGAGGTGGGAGTTCCCCTGTTGGAATTCTAATATTTGAAATTAATAATATGGGAAACTACTAAACACTAATTTAACCATAACTTCCTTTATTGAATCCAAAGCCCAAATGGTACTTTCACAATTGCTCTAAATGTGCCTAAATAATAAGCAATTTACTGCATCCAAACAGTAACAGCATTTGATCAAGCCCCTTACAAAGGGCTATTCCCAGGGGTGCTTAGACCCATATTGGTCACCTCCAACATGGGCAGCCAGGTATTAGCAACAAACTCTTTAAGAGTTTAGTTTTTTTATACCCTTTAACAAACAGTAATTGGCAGAGACATTGCCTAACTTTTAGCTAAAAAATTTGAGACAGTTCACCCTTAATGCAGATAAGATTTATAACCTCCTTTTCCCCAAGGCCTTTCCACTCCTTCTTTGTGCTCAACAGTGTTTTCTATTGCACCTAGGCTTTAACACTGATGCATGAGAGGCAGGCTCATTTTTAAGACATTCTTTGTATTATTTAAAACCATCTGCAGTCACCCCTATCGGTCAGAAGCCTTCTTTTTAGAACCTTTATCTTATTCTTTGAACCAGACATCCTCCCTCTTCCATTCCTTCTGGCCATATAACTTAGTATTTTCAAGAGGCCTTTCCCTTCTATTTCCTTGTCAGGGCCTTTCTTTACAACACATCTATTTTCTTAGCTTAAATGTAGATAACTCCAATTCCATATTTATCCTACTCCTCTTGTTCATGTCCTTTCTCTTCCTCTGGCAGAAACTGGAGAATTGAACCTGGATCTCCCATATCCCATGCAAGTGGAGGTAGGCAGAGGTACTTCCTCTTCCTGTAATCAGATTATGAATGGAAGCCAGTAGGTTAGGCGTCTAAGCACACCTACAAAATCAGGTCCTGCATAAGACTCAAGCACAGTGGTTCTCAAACTTGTACTTGTGACCCCTTTCACATAGCAAGCCTCTGTGTGACATCCCACCCCATTATAAAAATCTGTTTTTAATTTGTATAACACCATTATAAATGCTGGAGGGTTTGGGGTGGAGGCTGACAGCTCATGACTCCCCCCCCCCATAACCTCACAACCCCCTGTAGGGTCCTAACCTCCAGTCTGAGAGCCCCTGCTTAAGCAGATGAGTGCCATCTTCCCCTGGTTTGTGAATCACTGGGTTTAGATAAGAGAGAGAGAGGTGTCCAGATGGCTATAGGGAGGAAGCAATGCATGTGCCCGGAGGCAGAAACTTAAGTGCTCAGGGAGGTTTTACGTGACTTCTACCAAATTACAAATAGCTTCTTCCCAGCCATGGAATTAAACACTGTTGAAAATCCCACAAGGCACCTTTTTTCATCTTCAGATGCTTAAATACACAGGTGCTGGATTCCTCTGGTTCCCTGGTTGTGCTCACCTCCCCAGTCACCCCACCTCCACACCCCTTTCCGCAAGACCCGACTCCACTCCATTCTCCACACTTCCATAAGCATACCCTGTCCTTGCTCCTTCCCACTACAAAACCTGCACCCCATGGCAGGTGGGAGGCACTGATTGGTGGAGGCTGCCCATGGATGGGAGGCAGTGTGGGGAGCTGGCTGCTGGTGTGTGCCAAGCACCCACTATTTTTTTTTTCTGTGGCTGCTTCAGCACCTATGCTTAAATACCTTTAAAAATCTTGTCCTGTAGGCTGGATTCATAAATATATTTGGGAACCTGGTCTTAGGTGGGTTCAAAAATGTTAACCTAGGCCTATACAACACAAGCATTTATGGGAAATATACAATAAGATCAAGGGTGGTGGTAAGGGGGTATGAACCAGGGAATCGCACTAGCCTCAACTGGTGAGAGGAAACAGCATGACTTAGGGGGGCTGTGCTTCACTACAGCCTCAAAAACAGGTCCCCCCAATCAGTACTGTGTCAAGTTTACATGCCTGGGTCCTGAGGCAGCAGGTTGTCATATAGGGCTCCCTGGGCACCAGCCACTTGAGATCAGGGCCAGGGACAGCCTGGGTGGGGATGAGCTAGAGAATGCAGTGTTAGCAGCATATGGGAGTTGCCTTCCTATTGCCTTGATGTGAATAACAGAGGTGTGATAACGCTGAGCCGTGTGGGCCTCCCTAAAGTTTGTCTAC
This sequence comes from Gopherus flavomarginatus, assembly GCF_025201925.1. Classification (NCBI taxonomy): domain Eukaryota; kingdom Metazoa; phylum Chordata; order Testudines; family Testudinidae; genus Gopherus; species Gopherus flavomarginatus. The sequence goes on along the minus strand of NC_066620.1, from coordinate 195,905,334 downwards.
GCTGCACATTAAGCATGGGTCTGTGGGACCCAGACTTGTGGCCTAGTGTATCTAAGGCTGGGCCAGAGGCTCCACACTGCATTGTGAACCCAGGTTCCCAGTAGCCAGGCCCAGCTCTCACAGTCCTGCTAACTACCCCACGCTGCACTACACCGCGCTTCTGACTCAGATCCGCGGCGAGACCTGCGTCAACACTACAAACTGGCAGGGCTTGGACCCAGTCCAGACCCTAGCCCCCCCCGCCCGGTCCCCAGAGCCTGCTGTCCCGACACACGGAGGAGTGTGTGAGCGGAAGGGGCCCGAGTCGGAGCCCGCTCCGCGCAGACTTGGGGAGGGAGGCGCCCCCACATCCCACCGCCCTCAGGGACCCACAGGAAGGAGCCGCGGTCAGGGTCAGCAGCTCCCAAGGGAGCGTCCCCCGCCGGCTGCTCTGGGCGGCGCCGGCCACAAACCGGGACGCGACGGGGCTGCAGAAGCCCCGTCCCCGCTCACCGCACGGGTGGGGTGAGGGGAGGCAGGCTGGCTGGGAGGGACAGAACGATGGGGCAGATCTTGGAAATCGTCATACCGCCCCGGAAGTGAATGTGTTTACTTCCGGGGCGCGCTCCGGCGGCGGTTACCAGGGAAGCCGGGTTGCTAGGGAAGCAACGGTAACACGCTCCCCTTCCAATCACTCCTGGGCCGAGCCCCTCCCCCCACGGGCTTCTGCTGCCCCCATTTTCCCGCCCCTGGTCTCCGCAGGATGTTCATCTACCTGAGCAAAAAGGTGAGTGACCCGGCGGCCTTTCCCAGGAGGGCGGGGCAGAGCCCCGCGTCGCCAGCACCGAGCCCGTCCTGCGGCTGGGGTCACAGGCCTAGCGGGAGCCTCCGCCGAGATGCCGGGCCCTTTCCGCTACTCGCAGGCAGGGGCCTCTCCCCAGCGCTGCCGCCCCCTCCCAAAAGCAGCAGGGGGCTGGGAGAGCTGGGATCTGTTCCAGCCCTAGCGCTGCCCTGGCTCCGGTCTCTTCCCTCCGGGCCCCCCGCTGCAGGGTGCGGCTAAAGCTCCTGGCCTGCCCGGGGTGTGGAGCGGGGGAGGGGGGGCCTCTTTCCTGCAGCCTCCCCTCACAGCTGATCCTATCGAGCAGCGGTGCCGGGCTGCGGGGCAGATTCGTACCGATTTTAAGGCCAGGAGGGCGAGAGCCATGAGACTGGCCTAGGCTGGCCTCCAGGCTGACGTAAGGCAGAGACCTTCCCACATTAATTTCTGCATCAAGCCTGCAGTCTAGAGCTAGGTTATGGCCCTGAGCACTGAAGAGATGTAGGAACTACAGCTCCGAAATTGCCTTTCTTAGGCACCCTAGAGAGCTCCCTGTAAGTCCAACATGAGCAAATCCCCAGTGTCCTTATCCATTTCTCCCCCAGTGTTTGGCACCTTCCCTCACAAATCGGAGCAGTTGACGTGGAAGATAAATAAGTGGACCCCTATGTTAGATGTTTTAAGAAATATCCTATTTTTATTGATTATTACTGTTACACTTCCCCTTCCCTATATTTGATTCCCTTGATTTGTTTATCTTTGTATAACTTTACATGAATGGCCTTTACTGTATTCTATCAACTTTTAATTGTAGTAATGTGCTTACAATTCTGATAAGTTGCTGGAACAATTTATATTATGATGCACAGTATCCCAAGTGTATTTGCTTAGTGTTTGTGGTTGAGGTGTTTTCAAAATAAGACATTGTTATTAATCAATTCTAATGGAAAAATATTTTTTTCTTACAGATTGCAATTCCTGGTAATGTTCAGCTAAGATGTATATCTTGGAACAAGGACCAAGGTTTCATAGCATGTGGTGGAGAAGATGGATTGTTGAAAGTTTTAAAATTAGAAACACAGACAGGTAAAGGAAATTTTGGAGGAAAATCCACCAGGTCTCTGAACACTTAAAGTGGTGTTCTTCGTTGAAAGTGACTTTGAAATATGATATTGTGTGTAGGGCTGTCAAGCAATTAAAAATTAATTGTGATTAATTTCATTATTAAACAATAATAGCATACCAGTTATTTCAATATTTTTGGGTGTTTTCTACATTTTCAAATATATTGAGTTCAATTACAGCACAGAATACAAAGGCCAAGACTATAACAGGGTTCAAAAAAAATCTAGATAAATTCATGGAGTATAGGTCCATCAGTGGCTATTAGCCAGGATGGGCAAGAATGGTGTCCCTAGCCTGTTTGCTAGAAGCTGGGAATGGGTGACAGGGGATGGATCACTTGATGATTATCTGTCTGTTCATTCCCTCTGGGGCACCTGACATTGGTCACTGTCGGAAGGCAGGATACTGGATTAGATGGACCTTTGGTCTGACCCCGTGTCCGTTCTTATGTTTTTAAAGTGTACAGTGCTCACTTTATATTTATTATTACAAATATTTGCACTGTAAAAAAGAAACAAAAGAAATAGTATTTCAGTTCATCTAATACAAGTACTGTAGTACAATCTCTTTATCATGACAGTTGAACTTATAAATGTAGAATTATGTAAAAAATAATAATGCCTGCACTCAAAAATAAAACAATATAAAACTTTAGAGCTTATAAATTCACTCAGTCCTACTTCTTGTTCAGCCAATTGCTCATACGAACAAGTTTGTTTACATTTGCAGAAGATAATGTTGCTTGCTTCTTGTTTACAATGTCACCTGAAAGTTCACATGGCACTGTTGTGGCCTACGTTGCAAGATATTTACATGCCAGATGTGCTAAAGATTCATATGTCCCTTCATGCTTCAACCACCATTCCAGAGGATATGTGTCCATGCTGATGATAGATTCTGCTAAATAACAATCTAAAGCAGTGCAGAACGACAGATGTTCTACTCCTGGGGGATTACTGTGCCAAAAAATTAAAAGTTCTGTGCACAATATTCTGCATATTTTATGTGTCAAAATAACACAATATAATCACACCCGTTTCAGTTTCAAAATACCTGTCAGCAAGTATGTCTATAAGAATACAGACAACAAAAAAGAATCAGGAAATATTTTTTGACAATAGATTCCTTACTAGGCATATTAATACAGAACTCTTGAGTAATAATTCATTTAAACTACAATACAGAACTGTATTTCCCGCACCTCTCAGAAGCAGGAGGAGCTCAGGGAGAGGGAAGTAGATTGCTGAGAAGGAGCCTAGGTGTGAACTTGGAAGGTTTTTGGGTATGGGTGCGAAAAGTATGAAACAGATTTTTGGAGAGGGGACAGGGAGGGATTGTTAGGGAGCTTCCCCTATGCAGACCGTGGCTGACCCCTAGCCTCTCCCATTTAGTCAGGCACGTCTGCCCATATCACCGTGTGTTCTAGCACCCCCTTGTGTCCTTGCACCCCCTGTCCATATTTCCCCCCCACCCCCATTCAGACACCCACTCCCCTCATCCCCATGTGGCCCTGCACCCCTCCTCCTGTCCCCATGCAGCTCTATACCTCCTCTCCCATCTCCATGTGTCTCAGTGCCCCCAACAACCACACCCTAGTCTCTGTGTCCCTGTATCTCCTCTCCCTGTCTCCACGTTTGTCTGTGCCCCACCTGGCCACTCCCTTGTCCCTACGTAGCGCTGCACGCCTCCCCCATCACTGTGTGGCCCTGCACCTCTTTCCCCCCGTGATCCTGTGCATCCACTCCCATTCAGCTGCTGCTCCAGTCAGTCCTCCCCCACTAGCCCTTATGATCTCCTGTCTGATCCCCCCCCAGCACCCCAAGCTGTCTGTCTCCCCATAGCCCCTGTGTCCTGACCGGACCTGACAGGTGCTGCAAAGGTAGGCTCTTTCTCTCCTCTGGCTGTCTGGGAACTGCTGCTGTTCTTGCGCCACAGCGCAGTCTGGTGGGAAAAATGTGGAACTGCAGCAACGTTTCAGCAAAAGCTTTTTTCTGTGCAAAAATTTTAAAATATGCATGGGTCATCAATTATGCACGTGCACAATAGCGCAGAATTCCCCCCGGAGTAATTTTCATCATCTGAGTTAGATGCCACCAGCAGAAGGTTGATTTTCTTTTTTGGTGGTTCATGTTTTCACATTGGAGTGTTGCTCTTTTAAGACTTCTGAAAACATGCTCCACACCTTGTTGCTCTCAGATTTTTAGAAGGCATTTCAGATTCTTTAACCTTGGGTTGAGTGCTGTAGCTATCTTTAGAAATTTCACATTGGTACCTTCTTTGCATTTTATCAAATCTGTAGTGAAAGTATTCTTAAAACGAACAACATGTGCTGGATCATCATCCGAGTCTGCTATAACATGAAATATATGGCAGAATGTGGGTAAAACACAGAGCACGAGACATACAATTCTCTGCCAAGGAGTTCAGTCACAAATGTAATTAATGTGTTATTTTTTTAAATGAGCATCATCAGCATGGAAGCATATCCTCTGGAATGGTGTTCGAAGCATGAAAGGACATATGAATGTTTAGCATATCTGGCACATAAATACCTTGCAACAACAGCTAAAAAAGTGCCATGTCAACGCCTGTTCTAACTTTAAGGTGAGACTGTAAATAAGAAGTGGGCAGCAGTATCTCCCGTAAATGTAAGCAAACTTGTTTGTCTTAGCAAGTAGCTGAAAAAAAAGTAGAACTGAGTGGACTTGTTGGCTCTAAATTTTTACATTGTCTTGTTTTTGAGTGTAGTTATGTAACAAGAAAAAATCTATATTTGCAAGTTGCAGTTTCATGATGAAGAGATTGCGCTACAGTACTTGTACGAGGTGAACTGAGAAATACTATTTCCTTTGTTTATCATTTTTATAGTGCAAAAAAAATATAAAGTGAGCACTGTACACTTTGTATTCTATGTTTGTAGTAGAAATCAACATAATTGAAAATATAGGAAAACATCCACAAATATTTAATACATTTCAATTGGTTTTCTATTATTGTTTAACAGTTCAATTAAAACTACAATTAATCGTGATTAATTTTTTTGAGTTAATAGTGTGAGTTAACTGCGATTAATTGACAGCCCTAAGTGTGGGTTTCCCTTAGCACTCTGACCACACACACACACACACACACACACACACACACACACCAGATTTATAGAATAAAAGGATGCTGTTTTCACAGTCCTATTAATGTCATTGTCGCTTAAAATCATACTTTTAAAAACTGCAATCTATCTCGGTGTATTTCTGTCTGATCAGTATCTGTCATCTAGATCTAAATTCCTTGGAACAGAGACTGTGGGTGGAATTTTTAAAAATACTTAAGCCCCAGATCCATAAAGATAATTAGGTGCCTAAGTCCCATTTTTAGGCATCACTGTGATCCACCAAACCTCCACTCTGCTACCACTTAACCTTATAGGGATAACCTCACTTCGCACGTAAATATCTCCTGAAACAGTTCCCTAGGCACCTAAGGACTGGTCTTCACTACAGGGAGATCAGCGCTGCTGCAATTGATGCAGCAGGGGTCGATTTAGTGAATCTAGTGAAGACCTGCTAAATCAATGATGAGAAGAGTAAGGGAAGTCGACCGGAGAGCGCCTTCTGTTGATGCAGTGCAGTGAAGACACTGGGATAAGTTGACCTAAGCTATGTCGACTCCAGCTACGTTATTGATGTAGCTGGAGTAGCGTAACTTAGGTTGACTTACCCTGGTAGTGAAGACAAGCCCCAAGTTTCAGCCTCTGAGCATGGGCACTGCACCCTCATTCTTGGTGTCTGCACCCTATGTCGCACCTAGACCGCAGTATGATCCCTTAACTGGGGGAAGATAGATGGAGGAGTGTCTGTTGGGCCTGATCCCATAAGTATACTCAGAGGCTCCCTACCTGTGCAAAGCAGTCAGTAGGGAGAAGGTGTCCTTCCCTTATAAACTTTAGCCCAGTGGTTACCCTATTTCCCCAAGATATAGGAAATCCCCAGTTCAATTCACCCCTCTGATGAGAAGAGATTTGAACAAGGATCTCTCACCTCTCAGATGAGTGCCCTAGCCACTGGACTATGGGATATTCTGTTGTGGGTCTCTCTCCAGTTGAAGTTGTTCCATTTTAATTAAATAATTGAATAATTAACTATTAATTAGGGCAGAGAGGATGACAGTCACTCTATATAGTCCAGTGGTTAGGGCTAACAGTTGTAAAGGAGGCTCTCCTCTCGCCCCTGCCACCAGCTGTTTTGTGTGGATTTTAATGCCTGCTTACCTCTGTCTTGCAAGAAGTGACTTAGGTGCCTAAACTATCTGATTCTAGGAGAGGGTTTCCCAGTCATGAATCACAAGAGGAGATAGGAGCCCCCTTCAGCTCTGATTGAGGCACCAACATCCAAAAGAGGGATGGGGCTTGGAACTCACCCCTCTCATTGGCATCTCCCATTGACTAGCTTCTGTCCTCTGGTGTCAGTACCTTGTTGTGGCGGGACAGTTGCGCGCTCCAACAATCCCCAGAGTCTGTGTCTGCGGGGGCTTTCTGCTCCTGGTAGGTTCAACTATGCAGGATTGGTCCATGGGGGAGGGGCCTGACAAAACAGACACCCTGGTTCTGCAGGTTGGGGTTTAGGCACAGGGCCAACAACCCTGTCCTGTAAAAAACAAAATATGTTATGGAAACAGCAACGGAGAGATCGACCATTACTCTGTGTGATGGTTTTCAGGAGTCAATGACCTGTATGACCGCCAGTGGTGAAAGCCAAAAGGAAGTCACTTGCATGAAGGCTGAAGTGCTCAACACCAAGACGAAAACCAAACTTGTTTTTTGGAACATACGAACAATGTACAAAACAGGGAAGCTAGCTCAGATCACAGCAGAGATGAGACGCTACAGCTTACACATCCTGGGTGTCAGCGAGATCAGATGGATGGGATCAGGAAGATTAACAGCCTCAGGCAAAATTTTGCTGTATTCTGTACGGGATGATGAACAACATCCTTTTGAAGGGAGTGGGGCATTCCTTGCTTGAATGGAAGTCCATTAGCAGCAGACTTATGAGAACCACACTGAAAGGGAAACACAATAATATCACCCTGATTCAGTGCTGTGCTGTGACAACTGGCAGTGATGAAGAAGTAAAGGAAAATTCTACCTTACATTGCAGGAGGAGTTAGAGAGAGTACCACGCCACGACCTAACTATCATCATGGCAGACCTGAATGTCAAGGTCGGTAAGGACAACACAAACAACAACGGAGCAATGGGAAGACGTGAGTGTGGCACCATGAATGAAAACGGAGAGAGCTTGTTGATTTCTGCAATATGAATGACCTAGTCATTGGCGGAACCCTGTTTCAACATTGTGAAATTCACAAGCTGATATCGTGTTCTCCAAATGGCAGAGATAAGAACCAGATTGACCATATGATGATCAATGACAAATGGTGACGCTCACTGACTGATATGAAAGTAAGAAGAGATGCAGATGTTCCCAGCGACCACCACCTTGTGATAGCCTCCATCAAGCTAAGTGTGGGTCCACCAAACAAGGGATATAGATGTCATGACATTGACAAGCTGAACTCCCCTGAAATACATAAAGCCTTTATTCTGCAGTTAAAGAACAGGTTTCAGGCACTTGCAGACCTTGATGAAGAGGAGGGGAATGCAGATGAGGAAATCAACAAGAAGTGGGACAAAGTAACAGCAATTTATAAACAGAGCAGTGAAACCTGTCTAGGCTACAGACAAGAGAAGAAAGGATTGGATTACACCCAGCATATGGAACACAATAGACACCAGAGAAGCCCTGAAGAAAAAGTTTTATACACAAAGTCCCAGAAGCTAAAGGACAGATACCATGAGCAGTATAGCAAGGCACACCGGGAGGTTAAACGCCTTGTGAGAGAGAAGAAACAGCATTATATTGATAATCTGGCAACACAAGCAGAGGATGCAACTGCTCGTGGTGAACAGGGAACCGGTTACAAAATGACGTGGCTTATCAGTGGTAAACAGCAGACACCAACAAACACTCTCGGCAGGGACAAACAAGGCCACCTACTAACAACAGAAAAAGAACAAGAAATGCGCCGGACAGAGCATTTCAAAGAATTGCTGGACAGGGAGCCACCTAAAGAAGCAGCAAACATCCAGGAGGCAGAAGAAGATCTCGATATCAACAGAGACACCCCAACTAAGGAAGAGATCATTCAAGCCATCAAATCCTTAAAAAAATGGAAAAGCTCCTGGCAAGGATAATTTTAATACAGAATTATTCAATGTTATTCCTGAATTAGTCGCATCTAACCTGGCCCCTCTATTTACATCAGTTTGGGAAAGGGAAAAAGTGACAGATGAGTGGACCAATGGGGTTATAGTGAAGATATCAAAGAAAGGAACTCTCAGTGATTGTAATAACTGGTGTGATATCACACTTTTATCTGTGCCAAGCAAAGTATTGTGAAAGATCATAGTTCAGCGTATATCAGAGGCAGTTGATAGTGTTCTCAGAAAAGAGCAAGCCATTTTTCGGAAAGGCTATGAAACATCATAGAACATTGCTTAGAATGGCAACAGCAACTCTACATAAACTTCATAGATTTTGAGAAGGCTTTTGATAGCATTCACAGGACCAGCCTATGGTGCATTCTGCAAGCATATGGAATCCCTCTCCAAATAATCAACATCATCAAAAGCTTTTATTTCAACTTTACATGCAGTGTTGATCACAGTGAGCTCAGTTTTGAAGTCAAAACAGAAGTATGTTACATCTACAATCCTCTTCAACATTGCCATCAACTGGGTAATGCAGCGTATAACAGAAGACATGCCAAGAGGCATTAAATGGACACCCTTCTCATCTCTTGAAGACCTGGACTTTGCAGATGATCTTGCTCTTCTATCACATACCCAACACCATGTACAAGAAAAAACAACTCGACTCAATGCATTCAGCCAGCAAATTGGACTGAAAATCAGCAGCAATAAGACATATATCATGACCTTTAATGTTGTCTCACCATCACCAGTACAGATGGAGGATTATGTTCTCACCAATATAGAAACATTCACATACTTGGGCAGCGCCATCAGCCAGGACTGTGGAACAAGCTAAGACATCTGGAACAAAATCAGTAAAGCCAGGAACGCCTTCAGGAGCTTAAATACAGCCTGGAAATCATCAAAATACAACACCAAAAACAAACTCAAGATTTATCACAGCTGCGTACTTTCAACATTACATCATAGGGTAGAATGCTGGGGAATGAGAAAGTATGACATTTCCAAACTGTCTTCATTCCGTACAGCCTGCCTCAGAAAAATCCTCCATATCTTTTGGCCCAGAACAGTGTCAAACCAAGATCTATTGACACAGTGCAGCCAAGAACATATGAGCACTATCATTTCCAGGAGGCCTTGGAGATGGATTGGCCACGTGCTTCGGATGGAAACTGATTCCCTTACCAGAGGAGCAGTAAGATGGACACCTGAAGGCAAGCGAAAATGAGGCCATCAGAAAACAATATGGCAAAGAGCTGGGGAGGCCAAGCTGAAAAATCTGGGGCACAGCTGAGGCACCATTGAAAGACTTGCCAAAAACAGACAAGAGTGGATGAGCTTCGTTGCTGCCCTAAACGCCAGAGACATAATGGGAACATCATCATGATGATGATTGACTAATTTAGGTGCCCCTCCCTCCCCAGTGTGCCGGCATTTTTGGATTGTATTCTAAGACACCTGTCTCTATCCATTCATTTTATAGGGATTCTAGGCACCTAACTCAGGCTTTGTGGATCCCATTGTTGTTCCAATGATTTTTCTAGGTCCCTTAAAGTTAGGCATTGGGATGCTCAGCCATGCAATGTCTAAGCCCCTTTGTGGATCCACGCCCATCGATGCTGGAACTAAGGGTGACGGTGGTGGTACCACACCCTCTGACTTCATAGAATATGAGGGTTGGAAGGGACCTCAGGAGGTCATCTAATCCAACCCCCTGCTCAAAGCAGGACCAATCCGCAACTAAATCATCCCAGCTGGGGCTTTGTCAAGCCTGACTTTAAAAACCTATAGGGAAGGAGATTCCATCACCTCCCTAGGTAACCCATTCCAGTGCATCACCACCCTCCTAGTGAAAACGTTTTTCCTAGTATCCAACCTAAGCCTCCCCGACTGCAACTTGAGACCATTACTCCTCATTCTGTCATCTGGTACAACTGAGAACAGTCTAGATCCATCCTCTTTGGAACCCCCTTTCAGATAGTTGAAAACAGCTATCAAATCCCCCCTCATTCTTCTCTTCTTGCAGACTAAACAATCCCAGTTCCTTCAGCCTCTCCTCGTAAGTCATGTGCTCCAGCCTCTAATCATTTTTGTTGCCCTCTGCTGGATTCTTTCCAATTTTTCCACATCCTTCTTGTAGTGTGGGGCCCAAAACTGGACACAGTACTCCAGATGAGGCCTCACCAGTGCCGAATAGAGGGGAATGATCATGTCCCTTGATCTGCTGGCAATGCTCCTAATTATACAGCCCAAAATGCCATTAGCCTTCTTGGCAACAAGGGCACACTGTTGACTCATATCCAGCTTCTTGTCCACTGTAACCCTTAGGTTCTTTTCTGCAGAACTGCTTCCTAGCCATTCGGTCCCTAGTCTGTAACAGTGCATGGGATTCTTCCGTCCTAAGTGCAGGACTCTGCACTTGTCCTTGTTGAACCTCATCAGGCTTCTTTTGGCTCAGTCCTCTAATTTGTCTAGGTCCCTCTGTATCCTATCCCTACCCTCCAGCGTATCTACCACTCCTCCAAGTTTAATGTCATCTGCAAACTTGCATTGAGGGTGCAATCCACACCATCCTCCAGATCGTTAAAGAAGATATTGAACAAAACTGACCAAGCACTGACCCTTGGGGCACTCCGCTTGATACTAGCTATCAACTAGACATGGAGCCATTGATCACTACCCATTGATCCTGATGATCTAGCCAGCTTTCTATCCACCTTGTAGTCCATTCATCCAGCCAATACTTCTTTAACTTGCTGGCAAGAACACTGAGAGATCAACCAAAGCTTTGCTAAAGTCAAGGAATAACATGTCCACTGCTTTCCGCTCATCCACAAGCCAATTATCTCGTTATAGAAGGCAATTAGGTTAGTCAGGCATGATTTGCCCTTGGTGAATCCATGCAGACTGTTCCTGATCACTTTCCTCTCCTCGAACTGCTTCAGAATTGATTCCTTGAGGACCTGTTCCATGATTTTTCCAGGGACTGAGGTGAGGCTGACTGGCTTGTAGATCTCCGGATCCTCTTCTTTCCCTTTTTTAAAGATGGGCACTACATTAGCCTTTTTCCAGTCATCCGGGACCTCCCCAGATTGCCATGAGCTTTCTTGAGGTAGTTTCTATTATATACAGCATTTACAATTTGGTTCAGCAGCCCCACTATAAAAATTTATTCCGGCACCACTGTCCAGGCCTAAGTAATGTGAGAGAAATCTGTTAAACAGTTTGAGAGTTCATTTTAAAATAAATATGTTAGTCAATTTTTTTACTTATTTGTTAAGTGCCAAGTCCCAATCCTTGTCAATGAGATTTTGCTCCTAATCCACTTAGGTACTTTTAAAAGTCCTACCCTATGCATATTTATGTTATGTACCAGTGCAGTTCTGAGCACATGGTTGGTGCTTAACAAATACATAATAATCTGACTAGTACATTTATTTTGAAATGAATTATCAAACTGTTCGGTAGATTTCTCTCAGATATGAACTCAGTCCAAGTAGCTCACTCTTTTTAGACTGAATGAATATTGACTACTGGCCAGAATGTTGCTATTTAAATATGAACTGCAGCTTGAGGAGTAAAGGTTATGCATTATATTTGTAAGTCATGTATGCAATTTATGTTATTGTTAATCATTCTTCTGTTATACAGTGTAGCCTAGAAAGCAGGCTAAGTGCATTTTATAAGTTAAGATAAGTAAATTTTAGGAAAAGGAAATAATAAGGATTTTTCAAGTTCTTGTGCTTTTTCAAATGGAAAATAAACAAAGGGAGTTGGCTTTGGTTTCTCTTCAAGCCTCTGGATCTTGATGAGAGTCTGAGTTTGGGGAGCAGTTGGGACGAGAGTAGATGCAGCTAACAAACAGTGAGATGTAGATAGAGAATGGTCCACATCTTGCAATACTTACTTTCTTCTGAGAGTAGTTTTATTGAAGTCAGTGGGATTGACCACATGAGTTAGGATTGCAAGCTCTGATTCCAAATGTACTGCTTGACGTGTTTCATTTATTACAAACAGTTTTTATTGTTTTGTTTTATTTTATTTTTGTTTAGATGAAGCTAAATTAAAGGGACTTGCAGCTCCTAGCAATCTGTCAATGAATCAGACCCTTGAAGGTCACAGTGGTAAGAGTTACATTATGCTACTCTGTCATCTTCTGTTTAATACTTAAAAATCTAAAGGTTGGAGTAAAAATACAAGCTGTTAATAGTCTGTTATAAAACTGATAACATTTTATTGTTATGCCATTTCCTATTATATGACAGGAATAGAGATTACCAGTGTAAATATCAGTCATGTAATGGCTTGACCATCTACTATTACTAGTTAATGCAAGGAAATAAATATTTAAATGGGCTCCTATCACCTGCCATGGCAATTTTCAGTTACATATGTGTACATCATACAAATAGGGTTTGTAGTTGTTGTAGGGCAGGAGTGAAGAAGGGTAGAATGGCAAAATTTCAGTGCCAAGTGAATGAGCATAAGAAAATCGGAAGCATAAGAGAGTACACTTCGAACTGTTCCATTAGAAAGGGTCATGGGCCATGAAAGGTGGCATTTGAAGAGAGTCATGGGGTCTACTAGGTACGCTTAAGAGAAAAAGAGGCTGTTTTAGGTTATTAAGATAACATTGGAAAACAATCTTTTGCTCATTGTGAATATTTAGAAGTGAGGCCTGTTGGATATTTGGTATTTGAAGTCAATCAAGCAGCTACATTTCTGAGAGGAGGAGCAATTGTGAGATTTGTCTCTCAATGGAGTAGTGGTGTACAGGATATTGTTTGTAATAAGGAGGGAGATTTTCAAAGGCACAAATGGCAATTAGGCCCTTAGCTGCCACTTATACCTTTGAAAATCTCCCCCTAGTAGAATGCCAATTATTAGATCTGTTAACCTGAAGAAAGCTATTATGACCCAGGAATTACAATTTGGTTCAGCAGCCCCACTATAAAAATTTGTTCTGGCACCACTGTCCAGGCCTAAGTAATGTGAGAGAAATCTGTTAAACAGTTTGAGAGTTCATTTTAAAATAAATATGACGAGGGTAAGGCAGACAGAAACAGAGAAGAGGACAGAAACCAGGAAAGGATACTGATTTGGGCTGTATTCTCATAGAATTAATATCTAAGGTTGCATTTGGAGAGACTGTAACTGAAGGAAGTAAAATAGATGAAGTGGTGGGGGCAATGCAGTAGAGGTCTGTGGAAAGAAGAGCGTTAATTGCCAGTCACAAAAAAGAGTAGCTGAAAAAGCAGACTCAAAATCAGCAGAGCCAGGAGATTCCATAAATGTGTGGATGAAAATTTAAAAAGAATGTAATTATTTTTATCATCTTAGACCATTTCCTGATTAGTATTAAAAAGTAAATTTTATATAATTTTCCAGGTTCTGTGCAAGTGGTGACCTGGAATGAACAGTATCAAAAGCTAACAACCAGTGATCAAAATGGGCTCATCATTGTGTGGATGTTGTATAAAGGTATTGTCTGGGACAAGCCTGAGATTGGGTAATGTACCATAGTGGATGATTTTGAGATTGAATAATGTGTCTCTGTAGACTTTAATTGTAGGTTACAAAGCTCAAAGTAGGTGTAAAGTATGTTTCAAGTTCTTAGTTTACAAGCATTTAATAGCCTGGCTTAATTGTACACATTTTCCATAGTGTAATCACGTATAAAGAATGAAGTCATCTTTCCAGAACTGCCTTAAGAAGAGATCTCAGTTTTCAAGGATATACTTTTGTTCAACAGCAAAGAATTGAAATCTTATTATTCACTTTTCTCAATAGCCAGACATTTTCATATTTGTAGAAAACCTGTTCAGCCATACAAAGAATATACAATAGAATGGTTTAGCTTTAGTCTTAGATATTAATAATGAATAATTCTTTGTGCTATAACAATAAATGCAGAAAAGATACACACTAGTGGAGGTTTTAGGCCTTAGAGACTTTGCCTAAAACAAGAGGCTATAGAGTATTTTTTTTTCTATAGAATCTAGAATTATTCCATAAATTTATTGCATTGTCATAACTAAGTAGTGTATAATTTATAGTATTCATCTTCTGTGTTTAATATTTGAGCTGTTAAAAACATGCATCAGCACAATTTAAAAATATATCAGTTGTAGGAGTCCACCAATTATCACAATCAGCCGTATCAAAGCAAACCAATGAACACATATATATTGGGAGAGAAAGAGAGAAAATATCTTTGTTAAAGAACAGAGTCCTTTGTCAAATTACTAGAGAAGTAGAAAGTCACTTCAGTTCTCCATCTTGGATGCGTCAAATCAGGTGGTTTACTTTGCCTAGAATTAATTTTACTAGTGTAGCAGAATCATGTATATCAATGCCGGAAAATACTCATTAGGTCATTTAGTTCATTACCCTGTCAAAGAAGGTTGTTTCCTGTAATATGTTGTTCATGTATTGTCTATTAAATGTCTTAAGGAGTAGAGTTTTCACTACTTCCCTTGGAAAACTTTTCCATAATCTAATAGGTAAACTTTTAGTTATTCACAGTTATTTTAGAAAGACCTCCTACATTTTCTCTTTTCTTAACTTGATCGCTTTACTTCTTTGGACTGACCTTATTAATTGTCTGTCCTTGGTGTCTGCACTTTCTAATATTTGTTGTTTTGTAATGATGCCTTTACACTTCCTGTTGTCATTTGGCCAACCTGTACATCTTAACAAGTCAAGCCCTCCAACACCTGTTTTCTGACCTTCATTCTGTGTGTCAATATCTTTTTGGAACTGAGCTGCTTGCACCTCAACGCAGTGGACACTGCAGTGATTGGTGGCTTATACGTGCCAATGTAGTTTCCAAGAGCTGCCTTGCAAATATTTTACAGAAAGGGAACCATAGCCTCTCTTTTCTGTTTTACATCACCTCTGTGTGTGCAGCCCAGTGCTACATTGGCCTTTTTCTGTTGCCATATCACATAGCAAAGTCATACCTAATTTTCTGTCAAGTCTCACCTCAGGTCTTGTTCTTCATTACTGTTTCACAAGTTTCTCCCTTTTGCTGAATATCTGTATTTCAGATAAACAAAATCTAATTTTATTTCCTGATAGTATTTATAACTCTCTATATTCCTTTGTATTCATTCGTTCTTCTTTCTTGTATTTGTAACACTTCTCAAAGTTACTATCATTTGTGAATGTTATTATCATGCTATTTGCATTTTTTTTGTAATGTGACATTTAATGATTTGCCACATCTGAGTATATCTTGGGTTATTTCTAATAAACACAGTTCACTTAAAGGATTGAAAAGTGAAAGGTACAACTGAAATCTTTTCTCTGATAATAGGTGCTTGGTATGAGGAGATGATCAACAATAGAAATAAATCTGTTGTTCGAAGTATGAGCTGGAATGCTGATGGACAGAAGATTTGTATTGTGTATGAAGATGGGGCTGTGATTGTTGGTTCAGTGGATGGTAAAGTTGTTACTATCATTATTTATTATTTGTATTACCATAGCACGTATGAATCCTAATTGTGTACCAGGACCCCAATGTGCTACATGGTGTACAACCACAGATCAAAAAATATGGAGTCTGCCCCAATCAGCTTACAAGCTAAATGTAAGACAAGAGACAACAGATGGTTATAGATAGATGAGACTGTATTGGTCACCATGATAGGCAGTGGTCTCAGCACATCAGCTGCCTAACTGTTGCCAAGTTTTTTGTAGTCATCAGAGCAAAGGAGGCTTTAAAGGAGAGATTTGAAGAAGGATAATGCATTAGTTTTGCAGATGTCTGTGTAGTGCTCCTCCCAAGCCTAAGGGGCAGCATAGAAGAAAGCACTAAGATGATTGTTTGAAAATTTAAGACGTAGGTTATGGAGGCTGTCATAGTGGGTTTATGACAGGCTGGATTATCTGTTTTGTTAACTAATGTGGTGTTCTGGTAATTTGGGTAGCTTTCACTCGTTAATTCTGTTTAGAAAACTTGCATAAGCCAAATTAAGATCCTCCAATTGGAGTGAATGTCTGGTTTTCCATGTAAGGCAAGAGTGATGATATAGCTGTGGTTCTGAAAACATATTTATTCTAAGAACTTATTTTCAGGCACTTGTAACTTTTTCCTAGAAAAAGATTATCCTTGATGAAAAAATGTCTGTTTCTTGTTCTCAAGCCAGTGGTGACTTTTTTCTTTTTGAGGTCTGATAACATTCCATTCAGCTTACGTTATCTGAATATGGAAAAATGATGTTTTTTCCATACTTTTTACACATCATTTTTTTTTGTGCCTAGATAACCTGAATGGTTTAATTTGAAAAGATCAAATTTTGCACAGTTATGGTAATTGAGAAATGAATGTTTTGCTAAGGTCTGGAAAAATTGGTTGAGAAGTAAAGAATTGATAAAATGTGAAAATAGCATGTGCCAAACTCTTTGTTTTCCTTACTAATTGAAACCTGTACTGTGAATAGTTTTCCCTATGCATGTATCGTATCTGGCTATTCATATACTGAAATAAACAAAAAGTAGGTTTTGCGACTGAATAATCCCATGTAATTGAAATTAAAGGCATGACATGCATATTTCTCACTGTTTATTTTTCTTTATTTAAAAAAAAAATACAGCCAAACTCTTTTTGGTGCAACATTATGTCTGAGATTTTACTTTTGCAAAACTTGAGAAATACAAGGTTATGTTTCCCACAGTAACAGACTACAAAACTTTCAGCCTCAATATAGTCATCACTGAGTTCATTACTGTGGAAACTGTAACTTTGAATTTCTTTATCTGTTTATGTAGTTTTTTGCATCTGAGTAACTTGCATCATCTTTTCAATTCTCTAGTATGTTTCTTAAGTTTCATAATTTTCTGTTACAGGTAATCGTATTTGGGGGAAAGATTTGAAAGGTTCACAACTGTGCCGTGTAGCATGGTCCTCAGATAGCAAAATTCTACTCTTTGGAATGGCAAACGGAGAAATTCATATTTATGACAACCAAGGGAATTTTATTGTAAGTTCAGAGTTATCTGCTGTATAGTATATGTCAACTATTTAATTTTGAATATAAAACTGTAGATCACAAGTTAAAACGGACATACTTTACAAGTAGTAGCTATAATCTTTTATTACTTTGATGGTTTTGAATCTTCAGAATTACACAAAGTCTTACGTGAAGACTTTATATTCTGATTTTATGCAGGTTTTTACATTATCAAGTTTTCTAATGTAAATATTCTGATAAAGTTTAAATACACCATCATTTAAGCAGCTAAATTAACATAACATCAATTAAAACATTCTTTGCCTTGCAATCCACTATTTAAAAGAGAAATTTGAAAACATTTATGTACATGCTAGGTAAATGAAATGAAGCTAATGCATCATTGGTACTAATGTTAACATATCTTAGGCATCAAACAGGGCTTCATTTTTCTACCATGCTGTCTAGCAGTGAGACAGAATTTTAGTATATTAAATTAGAGCTCTTAAAAGAATTATATCTCATCAACAAATCCTTGAAGGAACTATTGCTTTATGTTTCTGTCTATGTGTATATTTTACTTGCCATTGTTTAGTTTGATCTTCCAGTTATGTGGAGTTCAGGAATAACTGTTTGAAAATTCTTAACAGTAGCAAAGCGCCAACTTTACAAAAACACAGACTTCATTTTTTGGTTCGCTTGAAATGTGTACCATTATATTTTAGGCAACAACCCAGTACAGAAAAATCCTCTAATTGTCCATCCTGATGGACAGCCTATTGCCATAATTAAGTGGGTGTATCAATTAAGAGAAGAGGCCATTTTAAAAAAAAAAGTCCAAGAAGACTTAAAATAATTGTTCTGTAGAAAAAAAAATTATCAACTTTTTAAAAAGAAAAATGAAATAAAAGGAATATAACTACAAGAGGTCAGATGCAAATAGATGAAAAAGCAGTAGCCTTGAAAGAAGGGATTGGTAAACATCTACTACCCCTTCTCAATCTCTAGCCCTATTACCATTTGTGAGTGTTTAAAAGTGGGTAACATTCTTTGTGTCCTCACTATGCAATTTTAAAACTCTGTGATAACAATTTTGGAGAACTGTGTTCAAATCCAGCTGTCAAACATGGTTCTGGTTAGCATTGTTTAGTGTCTGTTACTCAAACAAGGCCTCCCATTTTGTTCATGGAGCAATAATGTGGAGTATGCTCTAAACCATTTTCAAAATCACTGTAGCTTTTTGCTAGTGTAGAAAAGGCATTAAACAATTCCAGATGTTTTGAGTCTCTTTCTTGTACATTTACTGTTTATTACCCAAAGTTCATGTTGTTGAGAGTATGGGGGAAGGGTGAGCCCTGGTGACTCTTGAAAACATACTGTAATAGTGTATTACAAATATATAAAAATCTTAGCTTTTTCCAGTTCTCTCTTGAATTACTTTGTAAGTACATTTCTATTTTATAAGACGTAACATCTGCAAACTTTAAACAAACGGGGAGGGGCCTTTTGTAGAGCTGATTGGAGAATTTTCTGTTGAAAAATGCTGATTCATCTAAACTATAGCTTTCATCAGGAGAAGGTCAGGGTGAGTTTTGACAAATTTCCAGTTTAGAAGTAAATTTAGGGGGAAAAATGTGTTTGAAATTGTCAGAGTGTCCCTTATTGACATTTCAAAATGAAAATTTTCTTTATTTGGTTCAAAATGACTTTGTTTGAAGTTTAAGTTAATTTATAGTTAAAATTAATAATTTTTAAAAGATTGCAATCTAAATTAAAGTTTTGAAATTATCAAAACAAAATCAGTATCAGTTGACCTGAACCAATTCTTTTTTTCAGAGTTTTGAGTTTTTGTCCTGAATCAGAATGGGAAAATCTTTTTGAAATCCTGAAAATTTTTCTGGGGTGAGAAAACCGTTTCCCACCCAGCTCTAATAATTTGTAAGATTTTGGTATAAATATACGTTGCATTTATGGCTAGCTTAGTCAAATATGTGATAGATCTGTTAAATGATTAAACAATTCCATCTCTAGATGAAAATGAAACTGAATTGTTTGGTGAACGTAACTGGAGCATTCAGTATTGCTGGAATACATTGGTACCCTGGTACAGAGGGCTATACTGAGCAAGATTGCCCTTGCCTTGCTATCTGTTTTGACAATGGAAGATGCCAGATAATGAGACATGAGAGTGACCAAAGTAAGTACAATTTTCTTTTTAGCCGAGCAAAGTGAGGTCTTATTCTGAACTTGAAGAAATGTCTCTGTTTGTCTGTAATGCCATAACTTTTGAATGCTTCATCTTATCAATTCCAAAATTCCAGGAAATGTTCAAGGCATCAATAGTCAGAACCCTACTGATTTTTGGTGAAAATCATAAGGGGCAAATGGAGAACACATGGAGACCCTGACATCTGCTTGGCTGACCCAGCAGCTTCAACCACCTCTGTGATTTTCTATAGATCAAAGAATCAGTTGACGGCCCCAGACAGAAAGAAAAGAAGTGGGGGGGGGAATGAGAGGCTCTCACAGAACTCCTGGCATAGTGGGAGAATAGGAGACCTTGCTATGGGGGGCACACAGACCTCTGGCCGTGATAAGGAATGGATTATTGGGAGAGCAAACGGGCACACAGTGCCCTTGCCGTGGGAGGGAAATGGAGACAATGATATGCAGTGAGGAGAATGTGGGGGGACACAGCACAACTGGCATGTGGAGGGATGGAGGAACATATGCCTTCTGCCATATGCCAGGGGGACTTCAATGGGGGAGCACACAGGACCCCCTGGCATGTGGTGGATGGGATAATGGAGTAGCACACAGAGCTCCTGGCATGAGGATAGGTGTGCTAGGGAGTCCCTGAAATAGAGGAGAATTGGAAGGTGGCACACAGGGAGCTTGGGGGGAGGGATAGACAAATGCAAGGAGTATGTTGGTGTATGCAATGCACTTGGCCTACAGAAGTAACAGTGTGTGACCCTTTATTTATAACAGCTAGAATAACTTAAACTTAGCTGTACCTAAAACTTGAACTGATGGCCTTTTTGCTCAGGTGTGGGATACTGAACACTGAGCCATTCTTGTCCAAAATTAGTATTTACACTTTTTACACTTTTTTTCTTTTTTATTTCTAAAAACTAGACCCTGTTTTGATTGACACTGGTATGAATGTAGTGAGTATCCAGTGGAACCACTGTGGAAGTGTGTTGGCTGTGGCAGGCTTCCAAAAAGCAACTACTCAAGATAAAGATGTAAATCTTGTGCAGTTCTACACTCCATTTGGTGAGGTAAAATATTTAATATATTTAACATCCTACTTCAGATGTAAAATGCACACTGTTTAAAAAGCCCCAACAACCAACCTTGGTATACATTTTGTTTGTATGGTGATTGCCCAAACTATAATCAGTGTTTCAGAAGTGCACTGTAGTTTGAATATATTAAGAGTATATTGAGGTCTTCTAAATACTATTTTTGTAGGGAATTTGTCCACTAATTGCATGGGTAGTGTACTTACCAAACAGTGTTGATCATCATGAGTCAAGAAGTTCATTGTGTGTATTTATTACTGCACAGTATTAGTATACTGTGCTCAAACTATATTTTTATGAGCCAAATTCAGTAAAACTCAGTAAGTAGTACCTGACATTTGTGAAGTCCATTGACCCAGAAGCTTCTGGAAGCAGTAATAAATTGTATTTAACCCTCATATATCTGTTGCGGGCATAGTTTTTGTCAAAGAAACAGATTTTTAAAGGTATTTAGATGCTTAACTGATACTTTTAGAAATCTGGCCCAAAAGTCTTTATACCTGATCTTGTCGTTCCGCCCTCTCCCAGTAAAGGCCTTTGCTTAGCTAGAGCTTAAGGCCAGGCCACCCACCCAGTCTCCTCCTTCTAAATGATGGGTTTTTTAGTATTTTTTGTTGGTGATGCTGCTCTCACATTAGGTTAGACACAGAGATATTAGCCATTGTGATATTTGAGCATCAACAAAATTATGTAAAGTAGAGATAATTTGCATATGAGGAAATTTCTAGTTCTTATAGGGAAGAAATGCCAAACCAGTTCTGAAGATAGTTTTGATAAGTTTATAACAAGGAGAGATGTGTCTTATATTTTGTTCTGAAATTGATAAGATCCAATGTCATCCTGATTTCTGGAGGAGGGTTGTTCCACACCTTAGAATATTTAGTTCCCAAATCTTTGGGACAATTTAACTGACGTCTAAGCCTGCTAGTCTCATTACTGAAGTCTCATGACTGAATCCAGCATTCTAGATTAATGCATAAATATTCATAAGTAAACATTCTAATTTTGAGGTGTCTGGAAAATTGTGTTGGACTAATTCAAATACTCACAGACATTTTTTAATTCAATTGTGTTGGACTAATTCAAAAACTCACAGACATTTCAGGAAATGTCTTCTCTTTTTGTGAGTGTAATTTATGTCCGCAATATATTTTGGACTTACATAGTTAAGTACTTGTATTACACCCTCCGTCGGACACTTCAGTCATATACATAGTAAAATTTGCACCTTCAGTTAATTTAGGCACAAAATTATGCCCTCGAAAAGTAGGCCAGGCTGAGGCATGAAAATCAGGTTCAGATGTTTTGGCAATCTGTTCAACAGAAACCATAACATAAAATGAAAGCATATTAGAGCCTTGATTATTCAAAAACTTACAAACAGGAGTAGATGTACAAACATGAGTAACTTTATATAGAGAATAGAACTAATTGTGTGTAAATTTTTTTTACCTGCATACGTGTCTGCAGGATTGGGTCCATAGTCAATCTGTAGAATCATGTGGATATCAAACGTGGCATTTTGTGAATATCAAAAGGTTTACTGGTTATAACTTCAAACAGTGTTGTAAAATGGGAATTAATTTACCATCTGTTATAAATTATGATTTATTTCTGTGTAATAATTAAAAGACATAACTGGACATTTAACTTTCTTTTTCCTCCGTCTGGTTTTTATAGATGGGATAGGGGTGAGGAAGGGAAAGAGTTAACAAGGTTGGAAAGGATTTATTATTAATGTCAGTATAATTGTGTGTGTGTGTTAGAATTTTTATACAAAATTGATTGTACGTATACCTGTGATGGGGATATTATAAAAATCAAGACAAATTACTAAATTTGTCATCTTTTTGTCCTAGCAATTGTGCTTGGAAGTAACATCTCAATTAGCTGCTGTGATAAATAGGATTGTAATGTCAGGATAAAACAAATTCTTGAGAAATGTCAAATGTCAGTACTGAATTATTAATGGGACGTTATTTATTTAAAAAGTGGCTCAAATAGCATATACTTGTGGACTGAAAGAAGATACATGTATGCTTTCATTTGTGCTTTAATATTTAGTTTTGTAAGTTTGAGTTATGCATGAGTAATATATTGCAAATTTTGTGGGTTTCTCTTTCTGACAAAAAAACAGTGCAGTGAAGGCAAAATAATACTTTATGGTAATACAAATTAAATTTATTTCTTTTTATGATCTATTTAAGAGTACAAGAGCCAAATTCTGTGATCACTGTAACTATGGAGTATTGCTGGTGTAAGTGAGAGTGGGATTTAGCCTCGGATGTCTAAGCATTTGTCTCTAATGATGTGTTAGTGCTGGTAACTCTATGTATATTTTTAATATTCTCTTTTTTAGCATTTGCGTACACTGAAAGTTCCTGGCAAGCAGATGTCAGCATTATCCTGGGAGGGAGGTGGACTGAAGATTGGGTTAGCTGTTGATTCTTTTATATATTTTGCCAACATTCGGCCAGATTACAAGGTAGGTAGTAATGTAGCACTTGATTTACTGGAAAATCTTAAAACATGGTTATTATCAGAAAATATTCCTGTAGAAATGGTAACTTGTTATTGCATGTATCCACTCCCTTTGTGTGTGTATTCACCATACAGGCTTCTCACCAAATATACCTTTTATTACAGTCATTAATGCACAGCTAGTAGAGCAAGCTATTTTCTGTTCTGTGTTATGTGTCATCAATAAAATAACTAAATTTTGATTATCTGATTTTGTGCAGAGTGAAAAGAATGCCAGATTAAGCTTGAAGTTCTGACAGTCCAAAATGTTTTAATTTCTAAGCTGCCCAAATATAATATGGAAGGTATTAATGGGAAATAAATACACACTATATCAGTGTCATTTCCGCAGGCACTCTTTTTCCAATCATTACTGCACTTTAAGACACTTTGATAAATCTGTTTTTAAATGAGTTTGTTAAATTTTTCATGACTACTTAGATGAGAATTTGCTAGTGTTTGTGATTAGCGCTTCCGTCAGGGCTAGCAGGGGAGCAGGAAACTTCCTTTTTTGGAGGCAGGGGTGGGGGAGGGAAAGAACTTATCCATCAGTTTCTGAAAAACCCATGCTTTTATTATAAAAATGTAACCCATCCTTAGCAGATTTGACCTGATTTACACTGAAAAATTTCACCATCAGTAAAGCACCACTAGTTGTAGCAAGGGTGGAAGTTACGGTTGAGACAGTGCTCAGGTGTGTTTATTGTTATTTAGTTAAACTTTACCTGACGGGACCAGCTTTCATTGATAGTCACCCTAGCCTTGTCTGCCCTACCATTTCCACTACTGCTACCACTGGTGAAGCAGCACTGGTGGAAGATTATGGATCTGAATTTTTCCTCTGTAGATGCAGCATATAACTGCAAAGTTATCCTCCCTACCCCCCTGGGCCAGCCTTGCGCCCCCTGCACAACATGCACACAGAGCCATCCCTAGGGTATGGCGATTCAAGGCAGCTGCTGCGGGGTCCCCCAAAGCATGGGGTCCGGGGCAGCTGCCCTGATTTGCCGTATCCTAGGGATGGCTCTGGCTGTGTTGCTCAGGAGTGTGGATTCTTCACATCCTTGAGTAATGTAATTATATAAGTCTGTAGTGAAGACCTGACCTAAAGTTTGTAACCTGTCACCAGGATAGTTGATTGAAAACATAGTTTGTATCTGCCCATCACTAAGGCCCTACTTAATTTGTGATTATTGCAGAAATTGCAGATCCCACAATATTAGGCTTTCTCTGCAATTTTGTTAGCCAGGTGGCTGACTGTGGGAGACCCTGGCTGGATCCCATCGCATGGTTAAAACTCTGTCTATAATCATTGCAGCTAAGAGTAGTTTACCCTTATCAAAAACCTTGGCTGGAACCCAGTAATCAGTTCTGTACTTTGTTGTTTTGTTTTTTTTTTAACGGCTCAGACAGGGCTCTCCAACCATATTTATGTAAAACCACTTTGGTTGGTTCTCCTTCTTACCAACTGTCTGTGCTAGAGCATCCCAGAGAGTATTAGATCACATGCTGATGATGCTGTTTTTATGTCTGTCAAGCTGTCTAGAGCGTCTCACAACAGGGCACAACCCCCAAACTGGTTGTGTGTAAATTTAATCAACCAAGCACTAGAACAGCCTTCACATAGAATCGCAGTCTCCTTGGGTATTCTGATCTATCTTGATACCTAGGGAGGCTTGACTTTATTGTATAGATGGTCCCTTACACCAAAAATCACAACAATATTCAGATTACTCCAAATCCCAAAGGACCAGTCACTTGTACCTCAGATCACACACCAAAGACAACGCTTGTAGCCAATTCTATAATAAACTAACTAAAGATTTATTAACTAAGAAAAAGAAATATTTACAAGGTTAAAGCAGGTAAATTTACAACACAAATGAGTTGCACTTTTAGATTTCAAAAGGTAACAGAAACTGCTGTCATATGGAAGCTCTGTATGTCCTTTAGAGCTAATCCGAGCTAATCCAAGCTAAGCAGCTTGGGGATCCCTTTCTTATGCTTAGAAATTTTGCCCTCTCCAAATTCTACTTCTGTTTCCTTCTGGTCAGGCATTTTTATTCCTATCCCACAGCATTCAAGCTGATAGAACAGGTGTCAGTGCCAGTCTGCTCTTCAGGGATGTTGGGTGAGGGAAGTGTGGCAGTCAACAAAGGCTTTGTCCTTTGATGTCTTTCAATGGCTCATTTGGTTTCAGTGGGTCTTCTTGTGTGCAGGACCAGCACTTTACACTAATTAGTGCTTCTTTCTTGTTTGGTGAGTTGCACAGTTACAGCGCTTTACAATGCAAACACTCAATATAACTTTCTACCATGAGCTACAGAAGTTATACGTGAGATCAGTACATGCAACATCCTACGAGCATTTTATCAAGTTTAAACAATAAACACATTCTTATTAACTTAACATCCATTTTAACAAGGCTAATAGACAGGTGAGCCAGACTGGTTTCCAGTTACGCGTTCGTCAGTGCCTAGGAGCCTGGGCGTGAGCTGTTACCTAGTCTGCCAGCATCACAGAAGCTGTTTCCTTTGGCTTCCTGTCCTGTGCTGGAGACATGAGAGCTTCCTAGATTTTCCCAGAATGCACTTATACAAATACCATTGGGCAGTGAGTGTAAACATGGTTGTGATGGCAGAAATACTGCTATGCGAACAGAAACTGAACTGTCCTAATTGTAATTGGTCACAAAATTGCATTTAAAAGTAGTAGCGTGAAAAGGGCCTTAGCTTTATCCCTGTAAGTGCTATTAGCTGAAACCAATATGTCTGGGAGACTTGAAAGATCCCACGCTCACTGAAGTCTGTGTAGGCTTCTAGCACATTTGAATAGTATATGTGACTATTGGTTCATTTGTAAAGATTTGCTTCAACCATTTCACCTTCTGGGGAAAATCTGACATTTAAGAATAACTTTATTCGGTGCAATTATATTACATTTGTTTTCCTGTGTAAAGTTAAAAAATAATATTATTATAAAACCTGCAATATACTTATTAAAAGGCAAGTAGACTGACATTTATGTTTAGGTACAGTTAAGCAGTGCTTATAAAATCTTTACACTATGTTTTGTATATGACTTTTCAAGATGACAAACGAGCAGTACAAACTGGGCTCCTGGTTAAGAATTTAGCTAAGCATTGCTTTCCTGTTTTATCTGATGTTATCTGGTAGCAAATGTATGCTGTCAGCATGCTGAAAAAACTGTGATCTGAACAAAGAATATTCCTTGCTATTCAATTTTAAAGGTAACATAATAGTGGAGAGGGATGATTGAAGTAGTGAATTGAAAAGATTGCTTGTTTATGTTAACCATTCAAGTTTTTGTTAACTAGCATTTAAATAGACTGTAAAATAAAGCAGAAGAGATGAAAGAGCATAACATGAAACCTTCAGAAGAACTATAATTAAAGACAGTGTTTCACTCTGCTGTAAAAAGCCACTGGAGAATGATCTGTGTCTGCTAGGAAAAGACTCCAGATAGTTAATTGTAAATTTGCTGGAAGAAGTTCTGGAAATTCACATTGGAAAAAAGTTCTAACCAGCCTCCGAGGAAGTGCTGCCTGGTGCGTTCTGTGGGAAATTTGTAACAACTGGAACACATGCCTATGACTTTTTATGTTAATTTGTTTTACTTAGAAATATCATTGGTATGTATGAAACACTGAAGAAACATTTTCGGGTTGCGTCCCAGGATGTATGTATTTCCAGACCTGGGTTAGAGACGTTAAATGAAGGAATAAGGGATATTTTGAAAACTGAGTTCTAAGAACTCTGTGTGTAAGCTGCATTTCTTTCCCTTGCAAAACTGAGTCTTTGTGGGAACAGTTGTGCTTTCATAAAGATATAGATTCTTAGCTGCTCATTTGGATTTAATTACCCTTCCATAATTATTTTCTACTTTATTAATGCAGCAAACATATGGAATCTATTGACCATATATTTAGTAGCAATGTTAAAGATTGCTAGTTCAAAGCTACATTTCTTTAATATGTAGCACATTTTATTATTTCTTTTCATGACTTTGGTGTGCCATTTTGATTATATCAGTACCTTCCTAATGGGAAGTAGCTGTTTACACTGGCCACTGAACAACTGTCAGATGGTAATGATTGAAAGTCATTATTGACTTGGGTCAGATTTGAACCCGTGACCTCGAGTTGAAAGGCTTAGTGTCCCATTATCAGTCTACTAAAGCATCCAGTCCCCAGTATCTTTCCTTTTAAGTACTATTAACAACAGTAACAAGTGGCCACAAGGCTGAGAATTGTATGACAAGCAGTTAATGTTCCTTGCCACTAGAAAAAGTAATGAATGTGGGAGGTCTTGTATCTACTATTATATTACATAAATTGAGTGGAAGTTTCTCTAACAATAGCAAGATTTAATTATTTCTTTTAATGTTAAAACCTTGAATTATTGCTACAGTTTTTGAGTTTTTGATGCTGTTTAGAATGATTTGTCGTTATTTGGATAGCAGTGATTACCTAATCTGGAGATTGTATCTATGAAATAAAAGATTGATAGTTGCAGAATTTTCCTTTTAAAAATTTCTGGAATATTTTAGTCAAATCCATTGGGCACTGGCAGTTATTGGTAATCTCACCATTGTTATCAGTAGAAGTAGCAGTATTTACAATTTTGGTGGTTCCTGGACTTTCACAACTTACCCCTTAGCTCACTGAGACCATTGCTATATATGGTGACACACAGTAAAAGAATATTGCATAGACTTGAAAATTTACAATACTATTTATGTAACAATTCACGTTCCCCTGATGGTATTATTTAATTCCTGGCATAGAATGCACTAACCAACCAAATGTACTTTCCAAACAGTTGTTATTTCTTAGAACATAATTAAAAAAATATTTAACAAAGGAAGAAAAACCACCAGTTGTTTTCTCAGATGGACTACATCTTCAATTCCTATAGGTCCTGCCTCTATCAAAACTTCCTCAGGCTGAGCTCCTTTTTTCTTTATATCAGAGAGAGGTTTCCCATCATGTCTCACTCTTAAAGGGCACTCTTTCCCTTCTCTGATGGGGTATATCTATATTTTCGTCTCAGATAATCCCTAAGAAATGACTACAACAAATTGAAAATACGTGGCCATTTAGCCAAGATAAAATCATTGGTTGATCCTAAGTTGCAATGGTTGGCCTTTTCATTGCTGGTCTTGCCTTTTTGTCTTCTCTCTGATTCCATATTCCCAGACTTCTACTGATTCTTTATTTTTGGAGGGATGAAGAAGGTGCTCTTTATTTTTGTAAGAAATTATAGGGTTATTGTGGGAGAGTTATTTTTAATGCTTTAATAATCACTTGTTTATTTTGGCCGGTCCAAGTCTTGTAAGATTGCATAATTTGGGATATTTCTTTGATTTATTATGTTTCCTGTGTGTTTGGGAGGCAAATCTAAAGGAAAAATATTTCCAGAGAGTTCTGGTTTTTAAAAGAGGCATTATTAAGGCACAAAAGCAAACTATCCCAGTGCGTAGGAAAAATAGGAAGTATGTTAAGAGACCACCCTGTTTTAACCCGGAGATCTTCAATGACCTGAAACTCAAGAGTCATAAAGCAAGTGGAAACTAGCTCAGATTACAAAGGATGAATATAAAAAAAGCATCACAACTATGTAGGAACAAAATTAGAAAGGCTAAGGCACAAAATGGCATTAAACTAGATAGGGACGTAAAGAGTAACAAGAACACATTTTTACAACTACATTAGAAACAAGACCAATGGCCAGGCAGGCCCATTACTCAAATTTGGAGGGAAAGACAATAACAGAAAATGCCTTTTTTTTTTGGTTTGTTTTCACCAAAAAGGTTAGCAGTGATTGGACAACTAATATAGTGAACGTCAGTTTAAATGGGGTAGAATCTGAGGCTAAAAAAAAGCAAGTTAAGAATTACATAGGCTTGGTCCACACTAGGAAATTAGGTTGCTATAACTGCATTGTTCTGGGGTGTGAAAAATCCACACACCTGAGCAACACAATTAAGCTGACCTAACCCCCAGTGTAGACATTGCTTTGTCCACGGAAGAATTTTCCCTTCTACCTAGCTATCTCCTCTCAGGAAGGTGCCGTGCCTATGCCGATGGGAGGATCTCTCCTGTTGGAATGGGTAGCATCTTCACTGAAGCACTGCTGTGACATAGCTGCAGCAGTGCGGCTGCACTACAGTAGTATTTTAAGTGTAGACAAGCCCTTAGACTAGTTAGATGTCTTCAAGTTCAGGAATTTGAACATTCCAGTGAAGCATTGGAATGGGTTACCTAGGGAGGTGGTGAAATCTCCATCCTTAGAGGTTTTTAAGGCCTGGCTTGACAAAGCCCTGGCTGGGATGATTTAGTTGGAGTTGGTCCTGCTTTGAGCAGGGAGTTGGACTAGATGACCTCCTGAGGTCTCTTCCAACCCTAATCATCTATGATTCTATGAAAAGAGAACTTGTGGAAGATGGGAGAGATCCCAGAGGACTGAACAAAGACAAATACAGTACCTAGCTATAAAATGCAGAATAAGGACAATTTGTGATTAAGGCTTGGTCTACATTACAGAGTTAGATCCACAAAAGGCAGTTTGTCTATCTAACCATGTCAGTGTTTACACTACTGGCTTGCTCCTTCTGATGTAAGTGCTCTACTACAGCAACATAATAATTCCACCTCCATAAGAGGCATAGGGCTTATGTTGGTGTAGTCAGGGTGACACAGTGACTTTGTAGACACTGTGTTCCTTACATTGACTGTTGGCTGTCATTTTTGTCAATTTCCTGGCTCTGCCAGAGCTGTGAAATTGACAAGAAAGCTGGCTCCGGACTCCCCTGTTGGGTTGCTACCAAATCTCTGCTCCAAGCCAGGCTGCCACCCAGGCTCCCGGCTCCCCATTCCCCGCTGGGTGCACAGCAACCTATTGGACTCGGCGCAGATCTACTTGCTGGAGGCGAGAAGCCATGGGCAGCTGCTCCGCTGCTCCTGGCTGGGAACGTGGAGGCGAGAAGCGCCAGGGGGCACCTGGACTCCCAGTGGGGAGCTGCGCAGAACTGAGAGCCCTGGCTCGCAGCCTCCTCCCCCCTCCATTGCCCCTCTTCAGTCAGTGGAAGCGCTCCTGTTGAAGACGCACACTACCGACAGAAGGTGGTGTGGACATCAGCGACTGCAGTCATTTCTGCAGTGGCTCTAAGTTGACCTAATATAAGTCGATTTAAGATTGTACTGTAGACATGACCTTATAGACCAGTCATCTTAACTTTGGTACCTAGAAAGATAATGGAGCAAATAATTAAGCAATCAGCTTGTAAGCACCTAGAAGATAAAGCGATCGTGGAATTGTGAAGAATATATCATATCAAACCAACCTAATAGTCTTCTTTGACAGGTTAACAAGCCTTGTGGATAGGGGAAAAGGGTAGATGTAGTATATTTCGATTTTAATAAGGCTTTTGTTACTGTGTCCCATGACCTTCTCATAAGCAAACTAGGAAAATATAGCCTAGACTTATCTACTATAAGGTGGGTGCACTGCTGGTTGGCAAACCATTCCCAGACGGTATTTATCAGTGGCTCACAGTCAAGCTGGAAGGGATCTGGCCTGGTTCTTTTCAATATTTACATAAATGATTTGGATAATGGCAAAGAGAGTACACTATACCAAGCTGGGAGGGATTGCAAGTGTTCTGGAGGACATGATTAGAGTTCAAAATGATCTTGACAAACTGACTTTGCATGACCTCCATGACTTCTGCAGCAGCTGGTGCGTCTGGCTCTGGGGCAACTCTGGTAGCCCCTGTGTCAGGCACACCGGCTACTGCTGAAGCAGTCTCAGGCCGCCGCACCCCCTCCCCATTCCCTCCCCCACTAGCAGAGTTGGGTGTGGGAGGGACATGGGGTTAGGGCACCAGTCGTGGTGAGGCGGACTCTGGGCGGTGCTAAGCTGGGGGGCTCCCCGGAAGCGGCAACATCCTTCTTGCTCAGCTGCTAGTTGGAGGCATTGGCAGGCAGCTTTGAATGCTGCTACTGCCCAGAGCACTGGCTTCACAGCTCCCATTGGCCGTGAACCACAGCGGCCAATGGGAGCTGCAGGGGCAATGCCTAAAATACTTGTGACTAAAACATAACCTTACTGATAAGGCCTCTTTGGAGTACTGTGTTCAGTTCTGGGTACCAGACTTCAGGAAAGATGCGGGTATGCTAGAGGAGGTCCAGAGGAGAGCAACAACAAGCATTAAAGGTCTAGAAAACATGACCTACGAGGAAAGATTGAAAAAACTAGGTTTGATTAATCGGAAGAAGAAAAGACTGAGGGAGGACATAAATCTTGAAGTATGTAAAAGGTTGTTATAAAAAGGAGGAAGATAAATTGTTCTCCTTATCCGCTGAGGACAGGAAAAGAAGTAATGGGCTTAAATTGCAGGAGAGATTTAGGCTAGACATTACAAAAAAGCTTCCTAGTAAGGGTAGTTAAGCACTGGAACAAAGTGCTAGGAAAGTTATGGAATCTCTATCATTGGAAGTTTTTAAGAACACCTATCAGTGATGGTATAGATAGTTCTTAGTCCTGCCTCAGTGCAGGGGACTGGGCTAAATGAACTGTTGAGGTCCCTTCCAATCCTACATTTCCAGTCCTATTCTCAGAGGGCAAGTGTTCACATCACAAAAATAAACACAGCAATTGGTACTTATAACAAACTCAAAAGAGAATTGATTGTGGAAAATGAACTCTTCTGTCATCCCTGGGGGACTACTCCAGTTCAAGATTGAGATGTGTTGGTGTAGCAGTGTGGGAAAGCTAACTCCTACCCAATTTGTTAATTAACAAAAGGCTTCAGTCTCCTGGATTGTCAATCCAGTAATTTAGAACAGGAATAAATTTACAATTTTTGATACAGCATTTCTCTTGATAGGAAGGGGGAAATACTGATGGATGCTGGTAGTATATATGAACCACACTTTTTCTACAGTAACAATGTACTACTTGTCACTCAATTTGCATAATTTCTGGTCAAAATTAACAATGTTGTTCTTCTTGTCAGTGGGGTTACTGCTCCAACACAGTGGTTTATGCATATACCCGACCAGATCGTCCTGAATACTGTGTGGTTTTTTGGGATACAAAAAACAATGAAAAGTATGTGAAATATGTTAAGAGTCTGATTTCCATAACCACTTGTGGAGACTTCTGCATTTTGGCAACTAAAGCTGATGAAAACCAACCTCAGGTAAAATCTTTTTTCTTTGTTTCAAACGAGATATGAAAAAAAAAATCTTGAATTTTAAATGGATGTTGTCAGGCACAAATGTGGCCAACCTTAAAGTTGCAGTCAGGTGGTAGGAAAATGTACCTCAGTTTCTGGATCTGCACCATTCTATCAACTTCAATTAAATATAGCCACTCTTTGGATGGGACACACTTTAACAAGACAAAAATTGCAGCAGGAGTTAACTAACAAACCCTATCCTCATTGTTCTTACAATGTGTAAGAAGAGGAGCAATGGTAACTGTTGCTGCTTTAGAAACCTTGAAAACAATTTTCAAAGAAATACAGAATCAATATTTAGAAAAAAATCAAGACTTTAAAGATTGTTTTGATCAATGGAAAGCAGAAAATAAAATAACTATTATAAACCCAGACCTGAAAAAAGAGTTCTGTGTAAGTTCAAAAACTTTTCTCACCAAAAGAAGTTGGTCCAGTAAAATGTTACCTCACTAACTTGTCTTTCTAGACATCTGACTGCAATCCTTTCATCATCCATCATCATCATCAAGTCATTGATATATTGAGTCAGTCTTAAACTGATAATCTACATGTTAGACATCTTTTGTTTTAAAATAAATGAAAGCCCATTAATTTAGGCCCCTATTCAGGAAGGTATGAAAGCACCTGTACAGTTCCATTGAAGTCAATGGGGCTACTCAGTTGCCTAAAGTTATGCATGGATTTAAGTACATGCTGAATTGGGGGCTCTTAATGGGAGATTTTCTATTGAGTTCAATGGACTTTGGATCAGACCTTTATAGGAGACATACTAAAATATGCAAGATATGTCCCTATCAATTATAAAAAACAATAAAAGATTTTGAGTTAATATGATTAAAATAATAGGTGGGAAAAGATAGAATAAAATGTACATTTCCAAATGTAGTGTCCAACTTCAAGTCCAAAGACTGGTCTACACTGGAAAATTAAAGAATATAAAGAGTGAAAATGAGTGTGAGGTGGGGCTGCAGGGGCCATTTCTTTTTTTAAGTTTTTAAAACAGACTTATAAAAATAAATCATGCTTGTATTGTTTTTTCTTTCTTTCATGGTATGATCTTTCATATCTATATAAAAGGTCTGTATATGTTGCTAAAGGGTTAGTACCATGAACTGTTTACATCTCACATTCCACTTTCTTTGTAGCACCTAGGTACTATGATGATAGATGCTGTAAAAATGTCTAGGATAGATGTACATTTTACTACCAGATTTACATCATTTAATGGTTACTGCATTCATTTCTGAATTAATTCAGTTATTTTCTGTATCATTTGTATGTTGCTTACAAAGGAGGAGCATGAGACGGAGTCAATTGGTGCAACGGTAAAAGAATCATTTTAGTGCTAATTCAACTGATTGTACAGTAATAGTGTGCTGTGGTGTGTGCTGGAAAAATGGTCCTATGATACATAGCCAGAAACATCCAACTAAATTGAAGTGCAGTTAACTGAGAGGTTTTTCTGGACTGCACCTTTTAAAATCTGCAATCCTACTGGTTTGGGTGAAGACATTTGATCTTCTTTCTTGGAAATAAATAAGCAAAACTCTTTTATATTTAACTGTTCAGGATTACAAATGTCTCTTATCTTTCAGTTTCTTCTTCACTTCTCTTATTACTGGTAGGTCTGTGTCTCCAATGCTGCCTTTACTACTAAGGGCTGGTCAACATTCAGTGACGGAAGTGGGCAAGCTTAACTTTCTGCTACTGGATCATTAGAATTGCTCTGTGAAGCAATATATCATGTATATACTAAGATTTTCTTTCTCTGTAGATGTAGTTAACTAGAATCATGACCTCAAGAGGAGAGTTTTTTGACAGATATTGTAGTGGGAGCTGATGAGACAAAAGGGCTAGTTCCAGCAACATTGCCTAGAGAGTATCACAAGGGAAGATGAGGAGGGATCCTCAGCTGGACTTGAAGAGGATACAGTGGTGTGGCTTGACAACCTCTTCTAACTCTCAGACATTCTACTTTGCTCAGACCTAGTGTAATGCAACCTCTTCAATTCCAGCAGCGCATTTCTCTCCTTGCCTCCCACTCCATTGTGCATTTGGAAACTCTTGTCCCATGAGCCTTCTTCTGATTTCATGACATAGAATCTTAGAAGTGCAGCAACAAGGACATGGTAGAGAAACTGAGAGTGGGTTAAAATCTAGGGATAATTTCCCCCACCTGCCCAAAAAAAGGCAGGAGGGTTAAAATTACAATTACAAATAGCAGGTCTAGAGTCTCAATTTTTGATAGTGAAGTCAAGGAATATCATTGTATTTAATCAGAAATCTAAAATTCTGGCTTATAATAACAAAGAACAATTATGAGAAAACCAGAGAAAAATAAATCATAAGTTTCAGCAACTGCTCTCTACTTACTGAGAGAATGAGGAGAGTGGATCACCTGCTGAAAAACTGAAAAGATCTTTTCTTTTTTGATGCTCAGATATTTTATCTTTTTCTGAGCAACAGGCTTTTTGTACACCACATGAATTTTAAATGCTATATATTTGCCTTCTTATGTGCAAGCTATCTGTGCAGCAGTTTAAAGGGGCAGATGATACAGTTTTTTCTATAGCCTCTGCAGTTACATGACTCAGTCAGCAAAATGAAAGAACTGTGGAGAGCTAATTCTTTTCCATGTCTTGGAGAGCACGTACACCAGCTCTTTGATGATCTCGGGTATAGAAATCCAGCTTTTGAACCTGGAGCTCCTGCCGCACATGTTTGTCAGTTTTCATGTGTCTCCGTTAGTAGGCCCTCACCTTCCTATTCAATCATTGATGTAAATGTTTCCATTCCAGGGTTTGAAAAATAAACACACCAATGGCAAATAGGTAGCATTCTCTAGAGAATGGGGTCAAAGCTGCCCTTTCGTTTATGGGTCACATCTTCCTGAGTCTCTTGGCAGACTGATCCAGATCATTTGTTAATGTTCATAGCTTTTCCAAGCAGCAGTAGCAGCAGAGTAAAAGCAGCAAGATTCTAGTCAGTTTTTCTGTAGCTGCTCAGAATCCTGTGGTATAGGGAAGGCAGGTGGGTAAGGCCAAAGCAAGAACTCTGCCTTCTAGCAGCTACAGAGGTGTCGGATTGCAAATTTATCATATACCTGTTAACTTGATGCTGATACCCTCAGTGATTCCATCCTTTGTATGTCTACACTGCAAAGGAAGACCTGTGGCTGGCCCATGCTAGCTGACTGCAGCTGCCAGGGCTCAGGTTGGGGGGCTGCTTCATTTCAGTGTAGACTTTCAGGCTCGGACTGCAGTCCGAGCTGTGGGACCTTCCCACCTCGCAGCATCCTAGAACCCGGAAGTCTACACTGCAATGAAACAGCCCACAGCCTGAGTCCCACAAGCCTGGGGTGTCTAGTTGCAGTGTAAACGTAGCTTGAGAAGTGTCTGACAGGACAGGACCCTTATAAGGAATCCCAGCACAGTACACCTTTTAAGACACTGGGGGTATGTCTATACTACCCACCGGATCGGTGGGCACTGATCAATCCAGTGGGCGTTGATTTATCACATCTAGTCTAGACACAATAAATCGACCCCCGAGCACTCTCCCATCAACTCCTCGGAGACTGGCCTCATCACCAGCATATTACTCCTTGCTGGTGGGGCCTTTTGTTCTTTCATGCCATCTTTTGACTAGTAGATGCAATCCTTTGAAATATGTGGTTAGTCATTTTTTTCAAGCCCCGTTTCATAGTTTGATTCTCATATAGAGGTAGGAGGTAAGAGTAGCATTATTCTCATTTTTGCACTGCATTTGTGTTTATGATGCCTTTGGTACTTTACCTCTCCATGCTGCTGAACAGGATTGTGATCCTGTGAGATGTACAGGTTATGAGCAGCATTTCACAAAAGGATAACCTTGTACAGAATGTTAACTTTCCGACCTAAGCAAACACAGTAGCACTGATATTTGCTCTTATTTCCATACAGTACGTGCTGGTTCTCTGCAATTCTATTGGTACGCCCCTTGATCCAAAATATATTGACATTGGTAAGCAAATACTAACAATGTTGTTCTGTTGCTTTTTCCACTTCTTATACCAAGTATCTTATAATAGTCATTTAAACTACTGAAAAACTGTTCAGTAGGACAACAGTATTTTGTTTCTACAAATCATTCACTTTTCTGTGTCGTATCTACTATGATTCTGTTATATCAGCCACTATGCCTTCCTCTGAGATTTAAATGTAATGGGAGAATAAACAATAGAAATTCAAGGTCACTGTGGAGTAAACTATGATATGTATTAGGAACTGAGTATTAAACCATTATTTTTAATTAATAAAGTAGTTGAAAAATACTTTAGTTCTATAAATACATTTCTGTTTCTCAGAAAAAAGGCTGAACCTACTCTGCTTCTCTGATTAATGCAACCTATTAACAATTGGAGCTTTTTTTAACTGGTACCATTTCTCTGTTTTTCAACAGATATTTTTAATGACTTAAACTTTTTCCATTACAGCTACAGTAATGGTTCTATTATTAACAAATGCACATTTCTAAAGAGTGAATCCTTTCTCAGATCTGTTAAAATAGTTTGACTCACACTTTCACTAAAACATGTTGCAGCTTCCCAAATAACCTTTACTTTTAAAAACAACTTCTCTCATTACTTTAATGTCAACTACATCTGCAAGGTCATCTAAGGATAATATATGTACCTCTTTGTAACATTAAGTATTTAAAAACAATTAAACATTAGAAAGTCAGGTTCATCTGATAGATGTGACCTTTCCCTGCTGGTTAGTTGGTTGAGTTGCATTAAAAAAGTGTTTCAAATGGTTGGCAAATGCTATTTAATCCTGCAGTCTTTACTCAGGCAAAACTCCCAGTAAAGCCAGTGAGGTGTTTTGCCTTAGTAAGGACTGTCAGTTGCACTCTTAACAATCAGAGGGAAGCTTTAGGAGAAAAATAAACTGACAAACTTCACAGTTTTTCAGTTAATAAGGCCCTGTTATCCAATTCAGCATTCAATAGTTGTTATTGAAATGTGGCCATGACATTCTAAATCCCTATTTTCAGTTGTTCATATCTTGAGGAACTTTCATCTTTCAGGATATGTTTTCACATGCTTGCTCTCTGTCCCAGAGTGATTGTGCAAAAAAAGTTTGAGCAAAAATATGCAGTAATTTTTGAATATGAGAGTACAAAATATATCTCTGTATTAAACATATATAGTAACTCTTTAGCAGCTCTACAGCCCCAATGGCTGGAAGTTGAAATTTGGCAGTAGTAAAGAAAAGGCAAAGTGTCTTATTTATTCAAGAGAACATTGGTTGTAATTTCACCGTGTTATGAAGTTTTAAAAATAGCTTACTGAGCATGTGCAGCACTTTACTTTTTATGAGCTCATGAAGTGCGGAGTTAAAGAAGGATTTGCTCTTCAAGCGCACATAGCTAATCTTACTAGGTAGTGAAAGCATATTGAAATAGATTGCCCTAAAACTGGGAGGGTTTAATGAGTTTGAGTTGCTCATAAGTAACGCTACGTTTTAGTCACAGGTATTTTTAGTAAAAGTCATGGACAGGTCAGGGGCGGTAAACAAAAATTCATGGCCCGTAACCTGTCCATGACTTTTACTATATACCTCTAACTAAAACTTGGGCGGGGGAGTGGGGGCACAATGGGCTGCAAGTGCTGTGGGGGAGGTGGTCCAGGACTCCCATTGGTGCTGTGGGGATGGGCAGCAGCGTGGTTTTTTTTTTTTTTTTTATAATTGGGGGTATACATTTAGTTTGAACCTCTGTTATGATATTTTTAAGTAGTCTCCATGCAGTTTGCAAGCATTTCACCCCCATGGCTGTTCCTTTTAATTTCCATTTAAAAGACCTGTTGTAAAATTTAAAAGAAGGCAAAATGCATGTTTTCCTCAGGCCAAATCATTAAGTCCACATTAATGAAGGAGGATTTGGCCCTTTCATAATTAATTAAGACAAGTCTGCCATACATACAGCACTTTCAAGTCATGTGTTTTGCTCAAAATTCTAATTGTTTTCACCTAGTTGCAGTCAAGGAATCCTGCATAGTGCTTTATCTTCTTTGGGTCATGCTATTTGCCACTTCAAATGTTTTCTTGACTTATATAAAAATAGGCAGGGTTGAAATATATAATACAGATAGTTAATCCTAAATCAAGACCAGGATATTGATTTTATTGCATACACTCCATTAGGGTTTTGCTCGATGTCTCTAGAATCTCCTTACTGATCTGTAGCTTGATAGTTCATCCATTCAGTTCATTGAACCACATTAAACCCCTCCATGGACACTCTTCTTCAGAATTAAAGTGACTTTAATACAGCTTAATACATTTCCAAAGTGAATTAAAGTAAACTAAACTGAATTAAGGATACACAATAAGTGTGTCCACACAGGGGTTTAATGAGGTTTATCTAATCCACTTTAAAAGTTCATTTGGATTAGCTTTCCTGAGTGCAAGACTTTGTGTTAAACTGTGTGTGCACAGGTATTAAGAAGTGGTAGGGGGAGATTCAGTTGATTTAAGCTAACTTGACTGAGCTCATATGATTGAAAAATACCCTTCTTTTGCCTATGTATATACAGCTACAGTGAAGTAACTCAGTAATGAATGAAATATACCAGTATTCTGTAGTTATTTTTTCCATAGGACTAGAGAGATGCAATTCTGTCCACTTGAGCAAAATGTCACTTGTTTCCATTTGATGAATTTGGTTCATGTTTTAATTTGCCATTCTAATTTTATTACTGTTTGGGTTGTATTACAGGACCATTATTTGTTACAATGACCAAAACCCATGTGATAGCAGCTTCAAAAGAAGCTTTTTATATCTGGCAATACCGTGTTGCCAAGAAGCTCACAGCAATGGAAATTAATCAGGTAGCACGGACTAGAAAAGAAGGCAGAGAGAGGTTTGTCTCGGTTTTTATATATATATATATATATCTTTGCTTTAGCACAACATGATTGTTCAGAGAGCCTTTCTGGAAATATCCACTCCTTTCCTCTCGTCATTTTTATCACTTCAGTTTGCTGACTCATAAGCCTATCTAAGTAAATAAATAAGAACAAT
Organism: Gopherus flavomarginatus; assembly: GCF_025201925.1. Classification (NCBI taxonomy): domain Eukaryota; kingdom Metazoa; phylum Chordata; order Testudines; family Testudinidae; genus Gopherus; species Gopherus flavomarginatus. The sequence continues at coordinate 195,866,028 of NC_066620.1, read as the reverse complement.
GTTTAATGCATAGTCCTTACCCAGAACTGCTTTTGGTTAGAGCATTTTCACAGTCTCCTCCTGCCTCAGTGACCTCCTGTTCAATGTCTCCTTTGGTGGCTCCTTCGTCCTCTCCCACTCTTGGAGCTCAGTCTTTGGCTTCTTTTCTTCTTTACACGCGCTCTTCCTAGGCTTATCCACTCCCATGATTGTTCCCATGTTGATGACATCCACAGCTGCCTCTCTACCCCTGACCCAGAGGCAATGCATGAGGAAAGGTCACGTGACATCTCCCCTCACCCGTGATTTTCCGCCAACAGCTAAATGTTCTGAGGGGACCCATCCAGAGGGGCCACTGCAGACTCTGCACAACAGAGCAGTGAGGGTGGGCAAGGCCTCGGGATGCCCAGCAGCGAGGAGGCAGCGGCTCCCCCTGGCAGCAGCACTCACCATGGGTCTGTGCAGCGCCTGGAAGGAGGAAGCAATGGGTCGACTGGATGCGGGCTGAGCCTCTCCCCTGTCTCCCAGCCTGCTGCATGTGGCTGCTTCTCCTTCCCTGCTGCTGGAGCCCCAGCGTTTCCTGCTACCTGCTTTGCAGACCTCTGCAGGGCCAACACCTCGGGCCTGTTTCCAGGGCAGGGGTCGCTCTCCCACTCCTATAACAGGGGTTCTGCCTGGGGGAAACTGCTCCCTCGCACTGTAGCGGGGCTTGCCCTACCTTCCATTGCCAACAGCCTGGTGCCCCCTGCCCAAGAGGCTTGGCATTGCTCCCCTCCACTCCCGAATGTTTCTCTGTGCCCTTCAAGGGGGGCACACCCCATAGTTTGTAACCCTCTGTTCTGGATCCAGAGGTGATGCATGAGGCAGTTACATGCCACCTCCCGAACCTTTAAATTGTGCCCCCTCACATCAACACTTGTTGCCTCTTCCCTGGCCTGTCTCACTGTAAACAAACTCATATCTCAGGTTGTACAGTATCTTTCAACCTTTACTCCTGTATGGCCTGCCATCATCTCAAATTCAATATGTCAAAAGCTACACTCCTCATTTTTCTTTCAAAATGTTTCCTTCCTGCTTCTGTCTCCATCATTGGCAATAGGTTCACTAGTCTTCCTGTCTCCCAGACCCCCAACCCTGGTGTGATTTTGTTTGTTTGTTTGTTTTTCTTCACTGCAGTCCATCCTCCTTCCACAAAGATACTATTATTATCTCCACAGCATCCTCCAAATCCACCAACTCCTCTATTCCCATATTTCCATGTTAATCTTTGGTACTATATGTTGTGACAGGGTCAGGCCAGATGGCTACAGGAGAGTGATAGAAGGCAGATATATTAGCCCCAGGTTAAGTAGGTCCCCTTTCCCTTGGTAAGGTAACAGGGAAGGTTCCAGAACAATCAGGAGCTTTCTGGAAACAAGGCAGACAGGCTGATTAGAACACCTGCAGCCAATCAAGAAGCTGCTAGAATCAATTAAGGCAGGCTAATCAGGACACCTGAATTTAAAAAGGAGCTCAGTTCAGTTTGTGGTCTGTAGGTGAGGAGCTGGGAGCAAGAGGTGCAAGGAGCTGAGAGTGAGAGTGAGAGGGTACCCTTCTGGAGGACTGAGGAGTAGAAGTGTTATCAGACACCAGGAGGAAGGTCCTGTGGTGAGGATAAAGAAGGTGTTTGGAGGAGGCCATGGGGAAGTAGCCCAGGGAGTTGTAGCTGTCATGCAGCTGTTACAGGAGGCACTATAGACAGCTGCAATCCACAGGGCCCTGGGCTGGAACCCGGAGTAGAGAGCGGGCCTGGGTTTCCCCCAAACCTCCCAACTCCTGATCAGACACAGGAAGAATTGACCTGGACTGTGGGTTCCACCAGAAGGGAAGATCTCTGAGGTGAGCAAATCCGCCAATAAGCGCAGGACCCACCAAGGTAGAGAGAGAACTTTTTTGCAATGTATAACAATAATAATAACTCTGCTTTGATTTGACTTAAAGGGGCTAAAAGATATTACCTCACCCACCTTGTCTCTTTTAAAGGGATACTGCCAGAGCTTATAAACTGGCTTACTTTTCATCTTTCCCCAAACTGATGCAATTTTGAAAAAAGTGCAAATACTTGTTTTTCACCCCCGTCTTCTCCTTTGAAACTCTACTTTTTCGCATAGGATTTATCACATTGACGATATCCCTTCTGGAGCTGCAGATGGAGTGCTTGATTACAGCAAGGCCATTCAAGTAAGTGACTCTTTATAACCAGTATATTATACTGTCATTGCTTACTTAATAATTGTGAGCATTACTCTGTTCAGATTAATACATTTTAAAATGTGTGTGGCCATTTTGTTTAAACTTCCTTGTATTCCCACCTCCTGCACAGGTTGTTCCTCTCTTTCTACTGCTTATTATCATCATACATTTATACAGTACCATGAATTTTACAGAACATAGAAAAGGCATGGTGCCTGCCCTAGAGAGTTAGAAAGAAAGAAAACAAACATGATGCCCATGAAACATCAATGATTAAAAAAAAGTACCAGCTGCTCTCTTAACTGCGCTATCAAAATGTACGCATGCTTATGCTGAATAACCTTGACATCTTTGTATAGTGTTTGTGTTCTTCCTCATCCCTGTTCTCCCTCCTTCACCTTTTATTACCCTTACTTGTTTCATCATGTCTAAAACTACCATTGTAGGCTGTTCAAGTCAGGGACTGTGTCATTTTATTTGTTCAGTAAATTTGGAAGCTATTATTAGTACTATTACTACTACATTTTCCCATAGTTCAGGGTCTGTTTAGAAGTGATGCTTGATAGTTTCTTCCCAAAGCAGCAGAACCCCGTGGCTGCTTGGTAACCCCCTATGAGCTGCTTTCTTGTAGATTTACAGTAGGCAAGATGCACTTTCCTACTATTGATCCCCCACTGCCAGAGCAGTTCACCTGTGGCTTCTTAGACTGCAGGGGAAAGAAGTTATAAAGGAAGACAGGCGAAGTTACTTAGTAGACCAAATAAAGAATACAGATGAAATTTTGAATTGACATGAACAAATAAAATAGCTGAGATTTGTCTCTTATTAAAGCAAAGCAACACACTTTAAAACATTTTAAATTGAAGGCAGCTGTGTTTTAAATAAAAGAGAGAAATATTTATTTATTGACTTACAAATAAAACACAGAAATGCTGCTATTTTCTCATAGGGGAAAATCACTGAATTTTGTAAAATGAGTGTTCTCTTCATAGAGATGTCACGTACAGTTCAGCCACTAATGGGAATTTCAAGTAGACTGGTGAATCTGCATTTTGGAAATAGTTTTATTTATTAAATGAATATGGTACACTGAGAGCCTCTCTGCCATAGTGCATTGAATGGAAAGCTGTACTTCCAGAGCAGAGGAGTAAGTAGTGAAGCGCAATACTATTATCCTGATTTAACAGTAAATGAGACACTCTGAAATACAAATAAAGGCACCTTCAGTGCTCTATAGATAATATTACAAGACCATGTAATGTGAAATAACCAAATACTAACTACTGAAATAATACAATACATTTTATGTTATTAAAACTAAGTGTGTTTTTCTGTACCTCAGTGTAGCATGAAAATAGAGCAGTCTAATTGTTAAGCTAGAACAACAGCTCATACTAGTTTCATAAGTCAGCTTTCTGTGACCAAAACAAAGGATAAAAGGACCAAGTCATTGCCTCCTATGGGGAAAAACTCTTAAGAAGGGGAAGGTGTAAAGAAATTGAAGAGAAACAAACCTTGTAGAACTTCTGGAATTACAATTTTGGTGAGAGGGACTTGGGGCCATGGAGTGAATCTCAGGACTCCTCTGTGGTGATGGACGCTGCCCTGCTTATCCTCTGCCTCCCCTCTTACCCGACTTATATTTAAACATAGGCTATAACCTGCACAGTGTTCATGAATGTAAGAAATGTGTCCAATTTAAACATACCAAAAGATAGGGGAAGGGAGTCTCACTGCCATTGGCTTGGTCTTCCTTCAGTTGCTCAGTAGCAATGGAGGGAACCCAGGGAGTGTGTCACAGTTCAGTGCCAATGCACCTGTATGTCCCCTCGGTGGCCCAGTAAGGGCACCCACTCTCGGCTTCCATCTCCCCAGCCATTGCCTTTCTGGGTGGAAACACACATCTCTCTCCCTTCTGACTGGGATATTTCCAGGCTGCACAGTTCTCTGCTGTCACTGTGTATTTCCCAGCACAGATGGGTTGCCCAAGGACACCTGCTTGCTTTCTCTTCAGAGGTGGTTAACAAGTGTAATTGGTACAGATATAAGCCATCACACAGCACTTCCTCTGCAAGCCTACTTTACTCTTAAAGTAAAAAGCATTTCAGTGAAAACATGTTAAAAACAATAAAGAACCAACATGCATGCTGATAAGCTTATCAGAATTAACCTCAACCCAGCATGGTTCTATCAGGATGCAGTCCTTCCATCCCCCATCCATTGTGATTCCTTAGTGGTCAAAAGTTCTTCACATCTTCAGCTCAGAACGAGCACACTCATAACATGTTCACCCTTTATACAATTCAAGGATCTTTGGTCAAGAGTTTCCTTCCAGAGATTGCATTAATCTTGTCTTCCTGCTAAAGAAGTTCCATACAGTCTTACAACAGCACATAAATATTTGCAGTTTTAATACAGTGAACTTCAAAGATGTTAAAGTTAATTCTATAAAGTTCATTCAGGATGTTGTAGGAAATAGTCAGTATCACAGGGAGGTAGTACTACTTTCAGCTGTATTGTCTCCTACCAAGATTTTTGTATGAGTCCTTCAAATAGGACTACACATGGGAGAACCTCCCCCATAATTTTTTTTATTATGCTATTTAAGGGATGTTTGGAGTAAGAACAGTCTTTTCATAAAGTCAGTAAATTAATTCCAGGTAAACTGAAAATCTTTCTGGTAGTTTGAAGTACCTTTAAATCTCTGATCTGTACCAAGCCCTTTCCAGGGAGTATCTCTGATGCATTTTGCTGTTGCTCAGTGGCAAAAACCTAAGTCCATTCCCAGCTTTTGGTCTTCTAGTTTGCAGTTAATTGTATTGTTGCTCTGCTACTGTTATTTGACAATGAAGTCTTTCTGAGGTGATTAAAACTGGTGTTCTGGTGGCATTTATATGCTTTCAGGGAACAAGGGATCCAATCTGTGCAATAACTGCATCTGATAAGACATTAATTGTGGTAAGTGGCATAGTTTAAATAAGCTGACCTTGGGCAGTCACAAGTAAAGTTGGAAGAAACCTTCACAAGGGTTTGAGTAAGTATTCAAACATCTGAAACTTTTTCTGAACTCAGTTACTGTCCCATGATCAAATCCTCCTTGTATTACTCAAATGAATACTGTAGTGGCATTGATTTATATTGAGGATTTGCAGATGAGGAAAGGCAGCAAGTTTAGCTCTAATTTTGTAAACCTGGCTTGTGAACCAGAAATGAAAAGTGTATTTTGGCCTCACCGTAGAGTGAATTTGACATCACTAACACATTGTAAGTAAAACACGTGTGACTTTGAAGGGACGTTGAACACACTCTTTCTCACATGCATGTGTTTTATACCGTGTAAATGTCTTCTCACTCTGCCCACCAGCTATGCTTCAAGCATGTATGCACAGCACTGAAAAAACTTGCAGATACATTGCCAAAGGCAAATGAGCCTATGCACCCCAATAGAATTGTGTATGCAGTATTATGATGTATTTATACATTGACAGACTGGCAAAATGGTGATGTTTTGGCTTTTTAAAAAAAAATAGGCACTGAGCTCAAATTTACCATTTTGTTCAGCCTCACAAGGTATAACATAAATAAAACAATATTATATATAAACTATGCTGGAATGCAGAGGCTCAAGTTATCTTTTGAAATTTTGTTTTTGGACAGTTTTCATCTAGAAATGTTTTTAAAACAAATGGACAAATTTTCGGAAAGTAGCATCTCATGTTGTACACCTCTATCCCAATATAACGCTGTCCTCAGGAGCCAAAAAATCTTACCGTGTTATAGGTGAAACCACGTTATATCAAATTTGCTTTGATCCACTGGAGCACGCAGCTCCCAACCCCCACCCCTCTCCGGAGTGCTGCTTTACCGCATTATTTCCGACTTTGTGTTATATCGGTTCACATTATATCGGGGTAGAGGTGTATCACATCTATATATTTTATATATTGTAATATTCTTCCAAGTTAAATAAAACAATAATATTAATATCTATAAGTCTCAACAATGTGGTTGGTACTGTACAAGACAAACTTCAAGAGAGTCTATGCCCACTGGTTTTATAATCCAGAAGACAGACACAGAGAGAGATGAGTCTTGTGGGAGTGGAGGGGGAAAAGGAAGAAATTATTCTAGATAATTTTCCATATTCTGATGACTTTTTTGTATTATTTCCCTTTATTGGCCTCAAAAAAGAAGTGAGTCTTTAAGAGGGATTTGAGGAAAGTGTGGGAGTCCAGCATGTTGGGTTTGGAAGTTTGTTCAAGGCATAAAGAAAGTGTGAAGGCTAGATGGAGTGGGAGACGAAAATGAAAAGGTCATTGAGCTTGGTGGTGGTGATAAAAGATGAAGGGAAGTACGTAACAGACAAGATCAGATATGTATGCCAAGAATGAATTGTGTGACAATTTGAAGATGAGGACGAGGGATTAAACTTCATACTGTGAGCAAGAGGAAGCCATTGGAGCCTTTCAAAGAAGGGAGTGACGTGGGTATGATTGGGTGAGGAAAATAATTGTGACTTACGTTTTGGAGGTGATTGGAGTGAGGTGCATAGCAGAATTCAGAGGTTCTTCGAGTGCTTGCTCTTGTCTATTTCGTTCTAGGTGTGTGTGCTCACCATATGCACCGGTGCCAGAAGTTTTCCCCTCGGTGGTATCTGTAGGGGACTGGCTCTGGCGCCCTCTGGAATGGTACACATATGCCGTGGTATAAGGAGTGCTGCCAGCTTTTCCCATCCTCAGTTCCTCCTTACCGCCAGTGACAATGCTGGAACTGCTCCTTGCCTCGGCAATCATTGTGTTACTCAGTGGTTTTCTTCTGCATAGTGTGTAAATAGTTGCTTAAGTGGTTCTTTTTTCCTCTCCGCTTGGGCCGCAATTACTATGGACTGGTGGATCATCAGCACTGTGGCAGTGGGGTACACCCTGCAGTTTATTTTTGCTGCTCCCTCCCACCTCCCTTCCTCGTCCCTCTTCAGGGACCTACTCACGAGCAGCTGCTCGGACAGGAGGTACAGGCCTTTCTACAAGTTGGGGCTGTGGAGGAAGTCCCTGCACATCGAAGGGGAAAGGGCTTCCATTCCCAGTATTTTCTCATTCCAAAGGCAGTCTCCACTCCATTCTGGACCTCGATAGATATCTCAACAAGTTGAAGTTTCGCATAGTCTCCCTGGCCTCCATCATCCCTTCCCTGGATCCGAGTAACTATAGGCCTGTTAGTTTGACATCTGTAGTATGTAAGGTCTTGGAAAAAATTTTGAAGGAGAAAGTAGTTAAGGACATTGAGGTCAATGGTAGTTGGGACAAAGTACAACATGGTTTTACTAAAGGTAGATCGTGCCAAACCAACCTGATCTCCTTCTTTGAGAAGGTGACAGACTATTTAGACAAAGGAAATGCGGTAGACCTTATTTACCTTGATTTCAGTAAGGCATTTGACATGGTTCCACATGCGAAATTATTAGTCAAATTGGAAAAGATGGGGATCAATATGAGAATTGAAAGGTGGATAAGGAACTGGTTAAAGGGGAGACTACAACGGGTCGTACTGAAGGGTGAACTGTCAGGCTGGAAGGACGTTACTAGTGGAGTTCCTCAAGGATCGGTTCTGGGACCAATCTTATTTAACCTTTTTATTACCAACCTTGGCACAAAAAGCAGGAATGTGCTAATAAAGTTCGCGGATGACACAAAGCTGGGGGGTATTGCTAACACGGAGAAGGACCGGGATATCATACAGGAAGATCTGGACGACCTTGTAAACTGGAGTAATAGTAATAGGATGAAATTTAATAGTGAAAAGTGCAAGGTCATGCACTTAGGGATTAATAATAACTTTAGATGTAGATTGGGGATGCATCAGTTGGAAGCAACAGAGGAGGAGAAGGACCTTGGGGTATTGGTAGATCACAGGATGACTATGAGCCGCCAATGTGATATGGCCGTGAAAAAAGCTAATGCGGTTTTAGGACGCATCAGGCGAGGTATTTCCAGCAAAGATAAGGAGGTGTTAGTACCATTATATAAGGTGCTGGTGAGACCTCACCTGGAATACTGTGTGCAGTTCTGGTCTCCCATGTTTAAGAAGGATGAATTCAAACTGGAACAGGTTCAGAGATGAGCTACTAGGATGATCCGAGGAATGGAAAACCTGTCATATGAAAGGAAACTCAAAGAGCTTGGCTTGTTTAGACTAGTCAAAAGAAGGCTGAGGGGGGATATGCTTGCTCTTTATAAATATATCAGAGGGATTAATATTAGAGAGGGAAAGGAACTATTTAAGCTTAGTACCAATGTAGATACAAGAACGAATGGGTATAAACTGGACACTAGGAAGTTTAGACTTGAAATTAGACGAAGGTTTCTAACCATTAGAGGAGTGAAGTTTTGGAACAGCCTTCCAAGGGGAGTAGTGGGGGCAAAAGACATATCTGGCTTTAAGATTAAGCTTGATAAGTTTATGGAAGGGATGGTATGATGGGAGAGCCTAATTTTAGCAATTGATCTTTGATTATCGCCAGATAAGTATGCCCAGTGGTTGGTGATGGGATGTTGGATGGGATGGGATCTGAGTTACTGCAGAGAATTCTTTTCTGAGTGCTGGCTGGTGAGTCTTGCCCACATGCTCAGGGTTTAGCTGATCGCCATATTTGGGGTTGGGAGGGAATTTTCCTCCAGGGCAGATTGGCAGAGGCCCTGGAGGTTTTTCACCTTCCCCTGCAGCGTGGGGCATTTGTCACTTGCTGGTGGATTCTCTGCAGCTTGAGGTCTTCAAACCACAATTTGAAGACTTCAGTAACTCAGGCATAGGTTAGGGGTTTGTTATAGAAGTGGATGGGTAGGGTTCTGTGGCCTGCTTTGTGCAGGGGGTCGGACTAGATGATCACATTGGTCCCTTCTGACCCTAGAATCTATGAATCTATGAGACTGGTATGTTGCCCTTGATTTGAAGGATGCCTATTTTCATATATCAATATTCCAAGGGCACAGATGTTTTCTGCATTTCCTGGTGGGGACCACTAGCTACTAGTTTATGGTTCTTCCCTTCGGCCTTGCAGCAGCACCAAGGGTGTTCACCAAATGCATGTCAGTGGTGGTTGCTTACCTCAGACATTGGGGTATCCAGATCTACCCGTACCTCGACGACTGGCTCGTCAAAGGCCACTCCAGGTCTCAAGTTCAGGGCAGTGTCAAAGTACTGCAGGACTCATGCTGAGCTCTGAGCCTGTTGATAAATGAGCAAAAGTCAATGTTAGTCCTGGTCCAGAGGCTAGAGTTCATCAGCACAGTGCTAGACTTTACTGACACCCGGGCATTTCTACCACAGGACAGGTTCTACTCAATGTCAAAGCTAATTGCTGACCTCTTTGTGCACCTGATCACTACAGCCAGAGTCTGTCTCAGGCTTCTAGGCCACACGACAGCATGCATCTATACGGTCTGCAACGCAAGGCTCAAAATGTGGCCTCTCCAGCTGTGGCTGGTAATGGCTACTTCCCATCCAGAGATCACCTGGACAAGGTTGTCGCGATCCCGTGCAGTGTACTCACCTCCCTAAAGTGGTGGTCCGACCCAAAAGGGGTGATAACAAGAGTGCTGTTTGTGAATCCTCGGCCTGAGGTCTCGCTGATATCGGATGCCTCAGACCTTGGATGGGGGGCACATCTTGGGACAATGCAGACCCAGCGAATTTGTCCCCGGAGGAGTGTTCGCTGCACATAAACATCAAAGAGCGCAGGGCTATCCACCTGGCTTGCAGGATCTTCCTTCCTCAGTTGTTGGGTCAAGCGATGCAAGTCCTGACAAACAACGTGGCCTCCATGTTCTATGTGAACAGACAAGGGGAAGCACGATCGTCTGCTCAGGAAGCCATCCGTCTATAGGATTTCTGTATCTAGCACGGAATCCACATGGAGGCAGCGCATCTCCCTGGTGTTCACAACACTCTGGCAGACCACCTCAGTAGGTCCTTTTGCTCTCACCACAAGTGGGAGTTCCATCCCAAGGTCACCTGGATGATCTTCCACAGGTGGGGAGCTCCCCAAGTGGACCTGTTCGCCACCAAACAGAACAAGAAATGTTGGCATTTCTGCTCCCTGCAGGGTCTAGGTGAGGGCACCCTTTCAGACGCGTTCGTCCTATCACGTGCGGGGGATCTGCTGTATGCTTTCCCACCGATCCCTCTTATCAGAAGAGTTCTGTCGAAGATCAAGAGGGACAAGGCTCATGTCTCCGTGGTTGCCCCAGCATGGTCTCGCCAACACTGGTACCTAGTGTCACAATAAAATTGCCCCTCCCCCTCATAGGGTTCCCTGGGTAAGCACCAGCATTGTATATTGCTAATGCTTTGAGATGCACTGGAAAGAATTTCGAGGAGGGTTAAAAGTGTAAGTGTGGAGTAAAAGATTTCTTTGCAGGTTGCGAGAGGCCTAAGGGGGAGGAAGAAAGAAGAGAATGGGTTAATGCGATGCTCCAGCTAGATCTGGAAATAAGATGTTAACTCCAGCCTAAGGCCACGGCACACAAGCGACTCTCGGCTGCCTGCCAAGAAGGACGGGGGCCTGAATTCCAACCCCCGTCAGCTGAGAGAAAGGAGGATTCAGCTAAACAGACCTGCAGGGGCTGCAAAAATAAGTGAAATGGTGAAGGCCAGCGAGGAGAAAAACAGAGTCTTGTGTCTCTGAAGCCAGTGTGTTTTGGGAAACCTGAGGACACCACAGAAAGCCGGTTTTGACTGGTACAAAAAGCACAAAAAACCTAAGTCCCTAAACAAAATGTCCCAAAAAAACCTAAAACTTAAAACCCTCCTAAAAAATAAAGCATGTCAAAAATCAACAGCAAACCCTAAACAGCCTGTGCACAGATCAAAACTCTCATACACCCTTCCCCTTCTTTTTCTTACATTACACCCAGGCATGACCAGCCTTGGGTCATGCATGTATAAATATAAAAGTGGGGTTAGGGCATGGGCACTAATACTTTTTTCTTCCTCTAAGCAACATAAAAAGCACCCTGCATTCACCACTCTTATGTCATTAGTAAAGCTTTAAAACTTAGTTACTTGGTGTGCTCCTTCATCGCCTCCCCTAACAATCCTGCGGCCTCAGCCTAATCACCTAACACCCCAAGCAAATTGGTAACAAAAATCTGCCACACTAGCCATGGCCACTGCCTGAATGCCCGGGTCTCCTGTCCCAGGATCACAGTTGGCTCCTGCACCCGAACCTTGCCCTGCATCACCTCATGGCTTGTCTGCTGCATGGCTAAACCCTGAGAAGTGGGCCTGCTCCAGTCAGGTGCAGCAGATTCTCTTGGAAAGTAAGAAGCCCTCAACTAGAGCTAGCTAAATGGAAGCAGTTCTTCCACTGGGCAGCGGAGCAGGGTATTTGTCCAACCCAGTCGTCTCTCCAGTCTATCCTGCTCCAGCTGAAGAATCAGGGCCTCACTTTCTCCTCCATCAAGATCCACTTGGCAACCATATCAGCATTCCACCCTCATATTTAAGGTCAGTCAGTGTTTTCTCATGACATGATGTTCAGGTTCCTGAAGGGCCTGGAAAGGCTCTTCCCACCGATCAGAGACCCAGTTCCTCCGTGGGATCTCAGCCTGGTCCTCTCAAGGCTCACTGACCTGCCCTTTGAGCATTTGGCCTCCTGCTCCCTCTCTCATCTCTCGTGGAAGGTGGCTTTTCTGGTGGCCATAACCTCAGTGCGGAGAGTCTCTGAACTGCGGGCCCTCACGTTGGAGCCACCATATATCGTCTTTTACAAAGACAAGGTACAACTGCGGCCCCATCCAGCCTTTCTGCTCAAGGTGGTGTCCTCCTTCCGCGTCAATCAAGACATCTTTCTCCTGATGTTCTTCCCCAAGCCGCACTCCTCTAGCGAGAAGAGGTGGCTACACATGTTGGATGTTGGACGTGCACTGGCTTTCTATCTGGAGCGCACCAAACTGTTCCGTAGATTGACTCAGCTCTTCGTAGCAACAGTGGAAAGAATGAAAGGTGTCCTTTCAGAGGATCTCAAACTGGATCACCTTTTGCATCCATACCAGCTATGAGCTGACTGAGGCCCAACTGCCATCAATTGTGGAAACCCACTCAACCAGAACACAAGCGTCCTCGGTGGTCTTCCTAGCCCATGTCCCTATCCGGGACATCTGCAGGGCTGCGACGTTGTCTTCAGTGCACACGTTTACCACGCATTATGCCATCACCCAGCAGGCCAGAGACGACGTTGGGTTTGGCAAGGCTGTGTTGCAGTCTACGCGTCCAGGAACTCCTACCTGCCTTCGGTGGTACAGCTTGGGAGTCACGTAGAATGGAATGCACGTGAGCAAGCACTTGAAGAAAAGACAGTTATCTTTTTTCATAACTGATGTTCTTCGAGATGTGTTGCTCATGTCTATTACGTGCCCCGTCCTTCTCCCCCACTGTCGGAGTTCCCGGCAAGAAGGAACTGAGGGTAGGGGGAACCAGCAGCACCCCTTTTACTGCAATACATGCATGCCACTCCAGAGGGTGCCAGAGCTGTTCCCCTCTAGCTACCACTGAGGGAAAAACTTCCAGCACCGATGCATGTGGCGGGCACACACACCTAGAATGGAATAGACATGAGCAACACATCTCGAAGAACACCAATTACCAAAAAAAGTAACTGTCTTTTTGTCTAATGTTGTTTTGCTCTTCCCTCTCTGTGTTTCTTCTGGTTTGTCCTTCATCCAACAAGTCTTAGGACAGCATATAAAGAAAGACTTGTAAACAGTTTAATATTAAGCAAGTTGTATCGGCTGCCTCAACATGCAAAATCTCCTTTTTTCTAGGGGCGTGAATCTGGCACCATTCAGAGATACAGTCTTCCTAATGTTGGCTTACTTCAGAAGTATGTCCTGAACTGTCGGGCCTATCAAATGTCTTTGAATTGCAACTCCAGGTAAGTCAGAGATCTGGTTCTAACACAGCCACTTGATTTTGAACTAATATTCTAATTGATTGCGATGGCTTACTTGGGACTTATTTTATGGGTTTAAAATACATTATTTAATCTAGGAGACAGTATAGTTCAGTGGGTAGGACATTTGAAACCTGGCTTCTATTACTTGCTTTCCATTGGCTTCCTCTATGACCTTGTGCTACTACTTAATTTCTCTGTATTTCCTTCTCCGTATCTGCAAAATGGGGATAATAATTCTAACTCCCCTTTGTAATGTACTTGAAGATACATGGATGAAAAGTGCTATTTAGGTGCCAAATGTTTTTTATTTCACTAATAATATTATTTTTCATTAACATTGTTGTTCTTGTATCCCGATTGGCCCTCTCCTCCCACTGATGCACACATAGTCTCCATTATGATTAATAGCAATTATTTGCATGTGATTGACAGATATGTGGTGATTTGCTCATTTTACTCTTTTTTATGTTAAAGATGCAGAAGTTATAATTGGAAGCTTTCCTTTTCAAAACTGGTGTTTTAATCTTCTAGTATGAAGCTTCTTATACAGGGAATTCTTTAGGATTGTCAAGATAATATATTGAAGGATAATCCAATTGCTCTCTGCAATTGTTTAAAATACTGTTAAAATATAATTTCTTAAAATTTGTAAAAAACTTTAAGAAATGTTGACAATTTCCAGTGGTGCAGAGATGTATGAACCTTTTTTACTGCAATGGAATATTTCATTATATTTGCTAGTCAATGTTTATTGTAAAATGTGGCAATAATTCAGTACAAGAAATTTTAAAAGTACCTTTTGAAAATGAATTATCTGTGAAGAGTGACATTCGGTTTTGGGCACAATACATGGTGCATCTGACTGGTATGGCAATCACGAAGTCAGCTATGGAGGGTTAGATTTTAGAATTTGCTGAGCCCCTGTAAAGTAGTGGGTGCCCCCAATACACATTGAATGGTATTTGAATGCATTCAGTACCTTTCAGGATTAGGCCTTACATGTGTAGATGAATGTCTGCCATTAGGAACTGTGTATGTCTTTATTTCATTCTTTCCATTCTGTGGCCTTACTCTTTTCTCACACTGGTATAAATCTGGTGTAGCTGCATTGAAATCCAGTGAAATTACACTGGTGTAAAATTACTGAGAGATCAGAATCAGGCCTCCAGCATCTAGTTTATTCTGTCTGTTGCAGAATGATTGTAAATTTACAGATTTGAATAGTACTAATCAGCTGTTTCATTTCACCTCCCCCTCCACCATTTTCTATTAGTCGTCTTGCTATCATAGACCTTTCTGGAGTTCTAACTTTCTTTGACTTGGATACGCGGGTAACAGACAGTACAGGACAGCAAATCGTTGGCGAGCAGCTAAAGTTGGAGCGCAAAGATGTCTGGGATATGAAATGGGCCAAAGATAATCCAGACTTGTTTGCTATGATGGAGAAAACAAGAATGTATGTTTTCAGAAACTTGGATCCTGAGGTAAAACAATCCGCATAAGAAAATGAACCATTTATAGTGTATTCCATGTTGTACATTTGGAATCTGGGACTAGTAGGACTTCTTACAAGCTTAAAGTTTTAAGCAGGTACTTCCATACCTTGCTGAATCTCAGGGCCTGTATCTGGAAGTTTCAAAAATCAGCTAGCTCTATTGTGTAAGAGCTGCTTACAAAAAATAAATTGCCAAACTCCAGATATGTTAGAAATATGAAAAGGAACATCTGCTTTCACTTATATTCTGCTTTTATGAGATTACAAAAAAATGTGCTTATTGATATTTATTTTAGATACCATCATGGCTAGGATTTTATTGTAAATTAATGATAAAACGTGGAGAGTTAAATCCACATCTGACCTTTTTGTTATAATCTAGAGATAGAAAAAACATGTTTGTCCTAAATAATGTACAAATTTTTAATTGTCTATACATCAGTGGTCTCCATCCTTTTTGAATATAAGGGCAACCCAAGAACTACTCTGCCCCTTCCCTGAAGTCCTGCCCCTTTCCCAAAGCCTCACCCCTCTCACTCCATCCCCCCTCTCTCTGTCTCTCACTCGCCCCCACCCTCACTCACTTTCGCTGGGGTAGGGGGTTGGGATTTGGGAAGAGGTGCGGGCTGTGGGTTGGGGCCAAGGAGTTCACAGTGTGGGAGAGGGCTCCAGGCTGAGCCTGGGGCGAGGGTTGGGGTGCAGGAAGGGGTGAGGGGTGCAAACTCTGGGAAGGAATTTGGGAGCAGAAGGGGGCTCCGGGCTGGGGCAGAGTGTTGGGGTGCAGGAGGGGGTATAGGATGTTGGCTCTGGGAGAGGGGTCAGGGCTGGGGCAGGGGTTTGGGGTGAAAGAGGGGTTATGAGATGCAGGAAGGAGTACGGGGTGCTGGCTCTGGGATGGGGCTCAGGGTTGGGGTCTGGCCTCCCGCCGGGCGGTGCAGTAAAGCTAAGGCAGGCCTCCCGCCGGGCGGTGCAGTAAAGCTAAGGCAGGCTCCCTGCCTGCCCCCGCCCCACGCAACTCCTGGAAGGGGCCAACGCACCCCTGCAGCCTCTGGGGGTGGGAGGGTGGAAGGCACATGGCTCCAAGTCCGGGTGCTGCCCCTCTCTGCAGGCATTGCTCCCGTTCCTGGCCAGTGGGAGCTGTGGGGATGGTGCTTTCAGGCAGGAGCAGTGTGCAGAGACCCTACCCCCAGGGACCGCAGGAGCATGCTGGCCACTTCCAGGAGTGGCATGGGGCCGGGGCAGGCAGGGAGCTTGACTTATCAGCGGCCCCGCTGTGCCACCAGAGATCGCGATCGACTGGGAAATTCTGTAGGATTGATCAGTCAGTCATGATCGACCGGTTGGTGAGGCCACTGCTATACATCTATATGTAAGATTAGTTATTGTATTGTGCATCTGTTTCTCATAAGAAAAGTCATTAAAATTTAATTTGAGGAAGAAGGAAGTCTGTTTACATACATGAAACTATGAGAGAGACAAGGTGGATGAGGTAATATCTTTTATTGGACCAACTTCAGTTGGTGAAAGAGACAAGCTTTTGAGCTTACACAGAGCTCTTCTTCGGATCTGGCAAGGTACTCAGAGTGTCACTAGGACAAAGGAGGGTTGGTGAGTTACAGAATGTTGTAAAAGCCATTCATCCAGTGTCTTTACCAAGTCCATGATTTTTAGCGTGTAGCAAAGTTATGAATTTAAGCTGCTAGGCTCATCTTTTGAAGGTGTTGTGTACATTTCCTTTAAAGATGAGGACTGAGAGGTCGGTTATGGAGTGATGATTTCCTGAAATGTGTTCGCCCACAGTCTGTTCTTATCCTCAAAGGAACCCTTCAAAAGACCTTGTTAGACTGTTTTACACTAGAAATGCTACAGCGGAACAGCTTCAGCGCTACAGCTGTGCTGCTTTGGCTTTTCTAGTGTAGACGCTACAACAACAGAAGAGGTTCTTATGTAACTCCACCTCCCTGAAAAGTGGTAGCTTGGTCAACACAAGAATTCTTCTGTTGACCTAACGCTGTCTACACTGGGGGCTTATATTAGCGTAGCTACATCTCTTAGGGGTATGGATTTTTCACACCTTTGAGAGATGTAGCTATGCCAATCTACGGTTTCTGTGTAGATCAGCCCTTAGACACTAAAAATCATCGACTCAATAAAGATACTGGATTTTAGTCCACTAGCCCTTCTTTGTCCTACAACTGCAGAGGAGTTAACTGCTAACTTCACCTTGAGCGGTGTCTTATAACATGTTAACTTGTTATGCTAAACACTTGGTTCCACCTTGTATTTAGCTGTAACTCTTAGGGCTGGTCTACACTATGTCACTGGCAGACGCAAAATATCCATACCTCTGAGAGATGTTAAGCCAGCCTAAGTCACAGTGTAGACAGTGCTAGGTCAACAGAGGAATTCTTCTGTCAACCTAGTTACTGCCTCTCAAGGAGGTGGATTTAATAGTGTTGGAAGAACCCGTTTTGTTGCTGTAGTAAGAACCTACACTGAAGTAGACATAGCCTGAGTACTGTTCCCAGACCTGAAGAAGAGCTCTGCGTAAGTTTGAAAGCTTCTCTTTCACCAACAAAAATTTGTCCTGTAAAATATATCTCACTCAGTTTGTCTGTCTAATATCCTTGGACCAACGCAGCTACAACAACTCTGCAAAAAAATATGAAACTTTTATCAGATTTATGTAAAGTTTTTCATTACCTTTTAACCATATTATTATTATTATTTTAAGGAACCCATTCAGACTTCTGGATATATTTGCAACTTCGAAGATTTAGAAATTAGATCTGTTCTTTTGGATGAAATATTGAAAGTAAGTGTAATCTAATTTCTGTTAGGAAAACTTTGTGTCTATGTAACATGATTTGCACAATGGCAGTTTCTCAGAGGTGGTAAAGGTGTTGAGTAAAGTTTGGTCTTTTACTTTATTCTTTTAGAATCCTGAACATCCTAACAAAGAATACATCATTAACTTTGAGATCCGATCGCTACGAGACAGTCGAGCATTGATTGAGGAGGTTGGGATTGAGGAGTCTTCCCAATTCATAGAAGATAATCCACATCCTAGACTTTGGTAAAATCCCTTTTCAAAATTGTTTCTTCTTCTGCTTCATGGATTACAAACCTGTCTTTTCATCTGCTTTTCCTTCTTAAACAAGTCTCCTAGTTTATTGTAGAAAGATATAGTGGGCCACATAGCTCCATATTGAGCTCTTCTTATAGCCCGTGTGTATGTTTGATCAAACTCAGCAGACAGCTGCTCCACCTCCGCACTCCACCCCTGTGGCAACTTTTCCACCTTTTCCTCACCGATATTATGCAGGACACCATCAGACAGCTATAACCATTGGGATATTTTTCTTGCAGAGATCCAATTTGTGAGTAAACAATGCTAGTTCCCTTTCAATCTACCAAAAGCACACTGAACTGTTGTTCTGCACCTGCTGAGCTGGTAGTTGAATCTTTCTTTGGTGATGTCAAAGTAGCTGGTGTAGGGCTTCATGAGCAAGGGGTAGGCTGGGTTCCCAAGGATCACTATTGGCATTTCAACATTACCAATGGTTCTACCAGTTGGGAAAGAATGCCCCTTCTTTCAGTCTGAATAGTTCTGTATTCTTAAAGATACGAATGTCATGCACCTTCCCTGACCAGCCGGTATTGATATCAGTGAAATGTCCCAGTGATACACCAGTGCTTGCATAACCATAAAAAAGTAGCCCTTTCTGTTGGGGTACTCTGTGGCAAGGTGGACTGGTGCCAAAATAGGGATATGCGTGCTGTCTATCACCCCACCACAGTTTGGAAACTCCATTGCTGCAAATCTATCCACTATGCCCTACACATTACCGAGAGTCACAGTGCTGCATAGTAGAAGACGACGATTAACGACCTTGCACACTTACACCAGAGGGGCCTTTGTTATGCATTTTCCAACTCCAAAATGATTTCCCATTGGCCAGTAGCAATTTGACGTTTCAAGCTTCCATAGTGCAATCACCACTCGCTTCTCAACTGTCCGTGCAGCTCATTCTGGTGTCTCTGTATTGGAGGGCTGGGACAAGCTCAGTACACAGATCCAGGAATATGGCCTTTCATATCCAAAAGATCTGCAGCCACTGCTCATCATCCAAATCTGCATTGCAATGCAATTCCACTAGTCAGTGGTCGTTTCTCGGTCCCAGAAGCAGCACTCCACCATGTGCAGCTGCTCCGTGAATGCCACCAGCAACTTTTAAATTGGTTTTTGCTATGTCCCACAGCCGTCTGTCATCCACAAAATTGTTATGCTCCCCAGTGTTGTGGTTCTCCAAAATTTGGAGGATCATGCATTCTGTGTTTGCAACAACAGTAAGATAGACCATGTGAGCTCCATGCATCTGTCAGAGATGGCAGACAGTGAGAAATGCCATGCAGGTTTGTGGGATTTAAAAAAAAAAAAAGCGTGAAAATTATGGGGTATGTTTGTCATTATGGGATGGAGAAAGTTTCATGATGGGAATATGACCCCTTGCTCTTAGTTGCCACAGCATGAATTTTCAGTCCTACCATGTATTGCCAAATTTTCCCAAGAGACAGTGCACCGGATGATGGTGATTGCACACTGGGATACCTACCCATGGTGCACTGCACTGCACGTCAATACAAGCACTACTGGTGAGTATATTCAATGCTGACAGGAACCAAATATCCGTGCATGCAAATGTTATACTAACTGCGGCGGCTTTGTGCCAACATAACTTACATCAACCCAAGTTTGTAGTATAGAAGTGGCCTTTGAAAGGTAGATTGTGGGTCAAGTTGCTTATACAGCACTTGCTGTGAAACAATATTATAATATAAATTAGAAAACTACTCCAGCTACTTACTGTTTTAGTTGCATTAGCACCCTCCAGAATAAACAAAATGGTTTGAAAAGCTTATGGTCTTGCCAGCCCATCTGCCATGAGAACACACACAGGTAACAAGCCTGCATGTTTCTATGTCACAGGTCATAAGAGCAGGGAGTGGGTAGGTGGACAAGTATCCTAGCACATCATTTATACCCAGTGGTCCCTAAACCTTTTTGTTTGTGCCTCTCCCCCCACTTATCTGGTTCATGACCCCCAGAAGCCAAGGCTGGGAACAGGGCCAGAGCCGTGATCGGCAACTGGGGCCAGAGCCACTGTGGGGAGCCAGGGACAAAGCCACAATTGGGAGTCAGGGCTGGGGCCAGAGATGCAGTGGGGAGCTGAGGCCAGGGCTACAGTCAGGAGCTGGGGCCAGGAGTGGGCCCGTGATTGAGGTCAGGAGCCGGGGACTGCAGTCAGAGCTCAGGGCTGGGAGTAGGGCTGTGATTGGGGTCAGGGCCGGGGCCAGAGCTGCAGCTGGGGCCGGGAGTGAGGCTGTGGTCAGGGAAGGAGCAGAGTTGAGAGTTGCCTTTTCTTGGTGACAGTGTGATTCTCCGGTCTATCCCCTGTTCCCGCTGGCTGCAAGTCCTCTCAATTTCTGTTGTCCCTTGCAATCCTCTGCAACCCATCCCGTATCCTCCTGGGGCTCATATTTGGTGTTATCTCCATTGACTCTTCCCCTCTTCCTATAGGACTAGCTGCTCTTCTCTTCTTCCTTGCCCTCTCACCTACAGCGACTACCTGCTGGATCCCTTTTTCATTTTCCAACTCTGCAAACCTGTTCCTGAGCTCTTTCTCCTTCACTAGCCCGTCTTTTCCTCTGCCTGGTTCTCTTACTCACATGCTTCCACTGTCCACTTTCCTCACCCAGCAGTCTCCCCTCAGTATTTTTTGGTCCTGCTTCCATCTGCAAGTCTGAGCTTTTCCCTTCAGCCTCCTCATGTCTTTGCTCCATCATCTGCTCGAATCCTAAACTCAGCCAGAGTTTCCATCTGCATCTCCAATCCTCAGATCTTTTCTTCCATCAGCTCTATCAGGCGGCACTTCAGGCAGATGAAACTCTTTTCAGGTACTCCCTCCAGGATCATGTACATGCCGCAGCTTCCACATCCAGTCATCCTCATTGTGTCTTTCACTGCTGCCTCTGTATCGGTCATAACCTTCCCACCTAAAACTTGTTAGTCCAGGAAACACAAACCAAACCACCATCACCCACAGCAAAACAAACCCCCAGCAGGCACCAGACCACCAGCAGAACACCACCCACTCCCTTCACGAGCCTGTCCCTCTGCCTCGCTCTCTTAGTCTCCCCCGCAAACTCCCACTGAAACTCCCCTGTTCACAGCTCTGTTTGCTGGCTCCTGTGCCTCTGCAGCTG
The DNA here is from genome assembly GCF_025201925.1 of Gopherus flavomarginatus. Taxonomy (NCBI): domain Eukaryota; kingdom Metazoa; phylum Chordata; order Testudines; family Testudinidae; genus Gopherus; species Gopherus flavomarginatus. Next base: position 195,845,107 of record NC_066620.1, on the reverse strand, counting down.
TCTATGCTGCTGCTTGACTGGCTGGCTACTTTTATAGGACCCCTAAGCAGAGAAGCCCCACACCCTAATCAGGGCTCAGCTTCTCTCCTAGCACACTGCCCCCACCAGCCTCCACACATATAACTACAAAATACAATATACAAAAACCTTCTCCTCCAACAGAACTCCCACTGAAACTCCCCTGCTTACAGCTCTGTTTGCTGGCTCCTGTGCCGCTGCACTCCATGCCGCTGCCTGACCAGCTGGCTATCATTATAGGACCCCCTTCCAACAGTTCAAAGGAGAATTTGGGTCCATTAAACTACTTGCTGAATCAGACTTGCTGTAAAAGATGAAGTTTTATGAAACACTCTTTACAGTGGATTTATGTGTGTGCGTGGTTTTTCTTTTCAAAGTCTGTATATTCATAAATAGGATTGATACCTGAAACTTTTAAAATATAATTATCCAAATTTTTGCTAAAGTTCTTTCTTACTGAAGTAGCTAGGCTATTTTTGGCTTGTACCCACTATTTATTTCAGTAGAAAAGGGACTTTCCATGCCCCAGTAAGTTTCATAAAGTAGGCCCATAAAGCATGAGTCAAATCCTCCTGATCTTACTTGGGCAAAAACTGCTATTGACTTCAATGGGAATTTTGAATGTGCAAATAAATGCAGGATCTGGCCACATGTTTATATAGAATAGATTTACAATCTGAAACTATAAATGCTGGATATGGAGCAAATACATTATAGATAAAGGTAGGATAATGCACTTACTGCTGCAGCTTGAGAAATGAGAAGGGTGTATAGCAGATCCGTTTCACTTGCCAGGTAACCCTTCTGTGTTGGTTGTCACAAGATCTAGGGACTAGCACAATTGAATTGATGCTATTCTCCTTCATTTGATGCAGCAAATATTGGGTTGATGTAGATCAGTGGTTCTCAACCAGAGGTCCGGGACCCACTGGGGCTCCTCCAAGAAGGGCTGGAATTAGACTTTTTGGGGCACAGAATAGAAAGACAAAGCCTCACCACATGGGACCGAAGCCTGGGGCCCGAAGCCCCACCACCCAAGGCTGAAGCTGAAGTTGAGCATATTAACTTGAAAGGGCCCCCTGTGGCGTGGGGCTCCAGGCACTTGCCCTGCTTTCTACCCACTAATGCTGGTCCTGGCTTTTCTATGAAGAAAAACAGTCGTAGTGGCACAAAGGGGGCTGTGGAGTTTTTATAGCATATGTGCGGGGGAGGGAGGAGGGGAAGTCAGAAAGAAAAAGGTGAGAATCCCTGGTGTAGATCATGCTTGATGTATCTGTTGTGGGTGTCCAGTGACTGGAGCAGTAGTAGTCCTGTTTTTGCCAACTAATCTTGGAGCACTATGCAATTAGTGCTCTGGTTATACTGACTCATTCAATATGTTGAGGATCTAAGCCTTATTTAGTTTTGTTTTTGTAATACATTTTAGAGCTCATTCAAATGCCAAATTGACAAAGGGGTAGAAATCCTTTATTTATCTTCAGAACGGCATGGGTAGTGGCAGTGACAGCCTCCCCACACTGCCCTGTCACTGTACCTCAATGCTAACCTGCAGCTACCGTCCATAGGAATGGAGAGGGATAATTTACCCTCCGTGCTGCATTTACTTCTGGGCTGACAGGGTGAGACCAGGGGCACGAGAACAGGGGTGGCCAGGGGCCCTGGCCCCATCACTTTTTCCAGCCGTAAGGGCAAGCGACGGGGGGAGGTGGCAGAGAGGAGCAAGTGGGGTCTGGGTCTTGGGGGGAAGAGGCAACGGAAGGGTGAGGGCCTCAGGGGAAAGTGGTGGGGTGAGAGTAGGAGTTCGGGGGAAGGGATGGTGCAGGGAACAGGGCCACGGTTCAGGCACTGGTGGCCCCCCCGCACACACTTTTAGGGAGCTTCCGTCACCCCTGGCTGAGACTGCCATCAAGGCTGTCTACTGTAATTTGTGTTGGAGAGACATGTCAATATGAATCTGAATAGAGACCATCGGTGCATTTCACATAGGCCACTGAAGACTAGATCTGGGTGAATAATGGAATGTTTGGTTCGCTGCCAATTTCAAACAATCCAGGGGGAAAAACTGTTTTGAGTTGAACTGAAAATGACATTTATGTAATGTTTTCAGGCAAACCGAAAGGTAAAAAAAAAACCCTGTGTCATAGATTCATAGATTCAAAAGCCAGAAGGGACGATTGTGCTCATGTAGTCTGACCTCTTGTATAAAACAGGCCAGAGAACTATTCTTAGAGCATGTCTTTTAGAAAAACACCCAATCTTGATTTAAAAATTATCAGTGATGGCAAATCCACCACAATCCTTGGTAAATTGTTCCAGTGATTAATTTACTCTCACAGTTAAAAAATTACATCTTTCTTTCCAGTCTGAACTTGTTTAGCTTCAGCTTCCAAATGTCAAATCAAAATGTCATGCATCTGTAAGTCAAATGCCTTACAAAAGACTAACTATATTACGTCAACACTGTTATCTTTATCAACCAAACCTGTAATCTCATCAAAAAAAATCAGTTAGTTTGACAGAAATTATTTTCCATAAATACACATTGATTGGCATTAATTATTATATTATCCTCCTTTTAATTATTTATTAATCAAGTTCCATATCAGCTGTTCCATTATCTTGCCTGCAATTGATGTCAGACTGACAGTCCTATAATTACCCAACTCATCCTATTTATCCTTTTTAAATACTGGCACAGCATTAGATTTCTTCCAGTCTTCTGGAACTTCCCCAGTGTTCCAAGATTTATTGAAAATCAATATTAAAAAATGGTCCAGCCTCTCAGACAGCTCTTTTAAAACTCTTAGATGCAAATTGTCTGTACCTGCTGATTTTAAAAATGTCTAACTTTAGTAGCCGCTGTGTAATATCCTCCTAATATACTAGTAGAATTGAAAGTGTGTTGTTATCTATCATCTGTTTTCTCCCCAAATCCAGAACAAATATTGATTGAACGCCTCTACCTTTTCTGTATTTTTACTGATAATTCTACCTTTTTCCATCTAGTAATGAACTAATACTATTGGCAGGATTCTTTGTTCCTACTACACTAAAAAAATGCTCCTTTTTATTGACCTTAACTCTGCTGGTCTGTATTTTCCTTGGGTCCCTTTGCTTCCCTTATCAATTTTCTACGAGTCCTAGTGTCTGTCAAAACTAACTGAAACATTTTGACATTATCAAAATGAAAAGTTTTGAGTCCAAACATTTTGGTAATATGGAAATGAATTTTTGTGTGTCATTTTGAACCCAAAAATTTCATTTAGATTTTCAGGTGTTTTGACACAAAGAAAGGATTTACAAAAATAAGCGGAGAGGGTGATGATGTCTCCCTTATAGGCATTAAGCCAGTGGTTAGATCACTCATCAGAGGTATGGGAGACCTAGGTTCAAATCCCCCTTCAGCCTGATGTCAAGGAGGAACTTGAACTTGGGTCTCCCACCTCTCAGGTGAGCGTGCTAACTACCAGATTGTAGAGTCATTCTCACTTTCTTTCCCTGGCCTAGTGACTGTTCCTTGTCATATGAATGACTACGAATTGCCACTGTGAATGACAGTATGATGTAGGAGACTCAAGTGCAGGTCCCTGCTCCAATGGAGTAGGGACCTGAACTTGGGTTTCAACATTACCAAAACAGTTTGACTTTTGTCATTCATTGAACTCAGCACAAAGTAGTGAATAGTTTTGGTCAACCTGAAACTGCGTTTTTTTGATTAATAAACTATTTGTATGAAAAATTTCATGTAGCTCTACTGAAGAGTCATAAAACACAATGACATTCAGTTCCTGACTCCCTACCAACCTGGAGTAGTCTTGACCAGATGAACTAGAAGTGGAAGCCTTTACAAATCCTTTGAATTATTTGTACCATTAATTTCTTATGAATGCATGCTTGTGTTAATATATATGCAGTGGAACTGGACACTCCACTGGATGTTAGAATCATAGACTCATAGAAGATTCGGGTTGGAAGAAACCTCAGGCAGTCATGTAGTCCAACCCCCTGCTCAAAGCAGGACGAATCCCCAACTAAATCATCCCAGCCAGGACTTTGTCAAGTCAGGCCTTAAAAAACCTCTCAGGAAGGAGATTCCACCACCTCCCTAGGTAACCCAGTCCAGTGCTTCACCACCCTCCTAGTGAAATAGTGTTTCCTAATATCCAGCCTAGACCTCCCACACTGCAGCTTGAGACCGTTGTTCTTTGTTCTGTCATCTGTCACCACTGAGAACAGCCTAACTCCATCCTCTTTGGAACCCCCCTTCAGTTAGTTGAAGGCTGCTATCAAATCCTCCCTCACTTTTCTCTTCTGCAGACTAAATAACCCCAGTTCCCTCAGCCTCTTCTCGTAAGTCATGTGCCCCAGCCCCGTAGTCATTTTCGTTGCCCTCCGCTGGACTCTCTCCAATTTGTCCACATCCTTTCTGTAGTGGAGGGCCCAAAACTGGATGCCGTACTCCAGATGTGGCCTCACCTGTGCCGAATAGAGGGGAATAATCCCTTCCCTCAATCTGCTGGCAGTGCTCCTACTGATGCAGCCCAATATGCCATTAGCCTTCTTGGCAATGAGGGCATGCTGTTGATCATATCCAGCTTCTCATCCACTGTAATCCCCAGGTCCTTTTCTGCAGAACTGCCACTTAGCCAGTCGGTCCCCAGCCTGTAGCAGTGCATGGGATTCTTCCATCCTAAATGCAGGTGGCTTACACCCACATTGAGATTAGTGTTGCTAGAAGTGGGTGCTGAATTAGCCCCAATTTAGGTGTCTTTTTTTAACTTGACTAGTTAATTCCTAATATAACTTCCTAGTATGGCTGCTTTTCTAGCTATAACTCCTGTTTTTTGCCTGTGACACATAAGTCTAGTCTCCTGTGGGTTGTATACTTTGAACTCAGTTTGGTTGTTGGATTTTGTGTGCAGGTGCAGGTGGTGCTGGTGGCATGTGATATAAGATTCAATCTGGTGGTCCCTTCTTTCCTTAAACTCTGGGACTCTATCTGTGTTTATCATACAGGCGTCTCCTGGCTGAAGCCGCTCTTCAGAAGCTAGACCTACAAACTGCTGAACAAGCATTTGTGCGCTGCAAAGACTATCAAGGCATCAAATTTGTGAAGTGCCTAGGCAATCTGCAGAGCGAGTCAATGAAGCAAGCTGAAGTGGCAGCTTACTTTGGCCGGTTTGAGGAAGCTGAAAGAATGTATTTGGATATGGACAGAAGGTAATTGCATACAGTAACCCCAGCAACAACTAAAGAAAAAACAGATAAAATAAATGCTTGCACTATACAAAGTGGGAATGTTTAAGCAGTGAGAGCTTTTTCAAATTCTGAAAAAGAGAAGAAAGTTAGATAGAGAAAACTGCTATACTGGTAGATGATAAATCCCTTTATTATTTAGGTTAACATATTCCAAACAGGCTTACTTCCACTCTTCTCTCATTGTTTTATATAGCAATCCATATCAGATTTCAATCTTCATAGACTTTTCAATGTTAGTCTATAGATGTTTTAGTTAAGATTCCAAAATATAAAGAAACAGTTTAAACTTAGTTAGCCAGTTCACTAGTTGCTGTCAGTTAGCTAAGTCCTACTTTCTTTTAATTACACATACGTGTTGCTGGGTTTTTAAATTTAGCAGTAATCACATGGGAGCACACCATGGATGATATTTGGACAGCTCAATGAACATTTCTGCTCAAGGGTTATAGTTTGCTTTTGTTTTTGACCAACAAATTTTTAGGATTCAAAGGAATGAGGTAGAAAATAGTATTGCAAATATTATAAACCAGGAGCACACCCTGAGCTGGAATACTGTGTTTAGTTCTGGTCATCCCATCTCAAGAAGATGTCATTGAAATAGGGGTCCAGAGATGGAGGACAAATGAGTGGAAGCATGAAAGTCTTCAATATTTAGACTGGGACTTCAAGCTTAGATAAAAAGGGACATGAAAGAGGTATCTAAAATAACAAATAGTATAAGGTATGTCAGTCAGAAGCTTCCATTAGCTTTTCTCATACTAGAAGAACAAGGAGACATCCAATAAAACTGAAAGGGAACAAATTTAAAGCTGATAAAGAAAATAATTTTTTACACAGTACATTTTGTGTCAGTGAGGCAGAATGCCTCCCAGAGCTTTTTGGTTGCACAGTATGTGACACCCTTTAAGGGATATAATGTATACCCTTCCTCATGGCTGTACAGAGCATTTCAGTAGCAGCCACTACATAGAGGGCTGGAATTCTGGGCAGTCCGTTATTCCCTTCTCCACCACTGTGAAAGCTACACAAAGACCACCACAATCTAGATCAAATAAGTGCTTTTTTTCCCCTTCAAATAGTCTTTTGAAAATTATTTTTAAACATATATTCTATTTATTTAACTGTCTGAGACATGATAACTAATCAGGGTAGTTTTCTTTTAAGTTTTATGCCACTAAGTCTCCAGGCCATAAGTCTTTCATGTTTCCTTTCTGTTCACCTGTAGGGGTAGTATTTCTGAATACTTTTGTCAAGAATTTCTGCAGCTGTTTTATTTCCTTTTTTTTATTATCATCAAATATTTTCCGATATTTATAGAGATCTTGCTATTGGTCTACGGATAAAACTGGGAGACTGGTTTCGAGTATTGCAGCTATTGAAAACAGGCTCAGGCGATGCAGATGACACTCTTCTTGAACAAGCACATAATGCTATTGGAGACTATTTTGCAGACAGACAAAAATGGTATGTGTTATAGCAGGAAACAATGAAGTGGTGGTAGCTGTCTCATAATTCAGACTCTCCTCGTAAAGCTCGACGCAGAGTATGGGGGGCACATCTGGGAGCTGGAGTGCAGAGTGTGTGAATGTGGAATGAACTGGAATGATCCAGCCCTATCACCTTGAAGAGCTAGTAAGTTTCATAGGGCATATATCCCACCGCTACCTGCAGCTTTGAAATTCCACAGAAAACTCTGATTCAGGTAGGGAGAACAGAAAAGCAATAATCCCAGCTCTGCCAGGAATCCAATCGCTACAAAATTTCTTCAATTAAAAAAAAAATACTTAGGCAAACAATTTTGTTAAGCTAGAGTTAAAAGTTTTGAGTAAATATTAGTTATAAAATGGCCAAAAGACTTACAAGTATGTTGTAGGGAAACAAGCAAAAAAGAGAGAGAAGACTCAGGAATTTCAGAGTTAAGGTTCATCTTAAACCCAAACTCCTCACTTAAGGCCACCAAAACTACATTAACTCTGCCCCTGTAAAGGAATCAGCTCCCACAGAATTTAAAGGCCACACTTTTGGGTGCCCAACTTTAGATGCATAGGGCCTTATTTTTCAGAAATATTGAGCACTTGCATCTCCCATTGACTTCAGCTGGAGTGAGTATCAGACTATGGGCTACTAAACTGAGACACCCAAACACAGCCAACTTCTGAAAATTTATGCATAAATGATTTGTCCACTCATTGTAGATGGTGTAATAAACACCAAGTTTTCTGACTTTCCACTTATGCTCTCTAGCCATTGGATCCTGTTACTGCTGTGACATAATGAAATTCTGAAGCTACATTTCTTGTGCATCCTGTAATAGCTGTATTTCTGTTTGTTTATATAATGCCATAAAACATAGCCAACTGGTGAAAATATTCATTTCTGATTTACAAATCAGTACTTAGTAAATAAGTTATTTCTTAGTGTTAGTCAGATAGCACTATATTAACATTTGTTTGTTTGTCTTAGTAGGCTTTTTTTTCATCCTTAGGATAAATGCTGTACAATATTATGTACAAGGAAGAAACCAGGAACGTTTAGCTGAATGTTACTACATGCTAGAAGACTATCAAGGACTAGAGAATCTGGCTAATTCACTTCCAGAAAATAACAAGTTACTTCCTGTAGGTATAAGAAAATTATTATGGTTATTTTGGTTTTCACCATGTGAGCTTATCTGCACTAGACTTTTTTTGCCCAAATTTCTCATGGTTGCTACCACTGGTTCAGCTCCCCTGGCAATAGTAACAGAAGAAATGTTAGTGAAAAGTGAAGATTGGGGTTATCCTGATCCTAAAAGAGGGAAAGACCCTATCAGTATGAACTGAAGTGATCCAGTGAGTAATAGCTAATTAAAAATTAGTTTAATTTGTATATTATTCCAGAGTACATGGTAAAGGCAAATCATGTTACCTGAATGTCCTTTTAGCTTATTACACTGTTTTGGACAAACATAGCCATAACCTCCTTCTTTCCCAACTCTGTTCTGTTCTGCTAAATTTTCTAGTATATGCACTAATCCTAGAAGGAAGAACCCTGCTGCACATAATTAAAAGATGATTTTCTGCCTTGAACCACTTTTAATTGAAAACCAATGTAGATCTGAGAAACAGGGTGTAAGAGCAGAATATTTTACTTTAGATTACTGCAATGTGTTTTCTCTCTTTATAATCTGTAAAACAGCATCAGTAATAAAAATTCAAAAGTTTGTAATAGTATTACAATTACTGAAGGACTGTCCTGAACATCTCAAAAGAAATGGTAACAAAATTGTGATGTCTTCCAGGACATAGCTCATATGTTTGTCAGAGTGGGGATGTGTGAACAAGCTGTGACTGCCTTTCTGAAATGTAATCGACCAAAGGATGCAGTAGATACCTGTGTACATCTCAACCAGGTGAGACATTTGTCAGCTGGCAGAAGATGGTCTTGGAATGAAAAAAAGAATTAACAATGGGATTTTTACCTCTTGATCCCCAGTGAGATTTCATTTCATATAGGTCATCTGATGGCTATTCAGTACCCTTAAAACTTAGTGTTTAAACCAATCACTAACTGTTGGATTATGAGACCTTTGTGAAAGGCAGATCATACTACATGCTGGTCTACGCTGGAAAGTCAGGTTAACCTAACTATGTTGCTCAGGGATGTAAGTTAAGCTGACCTAAACCCCAGTGTAGACAGTGCTAGGTCGATGGAAGAATTCCTCCATCAGCCCAGCTATTGCCTCTTGGAGAGAGGGATTTACTAAAGCAATGAAGAACCTCTTCTGTTGCTGTTGTAAGTGTCAATGCAGCTGTGCCGCTGTAGCATAATCTGTTGACCAATTAGGATCATCATTAGCTATCTCAGGAGAAAGACCAGGGACTGAATAGACAAGGAGAACCAGATCCACAAAGGGACTTTGGCATTGTGACACAATGACTAACTCTTAAGTCCTCAGAAAATCACAGGAACAACATTGCAAACCACAAAGCCTAAGTTAGTGTATAGGCTCCCTATTCCAAACATGGGGAGAGATAGATGCCTACAAATAGTATCCACAAAAACAGTGGTGCTCCTGATGGATACACGTTGAGCCTTTTTCAGAGGCTTCCTACAGTCAGTGCCAATTCCAATAATAAAAAAATATTGCTTGCTATATCCTTTGCTTATTAAAATCATAACTTCTGTTTTCCTGTGTAAAACATGATAGGATATTTTTGACTATAAGGAAAATAGTCATTCCAAATGGCTACAAAAATGAACACAAGGTTGTTGATGGCGTAAATATTTGTAGTTGTATTCTATTTACCTGTTCCTTTGACTTTACTGTAGTAATGTTCTAAAATGATGTTTTAGCTCATATACATGAAAAGTGTGCTCTTAGTGTATATTTGAAAACACATGAAATTGAATAATTGTGACTATTCTTATTTCCAGTGGAATAAAGCCGTTGAGTTGGCTAAAAATCACAATATGAAAGAGATTGGATCCTTGCTAGCTAGATATGCGTCTCATTTACTGGAAAAGAATAAAATCCTTGATGCCATAGAACTCTATCGTAAAGCCAACTATTTTTTTGATGCTGCTAAACTCATGTTCAAGGTATTATGGTTTTTTATTTTATGTAATATAGGCCAGTCAGAAATAACATTATATTTAGCAAGCATCAGTTGCTTTTGTGTAGTGTTTAAATTTTCCAGTGTGAGCCATTTGTTTCCTGGAAATGGTTATCATTATATGGAAGCCACGGCAACTACAGAACTATCACATTAACAAATAATCCCAGTTAGATTTTTTTTTCTTCACTTCCTGTCAAAAACTGTTGCTCTGTGCTGGTAAGCTTCAGAGGTGGGTGCAATGATCCCTGTGTATAGTTTGAATCTGTTTGTATCCAAGTTGAAGTTTATAAAGTGCTTTTGACAATTTTTTGTTGACAGGCACTATATAAATATAATTGTTACAGCAAATGTTTACAAGTATATTATTTCTAAAACTGTTTCTCCTCTCATGGCAAAAACTCTAGTCCTCACTGATAGCTATCAATTTGTCAAATTTGACTTTTAAAAATCCCAGCCACTTTTAGTTGCATGAATGCAAAAAAAGTCTACAAAACATATTTGTTATAAAAGGCAGATATATATTTTAGTTTTGTTTTTTTCCTTCCAGCAAGGTAATAGAAAAATGTCTATATTTTTTATCAAACTTTCTAAATTTACCTCTTGACTTAGAACAAATATGAGAAATTTCAATTCAAAATGTAATTTTTTTTTAGAAAGTTCTAAGTACATTAGTTTAGGAATGTTTAATAGAATTACCTCTTCAACTGTAGCCAAGCATATCCACTGCAGTGATGATTTCAATACAGGATCAAGCTAAAGGACTAGCTAGACTAAAGGGAGTGAGCTCTCATTCACTCAGAAATAATAGCAAAGAGAATTCAGGAATGACTGACCAAATAAATGTTTTCTTTCAAGTTTGTTCCCCTTCAAAGGAATATAACAGTAATACACATTCTTGTCATGTTTAGAAATATTTTTGTCTTAACCTGTTCATACAGTTCCTTTTTAGGCCTCAATTGTACAACTTTTTTTTCCCCCTGCATAGAGTACCACTGACTTCAGGGGTCCTTCTGCATGGAGATAGTCACAGGGTCAGGTCTTTAATTTATACCGGAATTGTTTCTGAAAGGAGTCTGTTATTATAGAGAGTTCAGGTTACCATGTTGGGGAAGATTCTCAGCTGGTGTATATAGGTGTAGTTTGATGGACTTCAATAAAGCAACACTGATTTACACCAGCTGAGGACTGGCTTTATACCTCTGTTAACCAGACCTAGAATATATAAATTCTGCACTTAAATCCTTGAGAATGATATGCAGATATATCTGTTTGTTTGTAAATTAAATTCTAATGTTCAAGTAAAAAATGGACTTTTGACATAGCTTCCTATGTTTCACAAAGATCTTTTAAGATAATTTTAGCATATAGTTGTGTAAAAAAAAAAAAAAAAAAGAATTTTCAGTTTTAGAGACAATTTTCCACATTCTTTATTTCTTTAAGATTGCAGATGAAGAAGCAAAGAAAAGGACTAAACCTTTACGAGTCAAAAAGCTTTATGTATTGTCAGCTTTACTTGTAGAACAGTACCATGAACAAGTGAAAAATGCACAGAGGGGAAAAGTTAAAGGAAAGAGTTCAGAGGTAAAGTGTCTCAAATGCTTTCTATAGTGTTGTAGCCGTGTCAGTCCCAGGATATTAGAGAGACAAAGTGGGAGAGAGATCTTTTTTTGGACCAACTTCTGTTGGTGAAAGAGAGAAGCTTTTGAGCTTGCACAGAGCTCTTCTTCAGGTGACTTGAAGCAACTGGAGCAAATAAATTGAGTTTTATAACTCTGTCACTGAAACATTATTTCAAGCACAAATTCTGGGCCAGTTTTTCAGACTGTGCACAACACTGTAATTTACACAGATACAGATGATTTTGCATGGCTGAAAATTTGTACCATGTACTATACAGTATAAATAGTGAAATTCATTTTAGGACAATATATACATTTTCCTAAGTTAACATAGAAAATAGGTATAGTGACTAGGAAAATCTTTTCCCCTCTTCTGTTGAGTGTTTTCAACAGAAATGCTTACCTATGATATTCCTTTGTTTTTAGGCTACTTCAGCTTTAGCTGGTTTGCTAGAGGAAGATGTTCTTTCTTCAGCTAATCGCCTCACAGATAATGCCTGGCGAGGAGCTGAGGCTTATCATTTTTTTATACTTGCACAAAGACAGCTCTATGAAGGTTATGTAGACACGGCAATGAAAACAGGTAGGATTTATTACAGTACAGATGGCATGAAAACTGAAATCAGTCTAAGCCACACAAACCTATAAAACAAATTAATTCCATTTACATTTGTCATGTTTGTTCCATCCATTACCTGATCCACATAATGTAGAACATGAGAAATATAATTAACAGTGTTGGAACAATCGTCAGTAGGTGCTAAGTTAGTTGTCAGTTTGAACATTGGGTAGTTCTGCAGAATAACTGCCAATTTTACCAAAATGTCTAGGGGCTGGTTACCAGAAGATGTCTGAAGTTTAACTTGTCACTATCTGACAAGGTTTGATAACCCCCATAGGGTTGTTATTGACCATACATTTATGTGCATTGAATGATACTTCCATGAAGCTCATATCAGAGCCGTGGAGCTGCAAGAGAGTTGATGGATGTTAGTTGGGTATTTTGTGCCTTCTACCTTCTCTCTGTATTGAAGGGCCTAATTCATATACTTAATTTTCAATTCACAATTAAATACAAATTTTCTTCTTTAAAAATAGGGAGGACTATCTGTGCTCTCTACTATTTTCATTGGCTTTATTTTGTTTGTTTTATTTCATCAGGTAATTGATATTAAGAAGACAATGTACTAATACAATTAAGTTGTATTCGTGTTCAAGGGGACATGTGGTAACTTTCTCTTTCTTTTCATTTGTTAGCCCTTCATCTGCGAGATTATGAAGATATTATCCCTGCAGTTGAGATCTATTCCCTTTTGGCTGTCTGTGCGTGTGCCAATAGAGCATTTGGTACTTGTTCAAAAGCCTTTGTTAAACTGGAATCCTTAGAAACCCTTAGCCCTGAACAGAGACAGCAATATGAAGATCTTGCATTGGAGATATTCACTAAACACTGTCCTAAACATACCAAAAAATCTGATCTGGATGGTCTTCTGGAGGGGTAGGCTGACTACATTTTGGTTTTGTTATGATGATGATAACAGAAGTTTTCATCTTTTCATTTGATATTGGAAGTGGCTGGCTCTAAGTGCTGATGCTAGACTAATGCATGTACTGTGTCAGATCAGGAAGATTATCATACCTAGCCCTATTAATAGTGTACACTAACACATGATTGAATTATGCCTCCCTACTAATAAAATGATGCAGACCTAAGTAAAGAAAAACTAAATTTGTTACAGATGGCCAAAGAAAGTTTTGCAAATCACTAAGATACTCAACACGTTGCTTTAGATGAAACCTGTTTGTTTTTTTTCTCTTTTGTTTTTTAGTGGAGAAGGGAAACTTCCAACCTGTGTTGCAACAGGAAGATCTATCACAGAGTATCAATTCTGGATGTGCAATGTGTGCAAGCACTGTGTGCAGGCCCAAGAAATAAGCAATTACAACTTCTGTCCTTTGTGCCATAGTTCCGTGACCTAGTAAAAGAAAAAGAATTGTGAGTGTGTCCTTGTGTATGTACCATTACAAACATAAAAGACTTCAAGATTTTAAAGTGGGTTATGAAATGTAATACAGGCACTACACTGTTACAAGATGCTACTAAGATTATTAGAGGAAAATCTTTTTTAGAAAGAAACTAGAATGACAGGAGTCCCGAAGAAGATGTAATTGTGAACCCTCTTTTATAAAAATGGGTTAACAGAGGTTTTTTCTAAGTGTAAACAGGGCCTAAGATTAAAAACCAACAAAAATGAATGCATGTTTATCTCTATCTGTGTTTCCTTTGAGACACTCTAGGGGCTTGTCTACTCAGGGAAATTAGTAGGCAGTAAGCTAGGGTATAAATTTAAAATACAGTAGCTACTCTGCACTAACTCCCCATGTGGATATTGTTATTGCGCACTGAGAGTGCCCATGGTGTTACCGGAAGATTTTGATTCAGTTATATTAAGCCAACAGTGTTGCTCAGAATCACTACTTTTAATTTGAAACCCTTTATTTCCAATGCATCTATTCTGGTACTACCAGTTGGGGTGCGCTCTAAGGGATTTTCCAGGGAAAGCCACAGTTAGCCAATTTTCCCTTGAAGGACACGGATATAGCCCTCCGATCAAGAATAGGCAACAAGCAATACATTCTTTGAAAACAAAAATAATATTTATTTAGAAGTGATTAGTTACAGTAAAAGTACAGATAGAGGTAATACAATTATAATATAAACCTGAAGCAGCGTAGCAAATAAAGACAGCACTACAATTACAGTTTCAATAGACTGTCACATATAACAATATAATCACACTTAATCACACTACTTAATCACACTACTTAATACTCTATATCATATAACAAACATATACCAGTATCAATTAACATTAAATACTTAAAAACTAAACATGCAACCAGTGCTGATCATTAGGTGAGTAGGGAGATCTCACTCAGACCACAGGCATCCAGCTTAATTTACACTTTAAACCCACATGCTCTAGGATGCTCAAATAAAAGACAATGAAACGTACAAAAGCCTTCTTAAAAATCCCTGTGAATCCTCTTACAAAGGTCCTTCTGCTCTGTCAGAGGCTAGGGTACGGTGCCTAGAGAGCGTGGTCTGGTAGCAGGCTGTGAGCTGCTGCCTCTTCCTGAGGTAAAGAGTCTACTCAGGCAGGAGAGACAGAAGCCTGTTGGTCACGGCTGCTGGGCTGCTGAGGAGATCTGCTGGCTGGTGGCAGAAATGGCCATTGCCAGGGGCAACCCTGGAATCCTGGGTGGGCTGCTGCTGTTGCTGCTATAACTGCCTTTCAAGCAGCCTCTTCCTTGCTGGGTTTTGCTGATGCTGCAGCCACTGTCCTGTAAGTGCTTTTCTTCCTTGGAGGTGTTTGGCAGAGCTCTGCTCTCTTGTTGGTCCTGGTCCCCTACAGAGTTGTAATCTGCTGGCTGCTACCTTTATATATGTTTCAGCTCACTAGCTATTACTTTATTATCATAATTCAGCCAATCAGCTTTCATGGATTTGCATATGCTAATATATGGCATGTGTATAAACATGTGAAACTCAAGCTCAGCCAGCTTCCATATATTAGCATAGGTTAATTACTAATTAGCATGTGGTAATTATTCACATGTACAGAAAGCTCTTCCCCTGTCCCATAGACTTCTATGGGCTCAACGCATCCCTATGGGGTTTTTCAGCTGACCTTTGGATGAACCCTAGCTACTTCCTGTGGGCTACAGCGTATTCCTATGGGGTTTTGCTTAGTCATTCCCCACAGGAAGTGATGTAATACCTTCCCTTGATTGCATCATCCCTATTCATTTCTATGCGCTCCCATGCCTTCCTTTGGGATTTCCCACTACATTACAAACTTGATGGCCACTATTACTTTATTTTCTAATTTAAATTATTCTTAATTTTTATTTAATTAAAGCTTCATTTTTAAAACTAATTACTGTTCTAAGTATGACAAAGGGTCCTGACACTACCCCCGTTCATTTTATGTTCAATTAAGCAATTGTATAAGTTTTCTGAATTTAAATCCCTTCTGAGGCTTTTCTGCAGATTTTCCCATTTAGCGCTTGGTAAGGCATTTCAGGCAACTGAGGCAAAATCTCTTGTCACAATGGGGTGTTTAAGCTTAATGCACTTTAAAATGTATTAAGCTAAAGTGCACAAAGGCACTTTTAGTGTACAGTAAGTTTGTATACATGTGGAGTTAGTGCAGAACAATGAATGCATTGTAACACCTTAGCTTGCAGTTCATTAACTGCTCCATGTAGACAAGCCCTTCATTATGGGAGCTTCCTTCTTCATTTTTGTAACATACATTCAGTAGAAAAAATATTGGTTTTCCTAAAATGCACGGATGGACTCTTAAAGAATTTCCAGATGGGACCAATGTTAAAGTAGCACCCTTTATAACCTTGATATCATTCTTTTATACATTTTCCTAGAACTCTTTTTTTTATTACAGTGAAAATATTCTAATCTACTTATAGTTAGGACCAAATATTTATGCTGCAGTCTTTTTCTAAACACATACTTACAAGTACAGTACCGACAAAGGAACTATAAGAGGTGACCTGCCAAGAAACTAGGGTTTATAATCTGAATTCTTGGGCTCTCTCTCTCTCTGATCTGTTAACTGTTTGTTTCACTTTTATGTAACCAAGCTGAATCACACAAGGTTAGCAATAACAGAAACCAGCTGACAGCTCTTAGTGAACTATATGATACGAATTAGCAGCCTCAATCAACTGGTAGGCAGATAATGTGTCCATATCACACTGTCATAGTTGTCATCCTCGCTTGGCAGTATGAATGGTCACTGAAGGAATATGGTGACTGAATTAGTCTGTCATCCTTCCTACTGTGTAGAATTGAGCCCCCCTGCAGGCAGAGTGTGGTGAAGCTTGCAGCTGTACATGTTCTGCAAATAGATAGAACACTTCAGTTTTCAGTCTCCTCAGTCTGGTATCTTTCACAAGCACTAAATTCACTTTAAGGAGGATTATATTTTTAAGGAAAGGGGTCTTGTTTTCTGTTGGTTTGTCTTTTTCTGGTTGGAAAAAATTACCTTTGTAATATCCAGAAGTTAAATCTTTTGTTCTTTTGAGTAGTGTGTCCCTCCTGTATGGAAAAAGTTTAGATGTGAAAAATATACCATTAAATAAAATCTGATTTTCTACACTGATACTTGGATGAGCTCTCATTTCTTTGGTTTTCTAGCTATAGATACTGAATTACACTGTTAAAGAAACAAATTAAATCAGAGTTATATAAAGCCATGTCATTCTGTGCCAGCATTAAGATACAACAAATATGACACAAGAAGTAGCATCAAAGTGGACAAATTTACAAATGCCCCCTTTTTATTTTGGTTTGTTTCTCTCGAAGGTCTGTCTAAATGAGCTATCCTATAGATCTTCCCAAATATACATGTAGCACCTCTGAAATGCTGTCTCCTCTGAGGAGAGCAGCAGCCAGCCAGCACTCAGCTCAATAGTGGGAAGGAAAAGGAAATTTTGGCTAGTGATGGTGGGGAAGTTGTACTATTTGTGCCCCTGGATCTTTGCTCAAAAGTGTTTTCTGCAGTAGCATTTCGGGGTTTCAGCCAGAGACCTGCAGAGTTCAGAAAGGGAATCCCCCCCCAATCCCCATGTATTCGGTGGGTTGGGTTTTTTTCATTTTTTATTTTTAAATCTTCCTCTGAAGTATCAGGGATGGCCACAACTGGAGATGGGACATAGGACAGGGAGAGTGTGATATTACCCAAGGTACAGTCTGGACTGTTGAATAGCTGTGTCTCCTCAGTTCTCAAACCTGAGATGCCTTTTACACTGCTTTACTGGTGAACAGCCACTCCTGGCCAGTTAACACACTGCATCCAGCATGTAACTTGCTCCCACTACACTGCAGTGTGTGCTGCTAGCTAGCCACTTATGAATTACATTGCAGAAGAGCACTAGCAGATTCTCTATTCCCAGACTTTCCACCAGAAATGTGCATCTTGTACTGTCAAGCACAGTACTGAACAATGCAGCTTCATATAAAGTCCCTCATTTCATGAATGAAAAATGATATGCATCAGCCTTGTTATCTCAAATGGAGTTTCCCACACACTTTAATCCAAACACGCTGGCAAGATAAAACAGTATGATAAAATCTATCTTTCTATAGTTAATAAACTTAAGTGATTACAAGTAATGCATACACGTCAGGATTGGTTACAAAAAGAGTAAAATGCAAGCTAATGCCTAACTTACAAGCTAAGTGAACTTAAAAGCAAAAAGGTTTTCTCACCATTTGTTTACAGCAGTCTCTACTGGCTGAAAAGTCTTCCAGCCAGGACCCACCCTGACCCCAGTTCAATGATGCTTTCTTCTTTCGAGCATTGTAGCTGCCGGAGTAGAGATGGGGGGGGGGAGGTGATTTGAAGGCCAATGCCTCTCATTCTCACATTTGACGATTACCCCCAACTGAGCTGCAAGTGACAAGTAGTCTCTTAGGGACGTGAGGTCTGAACCATCCCTGTTATCGTATGTAAATTTCTTATTCACACCTTCACCCTGCCAGAAAATGGCTGCTTAAGCAGGTGATACTCTTTTAACACCTGTCTGGGTATTGGTCTGTTCTTAGAAACTTGTTTGGGCCTGCTTTTCTTAAACTTGGCACATATTACAGCAATGATTAAGGCTGTGTTTTAATCATAGGTATTTTTGATAAAAGTCATGGACAGTAAACAAAAATTAACGGCCCGTGACCTATGACTTGTACTATATAACCCTAACTAAAACTTGGGCTGGGGTGCTGCAGGTACACTGCGGGGTGGTGGTGGCCTGGGGGTGTGCCGTAGGTGCTGGGAGGGTAGCCTGGGACCCCCACTGGTGCTGGAAAGAAAGGTTGGCAGGGCTGGCAGGCTCCCTACCCTGCTCTGTGTGGCCCCCCGGAAGCAGCCGGCATGTCCTTACCTCTCCTAGGGGGAGGGAAGGCCATGGGGGCTGCATACACTGGCCCCACCACTAGCACCGGTTCCACAGCTCTCATTGGCTGGGAACCGCAGCCAATGGGAGCTGCAGGGGTGGTGCCTACAGGCAGGGGCAGCGCGCAGAGCCCCCTGGCCCATCTGCCTAGGAGCTGCTGGGACATGCCAGCTGCTTCTGGGGAGCCCCCCTAAGGTAAGCATTAAAGAGGCAATTGTAGCTCATGAGTCTCAGGCTGAGTATCACTGTTCTACTCAGATACAATTCCACTGTTCTAGGCACTACTGTAATACTAATATAAATCATCTCCCTCTGTTAGACTATCACCACAGCTCAACTGGTTTCAATTTACAAGGATTTGGCGTTAAACATTCAAGCACTCCTCTTCACACCTCTTATCCCACACTCCCACCATTGCATATGGTAGCATAGTGGTGCAAGCGTTCAGAGAGTTCAATTTCCTATTATGTAGCTGCATTTTGCTCATATCATAGCACATGATTATTTAAATAGCCAGTTGAACTCTGCATACCATTGCCATCTACTGTTCATTATGTTTTATTGCATAAATTATATTTGGATTTTAAATCATGATTCATTAGCTATTTTTCAAAGGGATTGGTGAAGGATAATGTAGATCAAATTTATAAATGATTGAATAGTATGTGTGAAGGGTGGTTTTCCTAAGGCAGAAGCTGAAGGCTAGCTAAATTCATGTTAGTCAATGACTCTCAAACTTTTTTTTACTGGTGACCCTTTTCACAAAGCAAGCCTCTGAGTGTGACCCCCCCTTATAAATTAAAAACACTTTTTTACATATTTAACACCATTATAAATGCTGGAGGCAAAGCGAGGTTTGGGGTGGAGGATGACAGCTCACGACCTCCTATGTAATAACCTCACGACCACCTGAGGGGTCCTGACCCCCAGTTTGAGAAACCCTGCTCTAGAATAAAATATAGTACAGCAGATCCCAATTTATCCAATCTAACAGGGACCCAAGACCAAATTGGATACTCAAACATTCAGATAATCTGGAGAGTAGGAAAGTGCGAAGCTGCCGCGCCATCTAGCAGCCAGAGGAGCGCTTGCTTGCTTCTGGACCTGCATGTCCTGGTTATTTTTTGTTTCCTCTCTGATGGAGCGCAACCTTGTCATGGTGGAGAGGTTTGCGTGGGCTGAAGACCCTCAAAGCTATATCATCTGGAGCTTTCATACTTCTGTTAGGGTCCCCCTTGGTGAGCAGGTCTGAGACAAAGCTCCTGACTAACTGTGGTCCAAACATCACAAAACCCCACTGATCGATTAGGCACATGTAGAGGACCTCTTAGTACTGTGCCTCTGTGAAGGCGGCTGAGGGCTGCAGCAGGAGGGAGGCCCCTGGTTGTCTTGGATCTCCTTGGCACTGGGTCAGGGTTTTCCTCCTGTCAAGTCTCCTGTGCACTGGTTTCCCCATGTTAAAAGATTTCACGCACAGTCCTCTGCCAAAGGGCTCAGAACTCTGTGGCAACACGAGTGGCAGTGAAGACAGGAGCTGTGATTTCTGGGAATCTTTAAAACTGCATGCAGGCGGCAGCCATGTGATGGTCGTCTTGTGCTTGGATGAGACAGAATTGCATTTCGGCAGCAGCAGCTGTGACTGAACAGGCCTTTTTAGGATCCCCTCTGCTCACCCCAAATGGGGAAAGGGCTAGAAAAAGTGCCCCAAAGGTAAGCTGTCTCGTACTCTTCCGACGAGATGGCCGCCTCCAGTGGGATCACTCAACTCTGCGGCCGAAACGAGATACAAGACAATGAATTTCGCCACCTGGAATGTCCACATCCTTATGGACTTTCAGCACAGTGAAAGACCAGAAAGAACAACTGCCCTAACTGCCAGAAAACTGGCAAGACTTAACATTGACATTGCGGCTCCTAGTGAGACCCGCTGCTGATGAGCGCCAATTAAAAGAGGATGGTGGTAGCTAAACCTTCCTTTGGAAAGGAAAGCCACCTGAAGAGCGATGCATTCACGGGATTGGCTTTGCCATCAAAAATAAGATCACCAGTCAGCTTTTGGAGCTTCCCATTGCAGGGATAAAATTTTTATTTTACTGTTATCTCCCTTACACCATCTTGGATCCATTTAGCAACAACGGGGAATCCATATTGGTGGCCCTTCTTCCTCAGCCACTGTTACACCTTTGGCGCACCCTTTTTGTCCTAAGGCAGGAACCTGGGTAGGTCACCTGACCTGTAAATCTGCCCAGAAACTGTACGTTATAAAAGGGTCAGCACGTCCATCAGCTGGGGCTGCCCATCTTGGAGGTAGCATGTGCTGCTGCTGCCTATCTGAGAGGCAGAGTGCTGCAGTGTGCTACTGCTTACCCTGGAGAGTAGACATTAGTACCACACATAGGGTTGTAAGGAGAGTTTCTTACCTACATGCAAAAACGAGCTGTCATCTGCCATTCTGATCCTGCCTCAGACATCCACCCATGACAAGGCAGGGAAGAAGAACTGCAATAAGAACAAGACAGAGTTTCCATCAACCTGTACCTGAGATCCTGCCTTCCATCTGCCTTACCATCTGGGTCAGGTCCAGAGCCAGTCCTGTTGTGTCGGTGACAGGGATAAAGCTGCAGGATATGGTTGTCAAGTATAATTCTCAATTCTGGACCTTAGCGTCCAAAATATGGGTACTAGCATGAATTCCCCTAAGCTTAATTACCAGCTTAGATCTGATAGGCTGCCACCAAGCAGGAATTTTTAGGGCTTGATATCCTCTGGTCCCCCCCAAATCTTCCCAGGGGACCCCACGACCCAGATTTCTTGAGTCTCATAACAAAGGGAAATAAGCCATTCCCTCCCCCATCTCTTTTTCCTCCCAGCTCCTTCCCGCCCTGGGAACACTAGGAGATCACCTGATTCAACTTCTTGAATCACCACACCGAGAGGAGTGTTACCTTCCCCCTCACCCAGAGGCAATACAAGCTGCGTGAATATAACACAAAGAGAAAATTTATCCTTCCCTGCTCCCCACCAATTCCCTGGAACCTTAACTAGGAGAAAAAAATCAAACAGGTCTTAAAAAGCAAAATTTTTAATAAAAAAAGAAAGAAAAAAGTAAAAGGTTTATCTCTGCACTTTAGATGGTAAAAAGTTACAGGGTCTTTCAATTATAAACAATAGAAAGAAACTTTCTCCAGCAGAAACACAATTTAAGCTACTTCCAGCAAGTACACATATGTAAATGAAAAAAAAAACAAATTAAAAGACTATGACCGCCTTTTCTTACTCACAATTCTGAATAGCTAAGAGACTGTAGCAGGGAGATTGGCAGAAACCTGGATGCACCTCTAGTCCTATCCAGGACACAAAGAGAACAAAGCCAAACCCAAAACCCACAAACAAAGGCTTCCCTCCCACGAGATTTTAAAATATCTTGTTTTCTGATTGGTCCTCTGGTCAGGTGTTTGGGGTCCCTGTTTGTTAACCCTTTACAGTTAAGAGAGACATTAACCCTTAACTATCTGTTTATGACAATGGTAGAGACTCATTTGTCCTCTATCTAACCTACCCAACGTCAACCTTGGGAAGGAAGCTAAGCCCTTTTGTCACAGCCAGTGCCCTTTTATATTTGATTCCCTTGTTTTCTCGGTTATAGTTTGGGAGTTCTTGTAATTACCTACCGGTCACTTATCTGAGTTATTCTTACCCTTGTTAACTGTTGTCTGTCCAATAAACCTGTTCTTGTTTTGCACCCCATCCATTGTCAGGTTTCCCTTTGGGGGAAATAAGATCCTCATGATAGATGCGGGAGCAGGGAGACGTTCCTGAGACATGTCCTCTGGCCAAGTATAAAATCCAGTCAACACTGTGGGGATCAACGAGCAGCTTATGATCCTTCTGCTCAAGTTCAGCAACAACCAATATGCCATAATGATTGGTGCATACGCCCCAACACTTGATGAGGAAGACAAGGAGCAGTTTTACAGTGCTCTTGATGCAGTCCTCACAGCCACATCTACGGCAGACAAAATCATCCTCCTGGGAGATTTCAGTGCTAGAGTCGGACAGGACTCCCAACTCTGGAGCGGCACAATAGGTAGACCTCGAGCAAGACAGCCAGCACAGCAGACCTCAAGGAAACTGCCCAATGACCACAAGATTCGTTAAAGTACGAAGACATCAGTTTAGTCCCAATTTTGGTTTTACCAGAGCCTGATGTTTATCACATAGTGGTGGTTGCAATGCATGGACCCTATTTCATCTTTGAATTTTGCTAGGGCCAGCTGTTTTCATTTCTGTCCCCATTCCAGGGTAGCTACCTGAAGCCTGCTGTTGACCACAAATATTTATAACAGGGGACTGCACATCTTTTTCTGTAGGTTTTTTATAACTGTTTTCAATGTTTTTATTTGTTTCTGTTTGCTGGTTTTGGACTGGTTGCCGTCCTGCTAAGAGAGTAGGAGCATTTCAGGGCTTTGTGGCTTTTTCAGTTTTTTAAACCTTTTTTGTTTTTGTTACTTGCCCCGCTAATTTTGTGGCATGTTGTTTTAAGCATTTAACATGGTTATATACCATGGTTATAGTCTGCACTATTTTACATTTTAAAGCTACAGATTTTGCCCTCAGATTTTATTTCATAATTTTTCCTCACTTTATTTTTTAAATTCATATGGACCTATTTTGCTAGTAATCCAGCACGTCCATACCTTATTACACTTTTGGGGGATTCCCTAGCTTGTGTTTTTTTGTTATGTTAGATCACGATTCCTACAGAGGACAGCTCGCTTGCTTACCAGATCAGTAGTCAGGGTCACCAGTGTTGTTAGATGTTCAGCTGCATGTGTGTGTTCTTCCTGTGTGCTTCCCCAGCTCTGCACAGACAGACAGCACAGCAGACCTTGAGCAAACTGCCCAATGACCACAAGATCCATTAAGATACGAAGGCAGCAGGCCAGGTTTATTGTTGACACAGCACAGTAATAGCATCTGGCGGACTCTATGAGAATACTAAGACATGTATGCCTGTAACAATGGACACAGCTCAGTGAATGGCGGAACTTTCCATTCCCCCCTTAGCTAAATCAAGACACTCTCAAAAATATATTTTCATGCCCTGATACAAACAAATTACTGTCAAGGCTGATTCCCCACTCTGCCACTTCAAGTGCAGAAGGTAGGGTCCGCAAGGATTTTACAAATTAATACTGGCCAGTCCAAGCTTGTATTAAACTCCCAAGGTTACAGCTTTTCTCTGACCTTGGATTGGTAGATGCGGTCATCACTCAAGTGCAGAAACTCTTTGAGCGCTCAGGAAGGCGCACTTGGGAATTTCTTCCTGTGGGGTACCCTCAAGCCCTTTCACCCCCCTCCGGGGAAGAGCTGAGAAAGAGAAAAAAGAAAATCAGCTGTTGCCACCAGCTGATTAAGCAACATGTGCACAAATCTCTTAAGACACAAAAATCCAATTCTGTTCTTAAAAAAGGTAAATTTTATTAAAAAAAGAAAATGCATCTGGGAACTTAGGCTATTGCTAGATTTTAAAAGAGCAGCTACAAAGATTAAGCACAAAGAATAGCTTTCTTGAGGTCCAGCTTAAAGATTTCAAGCAAAACCTCCTGGAGGTAGCAGAGAGGAATCGACAAGACATAAAGAAATAAAAGGGATAAACCTAATCGCGTCTTCCTTGACATTTCCTGATCTACTTACATATCTGGAGTTTTAAATGAGTAGTTTCTAGCTATGATACTGATAGGTTTTTCATACCTGGCCCAAGCTTCTTACAGCATAGCTGTTGCCCTGTCCGTCTCTCCCGAGAGAACAACAGACAGACAGACAGACAAAAGGGTAGTCATTTTTCAATTTTAAGAAGTTTTAGCCTTCCCATTAGCTCTTTTGGCCAGGTGCCCACTCACTTCCTTTTACCTATGCATAGCAGTGAGACTTTTTACAGATAGAGCAATTAGAGGATAGCTACTAAGAGGGATTTTATAGCTACGGGCTGGCTGGGTGTCCATAAAAGGGAGCTAACCCACCCCTTGATTTGTCAGAGTTACATACTGCCTCTCTGAAGCTATTTTCCCACCCATTCAAGAATACAAGAGTCACCGAAGAGGACATTTTGATTTTGAGGCACAAGATAATCACATAAGAGACCCAAACAACAATTTAAAGTTGAATTCTTTGTATGATATTCCAAAACTCCTCACTATACCTGAAGAAGACCTACACCAGCAATGCAGGGCACTAGAGATAGTGTTGACATGCGCAATATTGATGCGAGTGATTTAGGTGATGAACTGAAAGCCCTTTCAAGATACATTTCAGTAAGATCAACTCCAAAGGCTGTTCTGGAATATATGTGCACAAATAAGATGACCACCCTCTTGCCAAATGCTTTTGTTGCTCTGCACATACTTCTAACACTTACTGTAACAGTTGCCAGTGGAGAGCGCAGCTTCTCCAAACTGAAGTTAATAAAAACACATCTACGCTTAGGGTGACCAGATGGCAAGTGTGAAAAATCAAGACAAGGGGTGTGGGGTAATAGGAACCTATATAAGAAAAAGACCCAAAAATCAGGACTGTCCCTGTAAAATCGGGCTATCTGGTCATCCTGTCTACGCTCCACAATGACACAGGAGAGGCTGGTTGGGCCTTGCAACCATCTCAGTAGAGCATGAGCTCGCCCAGACTGTGAACTTTCAGCAGAAAGCAGTTCAAATCTTTGCAACCAAGAAGGCATGGAAAGCACCACTTTGATTATTCATACAGGTAAAAATGTCAGTGTTTACGATGCAGACAAGAAACGTTAAGTTTCAAATGCCTGAACAGCAGCTGTAAGTGGTCCTTATGATTTTTAAATAACGCATTTTAGTTTTCCTTTTTTGGGGTAGGTAGCAGAGCAGTACCATGAGAGGAGTAGAACAGGAAAAAGGCAGAATTCAAACTTTTGGCCCAGGCGAGGGAGCATCATTGGAGCTCCCTGCCTCAGGTGCCAAAATGTTGTGGGCCATCCCTGGGGAGAGCGAGCAACAGAGGGAGGGGGATGGAGTGAACAGGGCAAGGCCTCCCTCAGAGAAGCAGTGGGGCAGAGCAGGGACCTCCGCGGACAGGTGAGGCAGGGCAAGGTGTCTATTTTTGTGTGATTAAAAAGCTGGCAGCCCATTGCCCTAGCTGGGAGGGGGATGAGTAAGGCTGGGAATGACCGAGCTGGTCCCGGCCTAGGGCTGGAAGGGGTGTGGGAAGCAGCAAGGGGAGCCCAGCCGATGAGGGCGGTTCGGGGCGTTCAGCCGCACCCGTAAGCGGGACAGGTATTTCGGAGCTGGCGGGGGGGAGGGGTTACAGGGAGCGCCTTGGGGTAGGCCGGGTCGGGAGGCGCCCAGTGCCGTGGGGCCGGGGCGAACGAGCTGAGGCGGGGACGAACACACTGCACGGGGTGGGCAGAACTATAAAGCGTCCAGCTAGAGGGAGGCCATATGTAAAGCCTGGCTCGGGCGCCCAGCGCATTATGGGTAGCTTATTTGTTGCGCAGGCGCTCTACAGCGCAACGAGGGGCGGTGTTGTGACGTCACGTCAACGGCTGCGGAGTGCGGTCACCGTAGCGCGACCGACAGCGCCGACCCCTGGGGAGAGAAGGGCGGTTGCTGTGGTGATGTAACCCCGTGATGGAGCAGGAGCCGGCTCGCGAAACCCCGGACCTGCTGTCGGCCGCGCACGCGCAGTTCCGGGAGCAGCGATTCGGGGCTGCGGAGGAGCTGTACAGCCGCTTCATCGCGCAGTGCGAATGCTCCTCTGCCGGCCCCGCCCCCGCCAGGTGAGTCTCGAGTAGCTCGGGGGCGGGGCGAGGCCGGCGTTTCTGCGGAGGGAGGCGGGCAGGGCAGCAGGGGGCGCAGCTCCAGCACTCGAGGGAGTTGGCTGGGGGTGGGACGCTCTAACTCTTCGCGCGCCCAGCAGCCAATGGGATGGGCCGCGAGGCTGCTGCGGGCGGGGCTGGGAGTCACCTGCTTTGGGTGGGGCCGGACCACGCCCAGGCTGGAGCTCCTCCCCCACACCCTGTCCGTGCCCACCTGTGTCCCTCCCCGCCCCCCTGGGCAGAGCCACTGAGGGCTGCCAGGAGCCCGCCTGCTAGAGCGCTGGGCGCCCCCAGGGCAGGGGGAGTCCTGCTCTGCCCGGCGCTGGTAACCCCGGCCCCGAAAGTGCAAACCGGGCGGGACCTGAGCCGGGGGACAGGGTGGGAGGTGTCTGTGAAAGGGATTGGTTGGGGGGAGGCCTGTGGCCTGTTACACAGGAGGCCAGACTGGATGATCACAGTCTACAGGCACCAGCTTCTTCCGAGCCGGGGGGTGTTCAACTCCCAGCTCTGCCCCAGGCACCAACCCCAGCCCACCTCTTCCTGCCCCTGCTCCACCCCAGCCCCTTCCTGCCCAGTTCCATGCCCCTCCCCTGAGTGTGCCTGTTCCTGCTCCTTCCCCCCTCTACCTCCTGTGTGCTGCCAACAGCTGATCACAGCAAACAGGAGGGAGGGGGAGGAGTTGATTAGCAGCGCCACCAGCGGACAGATGCTGAGGGGGAGGCAGGAAGCTGGCTTCAGGTGGGTGCTCAGCACCCATTAATTTTTTTTCCGTGGGTACTCCAGTACTGGAGTACCTGTGGAGTCGGTATCTATGTCATCGTCGGCCCTCTGGCCTGGGTATGTGTGGGCATGTCTACACTTAAAACATTGCATTGTCCTAGCTGCAGCGCTTGAATTAAGATGCTCTACGCTGATGGGAGACAGTTCTCCCATGGGTGTAGTTAATGCACCATCCCGAGAGGCAGTAGTTATTTGGCAGGAGACGCTCTCCCATCTATATAGAACTGTCTACGCAAGGGGTTAAGTCGGTTAACTACGTTGCTCAGCGGTGTGGATTTATCACACCCCTCAGCGATATAGTTATACTGATATAGGTATATAATATAGACCAGACTTTTGACTCTTAAGTATTCAGTGCCAACTCTCTCTTTTAAATCAAGGAAATGCCTCACCCATGATCTCGCCACTGCATTCAACAACAGGGGACAAATTAAGTACATGCGAGTTGACTTTTATGAAGCAATGGATGACTACACATCAGCCATACAAACCCAACCTGATTTTGAAGTCCCATATTATAACAGAGGATTAATACTGTACAGGCTAGGTATGGAAAAAACATGGTTCATTTTCTAATTTAGTATGTTGCGTTTGCAGACTGCCTTGCACAATAGTGCCCCATTCTTGGTTGGCCCTTAAGCACTACCATGATAAACATAATACTATTAATGTGCTGCAAACTTGGACTTGTATTACTCCAGTTTCATGCCAGTGGAATTATATCACTATAAAATGGTGGGAAATCAGCCCCCTTAAATCACTGTCCAAACTAATTGATTTAAAAATAAACAGGCACCTGTTTGTTTTTTTTAACAAGTTTGTTTATGTGATATTGGGATGCTGAACAAACTAAGTGACCCACCAAATAAGTGGTGGCCTTTCATAATGTAACTTGATCTGTGTAAAAAGACTAATTTGTTTTTGTCATTTGGCTTTTTATTTGTGCTGGGTACAGTTTTGGTGATAGAGTTGTTGGCCCTGATTCTGCTGAAACATTTTTTGCACCAGGGGAAATCCATTGCTTTCAATGGAGGTATTCCTGATAGTATACCATGGTGTCTATCAGATATAAAAACACACTTGAGTAATGTTATGTGTGAGAAACCAATAAAGGCAAGGAAATCATAAATTGAGGCTACTAGGCTGCTTTTCAGTTCTCTCTTCCATTATCCCATTTGGCCATTATCACTATATGGTGTAGCAGATGGTGTTGCAGCATTTGTTTGTAATCTTTTATTTAGGGATTGCATTAGGTGAACACCTGATAAACAAGAGCTGATTGATTTATTCTAACAACTAATGAGGTTGGGAATAATTATCACCATTTTACAGAGATTAAGGCCACAAGGAAATCAGTGGCTTGCCAGGTAGAGAAACCAGATCCCCTGGAATCCTAGTTTGGTGTATTAACCACAAATCCATCCTTTTCATTATGTGATTTGTGTTTTGCAGATTGATTTGGATATAAGTATTTTGTGTCATTCCAGATAGTATTAGGGGGTCAAGTGAGTGGTGAATCTTTTAAATCATAAAAAGAACAGAAGTACTTGTGGCACCTTAGAGACTAACAAAGTTATTTAAGCAATTTATAATGCTCAAATAAATTTGTTAGTCTCTAAGGTGCCACAAGTACTCCTGTTCTTTCTGTGGATACAAACTAACATGGCTGCTACTCTGAAACCTTTTAAATCATAGTGTGATGTTTTTTGAAAATTTGTCCTCTGGGATATAACTTTTTTTTTTCTTCTTCTTCTTCTTCAAAGCCCTGTCATAAAATGTAAGAAAACAGCACTTATTTGAGCCCCGATAGCTGAGCAGGGCACAACAGTAGCTATGACAGCATTCACATTGACTTCAGTAAGCTTTGGATCAGGCCCTAAATCATCACAACAGAATTGGCTGCTGTGATTTGGGACATTCATCAGAAAAGTAATTTGAAATCAGTTATGTGAAATTCTTCTCTCTGTTTTGTTCTCTTTTGGGAGTTAATACAGAAATAAATGTAGAGTGAAACTTCGATAACCCAAAGTCCGTCTTTCAGAAGTAAATGATTGTTACCCCCTACTTAGCAAATATTTAACATTGATGTGCCGAAGACTTCATTATATTATAACATTTGCTACAGTATGTTTGCTAATACATTATGAATTATATTTAAATTAAACTACATTAATGTAAAAGATCATAATACGCTCTTATGTATTATCCTTGTTGTTTTGGTCAATTTACTCAGCAATTTGCAAAATTCCGTAATCTCCCAGTAAGTCTCACCATCATTTTATAGTTTCATGAGTTCTATATCTTCTGTAAGTTTTCTGGTTTTGAAAACAATCTAAAATACTCATGTATATTCCTAAAAGGAGACAAAACTACTAACAGTGATTCTGCGGATGTGCATAGTGGTATTACTGTTGCATGTTTTATAATGAAATGGCATTAGCAGAACCATTATGCTTTAATATGAATAATTAGAGTACAGAGCCTGATCTCGAGAAGACAGAGAGCCTCCTGTGAAGTACTAAACACCTTCAACTCCCATTGTTTTCGAGTTGAGTTGATTGTGCTTAACACATTACAGGATATGCCTTAGAATTTCTAGTATATGCAGTGGAGAGTTTTGTTTGGTAAAACCATCATGAATCATTCTTCAGTTTTTGTTTGTGAAATAGCTTAGATGCAGAAATAAGTAATGCACATTTTTTTCTCTTTTTGTTGTCACAGGATACTATGATGAGGCTTTGAAAGATTTCAAGAAAGTTTTAGCATTAAACCCTGAGTTTGAAGATGCTTCCTTGAGTCTAAAACAGACTATTCTTGACAAAGAAGAAAAACAGAGGAGGACATATTAAAAATCCCACTAGCTCCATAAAAATATTTTCTTGAACACTTAGTTGACTTGAGATTTTAGTCTTTGATGAATAAAACACAAGTTTGTTTACATTTAACTTATCTTGCTCTGGGGAAAAGAAATTTTCTTAGTTTTAGATAAATAATCAAAGTAGGTATGTACTATAATTGCCAAGTAAACTATAGTTTTTGAGCAGCTCTGTAATTGCAGTGTTGAACAAAAGCACAATGTTAAACCTGTCTACGATGCTGGTCATTCTGTGTTGAAATATTTTATAATATATACAAAGCTGGTGGAAGTTCAGTAAGTACTACTAAAGTCTGATTGTTAAAGAAATGTTTATATGTACTCTTGCACAGATTTATTTAATAAGTCTTTAGTGGAGGAAATAGACAAATTATAGCAAGTTTCAGTACTTGAAATTAGGTGTTTAGTTGAAATAATTTCATTAACATACTAACATACGGTTTTACAGTATGTTAGTTAGTTGGAATATAACATCTGCCTATTGATTTCCAATATGTCCATCACAAAGATAGTGGGCTATGGAGGGAGTTAAGATAAAGTTTATATTTTATTGTAAATATTGAGTGGATACTAAATAGATATATTGTTTTGATTTCTGTATTATCTGCAGAAAACCACAAGGATTGTAATTGTTTGAGTTGTTGTTCATAGCAATTTTCCTTTTGGCTTTTTTTTCTGTTTTATTGAAAAAATACAATGAATTTATTACATAAAACCCAGTGTGATCTAACTAGCCAGAAGGATAAGTGCAAGCTGGTTCATCTTTTATTTCAGATTAGACTAGAGAAGCAGCAGCTCACGTCAAGAACACTGGTCTATTATGCCATTGTGTTGTGCACAGGAATAAAGTTCTGGTTTTTAAAAAAAAAGTTTTTAATTGCAAGCATGGCATCAACTTTAAATGTATTCCGAATAAATAAGACCACTTTAAGGTTCCTTTTGTACTGTATATTGCTTCATGGAAGATCTCACAGCTCCTTACAAATGCAAGGCCATGTCACTGGAATGACTTGTGAGAGTTGATGGGGAGTTCCACAGCACTACTTGGGTAAGTAAAGAGACTGGGGTTTAGCCCTTAAATTGCTTTGTGTTCTATCTACAGTTACCGCTTTCATTGCAGAATTCACTTACAGCTCGGGGGTGAAACACCGCAACTGTTTTAATGAGCATGACACCCCCTACACACAATTTTGTGCAACCCTATCCTGCTTCCCAGACAATGGTTTTAGCCTTATGACACACCTGTTAGGTTGGTGGCATTGTTAGCCTTTTTTTACAGGAGAAGCAGACATCCTGTGGCAATTGGGTCCAAATTTTCAAGAGTCTCAGCTTCGGTTTTCAAATGAAGATTCCTGCAGCCATTAGTTGTGTTCATTTCCCCATAAAAAGCATATGTTTGGGAGGAATGCTTTCTGTCTATGGCACGCTCACATTTCATAACTCTGACAAAGACTGTGGTAAAGGAGGGTGATACTATTTTTATGAATAGTCTGTGTACCTCTGTTTAGGTGCTTGCTATTATCCCCGTCTAAGTGGAATTGAATTTAAAAGGGTTATTAGGAAGAGCAAGCAGAAAACAAAACAGTGGTCAGACAAGACAGCTGTGGGTAAACAACTTCAAGTAATGAGCGACTGGGCCAATAAATAAGGAAGATGCTCTTCCCAGGCATGGGCCAGAAGTTACACAGCTGTCTTACTAAGACCAGAGCCTTCAAATCTGAAGTACCAAGCATGCCCTGGAGAAAGGAAGGGGTGAATGGTCAGCAGCTACTGGAGAGGGCAGAGGAAAGAGAATGCAGCAGAGGTAGTTGGTCTGAGAGAGAAGGGGTAAGCTTAGGCAAGGTAGGAGTGCGGACTTTTTTATTGTAACCTTTTTCAATGCTTGTTGTGTGCCAGTGGATAAATAGACAGTGGCTGTTTGAAAGAAGCTGTTCTAAGTCATATTAGCAGCTGATGATCACAGGCTCCCACAGAGAAGGAGCTCGCAAGTGCCTCGTGTTAAGGGAGTTGGAAGCAGGGTGGCTGCCATCTAGGGGTTCAGTCTAAAAGTGGTAAAACTTCAGCATACCACTCAGAGGTAAAGGTAGCAAAGTGTGTCAGCTGAAGGGTGCACTTGTGAGGGCCTGCAGAGAAGTACAAGGCACCACTTGCTTTGCAATCATGAGTAGGGTGGGAGAACAGAGTGTTGTAGGCTGGTGCTCCAGTCTAAACAGGGTGAACTGCAGAGTTGCTCTCTGGGAGAAGTGTAGGTAGAGTTGGAAAGACATGCTGTCAGTTGGAAAGAGTGTCTATGGAGAGAGTAGGTGAAGAGATCACAGGTTTAGCTCACCCTGAACCATAACACAGTCCTTTCTAAATACAACACACAGGCATTTTTAAAAAATTGAAGAGTCCTATCATGTATGTTTTGGAAAACAAAAAAACGAGGACCTTTATGATAGATGCACTCATTCTTTCACAACCATTTCATTTTATATATGCTCCTTTCAGTTTTTATACTCTCTGCATCATCATTGTAGGAATGTTTCACTGAATTGGGAACAACTTTACACAGCAGGTTTTTGTTTTTTGGGGGTATTTCTTTTTTTCAAAAAGATATGAGAGGCTCTGGTAAGTGTGGGGTTTTTTTTGTATGTATTTTTATATTTGTGTGTTTAGCCAATAAGTGTGAGATATCCAGATGCCTTTGGCTGCCAGTCAATCTAATTCCATCTTCTTTTTCAATCTGAAGTTATTAAACCTTGCTGTGTGGCATTTTCAGCTATTCGGGCCTGTAGAAAGGGTTTTAGGAAGACACCCTTCTCCCTGTCAGTAAACTGAAGTAGCATGATACACATTGTAACTCTCCTTTGGTTTGAAATATTTGCTACTCCTAATCCTTTATGAATCATAAAAATAGCAGAGGACAGTAAAATTTTATTTTTAGTGTTGCCAGATGTAACTCAGAAAATCTGTCCCAACTTGTAAAATGAACACAATGTAATCTTTATATATGGTACTGTGGGGTTTACACCTTCACCAGATTTAGATGTCTCTGCTTGAAAATTGTAAGTTATTGTAGAATGTCTGAAGTGATCCTGGCTGCTCCCTTTAGAGCCCTGGCTAAGCATTCACCTTTCATGGTCATAGTGCTGCACCAGTAAATCCAACAGGCGGTTGCTACTAACATGCCTGGATTGGTACAGTCTTTCTGGGCTAGAAACATTTTCAGGCATTAATAATTCACAGCTTCTCCAAGGTTTTCTACAGGCCCAAGAAAGCTTCTTTTCCCTCAGGCAGTCCAGGGTGCTTTACTAGCAGACCTCTATTTATATCTTCTCCAGGACTGGGATTATCTCAACAATGAGTAAGAATCTTCTCAATGATTCTCTACCTATAAATTTATAGAAGTGTTTGATCCCCTCAGTTCTTTACAGAATGCTTTGTTTCTTCCAGTATCTGGAACAATCATTTCTTTCTCATCTCTTGTTTGATCAGAGACATGAAAAAGAGGAAGATTGTGGACCTCTGTAGGACCTTGCTACACTACTTTTTGATGTGGAGTTAACTTTTCCCAGAAGGGAGTGAGCACTAGTACACCCTCGCACATTCAACTATATTGCAGGAACTAAGTAACTTCCACATTCAAAGAAAGTTAGAAACAATGATGCTGTTGCAGCTCAGCAAGCCACAGATGTTAGAGAATCTAGGCTGTGAAATGTTTCAGAGTGGTAGCCATGTTGGTCTGTATCAGCAAAAACAACGAGGAGTCCTTGTGGCACCCTAAGAGACCAACTAATTTATTTAGGCATAAGATTTTTGTGGGCTAGAACCCACTTCATCAGATGCATGGAGTGGAAAATACAGGAGCAGGTATAAATACATGAACTGATGTGAGTTGCATTACTAAGTGTGAGATCAGTCTGAGTCAATTCAATTAACAGCAGAATACCAAGGGAGGAAAAACAACTTTTGAAAGTTGTAAAATGATACCCTAATGTGTCTCATTCTTACCTAGCTACAGGGTAGAGAGATTTGCAGTCATAGGAGATGGATTGAGAAGAATCAGTCATTCTAAATGGAGAGTTCTAGAACATTAAAAGGAAAAATGACTAAGCTTGTACTTTTTTTTTTTCTTCTTCTTTATGGTGCATGTTTTCCTCTCCCAACTGCTTTTTTAAACTCAGAAAGTGACAAAGAACTTCAGAGTTGGTGGACGTTGGAGAGAACGATTTTAACCCAAGCTTTACAGAGTGATAAATTAACAGTGTCTGTGCAGGACTATGAGTACCTCAGAAATTTCTGTTCAGAGTGCAGCTATCATAAAAAATTACAAAATTAGATGTTAGGATGCATATGGAATAGGATGGAGAATAATACCATTACTTACATGTTGAGTCTGCTCTGGAATAGTGTGTGCAACACTGATCCTGAGTCTCAAAAATGGGGAGGGTCAGAAAAGGTCTAACCTCTTAGGATGAGACCTTTGCAGAAGGCAACTTATCCCACATCTGCCTGCTAGGAGACTTCCTTCATTGTCCCCGGAAAAAGTTAGTGCTGGCCAGTGTTGGTGATCATACTAGGTGGACCCTGGTTTGGCAATTCCTCTCTTTCTAAACATGGCTGCTTTTATCACACAGTTTTCATTAGGGCCACATTCTTGTGCTGGGGTCCACTATCGCAGTCAGCCATTCAGAACTCAACATCCGCATGGGAAAAGCCCCCACAACAATGTCTGGACTGAACAAGAGGGTATGTCAAAACAACAAACTGACAGACCACACAAAGAGCTCTGTGTATTGTGCAGCTATTAGCACACTTTTGTTTGGGAGTGAGACAAAGACTTTATACGTTCAACAGCTTTCATATGTGTTGCCATCGTCAAATCTTTGGAATCTCCTGGAGGGACAGAGTCACCAACACTGAGGTGCTCAAATGGGCCAGCATACTCAGCATGCAAACACCCCTCAAACAGAGGTGCCTCTGCTGGCTTGACCATGTGTCCTGAATGAATGATGGGCACATCCCAAAGGACATCCTCTACGGTGAATTGGCATCTGGAAAAAGACCCAAAGGATGCCCAAAATTGCATTTGAAGGATGGGTGCAGGTGAGACCTCAAAGAAATGGACATGGATGTGGACAAATGGGAAGATCACACTCGGGACCACAGCCTTTGGAAACAAGAACTTAACAAAGGTCTCTGGAGTTACACGACACAGCAGTCCAGATTAGCAAAGGAGAAAACAGCTTGCAGAAGGCAGAGCCCAAAGGGTTGAAACATCACTTTTTTAAATGTGACAGATGCGGCAGAGATTCTCTCTCAAGTGGGTCTCTTCAGCCACGTTTGCGGCTGCCGTAAAACCAACTACGTAAATTCATTACTTCTCAGGGGCACATACCCATGATCTCTCGAGGCTGAAGGATGCCTACCTACTACTTGAAGCAGCAGCAGCTGCTGCCATTCAGAGGAAAGCAACACTTCACTCAATACTGCCCAGATCTTTTTACTATAGTGAGACTATGGGAAAGGAGACTTGACTCAGAGCTAGGCCAAGACTCTCACTCCTACTGGAGATTGAAGAGGGCTTATAGTATATGGGGAAAACCCTCCAATATGGCAGGCCAGATGGAGTTCTCACATTGCTCTTTACAGCACTGACATTGTGTAGCTGGTCTGAACTCCCACTCTGTAAAATATGGAGATTGGCTACTTCCCATTCTCACTAGAGTGAAGGAGTCTGATCCTGTACTAGGATGATTCAAAGTCCAGTTCATTACTTCATGAAGAGCAGACTTGCATGGAAGAGCTGTGCCTGTTACTGTACAGCTAATGCATAGTCTCCCCCCAGCCTCTCGAGGGAGTCAGAGTGGTCAGCTATAAAGGCTATAGGATAACTAGTCAGATGCTACATCTACACTGATCTAGGGGCATGGTTCCCAGCTTGCATGCACATTGAGCTAGCGTGAGTATAAATAGCATAAACAGGAGTGGCATGACTTAAGTTCTGTCAAGTTCAAAACAGCCTGGGATGTACTCAGTCGAGCTTGCCACTGCCCATGCTGCTTGACTACATTGCCATTTACACTCTCACTAGCTTGATGAGAGTTAGAGTATGCGAACGTGAGCTGGGAATAGCAACTAGTATTGCAGTTGCAGCCTATACTGAATCTGGTTTATTTTCTGGACAGCCAATTTAAAGGTGTATCCAAGGCTAATCTCTTTTTGTGTGTGTGTGTGTGTGTGTGTGTACGCATGCGTGCACACACACACTAGAGAGCTTGACAGTGGGTGAGTTGGTGTTTTAATAATAGGAATCCATTCTCCCTTTTGCACAGTTGCTGTTATAGTACACTGACAGGTACAGGCAAGGGAGACCCCTTCCTTTGAGTATCTAGTTTATATTAAGCCTGTGCCAGCACTAGATGCATCAGTATCC
This sequence comes from Gopherus flavomarginatus, assembly GCF_025201925.1. NCBI lineage: Eukaryota > Metazoa > Chordata > Testudines > Testudinidae > Gopherus > Gopherus flavomarginatus. The sequence goes on along the minus strand of NC_066620.1, from coordinate 195,808,722 downwards.
AGGCTGAGAGTTTGTACGGAGAGAGGAGAGCACAGCCCGTTAAATTTTATAGGGAACAAACCATAAACGTCGGGATCCTGTTAGGCACATGTTCTGTGTAATTATTTATTTACAATAGCTTGTGTGTATTGAAGCAATACTTTTAGCTGATGTTTCAGATTTGCACTTTACCCTTCATGAAAATCAGTTTATGAAATAATAATAAAGCAGCTATGATCAGACACAGGAGTCGTCCAGTGGACAGCAAGTTTGTGTCAGCATCTGGAAGAGAGGAAAAATGTTATTTTGTTGCTTGATTTTTTGTAGCACTCTCCAGCAGAGGAAACATGACACTTGATATACTAGTAATTTGCAGTTTATCAGCCTTGCAGTGCTGGGTCCAAGAGCCTGGTCTCACTTCTAGCAAGCCATAGTTCTGATCACCTTCAAGAACAGATAGTCCCTGCATCAGATAGTGAGACAGGGTTAGCTTACTATGTGTTTGTACATTACCTAGCACAGTAGAGCTCCAACTAAATTCAGGGTCTCTAAACTCTATTGTAAACACATGTAGATCAACTGATCAGTGAATTCTGGCTGCTCCAGAGTGATTATATGAAGCTAGTCCTTCACCGAGACAAGAAACTGTAGGTTGACATTTTCAGTTCAGTCTGGGGGATTAAGATCTCTCTTCCATTAAAATGGGAGGTCTGTCTAAATGTACATGTCTTCTTTTTCTTTAGTGGCATTTTCTACTCCAGTTAAATGGGGATATTGTGTAAATTGGGCCTGAAGCTTAGTTGAAAGTGTTGAGGCTCCATGTTTGGCTACAAGCCAGTGGCAAATTGTATAGATCAGCGGTCGGAAACCTTTCAGAAGTGGTGTGCCAAATCTTCATTTGTTCACTCTAAGTTAAGGTTTCAAGTGCCAGCAATACATTTTAATGTTTTTAGAAGGTCTCTTTCTATAAGTCTGTAATATATAAGTAAACTATTATATGTAAAATAAATAAGAGTTTAAAAATGTTTAAGAAGCTTAATTTAAAATTAAATTAAAATGCAGAGGCCCCCGGACTGGTGCCCAGGACCCAGGCAGTCCGAGTGCCACTGAAAATCAGCTCGCATGCCACCTTTGGCACACGTGGCAGGTTGCCTACCCCTGGTATAGATGAATACAGGCAATAAGGCCCAATGTTCTCACCTAGTTTAGTCCTGTATGTTTTTCTCCTCAGTTGGTTCAGGATGAACAATCCTTACTGGCCCAGCCAACACATAACCATGGAGACCAGAATATGGTTCAGAGTGCTGATCTAGAAAGTTTTACAAGATTTGTTATTGACAGAATAAAGGACCATAGATACTGTACTCTGACCAGCTTTAAATCTACTGAGATTCTAAAGTTGTCAAGTACTAGTGTTTTACGTTATCAGCTCAAGGTCACAAGCGTCAGCATAGAGGATCAGAGTTTTAAAGCTATTTAGGCACCTTTCTACCTTTAGAAATTTAGCCCAGTGTATTTTAAGCATAGCGAAATACCTCCAGTGTAAACCTACCCATCCTCTTCCTGGTAGGATCACACCAGCCTCCACAGGTCCCAGTGTTGCCAGATGATACTTTAGGAGGAGAGCAGATTGTGACTGTGCAGTGCAAGTGCACCTAAGAAGAAAGGAGAACTAATTGTTAGTATGGGATCTATTGGCTTTTACTTTTCACCTACCACTTACCAAACCTATGCTTGTAAAGGGCAATGTCTGTCAGCACGGGCAGTGAATTTCTAGTTCTGTGTTAAGGATCTTTTTGTATGAAAGAGGTCGAGACAGGACCCACTAGCCATGCAGAGGCTGTACAGAAACTAATCTATAGTGCCGGGTGTGGCTGCCTGCCTTTTAAGAAGCTGATGCCAAAATTGCCTCATGTTGGTTTCCAGTGAGCTCAGGAGATGTTACCTGAGGTTGAAATGGCAAGGTTGTTTTTTGGCCTGGTTACTTGAGGTAGCTACTATGAGTATGTCTACACTACGGGATTATACTGATTTTACAGAACCCGGTTTTTTAAAACATTGTATAAAGTCGAGTGCACACGGCCACACTGAGCACATTAATTTGGCGGTGTGCGTCCATGTACTGAGGCTGGTGTCGATTTCCGGAGCCTTGCACTGTGGGTAGCTATCCCATAGCTATCCCATAGTTCCTGCAGTCTTCCCCACCCCTTGGAATTCTGGGTTGAGATCCCGGTGCCTGATGGGGCAAAAAACATTGTTGCTGGTGGTTCTGGGTACAGCCTCACCCCTCCCTCCGTGAAAGCAGCAGACAACCATTTCGTGCCTTTTTTCCTGGGTGAACTGTGCAAACGCCATAGCACAGCAAGCATGGACCCTGCTGAGCTCAAGACAGCAATCGTGGACGTTGTAAACACCTCACACGTTATCGTGCAGTCTATGCTGAACCAGGACCTGCAAAACCAGGTGAGGAGGAGACGGCTACTGCAGTGCGGCGACGAGAGTAATGAGGACATGGACACAGAATTCTCTCAAACCGTGGGCCCCTGCGCTTTGGAGATCCTGCTGGTAATGGGGCAGATTCTAGCCTGCTGATTTTGGGCCCAGGAAACAAGCACAGACTGGTGGGACTGCATAGTTTTGCAGGTTTGGGACGATTCCCAGTGGCTGTGAAACTTTCGCATGCGTAAGGGCACTTTCATGGAACTTTGAGACTTGCTTTCCCTTGCTCTGAAACACCAGAATACCAAGATGAGAGCAGCCCTCACAGTTGAGAAGCGAGTGGCAATAGCCCTCTGGAAGCTTGCAACGCCAGACAGCTACCGGTCAGTCGGGAATCAATTTGGAGTTGGAAAATCTACTGTGGGGGCTGCTGTGATGCAAGTAGCCAAAGCAATCATTAAGCTGCTGCTACGAAAGGTTGTGACTCTGGGAAACATGCAGGTCATAGTGGATGGCTTTGCTGCAATGGGATTCCCTAACTGTGGGGTGGGGAGGGGCGATAGATGGAAACCATATCCCTATCTTGGCACCAGGGCACCCAGTATGTAAACCGCAAAGGGTACTTTTCAATGGTGCTGCAAGCACTGGTGGAACACAAGGGACGTTTCACCAACATCCACGTGGGATGGCCAGGAAGGGTTCATGATGCTCGCGTCTTCAGGAACACTACTCTGTTTAAATGTCTGCAGCAAGGGAATTACTTCCCAGACCAGAAAATAACAGTTGGGGATGTTGAAATGCCTGTAGTTATCCTGGGGGACCCAGCCTACCCCTTTATGCCATGGCTCATGAAGCCATACACAGGCAGCCTGGACAGTAGTCAGGAGCTGTTCAACTACAGGCTGAGCAAGTGCAGAATGGTGGTAGAATGTGCATTTGGCCATTTAAAGGCAGATTGGCGCACAATACTGACTCGCTCAGACCTCAGCCAAACCAATGTCCCCTTTGTTATTGCTGCTTTCTGTGTGCTCCACAATCCCTGTGAGAGTAAGGGGGAGCAGGGTGGGAGGCTGAGGCAAATCACCTGGCTGCTAATTATGTGCAGTTAGACACCAGGGCGATTAGAAGAGCACACCAGGAAGCGGTGCACATCAGAGAAGCTTTGACAACGAGTTTCAGCACGGGCCAGGGTACGGTGTGACTGCTGTGTTTGTTTCCCCTTGATGAACCCCTCCCCCTTGATTGACTCATTCCCTGTAAGCAACCCACCCTCCCCCTTCGATTACAGCTTGCTTAAGGAAATAAAGTCACTATCGTTTAAAAATCATGTATTCTTTATTAATTCATTATAAAAAGAGGGAGAGAACTGACAAGGTAGCCTGGGTGTGGTTTGGGAGGAGGATAGGAGGGAAGGAAAAGGCCACTAAAAAAAATGTCAAAATAATGATAGCCTTTTGGTTGGGCTGTCCATGGGGGTGGAGTGGGTGGGTGCATGGAGCCTCACCCCATGCGTTCTTACACGTCTGGGTGAGGAGGATGTGGAACATGGTGAGAGTGGTTATACAGGGGCTGCAGCGGCACTCTGTGATCCTGCTGCTGTTCCTGAAGCTCCACCAGACGCCGGAGCATGTCAGTTTGATCACGCAGCAGCCTCAGATTTGCATCCCTGATCAGCCACCGCTGATCTTTCTGCCTACACCTCTGATCTTCCTACCACCACCTCTCATCTTGAGCATCCCTCCTGTCCTCACGGTCACTGGTATCTTTCCTGTAATTTGATACCACGTCCTTCCACTCATTCAGATGAGCTCTTTCATTGCGGGTCACTTCCATGATTTCCGAGAACATTTTGTCTCACATCTTTTTTTTCCGCCGCCTTATCTGCGATAGCCTTCAGGATGGAGTAGGGAGGCTTGAAAAATTTGCAGCTGCATGAGGGAGGGAAAAAAGGAAGAGAAGTATTTAAAAAGATACATTTTACAGAACAATGCTTATACTCTTTCACGGTGAACACCACTATTCACCTTACATAGCACATGTGATTTCACTACAAGGTCGCATTTTGCATCTTAATATTGAGTGCCTGCGGCTCTGGTGTTAGAGATCTCACAGACGCAGGTCCAGGCAGCAGAATTCGGCTTCCATGCAGCCATGGTAAGCCATTGTCTTTTGGCTTCTGCAGCCTTCATATATCCAGCGCCCTCCTTTACCAAATAGCAAGCAAAGCCCGTTCAGTGCTGCTTCTTTCCTGTTAACATGCAGAAGCAGAAACCAACCCCCCCATCCAATTCTCTGGGATGTTCGCTTTACCCCTCCCCCTACCGCGTGGCTGATATCATGGAAGATCACTGCTAAACACCCACCCACCACGTGGCTGGTAGCAGGGAAGATCCCTGCTAGTCAAACGCGAAAAAGCTCAGCGCCAATCATCCCCCCCCTTCCCCCTGCTTGGCTACCTGCAAGGAAGGATTTATTTTAAGCAACAGGCAAACAGCCCAGTAGGAATGGCCATCTCTGTCCCCTTAATTAAATTCCTGAATTTCAACCAGGTTACCATGAACGATATCACTCTCCTGAGGATAACACAGCGAGATAAAGAACGGATGTTGCTTGAATGCCAGCAAACACCAGGACCATACGCAGCTAGGCTTTGTCGTGCAATGATACCAAATTACTTGCTACATGCATGGCGTGATCAAGTGTCCTACCATGGAGGACAGAATAAGGCTGCCCTGCCCAGAAACCTTCTGCAAAGGCTTTTGGAGTACCTCCAGGAGAGCTTCATGGAGATGTCCCTGGAGGATTTCCGCTCCATCCCCAGAAGTTTTAACAGACTTTTCCAGTAACTGTACTGGCCGCGAATGCATCTCAAGTCTTCAGAGCAAATCAATCATTAAAAAACGCTTGCTTTTAAACCATGTTTTATATTTACAAAGGTACACTCACCAGAGGTCCCTTCCATGGCCTCATTGTGTGGGATAGTGGCTTGGGAGGGTAATTTCATCAGGGTGAGAAAAAGCTCCTGGCTGTTGGGGAGAATGGAGTGCTGCGTGCTCTCTGCAAGCTCGTCCTCCTCTTCCTCCTCCTCCTCCTCATCTTCACCGTCTGCAGAATCCTCAGCCATGGCTGAGATTACCACCCCCACCTCGGAATCCACGACAGGGGTGGGGTAATGGTGATGGACCCCCCCCCCCAGAATTGCATGCATCTCAGCATAGAAGCAGCATGTTTTCGGCCCTGCCCTGGACCTTCCGTTTGCTTCTTCGGTTTTCTGGTAGGCTTGTCTGAGCTCCTTAACTTTCACACGGCACTGTACTGAGTCCCTGGTGTGGTCTCTCTGCATCATGGCCTTGGAAATTTTTTCAAATGTTTTTTCATTTTGTCTTTTGGAACGGAGTTCTGTTAGCACGGAATCCTCTCCCCATTTAGCGATCAGATCCAGTACCTCCCGTGTGGTCCATGCTGGAGCTCTTTTTCTATTCTCAGGAGACTGCATTGCTACCTGTGCTGGTGAGTTCTCCACACTGGCCAAACAGGAAATGAAATTCAAAAGTTCACGGGGCTTTTCCTGTCTACCTGGCCAGTGCATCCGAGTTCAGATGGCTTTCCAGAGCGGTCACAATGGTGCACTGTGGGATATTGCCCAGAGGCCAATACTGTCGAATTGAGGCCACACTAACCCTAATCCGACATGGCAATACCGATTTCAGCGCTACTCCCCTCATCAGGGAGGAGTACAGAAATTGATTTTAAGACTCCTTTATATCGATATAAAGGGCTTCGTTGTGTGGACGGGTGCAGGGTTAAATCAGTTTAACTCTGCTAAATTCGGTATAAACGCATAGTGTAGACCAGGCCTATCAGTGCTAGAATCCACTCTGTTTAGAATGGGAAGAGCTACTGGCAAGGCATCCTAAGGTGAACAACCCTTGACTATCACCTGTTTCCTTCCCTTGCCAGGCTTGCCAGAGGCACAGGTTAGCATTCTAGGCATCCTGCCAATCTACCTTTTCCTTTGCCCTCCCCGATAGATGCAAGTGAGCTGAGTCGTATTTCCTATGGCTGTTATGGCACATGCTGGTTTGCCTGGTTGACTTTGTGCCAGATATTTGAATTGAAGCACCAGGAGTCTGATCCTATATATATATATAAAGTCAGAAACTGTATGAGTTATATTTCCATACCAGGCCTTTTAATTTACTCCAGCAAGTGCCACTTTAAGTCACTAAAGCTGTGCAAGGCAAATTTTGGCTTCTGAGGAACCAGCCAAACTAAAGTGCACATCAGTCAGGCTTATTGGTCTGTCAACAATTCCTTAGCCGGCTAAGTCATAAGCTCAGTGTTACCCTGAAGACGCTTAAATTGGGCCTCGTAAGAGAGGAAGTTAGGTTAGCACTTTTAAGTTTGTTCCTCACTATAAACATATTTCCTCAGTTTAGAGCATACAAGTGTTAAGGTATCAGTTCACAGCCTAGATTCCTAAACTTATCTTAATCTTACCTGTCCCAGCAGAGGTATCAGCATCCTTACTGCCAGTCTTTTAAAGTGAGTAGGATGTTTCACTCTTTTACTAACAGATACTGGATAGAACTCTGTAACACATTTGTTGTTTTCGTTCCCACAGCTATTTGAGAAATGAGAGCAACAACACAGTTAGAAGTGATCAAGATGCTTTTCATGAACAGTTTTGTCATTTAAGCTACTTCTACTTGCCCATCCACAGTAATGTTCCATTGTGAGGTGCTTTTGAAGTCTGAAGACCAAGTCATCCAGCAGTTATTCAAGTGTAATTCAACATTGGGTTCCTCATCTTTTAGCTCTACCTCAAAAAACATGGGCTCCAAGGAAGATTGAACTATTGTCAAATTTGGTTCATAAAGTTCCATGAAAGATTCATCTTGAAAAGAATAGGTTTGGGGATTTTGTTAACCAATTTAAGACTCATTTGATACTATCCTAGTTTTCAAAGAAGGAAACTTACCTTTGGATACCCTTGCAATTATATTCAGAACTTGTCTGGTCCTTCTGTGTTCTATAGAAGATAAAGTTAAGGATGGGCTTTTATAAGAAGGAATTAAAGCCTCAAGATAAGAGTGCTTACAACTACAAGAGTCACACAAATGTTTTAAACTGGAGGGGGGAGGGAGTGGTCTACCTGCAACACTTGATCTCACCATCATTGTACCATAGCCAAAACGAGGGGATCCATTTGTAGGTAGATTGCTAACCATAGCAGTATGCATCAGTCTCTCTTTTGTTGGGTAATAGCACAAGACTGTCAATCTACAATAAGAGAATTATTGTAGTAACTTTCCAGGCACAATCACTATACCGAGTGGAGTCAGTGAGCAGGAGGAGTCCTACCTATAATCTGGATCTCTTGTGATTTTAGGTGGTCCCCATGGTGGGAGAATCTCTTTCTCATAAGATATTTCATTTTCATAAATAATGTGATCACCTTCAAACTGTGCAAGCCAAAAATGGATTAGAATTTGAGTTTACTCAGTGGAAAAAAAAAAAAAACTCTTCAAAGTTGCTTACCTTTAGTGAAGTGCCACAAGTGGAGACATGGAACTGGAAGAAGGCTTGTTTCTCATTAAATTCTTTGGGCTTGCAGGTGCTGTCTTTCAGTTTTGTTTTGCCCATATCAATGGAAGGAATAGTCTTCATTGGGGCAGATACTGTTACAGTTCCATTAGGGTAGCACACTAAGGAAGTCGGAGAGGCTGTTAGATTCGGGAAAGCCATTGAGTTCCATGTTGTCGAGCTCAAGACCTATATAGCTTACCTATAAATTCTGAAGAATTAAAATTGCAGCTCACAGAGAATGTTTTTATGGTCTCCAGAGTATTTGCTTTCCTGAGTGCAAGATCAAACCTAGTTTTGAGTCTCTGAAAGGACACTTCCTGTAAAGAAAGTGACAATATTTCTCTAGTAAAAATAGTTTGCTGATCAGAGAGAGACTGCTCTCTTTAGTTTGATGCTACTTTAAACACTAGCAAAGATATAACATTTGAGACAAGTGTGAAGACTTAAGCCTGGTCCAACCTGGGTCATAAGTCAAGTTTACTAGTGCAGACTTGTTAGGCCTGGTACCAGCTGCATATGTTTTGACTGGCTGTTGTAGAGTAGCCTAGATTTGTATTATAATCTAGATTTTTACGTGGGCTAAATGCAACTTTAGCCTAGTCATTCTGTTAGCAGGAATTCTTTGGCAAGAATCATGTTTAAACATGGTGCCTGACCCAATATGGACCGGACATCTGTCTTAATACCTGACAATTTTGTGTTTGCTTCACATGCATGGGGACCACTAGAGCCATTACACTGGGTACATGGATGCAGTGGAATCACAGGTCAGGAGTCAGATCTCTTGTTGTGGTTGTGTTTACTTATTGGAAAGTCATTTCCCCTTGATATTTTCTGCATTAGAAGTGGTTACTGTAACATTACAAGACAAGCTTGGGAGTGAAATGCTTTTTCTTCCTGATAAGAAATCTTTTAGATACCAAAGCCTTACAGTATAGTCTACATACCTCATAGATAATCCCCATAGTAAACAGAGGTACTTGCAACACCAGATGGGTAGAATTGGTGGTCAGGAGATGCCTATTTGAGAGCACAGTTTGCTGATTCAGAAGTTTGTTACCAATGTACAGATTCCAGTACTGATACAGAGCTGAAATGGGAACTGCTAGATACAGGTTCTCTTTATCACAGTAACCAACTGCTTCTGGTAGTTCTGTGAAAGAAGCCAGGATATAAATTGGACATACACAGTTTTAGTTACGGCATTAATTCTTACCATGGAGAAATTGTTTGTATTGATACTATAGATTGTATTAGATTCCTACTATCATTTTAGACTGCAAGGTATTGCATCCACGACATGGCCAAATGGCCCAGTTGATTAGCAACTGCCCCACTGACTTCAGGCTAAACTCCAACTTTGGTAAGAATAGTTGGGCTTTATTTGATCTCAGCGTCCTTTCACCTCAACTCAAAACATGTTTTCTAAGATGAAGGCACTACAGTCAGAAGGACTGTAAAACCCAGAAGTTGGAGAGAATGCCAAGTAGTAAGTCAACTACTAAGACCATCTGATCTACTTTGAGCAATTTTGCTATTTCTAGAGTTTACAGAGCTGTGTCTGGGCCAATTGAACTTTACCCTGGATGTAAAAGCTGGGTGATTTCAGCTTGTCCTAATATAAATATCTGAAAAATGTTACCAGTAGATGCAGTGATACTAAAGTTGACTGGATTTGGCTAGCCATTTCTTTTAAACATGGTGCCTGACCCATGACTAGGTTTTTATTGCTTATAGCGTCTCCAGGGCAGATAATTAAACTTAGCAGAATGAAGAAGAGCTGCCACATGAAAAGCAGCAAGCTAGCTATATTGCCAATAATGAGCAATTATAGAGTGAGATTTTCCCAAAAAGCTCTCATTGTTGGCCTAATTTAGTTCCCATTGGCATCAATGAAAATCCTCCCCCTACTATACCAGTCTCAATCAGTCAATACGGGTGGAAGCTTACCAATATCAGCAACCACACATTCTACTTCTGCTGGATGATTATATGGTTTCATTTCAGGACCCACAACTAGAGTATAGTTAACATGGAGGGTATATTTTGTTTCATTTCTATTCACGTACTGAAAGAAAGTTAGATGAGAGATTGAGGTGTCAGCATTTGCTTCCAGCATAGTCAAGAATATATTGGCTGTGCACACATACATTTGTTCCCCACAACAGAAAATATCATTGATCTTACTGCTTCACATAACAGCTCCGTATGAGCTGGGCCAAGACTATGTTGAAGGAAGTGTTTGCGCTTAACTACCCATTTCAAACACAAGGAGGTTAGATCACTCATCTAAACTTGTGCCATTTTACAAACTTGTGCTGCAAACATGCCCAGCTCCAGGCTTCTATATCTTCTTGTAATCTGTCTAGTATCTGCTCAAGTCACAGTTTGAACTGCACTATGTAAAAAGCAGGCTCACGAACGGCTGGATGTTTGTTGGACAAGGTTTATCGCAATACTGCAATAACTGATCACTTTGTTTTTTTAAGTTAGGCAGTCCTATCCCAACAGGCAGTTATTTAATAGATTGGATAAGATCCTGCTGCTGAACAATGCATGCATGACTCCTATCCCTGTTAACAGAAGCATCAGAAGAAGCCATAGTTTGTAGGTCATTTAGTCACACCTGAAGTTGCATTTTGCCCATAGTCCTATGTGAGACAGGGCAGATGCTCAAGACTTTCTAAACAGAATCTTAATTCAGATCAGGCTAGTGATACCTTCATTGACATTGCATGATTGGTGGTTAGTGGTGCCAGATGTATGTTTTGAGCAATGGCTGCCCTAACATGTTCACATGACAGTCATAATGTGTCATGATCTCTCACATCATAGCAGAGCTGGTTGGGAATTGTCCAAAGTGGTTTTTGCTGGAAGTTAAAATGATGATTCATCAACCCCAGAACTGTTTGCAGGAAAGGGTTGGTTTCAATTAATTTTGACTCTAAAGTCTTTTGAAGTGTCAAAAAGTTTGTTTTTAAATGTAGGTTATGTCTACCCTACGACCTCGGGGCGTGATTCCCAGTTAGCATACACATACTTGTGCTATCAAGAATATAAATGGTAGTGAAGCCACAGAAGATGAGCAGCAGCACGCTGAGTGCAAACCCACCTGATCCCCATGGTACCTAAGCGGTACACCCAAGCCATTCCACCACTCTCATTGAGATAGCATAAGTAGATGTATATAAGCTGGTAATCACACCCCTAGCTCATAGTGTAGCTGTGGCATTATGTTAAATTATAGTACACGTAAAATGGTTGAAACCAAAGTGAGACATTTGGGGTTCATGAGAATTTGAGATTTTTAATTTTTGTCCTGAAAGTTTCAATATTTTGAAAGTTTGTGGGATGGGCAGAACAGTTTCCTGCTGAGTGCTACATCGTTGCTACCTTATCTTACCTCCTTCAGAACAGTAGGATCATCAAAAGGCACTTCTAAGTTAAATCCCTTTGTTCCATTGGGGAAAGTAATTTCATAAACTTTGTACCCATGATGCTCTGCCTCTCTTGGGGAAAGTGGCACATTTCCTATTGTGATTGTCACCAGAAAGACGTCAGGAAGAAAAGATCCAAATGCAACATCAAATGTTCTCTTCTCTGGAAGAGTATCTGTTAGATTGATAGCATATAGTTACTGAAAATGCTCATCTATTACTGTAGTACAGTTAGAAGCCTCTCATTTTGCTGTGCTCAAGTGAGCTTATCTAGAGGTCAACTCTTAATGGCTCTATAACTAATGTTCTAGTCTGAGATACTCTGATTACATAGGAATTTTTACCCCAAACTATAGAAGATTAAATATAGACAACACGCTTGAAGGAATGTGAGTGTAATTACTTTCTAGAGATCTATTATAAGAATCCAATGACATCTTTGTGTTACAGGCAGCAAATCTAGACTGAGCAGATATTTGGAATATGTAATAAGGTAGTGCTACTACATTAAAGCATCCTTTTGATTTAAAAAATAAATTATCTAGGTAACTGCAAAGATGTCAAGTCATAATGATGTAACAAGAGATGAGCTTTTGAAAAATGGAGTGGCAAGCATTCTACTCCCAAAGTAATGATTATAGGCTTGAAGTTGGGAAGATGAGACGTCTCTTCTCATTTGATGCACCCCGCAGACATTCTTTCCCTACAGTTGGTTAGTCACACTTTGCATGATCTTTCCCATTGGGCCCCACTTAAAGGCTCAATGGAAAACATTGGTGAAATTAGGGCTTGTCTTCACTACAGGCTAACTTGGTGCTGCTGTGATTGATGCAGCAGTGTCAATTTAATGGGTCCTGTGAAGTGCTCTCCCATCAACTTCAGTACTCCACCTCAACAAGAGGCAGAAGCTATGTTGACGGGAGACATTCTCCTGTTGGCATAGCGCGGTGTAGGTACAGCTGTAAGTGAATCTAAGCTACATTGACTTAAGGCCAAGGCCGACTCCAGGTTTTCTGCTGCTCCAAGCGGAAAAAAAAAAAAAAAAACCCGCGGCAGTGCGATCGCTCTGCTCCACTCTTTGGCAGCAATTCAGCAGTAGGTCCTTCGCTCTGAGAGGGACTGAGGGACCAGCTGCTGAATTGCCACCGAAGACCCAGATGTGCCACTCCTATAGCGGCCAGCGGGCCTCCTCTTGGTATTGGCGGCCCCAAGCACCTGCTTCTTTGGCTGGTGCCTCGAGCTGGCCCTGCTTAAGGCACATAACTTACATAGCTTAAATAGAGAAATGTATCTAAATTAATCACATAGACAAAGCCTTAGAGTGGCAGAATCTGGTGTTCTAATCAGCAACTCACATCAAATCCCTAATGATTATTCTCCATTTTGCCCCTTATTTGCAGATCTTACACACAGATACTCCCTTATGGTTAACATAATTGTTTAGTTTTATCAAGATTTAAATCTAGACATTCACATCACCTGAGAGCTAGCTAGCTAAATAAATAAATGAAACTTCCCAGTTAAGTGAAGAATTTTGGTTGGTATAAGTTCACAGCAGAGGCAACACTAAACTCATTAGAGACAAAGAAAACAAAAATGAGCACCATCTTATTATTGAGCTAGCCAGAGGAGTGACTTACTATTGATGACCGTTGGTATTCGAGGCATGAAAGGTGTAGTGATGGGCTTGATCACAGTGTACTTAGTCATATGCCAATCTACATCTGTCCAAGTATGCTCCAAGAGTAAGTTGATACTATAGATTATGCCATGGACTCCATTGGCTACAGTGCTCTAGGAGACAAGGTTTTAGACATACCAAGTGGTATTGAGCATGGATACATCTGCAGGTTTGTCATGGGTTGGAGGGGGCCGGGGGGAGTCACAGACAGCCTGATTTTCCCCATTTGTCCATGACTTTTTTGTGTGCGCTCCAGGTCACAGTGTTTGACCCAACCCTCCATTATGATTGGAGGGGTGTCTCCCATTTTGTCCTTTAACTTTGGTAATTTGCTAGGGTGGGCCATCATTTTCAGAGTAGATCTGGCTTGTGTTACCTTGCACCAAGACAGTTTGTATCCTGCAGACACATCTTTTCATATGCTGTAATATATATACCTGCCTACTATATTTTTCACTTTATGCATCTGATGAAGTGGGTTTTGCCCAAATAAATTTGTTAGTCTCTAAGGTGCCACAAGGACTCCTCGTTATTTTTGCTGATACAGACTAACACAGCTACCCCTCTGAAAACTGCAAAGTTAGGTTGTTGAAAGTGATTAGTAGTCTCATCAATATCAAATTTATAAACAGCCATTAAGAGTTTTAGATAGTGTCTTGTAGAAAGGCTGTTAGGTCTATTCTGTAGCCATCTAGAACCATTCTTTGCATGTGCATTTTTGTTTGGTAATAACACCCCTACACAAGTCAATTCGTCATTCTTGTGATGATTTTCAGAATCCAGTGCAAGTCAAGACAGATGCCTAAAACACACAGATTGTATGCATGGTATGTGTAGAGTGAAGCTTGCACCTAAGGTGTGAGTCTGTACTTCTAAGAGCTTCTTAGTCCATCAAGGGAGGGTTAGCAAGGTCTTTTAAGCCACAGAAACAGAATAGTAAATTGGCAGATTATCCAAGGGAGACATTCTTGCTTCCCTCTTGCTTTGTAATGCTGCACTCCCCTTTGCTTCCTGGATAGGCCCTTTCAGGGCAAGAATACATCATTAAGAGACTGTTAACAAGAATTATCTTGTTAACTAGATTAATTTTTAGATCCAGATCTTTTGCTAACATAAAGCTTGAGAGAAAAGCATTCTGAAGGCAAGAACTATTATTCCAGGGATCCATACTGAAGTATGGACTATATTTTAAATTAATGGGCTCATGGGCCCACCTCCTCTCCAATTCCTCAATCAATCAATCATAGAAATGTAGGGCTGGAAGGAACCTGGAGAAATCATCAAGTCCAGCCGCCTGCATTGAGGCAGGTCCAAGTGAACCTAGTGTTTGTCCAACCTGTTCTTAAAAACCTGCAATTCTGGGGATTCTACAACCTCTCTTGGAGCGTATTCCAGAGTTTAACTACCCTTACAGTTAGTAAGTTTTTTCTAATATCTAACCTAAATCTTCCTTGCTGCAGATTAAGCTAATTACTTCTGGTCTTACCTTCAGTGGACATGGAGAACAATTGATCACCATCCTCTGTACACCAGTCCTTAGCATATTTGAAGATTATCAGGTCCTGTCCCTCTTGTCTTCTTTTCTCAAGACTAAACATGCCCAGTAGTTCAGGTTTTCTAAACCTTGTATCATTTTTAAAAATAAGTACTATGTTTTCCTTGTCCGTCTAGATGAGTTCTTGAAGATAATTGCTAACAGTTCCAAGATTGCTTCAGTTAGTTCCTTAAGTGCCCTGCTACAAATTTCATCAGGCCCTGCTGACTTAAGTAATCCAAATTATCTAAATATTCTTTAATGTGTTCTTTCCCTATTTTGGCTTGCATCCCTTTACCCCTTTTTGTTAGTATGAATTGTGCTGAGTATCTGGTCACTGTTAACCTTTTAAGTAAAGTCTGAACCAAAATAGGTATTAAACACCTCAACCTTCTTGATGTCATAGTTAGTAGCTCTCCTTCCTAAAGGACCTATACTTTCCTTCGTCTTTATAAAGAACCTCTTCTTATTGCCTTTTAAATCCCTTGATTAGTGTAACTCAGTTGTCCCTTAGTCTTTGTAATTTTGTCTCTACATGTGCGTGCTGTTCTTTGGTACTTCTCCTAAGCAATTAGTCCACATTTCCACTTTTTGTAGGATTCCTTTTTGAAGCAACATTTTATATCACCTCTATGGATCCACAGCAATATTAAAAATATTTAGGATTGTTTTCTAGTCCCGTGTAGCGGAACCTCTGCTAGTGAAAGATTGGCTCTGTTGCCTTCTACATCAGCTACCAGCTGCCCAGCATAATGGTGGGGGGGCAGTTGGGGGAATGAAAGAGTGAGGACCTGCTATGGCAAATTCTTTGCTGGCATCATATACACTGCATTTGAAGCATCAGAGGGCAGCTTCAGCATAAACTTATATTTAGGCAGGCAATCAAAAAAACAGGGACTGGCTTCCTGTTATCTTTCTCCAGTGCACTCCAGTTTTGCTCAAGCTGAGAGAGCTATTGAGCCCTTAGTAGTTTTTTAATCCAGTTTAATATCTTGAAGAAGCTTGCATCATGCAACCCATCTCCATCAGCAACTGCTTGATTGACCACTGTTCAGAAGTCTCTGATCTCTTCCACTAGTGTCCAGAGGGTGTTAAATTACGATAGGTTCTCACTAACCTTTAATCTGCCCCCAGCTGCTCCAATGGGGATAGTCATTTGAATGTGTGTCTTGTTGTGTTCCAGAATATAATTCTGTTCAGGGTGCATTATTCTTTGGCCATCAACTCCCACTGAAATGTTTTTGGACACGAAGGTGGGTTCTTGTGGCACTAATGTAGGGATAATGCTTGGCACAGTCCAAGTTATAGCAGTATCAGTGAAGCTGGTGCCATCTGTTGATTCAGATAACAAGAAAATCAAACCATTCTTCAGTGCACGAGTTTGTGTTTTCAAGGAAACAGGATTGAGCTTCATTTTACAACAGCTGCCACCCTCTCCTCCTCTTCTTTACCCTCTGACCCATTCCATCCAGATACTTCTATGGCCATCCCTAGAGCATGGAAGTATGGCGTTCAAAGTAGTCTGATCAGTTTCAGATGAGTTACTACCTTCTTACAAAGATAACTAAGGTGGCTATGGGTATCTACCTCTTAAATCCACTCTACATCCCCCCCTTTATGTTATGCAAGAAATCCCACCTTCTTCTGGTGTTACAACTCTGCATATGCATTATCTAAATATGACTCCTGGCCCAGTGGTAGAAATACAGTTTTTCTGGTCTTGATACTCAGTTGCAGGACAGTGTGATGTAGCTTTTTTGATGGCTTATTGCCTTTGTGGAAAGGTGTGTATAGGAATAAGGGAGAAATGAGAAAATGAATTAAGCAAATGGTACTTTGGAACACATCTAGGATAAGTTTGTTTTTACATTGCTTCTCTTGAAGAGCCATCTTCAGCCAGTCCTGAAGGAAGAGTTTTCTACTAGCTTGCTCAAGTGGCTATTTTTTGGTATGCTTTGTAAATTGTGAAGTGATACTTACCGATAGGACATGCAACAGTTGTGTCAATCAACAGAAGCAGCCACCTCTGCTTGTACATGGAAGTGGAACTGACTATATTCATACTCACACCATTAACCTATGGAAAGTTAAGAAAAATTGTTGCTAGAGAGAGATTGGAAACAGTGCCTTTCAGTCCCACTACAAGAGCTACCACTTACCACTGCAAGTTTAGATTCATTGGTGGAATATGGAGCACGGAGGAACACTCGAGCCAGTGTATTATTGAAGCTGTAACCTAGTTTGGCTGTGTCGCTTACCATTATTTTCTTTCTCCCTGAAGGAGAAAGAAAGATCAGTTGCCATACCTGGTATTCAACTTTTTGAACCTGAAAGAGAAACATGGTTGGATGAGATATAGGTGGACATGTGACCAAATTATTCTGCCATTGAGATTTAGACTAATGGAAGTGTCATTTGAGGACACTTCTAGCCTATCCCAGGCCAGAAGTGTACATGCCTTACATGAAGGCAAGGCAGCATGCAGCTATTGCAGCCATCTCTCAGAGAAGCCATTTACCTTTGGAGGAAGTTTATGTTTCTGGCCCTGACAGAGTCCCCACAATTAAGAAGCCCTTAGTGCTTTAGGACACTGCGACTCAACCTTTTTGATACCAGGGACCAGCTTGCTGCCTTCCTAAACTGTGTCAGGGAGATCCCAGGGACCAGCCCGAGCCCATAGACCGGTCACCGCTTTGGGTAACTTGACTACTTTAGTGTGCTTGTACGGTTAGAGCAGCCTAGAGATCAAATGCCAGACTGCCTTAAGGAGTAAAATTTATATTATAAGTGGCCATGTTTTGTTACTGCATCCACTTTTCTCCTCTGCAGTCTAGTGAGCTTGTGATTTGCTCAGTATACCTTATCATCTATGAAAGTTTTCCTCTCCTGGAAGGTTGACTTGCATCTATGTCTGAAAGCAGCTCTGCCTCATACGCATTTCTAGTAGAGCTTGTAGGCTGACAGAGATTGAGCCAGATGCCAAGAACGACAGCATCATCAGCCAAGCCACTGATTTATGATGACGGAGATTAAAGAGAAGCTATTAGAAAACATGCTCCTCCATACCTCTGGCAGAGCTGACATCCATGTTGCAGTGTCATCGTCTGAAATTGCAGGAACATCACTCTTCACCGACACCTGGAAGTAGAGCAGAGATGGGCAAACATGAGCTGCAGCATGCTTTTATAGGTATCGAGGAGGCAGGGATCTTTGGAGGAATTTTATTAGTGTCTCAGTTACATATGGAACATTTGATCAGGCTACATTTACAGGAGGTTAGTGACAATCTTCATGGTCAATTGTTGATTACTATGCACTGTGTGTTCTTAAGGGGAGGGCTAACTCTATAGTGTTTTAAAGAGTACAGCAAGGGTTTGTAGAAGACTGCATGAGTTTGGAACTCAGGATCTAGCCAGTTAAACCAAAGTACATGTGATGCTTTTGCTGTTAAACATACAGGGTGCAATGCTAACCATCACTTATCATACAGGATGTCAAGGTTTGGATTCAGTAGTAGTAAACTTCTGCCACTCCGTAAGTGTAGTGCAGCACTCGCCATTGGCACCAGACATTTTAGGATGAGGCTGAAAAATCTCAAGTCGGTTGCATCACCCATGAAAGCTCATGCTCCAATATGTCTGTTAGTCTATAAGGTGCCACAGGACTCTGCTGCTTTTACAGATCCAGACTAACACGGCTACCCCTCTGACACTTGAAGTCCTAAAAGACTCACTATATCGCTGCAGCCTTGCCCCTAAGATAATTATGTAACCAATACATAAAAGAAGGTATACGAAGTTGGCTTATGTTTGGGACTGGTGCAAGGTTCTACTGTGGCAGTTGGATTCTTGTAACATAGCATTTGACATCTCCAGCAGGAGGTTGGCCTCCTTGCTGATAAAAACTCTGAGATGCACCAGAATTCCAGTCTTGTAAAATAAAGGGGCCTACCCCCAAACTTTACTATTCCTGAACCAAGAGGGGCAACTGGTTTTTACTAGATGTTGCAGCACTTTTGCATTAAGGCTCCCTGCCCTGTAGAATTGGAGATTTAACAGAGATGCTTATGAGGCTTTCGATTTCCACGGCAATGGCACAAAATATGGCATTCCCAGCAGTAATTGAGTGTTACTAGTCACAGATCAGGAATACCCAAGTCACAGAACCTTACATATTTTAATCTATTAGTAAGCATTCTGGCAGATGCACTTGGTCTTTAGTACATATGTGAAATTGGCAGATGTCCCTATTGCTCAAGTTGAGAGCTTTCCCTTATTGCAGGATATTGTTAGGATAGAGTAAACTGCTCGTACTGGTCTTAACTTAGAGATTGAATTGATTTGCGGAGGGCTTCAATGTTTTAGCTTTTGATGGATAAGTTACCTCCATATAGTTTTCTTCACATACAATTTCTCTCGGAGCCCAAGGAGTATATGTACAGTACATAGGGTAGGTGTAGGTTGCAGCTCGCCTCATGTCTGGAGATGAGGACACCTTTATGTTTATAGTAAGAGAAAACAATTCATCTGCCTAGAAGAAAGAGTGCACAAGGTAAGTTTTCTAGTAATTTAAAAAAGGATTTCTTAGATTTCAGTAGTAACTAGTATTTTTGCCACAAACTCAGAGTAGTATAGCAAGTTATGGTCAAAAATTGTTGTTGGTCATAGGCTGTCTTCACTGAAAAGAGTGGGTTTTTTTTACATCAGGATCACTATCTCACTGCACTGTCTAAGAGGAGATTAGGCACTGGTAGTATTTATCTGGATGGAGCCGCTCATGGTCAACCCTATAACCCCCACCTGACATTTACCTCAACTGGCTTCACCAAGATAAATACTACTGGTGCCTCATCTCCATTTGGACATGCATCTGAAGAAGTGGGTTTTCACCCACGAAAGCTCATGCTCCAAAACGTCTGTTAGTCTACAAGGTGCCACAGGATTCTTTGCTGCTTTTCCATTTGGACAGTATATAGTATTTCTTACAGTGGCATAGTGCTCTATTTCATCTACGGAAAGGCCTTTTCATCAGAAATCAGTACTTACAGTACAACTAAACAAAGACCTTAGTAGAATGCAAAGCTGGTCATTATTCTTCACACCATTTCACCCTGTTTTATAGCAGAGTGGGATCTAACCAGAACCTTGAAAGTAGAAGGAAGCTTGGGTGAAAGTGATCATGAAATCATAGAGTTTGCAATTCTAAGGAAGGGTAGAAGGGAGTACAGCAAAATAGAGACAATGGATTTCAGGAAGGCAGATTTTGGTAAGCTCAGAGAGCTGATAGGTAAGGTCCCATGGGAATAAAGACTGAGGGGAAAAACAACTGAGGAGAGTTGGCAGTTTTTCAAAGGGACGCTATTAAGGGCCCAAAAGCAAGCTATTCTGATGGTTAGGAAAGATAGAAAATGTGGCAAAAGACAACCTTGGCTTAACCACGAGATCTTGCGTGACCTACAAAATAAAAAGGTGTCATATAAAAAATGGAAACTAGGTCAGATTACAAAGGACGAATATAGGCAAATAACACAGGAATGCAGAGGCAAGATTAGAAAGGCAAAGGCACAAAATGAGCTCAAACTAGCTATGGGAATAAAGGGAAACAAGAAGACTTTTTATCAATACATTAGAAGCAAGAGGAAGATCAAGGACAGGGTAGGCCTACTGCTCAGTGAGGAGGGGGAAATAGTAACGTGAGACTTGGAAATGGCAGAGATGCTTAATGACTTCTTTGTTTCGGTCTTCACTGAGAAGTCTGAAGGAATGTCTAATATAGTGAATGCTTACGGGAAGAGGGTAGGTTTAGACGATAAAATAAAAAAAGAGCAAGTAAAAAATCACTTAGAAAAGTTAGATGCCTGCAAGTCACCAGGGCCTGATGAAATGAATCCTAGAATACTCAAGGAGTTAATAGAGGAGGTATCTGAGCCTCTAGCTATTATCTTTGGGAAATCATGGGAGACAGGGGAGATTCCAGAAGACTGCAAAAGGGCAAATATAGTGCCCATCTATAAAAAGAGAAATAAAAACAACCCGGGAAACTACAGACCAGTTAGTTTAACTTCTGTGCCAGGGAAGATAATGGAGCAGGTAATTAAAGAAATCATCTGCAAAGACTTGGAAGATGGTAAGGTGATAGGGAATAGCCTGCATGGATTTGTAAAGAACAAATAATGTCAAACTAATCTGATAGCATTCATTGATAGGATAACGAGCCTTGTGGATAAGGGAGAAGCAGTGGATGTGATATACCTAGACTTTAGTAAGGCATTTGATATGGTCTCGCATGATATTCTTATAGATAAACTAGGAAAGTACAATTTAGATGCGGCTACTATAAGGTGGGTGCATAACCGGCTGGATAACCATACTCAGAGAGTAGTTATTAATGGCTCCCAATCCTGCTGGAAAGGTATAACAAGTGGGGTTCCGCAGGGGTCTGTTTTGGGACCGGCTCTGTTCAATATCTTCATCAACGATTTAGATGTTGGCATAGAAAGTACGCTTATTAAGTTTGCAGACGATACCAAACTGGGAGGGATTGCAACTGCTTTGGAAGACAGGGTCAAAATTCAAAATGATCTGGACAAATTGGAGAAATGGTCTGAGGTAAACAGGATGAAGTTCAATAAAGATAAATGCAAAGTGCTCCACTTAGGAAGGAACAATCAGTTTCACACATACAGAATGGGAAGAGACTGTCTAGGGAGGAGTATGGCAGAAAGAGATCTAGGGGTCATAGTGGACCACAAGCTTAATATGAGTCAACAGTGTGATACTGTTGCAAAAAAAGCAAACGTGATTCTGGGATGCATTAACAGGTGTGTTGTAAACAAGACACGAGAAGTCATTCTTCCGCTTTACTCTGTGCTGGTTAGGCCTCAACTGGAGTATTGTGTCCAGTTCTGGGCACCGCATTTCAAGAAAGATGTGGAGAAATTGGAGAGGGTCCAGAGAAGAGCAACAAGAATGATTAAAGGTCTTGAGAATATGACCTATGAAGGAAGGCTGAAACAATTGGGTTTGTTTAGTTTGGAAAAGAGAAGACTGAGAGGGGACATGATAGCAGTTTTCAGGTATCTAAAAGGGTGTCATCAGGAGGAGGGAGAAAACTTGTTCACCTTAGCCTCCAATGATAGAACAAGAAGCAACGGGCTTAAACTGCAGCAAGGGAGATTTAGGTTGGATATTAGGAAAAAGTTCCTAACTGTCAGGGTAGTTAAACACTGGAATAGATTGCCTAGGGAAGTTGTGGAATCTCCATCTCTGGAGATATTTAAGAGTAGGTTAGATAAATGTCTATTAGGGATGGTTTAGACAGTATTTGGTCCTGCCATGAGGGCAGGGGACTGGACTTGATGACCTCTCGAGGTCCCTTCCAGTCCTAGAGTCTATGAGTCTATTTTACTGTACTCGAGCTCAGGGCTTCTGTGACTTCTCAGCTCTAGGTCAAGCACTTAAGCAGGTGATGTATTGTAGCCCAACTATGGCAAGTAACTCATCCCCTCATTGTTACTATGGTTCTAAATCACACAAGCCTGTGACTAACTTACATGTGAGTTAGCAGCAGAGCCGTAACAAGGAATTTTTGTGCCTGAGGCAAGGGCCAGCTCCAGGGTCTTCAGCAGCAAGTCCCCGAGACTGTTGGAGAGAAGGACCCACTGCTGAATTGCTGCTGAAGAATGAATGAAGCAGCGACGGTAATTCGGCAGCAGGTCCTTCTGTCCGACAGGGACTCAGGGGCCCATCGCCTCACCCTTGTTATGGCACTGGTTAGCAGGCACAATACCACTCAAGTTAAGCCAGTAAGTGTCTGCCAGAATAAGGCTACAGATGCTGCCTTTTCAGCAGATGCCTGCAAGACTACTGCTTTCCATGGAGACTTTCGAGATTCCTCAGCAGCAACAAAGACAAATTTGAACTGGCAGCCAGTTAGTAACAACAACCTGAAGCAAATACTCACTAGCAACCACACACCATACAACCTAAACACTAACCCAGGAACCTATCCTTGCAACAAAGCCTGATGCCAGCTCTGTCCACATATCTATTCAAGTGACACCATCATAGGACCTAATCACATCAGCCACGCCAGCAGGGGCTCATTCACCTGCACATCTACCAACGTGATATATGCCATCATGTGCCAGCAGCGCCCCTCTGCCAAGTACATTGGCCAAGCCAGACAGTCACTACGCAAAAGAATAAATGGACACAAATCTGACATCAGGAATCATAACATTCAAAAACCAGTGGGAGAACACTTCAACCTCTCTAACCACTCAGTGACAGACTTGAAGGTGGCAATTTTGCTACAAAAAAACTTCAAAAACAGACTCCAAAGAGAGACTGCTGAACTCAAATTAATATGCAAATTAGATACAATTAAGTTAGGCTTAAACAGAGACTGGGAATGGTTGGGTCATTACACTAGTTGAATCTATTTCCCTATGTTAATTTCTCCTCACACCTTCTATGGGTCATCTCAATTATCACTTCAAAAGTTTTTTTCTCCTGCTGATGATAGCTCATCTCAATTGATTAGACTCTTCCTGTTGGTATGCATACTTCCACCTTTTCATGTTCTCTGGATGTATAAATATCTCCTGTCTGTGTGTTCCATTCTATGCATCTGAAGAAGTGAGCTATAGCTCACGAAAGCTCATGCTGAGATAAATTTGTTAGTCTTTAAGGTGCCACAAGTACTCCTGTTCTTTTTTTCAGATAGAGACTAACATGGCTGCTACTCTGAAAACAATCTGAAATGTCATTTTATTGGGGCAGAGGAAATCCCATGCCAGGCAAACTGACCCAGCCTCCCGGTGGTGTGCAGAGGCATCAATCTTCCCTCCTCCATGCAGTCAGCATGACTTCTCATGTTTCCATCATACCCCATTGAAGAGTCACATAGCATCACACACACAATCTTATGTGGTCAGTCTGCATTTCCTATAGCATCTGTTTGGAGACCAAGCCTCCCAGGTAGGCTTTGGGACTCACCTTATTTGCCACATGACAGCCAAGCACAGAAGCCCGGAAGATAGTATTGCCCCACACATCTTCTGACAGGACATAGCCACAGCGAGCAGCCAATTTCTCATCAAGCAGGACTGTGCCACCAGAGGGGTCTAATGACAAGGAAAGGACAAGTCTAGTGATTGACAAGAAACACAACATAGGTGGAAAAAGCTTAAATAACTCATCTGACTCAGGTACATCAAGGTCACACTTTCAGAGTGACATTTAGCTGGAGTTACACCCCTCACCCCCATTCAGAAGGTAAGTCTAAGGTGGTCAAGCCAACATATTCCTTTAAGAAGCCAATAAGACCACACCATTAGGGTGAACCTGACAACCTGTACTTTCACAAGACTCACCTATTACATTATCTTAGAGCCTAGTTCTCTGTACATATTAGCCTGTACATCAGATGCCTTGAGGAGCCATTCAGGACAGTTTCCTGAAATATATTTAGTATTTCTATCAAGTCACCCAAATTAGGTGCTTATCTCTGTTTGACAGAGTGCAGCATTCTAGCGGTCAGATAAGAGGTACATTTTGAGTTGGAGGACCGGGCAAGTGTTTGAAGAATAGAAAGCGCTAAGGGAAAGCTCATTAGCAGGGGATATGGACTAGAGATAGGTCTCTTCTAGTGTGATAGATTGTAAGGGTTTAATCAGTGATTGATTGATCAATCCTCAGTTCCAATAACTTGTAGAGTTAGTAACACTGCATTCTGTGAGTTGACCATTCCTCCAATTAAGGAGCTAGTTTAGTCTAGGATTAGATATAAGAATCAAATATAAGTCTTCAGAACAAATTATTTGGTGGCCTCAGAGTGCAGCCACCAACTCTTGCTCGTGGCTGCTCTGACAATATTTCCTAAAATACTTAATTAATATTACAAAAAATAAATATGCACATATACACATCCAAAGCATTGTAATTTGTTTATTGGTAGCTAGTAAGTCTGCTGGGAAAAGTGATATTAACAAACATACAAGTATCAGTTTTCACAGCAGACTTACTCAGCCCTGGCAAATCTGGGGACAAATTAAGCCCTGGATGGGAGGTCAGGGGAGGTGGTGGGGGCAGTAGATGCCACAGCTCCATGGCCAGAGGACAGAGCTGGAGCCTTATGGCCAGAGCCTGCTGCTCCACCACCCCAGGATTGAAGCCCAAAGCTGAGTCCCACTGCCCCTGGAAAAGAAGGCAGGGAACTCACTAGCTGCTCCTCTAGGGTTATGCTTCAGGTGTCTTCAGAGGGGGTGGGGCCCAACCCCTGCTGGCAGCCCCAGAAACCAACACCAAGGTGGTATATCCAGGAGCACCTGCGAGGGGGAGTGGCCACTACTTCCCTCTGCCTCCCATCACAGCCCAGGAGGCTGTGGCTGCGGCTGCAAGAAAAGCCTCTGTGAGCTGCATGCAGCCACAGTGGGCATATCTGAGAAACACTGATTCTAGTAGACACAGTTTAACTAGCTGCCATGCCTGGTACTTCTACAGCCCCCATTACTAGAGAGTTTGAGCACATCACAATCTTTAATGTCACATGCCCCTGTCATGTAGGGAAGTAGCATTGTCCCTAGCTGTTCTGCAGCAGAGCAGGGAATTGAGCCCAGGTCTCTAAAGCCCTGCACAAGGGCCTATACCACCAGACCATCTTTCCCCCAGTTTTAGTTACATTAGATGTAAGGCACAAAGGAGAAGGTGCCGGTAGCTGTTAGTTGTGCCTATCTATATAGATATTGGCCAAGGCCACAGCTATTAGACCCTTGGTAAATCACATCACTCTGTCCCCACCATCCTGCCAGCTTTTTAAAATAAGTCACCAGCTAACATTTAAAGAGCAAGTCCCTCAGCAGCTAATGTACAGGCTCTGAATTTAGAGACAGTCTGAGAACTTCCCCAGTCTGCCCCTGGTTTGAGATCTGCCACTTTGCTACTCACCCACAAGCTCCAGACTGAAGAACTTTCCCTGCAGGAAGCGTTTGTCCAATTTCACCCAAAAGATCCTGGAAGGGCAGCTACTCTCTATAAAACCTGGGGTGCAGGCAAAGGAACAGAAGATCCATGGGGGCTAGAGAGTTGGCACACCAAGGCCCAGGCCTCCCCCCCACAGAGAAAAGGGAAATGTTTGTGACAATCCCTTGTTGTCTCATTTCACCAACCTGGGGGAGCCGCCTGCACCACTCGAGTCTGCCTTAGCCCGGGGTGGAGCCACAGAAGGAGCAGTGAGACTCTGCAATACAGACAGGCACTGGGGTGAATAGAGTAAACAGACCAAAAAGAGCAGGCAGGTAGGGGTATGGGATCAGAGTCCCTTTACCTGCAGAGCAATCTGCCTGCAGCCTCCATGCTTTCCCACGGCCCCCCAGTAAATGCTCAGTGGGGCTGGATTGCAAAAGCTCCTCCTCTCTCTGGCATGCTCCACCTGGAGGAAGAGCCACCCTAGGGATAGCAAGGGGGGAGCTGCTGCTGGACCTTGTTCTAGAGTGTGAGCCACTCTCTCCTGGACCCACATTGAGATTCAGGGAACAGGCATTTGTACTGGGGGCTGGAGGGGTGTTGAATCCTCTTGTATGACCTGTTGATGAGCCTTTAACTTCATCTGGGACAGCAGAAGAGGAACTGGCCACAGTTAGATGTTTGTGAGGTTAGTGTGCTAGGAGGCGCTGACACCTGGAGCAGGCTATTGGAAGCAATTCTTGCAGATTCTATTGTTTTGCCATTAGGTCTGGAGCAGTTATGTAGCATTTCCTCAGGGGTTTTTCATGTTACTGCTAAATGTCCTGGTGACCCAACAATGCCAGAGATAACAGCAGCTCTGTCACAGCTGCCCTTGGCTTTTGTGAGGCCAGTCATGCTTGCCCTTTGATTTGTTTGATCACAGTGGAGTGTTTTGATGAAAACTTTTCACTCCCTCCTGAAATGCTCAGCTGTAATCAAGGTAGTCAGATAGGTGTGGATTTGGTCAGTGATCAGCCAAACTCAACATGTTATAGAGAAGACAGAGGATGGTTTGTTAGAAGTTGGATTATTGGGAACAAAAGCATCCCCATGTGGAAATGGGATTGCTACCTGGAGAGAGGAATAGAGAAAGTGTGTGTGGGAGGGTCAATCTGATAGGTCAAAACCATGACTTTTGCAGTGGCTTGGATGAGTTTTGCCTGTGGTTTCCCCAGGTGTGTGAGAGAGACAAAATCTATATAGGCAGGTATGGGGGGGGGTGGTGAGGTAGTACAATAAGGTTAATGTTCCTTTCCTTTTGAACTAGCATGTAAAATTAGGGTGACCAGGTGTCCTGATTTTATAGAGACAGTCCTGATTTTTAGGTCTTTTTCTTATATAGGCTCCTATGATCCCCCACCCCCATCCTGATTTTTCATACTTGCTGTCTGGTCACCCTAAGTAACATCTGAATAATGGTGGTGGTCTCCCCCTCATTTTGAGGGACCAGAACCCCCCTTACTGCAGCTGGGGCCTCATTCTTGAGTATTAAATTAACTCATTGGACTAGATCTATTTTTTTTTAACAAGGTCAGTTTTATAATTGTTCCTTTTTATGTTGGAGAAAAGCCAGGCTATTTGCATCCAGGATATAGTGTTTTGCATGTCTGCCTCCCCTTCCATCTCCAAGAACTTCCAAAGTAATGGATTAATTCCTACCACTGTCCTGTGAGGTAGGTATATTCCCTTTACGTAGGTGAGAAATGGACACACATTGTAATTCAATGATTTCCATAATCTTTGGGCAGAATGGGGACCTACCAGTCTCCTGCTATTGGGCTTTGGCCACAGGACCCTTTTCCCTTCAGTAGTGCCTGAGGCCCTAATCATTTAATGAGCTCCAGCCAAGCAGAGGGATCTGCCCACATAGAACTCACTGCAGGCTCTGGGCCTAAACCGGGTCTATTCTAATTCTGCTTGCACCGGGACTCACCTCAGTGCCTCTTCACTAAAGCAATTATACATGGAATTGTGCTGGGGATGAATGTGCTCATACCACAGTGGTGAGTGTGACATAAGAGCCTGCAGCTTTTGAATTTTGAGTGAAAATGTTGGTGTGATTAGAGAGCAAATTGTTCACATTACAATAAGCAGCTTCGGAGAGGCTCCTTGTGATGTTGTAAATCTAAGTTGAGGAAACCAGGGTGGAGAAAGTGAACTTACAGTTGATTCATGGGGGAGCAATGACAAAAGAGGCAGCATTTTGGTGGTCGATGAGCTGATTCATGTGCATAGTGCTTTGGAATCCTTTGAGTTGAAAGGGACTGTGTAATGCTGTTTCTATGTGGGGCTGGAACTGAATTTCATATTGTCTAATACAGCTGGAAAATTAACGCTGACCACTGACTTTAATGAGAGGTGCAAATAGTCAGTAACCAGGGCTGGTTCCAGGCACCAGCACAGCAAGCGGGTACTTGGGGTGGCTAAGGGGAAAGGGTGGCATGTCTGGCTCTTCGGTGGCAATTCGGGGGTGGGTCCCTCGGGTCCCTCTCAGAGGGAAGGACCTGCTGCAGAAGAAGGAAGCAGAGGTGGAGTTGCTGCTGAAGTGTGGCTGATTGTGTCTCCTCCCCGCTGCTTCGGATCACAAAACCCCTGGAGCTGGCCCTGTTAGTAACTCTCTCAATCAGGTTGCTCTTAATGGGTTTTTTTTTCTTCCCTCCCCACAATTCTTTCAACCAGTGTTTAACTTTCTGTCCTTCTGTGCCAATGAATCACACAGATTGCCTAAGTCAATATTTTCTGGTTCTGAGTGTACAGCCCTTTAGTTTTAATTCTCTCTCCTTTTGTTTCTGCTATAGGACAGCTTAAAATGAAAGGATTGAGTAGCTTTTGCTATGTCCCTTACTATCATTTGAAGTCAGCCTAGTGCTCTGATATACTGCAACATAATAAAGGCAGGGAGAGACCGGTATGGAATAGAATAGTGCTCATCCTGGGATGGGCTAGATGGTAGTAACAAGATAAGGGTCTCTGAAATTTGATTTGAATGAGTCAAATTTCTGCACTTTGCTATATGTATGCAGGGAAAGCCAGGGGAAGGATGGGATTGTGGGGCATGGATACTTCTGAGATACAAGGTGTGACCCATGAGTTCTAGCACATACCCCTCCCCATGTTCCCATTGTGTCTGTGCAGCACGCATTTGCAAGCAGGCCAAAATGTGCACTGCACGTTCACAACATTAATCTGAAGCCGGTGAAGAAACAAGAAGTGGATTAACAAGGGGGAGGCTTTTTGGCCCCTTGTTACTAATATTGCCTGCTTGTTTGTATGCTTTCTTTCGCTCAGCTTTTGTTAGGCCATGTTAAAATACATGTAGCCCTAAGGTGGCAGCAGAGAGCATGTTATCTGTCAATTGTGTAATCCACCCTGAGGTATAAAATATGCTTATATATTCCTTGCACATTCTCAATATGGAGTGAATGTAGAAGTATCCTCGTCACAGTCAGGAAGATTCCATGTGTTGATACAACAGAGTGACTGACCCTAGTTTCTTTTTCTGTTTTCAAGGTAAAGATTTTGGCTATAATAAATTTACTTGTTCCTGTATAGAATAGTGTCTTACTATAAAGTGGTGGCATAATAAGTGGTGGGGGTTATTGAGAGGGGGTAGGGTGTAGTAGCTAACTCACAAAGCAGGAAATTTGGAGATCTGGGTTCTGTTCCCAGCTCTGGTTGTGTGGGTAAATCACTTCAATTTTATGTGCCTCAGTTTCTTCATCTGTGAAATGGGGAAGATGATAATACCTATGTCTCAGGGGAGTTTTCAAAGAGCTTTTAGATCCCCAGAGGAAAGGTGCTATAGAAATCTAATCATTATTCAACTTCCTGTGCTAGTACAAAAGAACCCCAGTGTACTGGATAAAATTCCCTTTCATACATGCGCAAAAGGGTTTCCCTTCTCAGAGGCCTAAATGTACCAACTGTTATGTGATGCTTATGCTGTACAGACAACAAAGGAGGGCAGGTGGCATGAAATCCAGTTGTGGGCAGATGATTGCAATAGCTGTGTTCCTTTTCAAGAGTGGGTGTAGACACAAGAAAACGCAATGGAACTGGACTGATGGTAGGACAGTAAGAATGGCTATTCTGCATCAGAGTAGTGGTCCATCTACTCCAGTCTGCTCTCGGTGACAATGGTCAATGGACAAGGGTCAGTTTCAGATGCTTCAGGGAAAGGTATAAGACTTCCTGTTATGGATCCCCATGAGCCAGTGATTGACTTATGCCTCGAATTGCTACAGTTTATATCCCTACTTTAATTATTTGTAAAAAAAAAATCCTTGCCTGTATTATGTACGTAAATTGTTATTCTTATGCAATTTTCTATTGTCTCTGTAAATGCTGCACTCATGTTGATCTGTATTACAAAACATAACAATTATGTGCCACTAATGTATTAATGTAGGGGATTAGGCACAAGGGGCCTATGTAACAAGGGGCTTAAAAAAAGTTTCTGTTGGTGTTAATTTCTAAAGAGCCATCAGTGTTTGTATTCCCTGTAACTGAACAATAGGACTTTGTTTTTGTTCTTGGTGTAAATTAAAAACATCTGTTCTCTTCTATGAAATAGTTGTTTTTAAAAAATAAGCTGGTCTGATCTAACTAAATACCAATGCTGTGTCCATAATGAGTTACTATTAATATTTGGGAAAGGCAATCATCCAAAGCAAGTGTAATGTCAAATAACTGGCAGGAGCACAAATTTATTCCTAAAAGTGACAGGCAGAAACACAGAGGTTAGAAAAACAAAATTCTTCGGGATGACTAATAGCGCTTATATATGCCCTCTATGCCCCATCACAGCATTTCTGATTGGCTCAAGTGTTTTGCTGTTACTTTCAAAGATGCTAGTATCCTGGCATTCTCACTGCAGGACCAGCAGCTCTGTTCCTCCCTTCATCCATCAGAGCCTGAATTCATGACCTGCAAGATATGTATAAAACCTATTTAATCTGTAGGCTTGTTCTTTCTCCCCCCCGGATCTGGTATTTAGTTGGGTGGAGCTTTTTCAGGCAGGTGGTGGTGAGGAGGTGTCTCATAGTGCCAACAGGATGCTAGATCATTTGTCTTCATGCTTGTCTGTGAAGTCCTTGTGGAAAGGAGTTTGCAGTCTATGGCCCAGGTTCTGTCCTCCTTCCCCATACTGAATAGTACCTGACTTGAAAATAGACCCCAGTTGCTTTGATTAGGCTAATTAGAGTACTGTGTCCAGTTTTGGGCCCCACACTACAAGAAGGATGTGGAAAAATTGGAAGGAGTCTAGTGAAGGGCAACAAAATGATTAGGGCGCTGGAGCACATGATTTATGAGGAGAACTGGGATTATTTAGTCTGCAGAAAAGAAGAATGAGGGGGGGGATTTGATAGCTGCTTTCAACTACCTGAAAGGGGGTTCCAGAGATGATGGATCTAGATTCATCTCAGTGGTACCAGATGACAGAACAGGAAGCAATGGTCTCAAGTTGCAGTAGGGGAGGTTTAGCTTGGATATTAGGACACACTATTTTACTAAGAGGGTGGTGAAGCACTGGAATGGGTTACCTAGGGAGGTGGTAGAATCTCCTTCCTTAGAGTTTTTAAGTTCAGGCTTGAGAAAACCCTGGCTGGGATGATTTATTTGGGGATTGGTCCTGCTTTGAGCAGGGGGTTGGATTAGATGACCTCCTGAGATCCCTTCCAACCCTGATATTCTATTTTCCATTTTAGAGTAACTTGCTACTTGTGAGCAATAGTGGCAGCATCATATTATTATTGACCTTTAGGACCAGAACGTATCTCAGTACTCCTATGATCCCTAGTATTTGAGCACCTCACAAACATTAATGAACATTATCTCTGTGAGGTAGGGAGATACTATTAGCCCCTTATTAAAGGCACAAAGTGATATAGGCCCCTAGTCAAGAAAGCATCCCTATTCAGTGCAGCAATTAAGCATGTAATTAAATACTGTTGATTAAAATGGGACTTAAGCATATGAGTAAGAGCTTTCCTGATCGGGGCCCTGAATCATCTTGTGTAAGCTCTAACCCTGATCCAATTCCCAGTCCCATGCCTGAGAGAGAAGTGTGCTCTCACTATTATTTGTTTGTATTCTAGTGGTGCCCAGAACATTTTGGGCCCTGTATGGACATAGAGAAATATGTAGTCTTTACTCTGAAGAGCATTCAGGAGTACTGGTAGAAGACTGCTCTCTATTTCCTGTCCCAAGATCCCTGACATGAGTCTGGATTACAAAAATGTTTAAAACTCCTGACAAACTTTGTCAGTTAACGAAGTAGAGAGAGAGAGAGCCTGGACCCCCGGAGACCAATGAGGATTATTCTGGTTTTTATGGGGCATTGTGAACCTCAATGACTTTCTGATCATGCGTCTGCCACTTGTTCTCAGAATAGTTCCTTCTGCAGTGGCTTGTTTGGCTACTGAGGTGGATAGGCCACCTGGAGCCTGTGTTTTGCTGCTCTTGTTGTTCTACAGTGTAAGTTTCCGGGTGGGCACATGCTATTTCTGTCAATGCCTGAGCGCTATTATTGCCTTCTGGAAGTTATCAAGAAGCAAAGTGGAGAGATATTGGTTGGTCCTCCATCTGTAAAATGGGGATAATAGTACTTGCCTCAGAGGAGGGTTGTGGTGAATTATTAGCTGACATTTGTAAAATACTACTATAAAAGTCCTAAGATTCACTAGCACATAAGCATGATTTTCCAGTGACTGGAGGCTTAGCAACCCCCAGGTCCCATGGTCCATTTGATGTGGAAAGTTGGCCTGTGGATCTTCTTAAAATTGTTAAAACAACAGGAGTACTTGTGGCACCTTAGTCTGTAAAGTATCAGAGGGGTAGATGTGTTAGTCTGGATCTGTAAAAGCAGCAAAGAATCCTGTGGCACCTTATAGACTAACAGACGTTTTGGAGCATGGGCTCTGCTGCTTAGTCTGTAAGGTGCCACAAATACTCTTGTTCCTTTTGCGGATACAGACTAACACGGGTGCTACTCTGAAACCTTTGAAATTGTTGACAGTGTTGGCCCCAATGGAGTAGAGTTGGGCCCTGCTTCTTTATAATGCCCTCTCTGTAGAAAATGGGTTAGTTAAGTTTAGGTGAACCCAACGAATCCTCTTGCTGACCCTCCCCAGGCCAGCCCTGTGCACAGTGGTCTGATCAGTGTGGGGAGAGAGGCTGAGAAATGTTCACAGGCCCACCCAAGAATGTGAAGTTCAGCTGCATCCACATGGAGGCCCTGGATATCTAGACCTACTCTGGGGCCTCTTGCCGCTGTCTCCTTCCTGGCAAGGCAGCCACATTGTAGGTCTGCTTTGATAATTCAGCAAACTTGTACTGCCCCAACTGCAGTGGCTACTTGTGGGATTGATTGTGTCCAGCCAGGCTCCAGTGTAGCTCAAGGCAGGCTGCAGAAGTCTTGCACGGCTGCAAGGTATTCAGCAGCAGAGAAGGCCACTCAGAGTTACCTCTTCTCAAGCAGCTTTCATTTCTTTGGGCTACTGGAGGTGAGGCTGGGTGCATGACTTCTTTGTCCATGAACTTTATTTTCTGT
Organism: Gopherus flavomarginatus; assembly: GCF_025201925.1. Taxonomy (NCBI): domain Eukaryota; kingdom Metazoa; phylum Chordata; order Testudines; family Testudinidae; genus Gopherus; species Gopherus flavomarginatus. The sequence continues at coordinate 195,775,502 of NC_066620.1, read as the reverse complement.
TCCTGTGGTTCACTTTTTCTCCAGGTGCACTTTTGTTTTTTTTCCATTGGGTGTCTCTCTCCTCTTTTGAGAAAAGCCATTATCCGATGCTCCCTTGAAATATGGGGCTTACTCCAATTGTTATTCTGTCCCAAGCCACCCTGCACTTTAGGGATTCAGATGAGAACTTTGTGGCTTGACACCCTCTTTTATGCTGAGACTGAATTCCTGACTCCTCTCAGGTGCTGGTTAGCAAATGGGAGTGTGCAACTGGTTTACATTCAGGAGACGTTCATGCTGAAATCCGTAAACTGCATGGAAACTTTTCCCTTGGAGCCTCAGCTGTGAGGGCTGGTGTCCTTTTAATTTGAAAGAGATCCACTCCATGCCTTTTAAAGGCTTTGATCCAGCATTCCACATGCCCCATCCCCATATGGAGTACTAACTCCTATGCCACTCCCAGTGATGCCTCTTGCAAAGTGTTCCTCTTGGGTTCTCTATAGCCTCAGAAAATTTAATTCAGGCCTGCCTGAGGAAGCTCTTTCACTCGCAGAAGGGTATGATGGTGATTGACAACCCTTGCCCAGGAGATCTTCTGAGAGGCTGCAGGAGTTATTTTGGAGGTCTCACAAGATTCATCCAGGCAGTGAAAGATTAAACACAGATTCCACTGGTTGGTTCATCTGAGCCCTGCCTGGAAGGGAACCCAGGTCTCCATGAAACTGAGTGAGGCCCAATGGGTGGATTAAGCGATGGGTATTTGTATGGAAGTGGTACCTTGCCCTGGCTGCCCTCTGCTCCCCCTTGTAGCTTATTCAAAAGTCAGCACTATGTTCTGTATTTCTAAGGCATGCTGTGAGGCGCCCCATAATTCATACGCTTATAGGAACCCAGAGGTGGTGGTTAGTTTTCCCAGGTTTTCTGCAGTCTTGTACTGTAAAGAAGAACCCTTAGATATTGAACCCAGCCCTTGTTGCTGTGAGACCCCGGGAGAAGGGTTACACAGAGTGTTGATCAAACCTGACAGCACGCTGTGGCCATTTTACATGGCTGGAGGCCCAGAGAGAACAAAGGCCAGCGTTTTCAGACTTGGGTGCTTCTGCAGGAGGCCAGGGCCGGCTACATTACTGTCTTTTGTCTAGGTGCTGGCTCAGGTCCTGGATGGCATCTCCTGTGTCTTGGTGGTACCATGGTTCCAGTGGAGTCACGCTAGCAGGGACTTGCCACAGACGCAACTGCCCTGGAACCTTCAGGCTTGGCTCTGTGGGATAGATGACTTAGTGAATCTGTAGTGCTTTAACCAAGGCTACACAGCCAATCCATGGCTACACAGCTGGGACACAGAACCCAAATCTCCTAACTCTCAGTCCTGTGCTTGCACAACCAACCTGTGTCTCCTCTCTAGCTGGAAGGCAGTAAAAGAGTGAGCCTCATGTAGCGTAGGTGTAGATCACTGTGTTTCCCTGAAGCGGCTATTGGGAAGCTGAACTGAAGACTCCAGTCTGTATTGTTTCCAAGTGCTCACCTTTCATAACTACCATGTTAATTACAAAAGGGGGAAAAAAAACCCTGCAAGGAAAAACTGAAGTAAAATAATATGTAAGAGCAGAGACACAAACTCCACTGTTGTAAGGTTGCTGCATGAAAGGTGGATTAAGTGTGAGGACAAACAATCTGCGGCATTCTGTGAGTACAGTCTCCTGTCACTTGCCTTTGTTTCAACATGACCGTGATCCAAGATGTAGAGTGTCTTGGACTACGTTGCAAGCCCTGACTCATCTAAACTACCCTCCATCCCCTGCCATGATTATACATAAAACACAGACCTAATGTCAGAGTCTGGGACCTGCTTGTAAAGGGGAAAATTATTTTTCTACACAAGCCCCCAAACAAAGATGGATATTTTGTTGCTTAAAAAGCATCCCGGTCAGGGATCACACTTACCAAGATGGCCTTTTTCCCTTTAGTATGACAGGGGTGGTGTTGGAAAAGCTTAATGGCTGAAAAGGTGATGGTATCCCTGGAATTAAATGAGTGTCCTCAGATATTTCTCTCTAGCATCCCACTGAAAATTTGTGAATATCAGCCCATTGCAAATGACTGACAAATGTATTCTGGTCCCATCATCAGAAAAGTCAAATAACAAAGCTCTATTTATCGTATTGCAAAGCCTGGAACAGAGCAGGGGTACAACATACCCAATGGAGACAAGCTAGCTTAGGGTGTGGACTATCTCTCTGTGCTAGGTTTCTATTAGGTGGCTGGTATTTAAGCACCTATAATAGAATATGGAGGCCTTCAGTTTTATGTCCTAGAAGCATTGGGCCTAATTCTACTCTCAAATGGTTGTAAAATCAGTTGGATGTTAAGTCATTGGAGAATCTGGCCCATAGGAATTAGAGAAAAAGAAGATGGTTACATTATCTTGACAAAATAGCATTGTCCCCTACAGTACACTCTACTGTTTCATCCAGTTTAATTCTATATTCCACATTTAAAAAGCCCCCATGTTACAAGAATGTTAAGGTTGTAAAATGAAGAAATCAAAAGTCAGATCATGACGAAATAAAGGTCTGTGCAACTTTAACTCTGCTTCCTCATGGCTATGAATTATAATACACGAGTTGTTTTCCTTCCAGGCTCAAATCAAGAAAGCACCTAAGCACGTTCCTAAATCTGTTCCTTTTCAGAGCACTTAAGTACCCGCACTGAAGTACTGTCTTGAACAAGAATGCTTTCCTGATGCTGGATGGAGGGGGATTTGTGTTGTGGATTCGTCTAGGCTGCAGAACACTCCTCTGTCTTTGGTTGCAGGTCCTCCCTTCTTCCCAAGCACTTTCACTGACTGTAAGAAAGACACAGCAATGCCTACAAACTTTCCTAAGCTATGTGCCCCTGTGCAGAACCAAGAGAATGTTTGCAGACCATTAGCAGATTGCATTACAATACCCAGTGCACTTGCACATTTAACAAACCCTTTTATAATCTTCACAACTTGGAACGAATTTTCACCAGACCACTGAACAGCACAGCTAGGATTGGACTATGGGTGTGTGCCATGAAGAAACTTAGGTCCCTAAAACTCCTGTGTTAGACACCTAAATCCCTGTATATGGTACTACTGTGATCTACAAAACTCCCCTTAACTGATTCCTAAACTCACCCGGCACCTAATTTTCTGCTGTAAAAATTCCCTATAGGCCTATGTTTTAGGCACTGGGGCATGTACACGGCTGCCCCGCTTTAGATGTCTGGATGCTTTTGTCCTACCTTAGTCCCAGAGCAATTCACTAACCAGGAAAAGATAGGAATTTGGCCAGCTAAGTCATGTGCAGGGTCCAACCATTGGGTTGAATACGTCTACCGGATTGGGTCCTATTCAAACTCCAGCCGGAGGAGGAGTTACCCACTTTATAACTCTTAGCCCAGTGGGATGTGGCTCCAGGTTTTTTGCTGCCTCAAGCAAAAAAAATAAATTAAAAAAAAGGCTGGAGTGCTGCCCCTTAAAAAGTACTGCCTGAAACACATGCTTGCAATGCTGGTGCCTAGAGCCAGCCCTGGTATCAGTGCTCCCACTATTCCTTTGACTCATTGAGCTGCACTGCTGGTAGTGCAACAGGGAGAGACTTGAAGAAAAATGCTAGTGTGGACAAGACCGATCAGGCTCCTTTGTAAGTGGGGGTGTGTAGATCCAAGCAGGCTGAGTCCAAGTTGCTGGAACCGACCTACCATGGAAGAAGGCATAACCTTCCCCAGCTGAAGCCTTGGTGCTCAGAAGTAGCCTTGAGCCAGCAAGGCCTGGTAGCTGAGGGAAGCCGGGGTTTACACTTACTGAATGAGGGTTTGCCCTCACCTGAAGCAAGAATTAAGATCAGCTCAATTGGCACTGACCATTGTGCCCTTCTCTGTAGTTGTGGATCAGGCTCGATGCAGCATTTGGTGCAGCTGCATTGAGGCTATCTCCCCTGTAGGCAAGGCATTGGTTCTCTTCTAAACTCTCTCTAGTCATGGATTTCCCTACACGCGCCTCCAAATTTGGCCCTAAGTTTCTTGAAATGTCTCCCCTTTGCTGTTGTGCAAATGGTTATTGAGGCTTGCTTGATTTTGCTCTTTACTTATGCAACCCGCACACCTCCTGAGTGTGGTGCTCTGTCCCCTCTAGTGGCACCGAGACCACGTGGAGATTAATGAGACTGCTCTACAGCCTTAGCTAAGAGCCAGCTGGCCTTTAGGTCACGCAGTAGCAGCTTGTGCACTATGCTCTAGAGAAGGGGTAGGCAACCTATGGCACGTGTGCCGAAAGTGGCACGCGAACTGATTTTCAATGGCACCAACACTGCCCAGGTCCTGGCCACCGGTCTTGGGGGCTTTGCAGTTTAGTTTAATTTTAAATGAAGCTTCTTCAACTTTTTAAAAACCTTATTTACTTTACATACAATAATAGTTTAGTTATATATTATAGAGTTATAGAAAGAGACTTTCTAAAAATGTTAAAATGTATTACTGGCACGCGAAACTTTAAATCAGAGTGAATAAATGAAGACTTGGCACACCACTTCTGAAAGGTTGCCGAACCCTGCTGTAGAGGTCCCAGGTTCAATGCCGACTACTGGGGTCTGCCAGTGCTGCACTTAAACGTCTTCTCAGGCCCTGATCTGGCATAGCAGTTAAGCATGGGCCTAATTTTAAGCACCTGAGTAGTCGAAGAAGCCTATGCAGATGCTTCAGTGCCATGCTGGACTGGATAACACAGTTTGTGGGGGCTGTTATATATAAGCAGTGATGGAAAATAGGGTCCTAAAATCTTCTAGGAGGTTAAAAGAAAAAAGAATGTCTTTTGTGAAACCTTTCCACAAATGAAGTCCCAACAATTTAATAATAATTAACAAAAAAAGCAAAAGCAGCCTGGGGGAGTATCTTAGAGGTTTGTTAATTAAATACAAATTCCCAAAGGGCTTGTTCTACATTGCTTTGCACCCAAAGCTCCCCAGAGTACCAGGAGGACAGGATCAGGCCCCTACATCCCATCCTGCACTGAGGTCAGTGAATGATCAGGATCTTAGGCTTCAGTCAGGTTCTGTGTGCCCACAGCAGTCAGCTGTAGAATCAGAGCCTTAATATTCAAATTGTCCATGTAGAAGAATTTACATTCAATGAGAGATTTATTTTTTTTTTTGCCAGTGAAGAGTCATGTAATATTAGATAAGTTAAAAATAATTTTGTGGCCCCACAGCAAATAACATTATCATTTCTACCCACTGAAAAGTCAGATACCATGTATGTACACATACAATATCTTGAGCTGTGTAGTTCAATATAAATTAATATAAGACATTTACAAAATATAAATTCAGGAGTTTCAGCATACTTTTAAAAATATCTAGATCCTTTTAAAAAAAGGATTTGTTTTTAAGTGGAATAAATTGTTTTTCCAGGTACGGTACATGAAAAACTGGTTGCGACATAATTTTGTTATATTTTAAGAAGAATAAAAATTGACTAACTTGGAATAAATCCTATCTTATTAATGCAGATTTTTGTAATGTGTATAGAAATATGATTTATAAATAAATTGGAACAAATAGAAAATCTGATAGAAAAACAACAAAAAATGTGTTTTTATTGAATTTTCCAACCAGCTTTAAAGAATATACTGATATCTAAAACAAAGCTATGAAAGAAACATAGTGCAGTAGATCAACATGTTTCAAGATGAATATTTTTCCCTCAAACAAGAATACTACAAATCAACGTGATTTATTTCAGAATTATTATTGTTGTCTTTTCCCCTTGAGAATTGATTTTAAAGTATAGAAAGGTATTAAAAAAACTGAAACATGCCTGCTGAAAACAAAATCCAACAGAGCCCTCTATAACACTCTGATACAAAAATTAGAAAAAACTCAGCACAGCTACTGAAAGGAAGCCAAGAACATTTTAAACCGGATGATAGAACAACTCTGAAAAGAATAATTTGCTAGTTATGAAACAAGGATTCATAATAAAATCAATAACATTTCTGTATTCCAAGCTGATTTCTGTTTAGATTTCTATTCTATCATATATAAACAACTTTTAAGAAACTTCCTCAAACTTTATCCTCTGTCTCTGACATTTAACACTTTCTCAATGTATAAAAACTTAGCTTCTCATTTTCTAAATGCAAGTTGCGGAGATATGGTACCTTAAGATCTGGAAATATTTCATTATCTCCTTAAGAGTGCCCTTTTACAGAACCACAAGACCTGCCACTCATACTGAGATGGGGAAATAAAAGCACAACAGAAGAGAAATTGAAACATGAATCTATTCAGCTGTGGCACAGCCTGCCTGTCAAAAAGGGATTGGAACACTAATCTTATTGTTGATTTACATCAAAATCCTTTAACTTTCATCTGTTGTTTTTTTTTTTGGTAACCTTCTTAAATCAGTTTGCAAATGGAGATTGAAGGAACAATTCATATCTTGACAGGCAGCTCAATCAAGAAAATTAATTGAAAATATCTATTAATTGAAAATACCCTTGAAGCAGTGCATTTAATATTTTCCTTCAAATCAGTAAGAATCGTTTACTAAGGAAATGGGAAATTGAAACACACTTTCCTTTTTTCTTTTTAAAAAAAATTTCTAGAAAACAGATGTACATAGGATCCTATTAAGTTTTTCTGCATTGATGTTATTATGCATGTTGCTACCTAAACCAAGAATGTGCTGCATGTGTGTGACATCTATACATATAGATTATTATTATTGTTTTAAAAAAGAGGGGCATGATAAAGATATAGTGCTATAAACAGTATTTTAAGAAACTGATTACACTTAGGAAATTGTACAAATGCAGAACAGGAGAGGTTCAAGGTGTGAGGCCAGGACATCTTGCTTTCAAAAAGAGCATTCTGTGATGGTTTCCCATCTGTGCACCTGGTTCTTCATATGCACTCCCATTACTCTGAAAGCTTAGCCTGATCTTAGTGGAATTTATTAAGCTGATCAGGAAAGTATGTTAGACCTCAGTGACCACTAAATTAGGGTAAAGTTGATGAGATTTCAAAAGAGCCAGCTATATTACTATAAGTTGCACAGCAGCACGGTAGGAAAAAGTGAATGAGTTTTTTTTTAAGAGGAAGAAGTATCGGGATGCAAACTGAACCTGAACCTAATTGATATATTTTTTTAAATCTCTCTTTGGAAATGTGAACTTTGATGACTTACATCCTCTCGCAACAGCATGAAATAATTCTACAGCCCTTATACTCTTCAAATGCTCCTTTGTTGAAACGGAGGTAATTGGCTTTAATCGTGTCATAAAACTCAGAAATAATTTTTTCCTGTGATAACCGGCATCTCAATGATCAGTGAAATCACAATCTAATGTGAATTCCAGTGTTTTCCAGAATGACTTATGGTTGCACTCATCCCTGGAAAAGGCAGAGAGTAAGACTTTTATGATGTGTTAATCATTACTCTTGGATTGAGGGGAATGTCTGAAGAAATACTAGGACTGAGACTTGGCCTTCTGTCTATCTGATTAGACCATACAAGCATGTTCAGATCATATAAATGAATAATGTTGAAAGCACATATATCTAGCCAACCTTGTGCACTTCAGTTGAGCATGGTAGTGCTGTCCTGTTGAGAGATGGGGGGAGAGAGAGAGAAAGAGAGAGAGAGAGAGAGAGAGCACTCGCGCTCTTCTGCTCACAAAACACGTATGCCTGCATACTCCTTGGGAATGACACCAAAGAATACCTTATAAATGAAGTATGCTTCCCATCAGGGATTACAGCATCACTTGATCAAAGTCCACTGGAAATAGCTCTTGGCAACACAGACATTCCTTGTAAGTCTTCAATCTGCTTGAGCCTGAATGGTGAGGCTGGGAAAAGCAACACTGATTTAAGAGCGTCCGACCAGAGGGTTAGAATAGGGGTTTTATTGTTGTTTGTGGGGTTTTAAAATTTATTTTAAAGAAAACGCAATGTGAAATTTGTTTCCTGGATGGGTTAAAAGCATTGGCAATAGATTCATTTCCCTACAAAATTGATTATGCCCTACAATTTGGCTCCGCTCATAAAAGTAATGCAATACAGGGATCATTTAAAATTAAAGTTTTTTGGCAACCTTGATTAAATATATTGTCATCGGCTGCAGTGCACTGACACACTTGATAGAGTTAAAGAATGTTTGGAAAACTATAAGCTCTTTCGGCTTTGAATTTAGTGAAAATCTGGGAAATCAAAATATCTACCTGGCAGCTCGTGAGAGACACTTACGTTAATTATTTCCTTGTTAAACTGTCTGTCTGACCCTGTGTGCAAGACTACACATTTGTATACATTTTTATAGGGTCTATTTCCCTTAATTACCCATAAATCAGATACAGATTTACTTGGCCACATCAGTTTATTTGCAATATACATTTTTGTAATTTAAAGATGATGTGGATAGTGCAGTAGAGAAACTGAGTGCTGTACATTTGTTTCTCTCTGGAAGGCCAGTGCTTGGAGTAAAGGGGATCATGCTGTTGTGTGAGAATAAATGTAACACCATTGTTTATCCTATGGCTTTTGTTTGGGGATGACAAAGCTTGCGACAAACAAACTAATCCTTACAAAATCCCAGTGAGTTGTTCCATTACTACACTATGCCCACTATATAGAGGGAAAAACTGAGTGACATGATTTGTCCAAAGCCATACAGCAAGACACTGACAAATGTACGATAAATACCTAGAAGTCCTAACCATTAGACACTCTAATGTACTTCCCATATTGCTGCTTAAATAGCTCTGGTGTCAGTTTTTCACTTGATACATGCACCTAAACTGCCTCAGATATTAAAGGTAAAAATGCAATGTCAGGGTTCCCTCCTCACTCTGAACTCTGGGGTACAGATGTGGGGACCCGCATGAAAGACCCCCTAAGCTTATTTCTACCAGCTTAGATTTAAATACTTCCCCAAGGCGCACATTCTTTCCTTGTCCTTGGAGGGTATTGCTGTCACTACCAAGTGATTTAGACAAAAATTCAGGAAAAGGGTCACTTGGAGTCCCTTGTTCCCCAAAATATTCCCCCAAGCCTTCTCACCTCCTTTTCTGGGGAGGCTTGAGAATAATCTGAGTACAGACCAGACCCTCTGTCTCTACGACACTGAAAATCAATCAGGTTCTTAAAGGAAGAAATTTATGTAAAGAAAAAGTAAAAGAATCACACCTGCAAAGGTTAGGATGGAAGGTAACTTTACAGGGTAATAAAAAAATTTTAAACACAGAGGATTCCCCTCTAGGCTCAGCTTCAAGCTTCTAGGCTCAAGTTACAAAAAACAGGAATAAAACTCCCTCTTAGCATAGGGAAAATTCACAAACTAAAACAAGATAATCTAACGCATTTCCTTGCCCTTACCTACAATTTTTGCAATCTTAGATGCTCATTTCAGGTATGTTTTCAGGAGATGTTTTTCCTGCCTGATTTCTATCTCTTCATCCAGAGAGGGAACAAACAAAAAGAGCGCAAACAAAACCTTCCCCCTCCCCAGATTTAAAAGTATCTTCTTTCCTTATTGGTCCTTTTGATCAGGTGCCAACTAGGTTATTTGAGCTTCTTACCCCTTACAGGTAAGGATTCAGTACAGCTGCTCAGGAGGGATTTTGTGTTACTCTTAGCTGTATCTTTATGACATGCACAAAGAGACCAGATCCCTTTCTGGTCTCTTCTGGTATTTTGTGCCTATCGTGTTTGGTGTCTCGCACCTTTGTGTTATTTCTACAAGGAAAATGAGGTCCTGATCTAAAGTCCATTGAAGTCATTGGAAAGACGCCCATTGAATTCTTAGGAGTTGACGCTAGGCCCAAACTGAGATATGGGTATATAGTGTATGCACCTGTATGCAAACATATTTCCTTTGCTGGAAGAAGTGATTAAGTTACTGTCCCCAGATTCATTTTTTTCAGTATTTTTACCAGATGAAAAATAGATAGAACCATTTACAATATGGACCTTAGTGAGCTGAACACCAAATAAAATGCAGAGTATGAGTGACATTGAGAGATTACCTAAGAATTTTCAAGGACTCGTGTGTGTGTGTGCGTGCGTGCACACTTACTTACTTTCTTAGAAAGTAAGATACTTACTTTCTAGTACGTTTTATTTTATCTCCTTTTTTTCAGTGTAACTCATAGATTGTGTGGTTTTCTTTTGCCTGTTATCGATTGTTACTGTTTAACAAAAATACTTGGTTTGTAAAATGGCCAAACCTATTGTTGACCAGAGAGCTTTGCAAACAGGGAGTTTTGGGAGGGAGTTTGGAAGGGGAGTGAGTAGGGGGCAAGGGACACTTGCCATTCTTTAAAACCTTTAAACTATAATCAAAAATTCTTAATTTAAACAAAAACCCTATCATTAACCTAGGTAGCTGTAGGAGAGAATAAAGGCAGAGGTCCAGCAGCAGAGTGGGAGCTATCCTGTTTATTGCACTCAGTGCAGCATGTATGATTATCTGCCCTGTGGGCAGGTGGCATAGGTGTGCATTCAGTGCAAGGAGCTCCTGGCCCTCAGAGGCCATGTACGGGCTTTGGAGGCCAGGGTGGCAGAACTGGAGGAGCTAAGAGAGGCACAGAGGTATGTTGATGAGGCTTTCTGGGACACTGTAGTTTTGTCCCCCTCTGGTCAGACAGACCCTGTGCTGTTGAGGAGGATGAAAGGTCCAGGGAAGCAGAGCAGTCAATGGGAGTGGAGGGAAACCTTCCCCTAGTTGGGACCCTCCTTCCAGATGGTGTTAGGGTATCCTCTCGCAATGAGGTTACCTCTCTGTGGGAGGGAACTCCAGTCACTAGGAAAAGGCAGGTGTTAGAATGGGAGATTTGATCATTAGAAATATAGATAGCTGGGTTTGTGATGACCAGGAGAAGCGTACGGTGACTTGCCTGCCTGGTGCGAAGGTTGCGGATCTCTCAAGGCATCTAGATAGACTTGTGTAGTGCTGGGGAGGTCATGGTACATGTAGGTACCAATGACATAGGGAAGGGTAGGAGAGACATCCTGGAGGCGAAATTTAGGCTGCTAGGAAAGAGACTGAAATCCAGGACCTCTATGGTGGCATTCTCAGCAATGCTTCCAGTTCCACGTGCAGGGGGTTGCGGTGCAGCAGGAGGTTTGGGGTGTGGGCTGTGGGTGGGAGTTTGGGTGCAGGAGGGAGCTCTGGGCTGGGATAGGGGTTGGGGTGCAGGAGGGGCATGGGGTGCAGGCTCCTGCTGGAAAGCCCTTACCTCAGGCAGCTCCTGGTTGGCGGCACAGCAGGGCTAAGGCAGGATCCCTGCCGGCCCTGGCTCATGCTGCTCTGCTCCCCGAGATGTCCGGCCCCTAGGCAGAGAGATTCGCTGAATGCCCCTTGCCTAGAAGCCACAGGGGCACATCAGTGAGCACGGAGACTTGACGTGGTCTGGATGAAAAGAAGCAGTGGGCTGCATCCAGTCTGCAAGGCCCCCCTTAGCCTGAGGCCCTGGGCTGCAGCCCCTAAAGTCCCTGCATTAATCCGGCCCTGGTCACATCTACTAACTGGACTAACTGTTGAACTGAATTTCTGTGAATTCCTGACACTCTGTCCATGAACTAAGTGCAACTCTGCTTTAACTAGGGAGATCATGTGATTTGCTTGGTTGCCTATTTGTGTCACTGACCTCTATTAGAGATGGAATGTATATCAGACTTGTTCAGGTGCTTAGCACATCCCTCTATTGGCTGAACTCTTAGAATTGCTCCTTCATGGTAACTTGCCAAGTAGAGATCATTTTATTTGAAGCTGAAGGTCATGCATTCTGTTTCCAGTGCTGTATGTCTGCGACTGTCTGGCAACTTTGGTGTTCATATTTAAACAGCAATGTTTTATTAAAATTGAGCTTGCATGTTACCCATTGGGCTGGTAAATTTCCACCCACGCGTGTGTACTAAGCAATTCCTTACACAGCTTGGACTTTATAAAGATCACAGTCATTTCATCAGACATTGGCACTTGCAATAACTTCAGGATTGGCCTAATGATACTTCTTGCTGCTCCATTTCCTCGTATTCTTTATCTTTTTATTTTTTCCATTCATTTTCTCTTTTGGTAGAACCAACAGCCCTGGTCCCATATGGGCATACTTGGCAGCTTTGGGGCATGGCTGACAAGCTCTGGAATACGTTTTTCCAAAAGTAGAACTGTCAAATGGCTGTGAAACTGGCTGGGCTGCTTTGTTTTTCTGGACGGTTTATTGTCTTTTTTTGATCCCCTTTTGATTGTGAGAAATGCGGTCCATATGACCAAAAAAAAAAAAAGCCTGTTTAAAATTCCTTCCACAGTCTGTGTGCAAGTTCAGGTCAGATAAAAGAAATTCTTTTTCCAGCGCCCATGTATGTTCTTCTTATAACTGGAAAGGATATTCTGAGAACTACCTGTACTTCGGCAAGAGTGTTGCTAATATTTAGATCTTAATCTGAGGGTGAAAACAGCCTCTTCAGCATTCAGAACCAATAACAGCCTGATGGCAACGGAGATGAAGTTTAACATTTTCTTGTGAACATTAATAACTACTGTGCACATCATCTGTGTTGTACAAGCAGATTTTTAAATCTCGTCATGCTTCCTAGAAGAAGCTACTTGAGTGACATACCCCTGTCTACCCAGAGCTGACATGTTATTGTAAATAACCATACAGTGAATAGAGCAGAAATACAACAGAACTGTAGGAAAATTGTGTACATTAAGAGAAACTCAACAACGCTATAAATCAGCTAGCAATTGATGACCTTTGTTTCCCAGAGAGAAGCATTAAGCTTCATAGTATTTAGTATTGAAGAGATAGAGGAATCCATTCTTGAGTATGTGCCATGGTGCATAATGTGTCAGTATTATGCCTCTGACTTTTTGTCAGTACAGCTGTCTGTAGCCTTCTGAGCACAATCATGCGCAGCGTCGTGTTTAATGTTCTGAAAGAAAAGGGAACATGGAATAATTTATTTTAAAATAAACACCAAAGGGACAAGTATTGTGTTCTTTGGCTTAATTTGTACACGCATGAAATCATTTTTCTAAATGGGCTTGCCAATGTCTTGTTTCAAAGTCTGAGGTTTGGAAGAAGTCTACATCACTCCAGCAAGAGTGTCAGCCATCCCTCCTGTTAGCGTCAGTGCAGTGAAGCCACAAACCACAGCCACCACAGCTTAATGGCAATGGCTTAGAGATCAGGCTGTCTCACGGGTCATTACACATCCACACAGGCTAAAAATATAGCATGGGCAACCAACATGAAAGAGCAGCCTGGGTGCTCATGTCTTTCTACAGCAGGGGCCGTATCAGCAACTTGCCAAGAGCTTGAAGGCCATACTCATTTTGTATGTCACTACCTCAGTTTTAAAATAAAATACCTGTGCAAGGCTGAGCTACTGGGCTGAGTGGAAGGGTCCTCAGTGCAGAGAGTCATTGGCTCTAGAATGTCCATCTGTTCATGGTCACCACAGGTCAAGCTTGTTGATTTTTAGGATAATGTAGAGCCCACATTTATTCAAAATGGATTTTTTCTTCACAGGGGGAATGGACACAAAAGTGGGTGAGGATAGTGCTGTGTTGTACTGTTACAAGCTGTAACTTTTGAAATTCTAAGAGGTTTCCTGGTCCTGCTTGCAGGACAGGAGGCTCTGCAGGGAAGCATGTGAAATGTCCTCAGTAGTCAGTCTGCAGAAAGCCTGGGTGAGTGGTGCCTCTCTCTGTTTTAGGGAGCAGCTGTTTTGTGTGTCTCTCATATTTTGGGTTCTTGGATGGTTCAGTTTCTGACTTCTGAGAAGTAGCATTATATTCCAACATTCTGGAAAGATAAAAACATAAAATACTTTAACTTCTCTGTGTGCATGCCGTGAATATAACAGGGACAATAGAGGTGGGGTTTGACTTGGATCTCTACCAGTTGTTGGCAACTGTTGTATGTTTTAATTTTTTTCACTGCATCTTGGGCCAATCCCTAGAAGCTACCATTGACTTTAATGGGAGTTAGGTCAGCCTATATTTGAGATTCATAATGAATACTAAATGCTGTGGTTTGGCATCAGTTCCGTGGCATGTTTCTCTGACTGGTGTAATTTAGATGAGACCCTGTTACTTATGGGGGCTTGGTTTATGCAAAAACATTGGTTTGGTATCCCTGAAACTATGGCCGACTATGGTACTTTGACATGGTCTATACAGCTCATTCATTGTTTACTGACCAATTTTGGATTTTCAATCTTTATGGGTAAAACTCACTCCTGTGCAAAGGACCACTGCAGGACCTGTGTCCCACTTAGCCCTAATCCTAAAACATAAAATCTGTTTTAACCCTTCTGCCTAGGAGATGAATTTTCCCGCTAGAACAGTTGAGTGCAGAATCTACTGTTGTTGTTGTTGTTGTTGTTCTCTTGCTTGCCACTTCCCTGTTCAGTGCTGGTGACATTTATAGCCTTCTTCCAAAACTCACGATCATACTCCAGGCTGTTATGCAGATCGGTCTCTCTGAGGTCCACTGATATCTGGTCCACGTACCAAGTCCTTGGTGTCCATTCTGGTCGTCTTCCATATATGTCCACATCAGTGTAGCCTAGCCTCCCTCAACTTTTTGTCTTCAGTTGGAGCAACCTGCATTACACGCTTTAACTTTAGCGGCCCTTGCTTAGTTATAACTGTCAGTAAGGACTGTTGTACGTCACTTGCAGGGAACATCCTAGCCTTCTGGGATACACTTGACATTGACATCCGTTCACATGAACTTAGCTGTAGGACAAGCTTTACAGGTCAGCTGTACAAACCCAACACTTTCCGTTTTTAAATTGGAGTTTTCCTTCTCCTTGCTGAGCTGGCTACCAAGGCTGATGAGCCCACCTGCTCCGAGTGTGGAATCTAGTCTAACCCCCGCCAAATCCATGTCAGCATAAGGGATCTGTACAGACAAACCATTGGCTAGTCCCAGATTTGCAGATGGAACAGCACTAGCATGTGGAAGCTTTAAAAAGACTTGCAGATACATCTCAAAGGAAAGATATCAATCCAATGAGCTACATCCTGAGCAGATGTCTGTTTTGTAATTGCTTGCTTGTGTATGTTACACCGGCAGGTGCTGAACTGACTATGGAGCAATGTGCTTGTTTAAAAAAAAAAAACCCTCAAAACTGACTGTTTTCTTGACCATGAAACTTTGATGTACAGTAGCATTTGCGGAAATGCATTGTTTCCCTGAAGAGTAGCCCAATCGATCAAAGTGAGTTAGCTATATCTGCTTAGTCTTAGCCATGTTTGTCAGTCAGTGGCTAGGGAAGGAAACTGTTACTCCCCAGCCTGTGTAAAATCAGTCAGCCAAGATGCTGTAGAGAAATCCAGTGTGTGCTGGAGACTGTCTTTGGAAGAGCTATTTTTATGAAGAATTTGGCCTGAGTTCTTGAGTTTTGATTATGCTTTTTTGTCTCCTTGCATTTTACTGTTTCCCTGTAACATGTTTTAAATGTTGTCTTGATTTATTTCTGTATATAACTGCCCTTATTTATGAAGATGTAATGTCCCTGGGGTCAGTGGGGGCCCCAGTTGTTCCATGTAACAGACATTGAAAGAGACATTACCTAAGTGGACCATGAATCAGAAATGGGGCAGACAGAGAGAACTATTTTTACAAACCCTTTAACTTTCAAGGAGCTCTGCCCAAAAGGCAGGCAGGGGTGGCCTGTGTGGGGGATGGGGAGGTGCATGGGAATAGTGCCTCTAGCAGCTGGACTGTGCAAAACTTAACCCAGTGTGGATGGGGATACAGAAGAGCAGATGAATGTGGGAGGGTTTCTGTAACTTCAGCCTTTCCATCTAAGCAATGACAGGCACTCTGAACAGAGGGCAGGACCTGTCTAGGTATAACCAGCTGTCATGTGCTAAAATGAGCAACTTGCTGCTGTTTATGCTCTTGCAAAAAGTGAACCAGCAGAAAAGTAAGTGCTGCTTACATTAAAACTGGTCATAGTGTAGCTTGAAAATGAAGATTTACTCTGAAAAGTGGCTGTGGAACTGAACTCATGGGGCTTATGTTCATCCTATCTTCATGATCTTCCAAACAAAATACAGATAAAGAGATGATTTCTAATGGCCAGGGGCTAATGGTGCATTGTCTGACTCCCAGATGATGGCCCCGCCCAAGGGAGTAGTTCCTTTTTCCCTCAGTCCACATGCAGATGTTAGGTGCCTTTTTCTTGTGTGTGGAGAGGTTTCCTACCTACTGGTATCTAGGTTCTAGGAGTGGAGATGGGGCAGCTCTGGCTATGCTATTCCCCCTTCCGCACCACACTTCAGCTGCTGCCATCCAAAAAACCTGTATACCCCAAAACTCAAATATTTTGACTAAACCCCCAAATATTTTGATTAAAAAAGGTTGCTGCTGCAGTGCTTTGTCAGTTTTAGTTCACTTGCTGCATGTCCCAGTTCTCTTCTAGAGGCCTGGGCTCCTTATCTGAACATCACCTCCCATGATGCACTGCTTCCCTCTCACCAAGAAGGGAGACCATGGTGCACCATGGGAGATGCAGTTCAACAAGGGAACCCAGCCTATAAAGAACAGCAGCTGCTATGAAGCATTGCAGTGGCATGTCAGATTCAAAAGATTTCAGTTTTCAGCCACAATATTTTGGTTTCCAATTTTTCATCAAAAAGTAGATATTTTCCAAGGGGGTGAGGAATGTTTGCTAGCCAGATCTATTTTTTACCTAGTGCAGGAATATCAGAACTAATATGTTTACAGAAGTATGAACTTGACCTTATTCCTCCAAATGCATCACCAACATTGCCAGCTTGGTTCTGAATATAATATCTTGTTACTGAGAATGAGGTAAGTGGCGGAAAGAAGACAGTTTGATGATCAACTCCATGGTGGAGTTTGAAAAGCTAGAAGTTAGAAAAATAATTTTTGTCTTGTTAACTGAAGCAATTTCAAATGGAATCACTGATAAGAAACAACAAAGGCCCTGTCAAGCTTCGTCAACTTTCTAATGACAACTGCACTTTAACCCAGCTAGTCATCCACCGCCATTTCGACCTGTTCATTATTTCTCACAAATGAGTCTCAGCAAACTATTATCAGGGTCAGGAGAGCAGAAGATTCCTATTTTGTGTAGATTTAACCTTTTTTTCTGCTGAAAACTTTTCATTCCACAAGTTCTGCTACCATCTTCCAGTGGTTTGGCCTGTTTTATGGATTTGTGTTCATTGGTAGGAAGGTTGTGAGGCTTACATTAATGTTTAAGTACTTTGAAACCCAAGTTAAATACGTGCAAAACATTTTTTTATTGTTTCCTTAAACACATCAGTGGTACCTGCTTCTATTACTTCCTTTAACTCATTATTCTGAATATTTTTATTTATCTGAAAAGGGAGTCCTTTCCTGAAATCTAATTGCATTTTTTCCCTCCTTAGCTTCAGCCATGACCATGCACAAATTGGCTTCTTAAGACTGTCAGTGGCATGCCTTGCTCCAGTGGTTACAGGTGACTGAAACTGGAGTAGAACTGGTCAAAACTTTTGTCACCTTTTTCAAAAGGAAATGGTCTTTTTTTTTAAATGATTATTTGAGTAAATTTGTGTTTCTCCTGGATCTTCAGGGAAAATTTGAGGAATTTTTTTTTCTACAAAATTTCCCACAAAAGTCAAATGACTGCTTTTCAACCAGTTCTAAACAGGAAAGAGGACTCACTGCCTCAGCCAAGGAGGAGGGTGAGCACTGAGGAAGGGCTGCTTCCAAGTCAAGAAGAAAAGAAATGAACTCTGGTTCTAAGACCCCTATTTTTGTTCAACCTTAGCCTAGATCAGTGGCTGAACTAAGGGATTGAGAGCACTGCAAACGGCCCTGCCATCATGAGCCTGAGAGCTGTTCCAGCTAAATCTAAATACTCTCAGTCTTTAAAATATGAACCACATGCAAAGATGGGCCTGTCACGTGAGCATCTGCAACCCCATACCTTTTAAGACGCAAACCACTTAGTGGTGGTCACGACAGCATATCCTATTTATGTACAAGAGCATAGGTGTACGAAGTGCAAGAGAGATTATATGATTTTGCTGTTACGCTTGTTTCAAAAGCTGGTGTTTAGAAGGTTATGGACCGACTTCATTCCTGATCTTGCACTGAAGTTGGCAGAGTTAGACCAGGGCAGTGTTTGGAAGGATATCTATAGCCTGCAGTTCAGCATGGAATATGTAACTATTTGACAGAGTGTTCAGTATGTTTAACTGCTAGAACAGATAAATATCCAGCCAGGCAAATAATGAAAATGTGAAAATGATGCTTGTAAAAATCATCCCAGCCTAAGGGCATGCATCTGCCAAGACTGCTCTGTGGTGACACGAATGGACGCAGCAGTTAGCTCTGCTCCAAGAAGATAGAGGATTACAAGAAGGTGGGGAGAATAGCGAGGCCAGTCTGACTCTGCCAACAATAGCAGGTTGCAATACTTAATCTTAGTGCTGATGCCAGTGTGCTTCGAAGCTGCTGTTGTTTTTATGAGTTAAAATGCAGAAAAGGCTAATTTATGTCCGTCTGGAAATTTTATAGTTGCTGATGCCAGAACCAAGGGGTTGGCATTCCCATGATGTGATCTGAAGTTGGAATGAAGGTGCCAGAACTCAACTCTCTCACATGGAAGCAGAGGCAATGAGTGAGTAAATGGAGGAATTCAACAGAGAGAGACTTCTGTAACCCAAGATTATTTCTTCGTTTCCTAGTAGCATAAATTTCCTAGATTATTCTAGAGACAAATGACAGGTTATAGCCCTTCAACAAATTCCAGAGCATGAGCACTGATCCATTCACTGCAAGGCATACTGACTCTATAAACAGTATAAGTTAACTTTGTATTATGTAATCCATATGGTAGTTATTTTTTTAGTGAATTTAGTGCTAATGAAATATGACAGATTGAAAGTCCTGGGGGCTGAATACCTTTATTATCCACAGAACAAGTGCATCAAGCATAGTGGTGGTGCATGCTTCCTCATGCTACCATACCAATGTGGCTGACCTGGTACAATGGTCACCATTAAAGTGTCATAATTTACCAATAGTGGCCACAGCCTGCTTGTTTCTTTTTCTCAGATGCCATGTTGTGGTGATGGTTGGTAAATTATGGCTTTTAATGGTGACCATTGAAGTTTGGTTTCTGGGCCCATTCAATCCATGATATCTCTCTTGGGAATGACAGCAAGTGTGCTGATTGTGGTTCTGTCTTGTGATGTCTCTGCCTTTCCACTAGCAGTTGTACAGAGGTCATTGGCACTTCATCAAACAGCAATGACCTTGGCCAGGTTTGATACAGCAACATGAAGGTGAAGAGCTCCATATTCCACTACTAGTCCCCTGAGCCACCTAGTTCTCCCTGCAACAAACAGCAGTTAGAAGTGTGGAAATATCACAGAGACATTGGACGAGTAGATGTCTGTGATGTCACGCTCCATATTATTTATGGAAATATGCTTATGATATGGATATGACATAACTGAGAGGTACTTTATGCAAGATAACCTTTCCAATGATGCCTTACGTGAGTCATGATTTACTGAATGTGTTTATCCAATTTGAATGTATGTATCGTTGTATCTGAAGCTGGGAATATTGACCACGTCTCTGTATTTCAAATGTGCTACATTGGATGAGGCCAAACAATGTTAGTGGCTTATTGAAGAAATGCACACAAGCATAAGGATTACCCAAGGAACTGTGTGCAATGGAAACCTCTGAGATAGCTGTACACAGGGGGAACTGTTTGACCCAGGTCACAGCAAAAAAGCTTTCCAGCAAGTGTCTGTGTGTGGGGAAGATATAAAAGAGGGACAATGACATAAGAACATAAGAACGGCCATACCGGGTCAGACCAAAGGTCCATCTAGCCCAGTATCTGTCTACCGACAGTGGCCGATGCCAGGTGCCCCAGAGGGAGAGAACCTAACAGGCAATGATCAAGTGATCTCTCTCCTGCCATCCATCTCCATCCTCTGATGAACAGAGGCTAGGGATACCGTTCTTTACCCTTCCTGGCTAATAGCCATTTATGGACTTAGCCACCATTAATTTATCCAGTTCCCTTTTAAACATTGTTATAGTCCCAGCCTTCACAACCTCCTCAGGTAAGGAGTTCCACAAGTTGACTGTGCGCTGTGTGAAGACGAACTTCCTTTTATTTGTTTTAAACCTGCTACCTATTAATTTCATGTGGTGACCCCTAGTTCTTATTTTATGGGAATAAGTAAATAACTTTTCCTTATCCACTTTCTCCACATCACTCATGATTTTATATACCTCTATCATATCCCCCCTTAGTCTCCTCTTTTCCAAGCTGAAGAGGCCTAGCCTCTTTAATCTTTCCTCGTATGGGACGCTCTCCAAACCCGTAATCATTTTAGTTGCCCTTTTCTGAACCTTTTCTAGTGCTAGAATATCTTTTTTGAGGTGAGGAGACCACATTTGTACACAGTATTCGAGATGTGGGTGTACCATGGATTTATATAAGGGCAATAAGATATTCTCTGTCTTATTCTCTATACCCTTTTTAATGATTCCTAGCATCCTGTTTGCTTTTTTGACTGCTTCTGCGCACTGCGTGGACATCTTCAGAGAACTATCCATGATGACTCCAAGATCTTTTTCCTGACTCGTTGTAGCTAAATTAGCACCCATCATATTGTATGTATAGTTGGGGTTATTTTTTCCAATGTGCATTACTGTACATTTATCCACATTAAATTTCATTTGCCATTTTGTTGCCCAATCACTTAGTTTTGTAAGATCTTTTTGAAGTTCTTCACCATCTGCTTTGGTCTTAACTGTCTTGAGTAGTTTAGTATCATCTGCAAACTTTGCCACCTCACTATTTACCCCTTTCTCCAGTTCATTTATGAATAAATTTAATAGGATTGGTCCTAGGACTGACCCATGGGGAACACCACTAGTTACCCCTCTCCATTCTGAGAATTTACCATTAATTCCTACCCTTTGTTCCCTGTCTTTTAACTAGTTCTCAATCCATGAAAGGACCTTCCCTTTTATCCCATGACAGCTTAATTTTTGTAAGAGCCTTTGGTGAGGGACCTTGTCAAAGGCTTTCTGGAAATCTAAGTACACTATGTCCACTGGATCCCCCTTGTCCTCATGTTTGTTGATCCCTTCAAAGAACTCTAATAGATTAGTAAGACACAATTTCCCTTTACAGAAAACATGTTGACTATTGCTCAACAGTTTATGTTTTTCTATGTGTCTGACAAGGTTATTCTTAACTATTGTTTTGACTAATTTGCCCGGTACCGACGTTAGACTTACCGGTCTGTAATTGCCGAGATCACCTCTAGAGCCCTTTTTAAATATTGGCGTTACATTAGCTAACTTCCAGTCATTGGGCACCGAAGCCGATTTAAAGGACAGGTTACAAACCTTAGTTAATAGTTCCGCAACTTCACATTTGAGTTCTTTCAGAACTCTTGGGTGAATGCCATTGGGTCCCGGTGACTTGTTTAATGTTGAGTTTATCAATTAATTCCAAAACCTCCTCTAGTGACACTTCAATCTGTGACAGTTCCTCAGATTTCTCACCTACAAAAGCCACCTCAGGTTTGGGAATCTCCCTAACATCCTCAGCTGTGAAGACTGCAGCAAAGAGTCCCTTTAGTTTCTCCGCAATGACTTTGTCATCTTTAAGCGCTCCTTTTGTATTTTGATCGTCCAGGGGCCCACTGGTTGTTTAGCAGGCTTCCTGCTTCTGATGTATTTAAAAAACATTTTGTTATTACCTTTGGAGTTTTTGGCTAGCCGTTCTTCAAACTCCTCTTTGGCATTTCTTATTACACTCTTGCACTTAAGCTGGCAGTGTTTGTGCTCCTTTCTATTTGCCTCACGAGGATTTGACTTCCACTTTTTAAAGGAAGTCTTTTTATCTCTCACTGCTTCTTTTACATGGTTGTTAAGCCACAGTGGCTCTTTTTTAGTCCTTCTACTGTGTTTCTTAATTTGGGGTATACATTGAAGTTGGGTCTCTATTATGGTGCCTTTAAAAAGGGCCCATGCAACTTGCAGGGATTTCACTTTAGTCACTGTACCTTTTAACTTTTGTTTAACTAACCCCCTCATTTTAGGATAGTTCCCTCTTTTGAAATTAAATGCCACAGTGTTGGGCTGTTGAGGTGTTCTTCCCCCCCATCATAGTATAATTCCCAATTCTGGACCTTAGTGTCCAAAATATGGTTACTAGCATGAATTCCCCTAAGCTTAATTACCAGCTTAGATCTGATAGGCTGCCACCAATCAGGACTTAGAGTAGAGCGCCTGATAGACTCTGGTCTCCCCCAAAAACCTTCCCTGGGGGGCCCAAGACCCAAATTCCTTGAGTCTCACAACAAAGGGAAATAAACCATTCCCTTCCCCCTCCCTTCTCCCTCCCAGCCCCTTCCCGCCCTGGGAACACTAGGAGATCGCCTGATTCAACTTCTTGAATCACCACACCGAGAGGAGTGTTACCTTCACCCTCCCTTCTTCCCCCTCACCCAGGGGCCATACAGATTCAAGTTGCGTGAATCTAACACAAAGAGAAAATTTATCCTTCCCTTCTCCCCACCAATTTCCTGGTGAGTACAGACACAATTCCCTTGAACCTTAACTAGGAGAAAAAAAATCAAGCAGGTCTTAAAAAGCAAAACTTTTAATAAACCTTTTACTTTTTCTTTCTTTTTTTATCTCTGCACTTTAGATGGTAAAAAGTTACAGGGTCTTTCAACTTATAAACAATAGAAAGAAACTTTCTCCAGCAGAAACACAATTTAAGCTCCTTATTGCAAGTACACATATGTAAATGGGAAAAAAAAAAACAAATTAAAAGACTATGACCGCCTTTTCTTACTTACAATTCTGAATAGATAAGAGACTGTAGCAGGGAGATTGGCAGAAACCTGGTTGCACCTCTAGTCCCATCCAGAGAGAACAAAGCCAAACCCACAAACAAAGGCTTCCCTCCCATGAGATTTGAAAGTATCTTGTCTTCTGATTGGTCCTCTGGTCAGGTGTTTGGGGTCCCTGTTTGTTAACCCTTTACAGGTAAGAGAGACATTAACCCTTAACTATCTGTTTATGACACCCCCACAGGGATGTTGAATGCTATTGTATTATGGTCACTATTTCCAAGCAGTTCTGCAACATGAAGGGACCTCACTCTCCCTACAACGCCACACCTGAGGAACAAAGACTGAACTGTGGAAAGTCATGGTCCCAGGCTTGAAGGATTTTCAGCCTGTGTGTGGTTGTGTGTTCAAAAAAAAAAAAAACAAAAAACCAAAAACACCTGGGAAAGCCAAGGCTACCTGCACCTTAAGAATCTGCCACCCTGTTTATCACTCAGGGTGAGAATTTGCTAGTTTTGTATCCTACCTATCTAATGTGTTAAGCTCAGTGTGTGGCTTTTGTTCATTTACTAAGGCAATCTGCTTTGTTCTGTTTTCTATCCCTTTAATCACTTAAAATCTACCTTTTGTTGTTGTTAAACTTATTTTATTATTAAATCCAGTTTATGTAATTTCTAACGGGGCGGGGGGAGAAGTCATGCACAGCTCTCTTCACATTGAGGGTGGATTTTTATGAGCTTGCACTGTGCAGATTTTTCTATACAGTACAAGACAGTATTTGGGTTTGTCTCCCAAAAGGGGTGTGCACATGAGTGCTGGGGGAGTCCCCTCACACAGAGCTGACTTCAGTCTGTGGCTGCAGCTGAGTGTGGCCCTGCCTGTGTGTGTGTGTGTGTGTGTGTGTGTGTGCTGCAAGAGGCTGGAGAGCCTAATTCAGCAAAACAGGCAGGGGGAACCAGGCTGGTGGAGCAGGAGAGGCTCAGTGAAATCCCAGTACATCAGGTGGCATCCCAGAAGGAGGGTCCAACTCATCACAGTGCTATCATAGATAAGGAGAAACAAGTAGGTTAGGAAGCACTGGCAATAACCAGTGCACAGGGCTGACTCCAGGCCCCAGCATCCCAAGCAGGTGCTTGGGGCAGCAATCTGCAAGGGGCGGCAGTCCGTGTGTTTTTTGCCCCCAAGCAGTGCGGGAATTGCCACCGCGGAAGGTGGTGGCAGTCCATGTGCCCTTAGGGCGGCTGGCGCGTTTCCGCGGTGGCAGCAATATGGTGGCAGCTTCTATGTTCAGCTGTCCCCAGCAGCACAGCTTCTGTCTTCCCGCTGACGAGAGAAGCTGCCTCTGAATTGCCATCGCCGCGGAAATGCGCATGCCGCCATAAGGGCATAGGGACTGCTCTGCTCCCGCCTTGCGTGGCAATTCAGCGCACTGCTTAGGGTGGCAAAAACAGAAGAGCCGGCCCTGCCAGTGCAATATGAGACACCAGTTGATCACTTAGTGGATGAAAACTCTGGAGGAGAGGTGGGTTTGGATATATCTGGACACCTGTTCCCAGAAGGGAAAAAATTATCATTATGATTTGCTGTTGCTTCAAACTATATTACTAGGTGGCATATTTGGTGGCAGAGTACTGCGTACCAGTGTGGAGTCAATCATCACACACCAAACTGGTGGATATGCAGTTACATGCCGCCATGCATATCTCTGGCACCCTGCATCTGACTCCACTCCCATGGCTTCCAGTTCTGAGCAATATCGCGCCTCCTCATATCAGACGAGAGGTTGCCACTGGCAAGTTACTGGAGAAAGTACATGACAACTCAAGCCTGCTGCTGCACAATGACCTTTTTAAATCACCAGCTGCCCATTTGCTGTCATGTCGCTTATTTTGGTTTCATCCACCACACCAGGATGTTAGCGTGGAAACACTCTGGCAAGAGGAATGGATCTGCTATAATCCCCAACCAATCCCTTGTCGCTGACCCCACAATTTGCCTGCCTGGTTTTGACCTGCTCTGTCACTAGTGGTCCCTGTTGAACAAGTTTGGGACCAGGCAAGGTCTCTGTGCAGCCAGTCAGTATCACTGAGGCCTTTGTGACAGCCCTTTGTGGAGCTGTGTCACAACACAGATGATGACACACGTTGTCGATGAATGCCTGCTGAGTAGGTTCAGCGGTGGCCTAGAAGAACTGCATCACGCCACTGAAGAGGCCATCGCTTGGCTCGATGACTATACACTTGCTAAATAAAATTAGGTTGGATGAATTGTTACAGATACAATGTATGGCTCTGTCTTTTGTATCAGATCCTGCCATGGCAGTCTCCATGCTGTCTAAAGGTTTGTTTGATAATCTGTCTCCAGTGGTTTGTGTGCGGCTTTACCAATCAAGAGTAGTTATATTTGGGCTGGATTAAGGCAAAGACAGTGACAGGTAGGAGTAAGATTCCATAGCTTTCTATGTTGATAAGACAGATTTTTGGCAGCTGATTCTTCCAAGGACCTGGGGGTTATAGTAAACCTTGAGGGGTTTTGTTTTGTTCATTTAAGTATATCTGTTACTCCAAGCTTGATTCCTTCCCCCACCATAAACTATAGCAGAGATGAAACATTCATTTTGATATGAAGGTGCTCCTTAAATGTATCTTTGTTAGGATACTGGATTACCGTAGTTAGTCACACTTATCTGTGGAATCGTCTCCTTTGTCACAAGGTTGGTTCCACTAAATATAAAGCGTATACGGACAGGTGGTAAGGTCGTCTTCCATGCTTAGCTGAACAGTTGGCTGTTGCGATTGGTGACCACTTGGTTCATTCCTTTGCAACCACAAGGGCTCGATGGGCTGAAAGTCCAACATTGGACCAGACTTGATGCACCCGTGTAATTGGGGGTCTGCCTCTGGGCTGCCTCCACCTCTCAATTGGTGGAATTTTATCCCAGATGTCACAGGTCACCCAGAGAATGGCATTCACTGGAATGTCTTGTGACATTCTGGCTACATGTCCGAAAAGCGTAAGACACTGGCTGCGGACAATGGCCCCGTTAGTTTGTAGACTGGAGTGACTGTAAACATCTGCATTACGAATTCATTCCACTTTATGCCCAATATGTGACACTGGCATTTTGTGTGGAAAGCCGCCAGCTTTGCCCAGTCTGAGAGGCATAGTGTCCATGTTTCTCAATTGTAGAGCAGTGGGGAGAGGATACCAGTCAAAGAGAGACTGAATTTGGTGGTTGTGGTGAAATGATGATGATGACTCCATATTAGTTGTAAACGACCCATGTCAGATGCTGGGATGCCAATCTGGTGAAGAACCTTTGTATGAAAATTTGGAGGAACTGGTAAGTACAGAACAAAAGCGGGAGACCGCTTCAACAGTTTCATTATTTGGAGATTGGAATTGCAGGTGGACCTGCTCCTAGGTTTTGCAGCTTTGTCTTTGATCACAAAACACAGCTCTGTGACGGGTTGCTCCCTTTATGGTGCCACCTCAGGTACTGGCATACCACTGAGCCTGCCTGTTCTGCCAGCCTGGGCCCTCTTTTACCCTGTCTTGCTGAGCTAGGCTCTTAAGCCTCCTCTAGCACACACACAGGCAGGGTCTCACCCTGCTGCAAAAAGACAGACACTAGGGTGACCAGATGTCCTGATTTTATAGGGACAGTCCCGATTTTTGGGTCTTTTTCTTATATAGGCTCCTATTACCCCCCCACCCCATCCCGATTTTTCACACTTGCTATCTGGTGACCCTAATAGACACTGAGATCAGCTCTGGGAAGACTCTGCTTAAAGGGTCTTGCCCCAGCACTCAGGTGCCCACCTCCCTTGGAGTGCAGACCCAAAGGAATGTAGTCTTACACTATGTAGAAAAATCTGCACAGTGTAAGCACATAAATTTATGAAGCGAGAGATGCACAGCTTCTTGTCCCCCAGTTAGAAATTACATAAACTGGGTTTAATAATAAACAAAACAAATTGTATTAACTATAAAAGGCAGATTTTAAGTAGTTAAAGAGAGAGCAAACAGAACAAAGCAGATTATTAAGCAAATAAAACAAAACACACCAACAAAGCTTGAGTCACTAAAGAAACAGGTTACAAAATATAATTTCTCACCCTAAATGTTGAATTCAGGCAGGATGCAGGATTTCTGTAGCTCAGAGTTCCAGTTATTTTCTTACAGACTGGACTCCTGTCTTTCCCGTCAGGTTGGTTTCTTTGTCTCTTCGGGTGTTGCCAGCAGTCTTTCTTCTTAGGTAGGCAATGGAGGAGAGTCCCTGTAGTGGGTGGTTAATCCTGCTCCTACCCTGAAGGGCTGTGGCAGGGAAAGCAGCTAAAAGGCAGATTGGGGCGTGGCCCAGCTGTGACTGTTTCCCCAATCAGGCTGCAGCTTGCCCTTATAAGAGGCTGGGAGCCAGGAGCTCAGGAGTCTCTCTCTGGCTGTAGAGGGAGAAGGGTCTGGTTGCTAGGGAGCTAGATAAGCTAGCTGAAACAGGGCTGAGGGAAGGCCCGCCAGGTTGTGGCCTAGTATAAGGCCAAATAGGTATTGGAGTTGCAGGGGACAGCCCAGGGGTAGGCAAAGGCAGCAGGTCCAAACCCTTCCTTGCTGGTGATGAGTTGGCTGATGCTGCAGTATGCCCCAGGGTGCGTGGGCTAGACCATGACTGGCAGTAGCCTTATACTGAGGTGGTGGTGGGGGTTTCCCCAGGGAGACCCTGAGAGAAAGGGGTTACTGCCAAGGGGTAGCACCCTGAATAACAGGGCACCGGAGTCCAGGGAGGGGGCCAAGTGGCAGGAGGACACTGGCCTGCAGAGGGTGCTCCAGAGGCTGGATGAGCTAATTCCCAGAGACAACTAGCAGGAGGCACCGCCGGGTGAGTCCATTAATTGCTACAGTCCCGTTTTCCCTACTCCCCACCCTTCAATAAGATTTACATAAGGTGGGGTTCTTTTGTTTCCTAAACTGTAACTTTCCACTAAAAGGAGGGGGGGTGTCAAGAAGTCCAAGATAATGTTTAGTATCAGGTAACAAGACCACTTGACCTAGGGCTTGGCTACACTTGAGAGTTACAGTGCTGTAAAGCCACAACCAGCGCCGTAACTTACTCCTCGTCCACACTGGCAAGGCCCATACAGCGCTGTATCTCCCTGGCTACAGCGCTGGTTGTACGCCACATGGACGAGAGGAATAAAGAGAACAGCGCTGGTGCTGCAGCGCTGGGGTGCCAGTGTAAACAGTGATTAATCTTACTGTGCTGTAACTGACCTCTGGAACCTTCCCATAATGCCTTTAACTAAAGAACTCTCTTTGTTTTGTTGTGAACTCGGGGCTCCCGGAACTGCTTATCTGAAAAACAAACACAGCTACTGTTTGCTCAAGCAGAGGCAGGCAGGGAATGTCCACAGCTAGTGTTTGCTTGAGAAGAGAAACAGCCCAGTGGGGTGTTGGGCGAGGGAGTCCCTCGGAGCAGCTGCTTATCTGTTCTGAAGGCTGTTTGCATTTAAGAGTGAATGAGAGAGGGGTGGGGGAAGTGGTCGGAATTTGCAAGGCAAGGAGCTGACACAATGTCGGCTCCAAAAATCCAGTCTCTCTCTCTCCCCTACGCTCCCTGTCACACTCCAACCACCTCCCTCTTTTGAAAAGCACGTTGCAGCCACTTGAATGCTGGGATAGCTGCCCATAATGCACCACTCCCAACACCGCTGCAAATGTGGCCACACTGCAGCGCTTTCCTTACACAGCTGTACGAAGACAGCTTTAACTCCCAACGCTGTACAGCTGCAAGTGTAGCCAAACCCTTAGTAGTGTTAGCTACATCCCAGGAAGGAGAGATTAGTATCTTCACAGTCTTGTTGTTTCTTCCTAATGGTCCATCAGATCTGATGGCCTGTTGTCTGGTAAGTGTTTCCCAAATACACACCCAGTTGTAATAGAAACATAGTCCATATTCCTAACTTTAGATACAGAAATGATACAAGAATACAAATTGGATAATCACATTCTGTAAATCATAACCTTTTTAATGATATCTCGCATGACCTGTCTTGCATAAAACATATCTTAGCTATGTTATGTCCATATCATAAGCATATTTCCATAAAGAATATGGAGTGTAACGTCACAAACTCCTCCTCTATTTGCCGGAGTACCTAGCAAAACCTGTCAGGGCTCTGTACTAGAAGAATGCTATTTGCATAGTCAAAGGCTGAGAATGAGAACATAAGAATGGCCCTTCTGGGTCAGACCAAGGGTCCATCTAGCCCAGTATCCTGTCTTCCAACAGTGGCCAGTGCCAGGTGCCCCAGAGGGAATGAACAGAACAGATAATCATTGAGTGATCTGTACCCTGTTGTTCATTCCCAGCTTCTGGCAAACAGAGGCTAGGGACACCATTCCTACCCATCCTGGCTAACAGCTATTGATGGACATATCCTCCATGAATTTATCTAGTTCTTTTTTGGCCATCACATCATCTTCTGGCAATGAGTTCCACAGCTTGACTGTGCATTGTATGAAGAAAATACTTGTATTTGTTTTAAACCTGCTGCCTGTTAATTCCATTTGCTGACTCCTAGTTCTTGTAGCACCTTAGAGACTAACAAATTTATTACAGCATAAGTTTTCGTGGGCTACAGCTCACTTCTTCGGATGCATAGAATGGAACACATGCCTCCGAAGAAGTGGGCTGTAGCCCACGAAAACTTATCTTCAAATAAATTTGTTAGTCTCTAAGGTGTCACAAATACTCCTGTTCTTTTTGCGGATACAGACTAACACGGCTGCTAGTCTGAAACCTAGTTCTTGTGTTATGAAAAGTAGTAAACAACACTTCCTTATCTACTTTCTGTATGCCAGTCATGATTTTATAGACCTCAATCATATCTCCCCTTAGCTGTCTCTCTTTTCCAAGCTGAAAAGCCCCAGTCTTATTAATCAGTCCTCATATAGAAGCCGTTCTATACGCCTAATAATTTTTGTTGCCCTTTTCTAAGCCTTTTCAAGTTCCAATATATCTTTTTTGAGATGGGGTGACCACATCTGCACATAGTATTCAAGATGTGGGCATACCATGGATTTATATAAAGGCAACATGATATTTTCTGTCCTATTGTCTATCCCTTTCTTAATTATTCCCAGCAGTCTATTTGCTTTTTTGACTGCCGCTGAACATTGAGTGGATGTTTTCTGAGATCTATCCACAATGACTCCAAGATCTCTTTCTTGAGTAGTAACAGCTAATTTAGACCCCATCATTTTATATGTATAGTTGGGATTATGCTTTCCAATGTGCATTACTTTGCATTTATCAACATTAAATTTCATCTGCCATTTTGTTATCCAGTTACCCAGTTTTGAGAGATCCTTTTGTAGCTCTTCACAGTCTGCCTGGGTCTTAACTATCTTTATTAATTTTGTATCATCTGCAAATTTTGCCACATCACCGTTTACCCCCTTTTCCAGATCGTTTATGAATAGGTTAAATAGGACTGGTCTGAGAACAGACCCCTGGGAGACACCACTATTTACCTCTCTCCATTCTGAAAACTGACCATTTATACCTACCCTTTGTTTCCTATTCTACCAGTTACCAATCCATGATAGCACCTTCTCTCTTATCCTGTGGCAGCTTACTTCCCGTAAGAGCCTTTGGTGAGGGACTTGTCAAAGGCTTTCTGAAAATCTAAGTACACTATATCCACTGGATCCCCTTGGTCCTCATGCTTGTTGAGCCCCTCAAAGAATTCTAGTAGATTGGTGAGGCATGATTTCCCTTTACTAAAACCATGTTGACTCTTCCTCAACAAATTATGTTCATCTATATGTCTGACAATATTGTTCTTTATTATATAGTTTCAACCAGTTTGCCCAGTACTGAAGTCAGGCTTATAGGCCTCTAATTGTCGGGATCAGCTCTGGAGCCCTTTTTAAAAATTAGCGTCACATTAGCTACCCTCCAGTCATCTGGTACAGAAGCTGATTTAAATGATAGGTTACAGACTACAGTTAGTAGTTCTGCAATTTCACATTATGGTTCCTTCAGAACTCTTGGGGGAATACCATTTGGTCCTGGTGACTTATTGCTGTTTAATTTATCAATTTGTTCCAAAACCTCCTCGAATGATACCTCAATCTGGAACAGTTCCTCAGATCTGTCACCTAAAAAGTATGGCTCAGATTTGGAATTTCCCTCACATCCTCAGCTGTGAAGACCGATGCAAAGAATTCATTTAGTTTCTCCACAATGGCCTTATTGTCTTTGTATGCTCCTTTAGCACCATGATTGTCCAGTGGCCCCATTGGTTGTTTAGCAGGCTTCCTGCTTCTGATGTACTTAAAATTTTTTTTTTGCTATTACTTTTTGAGTCTTTGGCTAATTGTTCCTCAAATTCTTTTTTGGCCTTCCTGATTGTATTTTTACACTTCATTTGCCAGTGTTTGTTTCTTTCTATTTTCCTCACTAGGATTTAACTTCCACTTTTTAAAGGATGCCTTTTTGCCTCACTGCTTTTTTTACTTTGTTGTTTAGCCATGGTGGCTCTTTTTTGGTCCTCTTACTATGTTTTTTAATTTGAGGTATACATTTAAGTTGAGCCTCTATTATGGTGTCTGTAAAAATTTCCATGCTGCTTGCAGAGATTTCACTTTAGGCACTGTACCCTTTAATTCCTGTTTAACTAACTCTCTCATTTTTGTGTAGTTCCCCTTTCTGAAATTAAATGCTGCAGTGTTTGGACCACTGTGGTGTTTTTCCTGCCACAGGTTATTACATTTTATTATATTATGGTCACTATTACCAAGCAGGCCAGAGAGATCACCACCAATTTTAATGCCTATGGACCTGACTGAATACTGCATTAATGATCTGGATAATGGGAAGAACAGCACCCTCAGCAAATTTGTGGATCACACTAAGCTGGGGGAGAAATAGGTATGGGGGAGGGTAGGGATAGGGTCCAGAGTGACCTAGACAAATTGGAGGATTGGGCCAAAAGAAATCTGAGGTTCAACAAGGTCAAGTGCAGAGTACTGCACTTAGGATGGAAGAATCCCATACACTGTTACAGGCTGGAGACCATCTGGCTAAGCAGCAGTTCTGCAGAAAAGGACCTGGGGATTACAGTGGATGAGAAGCTGGATATGACTCAACAGTGTGTCCTTGTTGCCAAGAAGGCTACCGACATATTGGGCTGCATTAGTAGGAGCATTGCCAGCAGATTGAGGGGAAGTGATTATTTCCATCTATTCGGCATTGGTGAGGCCACATCTGGAATACTGCATCCAGCTTTGGGCCACACTCCCCACTACAGAAAGGTTGTGGACAAATTGGAGAGAGTCCAGCAGAGGGCAACGAAAATGATTTGGGGGCTGCGGCACATGACTTATGAGGAGAAGCTGACGGAACTGTGCTTATTTAGTCTGCAGAAGAGAAAAGTGAGCGGGGATTTGATAGCAGCCTTCAACTACCTGAAGGGGTGTTCCAAAGATGATGGAGCTCAGCTGTTCTCCATGGTGTCAAATGACAGAACAAGGATCAATGGTCTCAAGTTGCAGTGGGGGAGGTTTAGGTTGGATATTAGGAAAAACTATTTCACTAGGAGGTTGGTGAAGCACTGGAATGGATAGCCTAGGGAGGTGGTTGGTGGCTTCACTGGAGCCAGGGCGGAGACTGTTGCTGTGCCTAGAACTGGGTGAGGTGGGCTGCAGTGAAGGAACTGTGACAACCTGCACTCTAGTTTGGGTAAATGCTTGCAAGGAAAGGGGCAGAGCAGAGAGTCTGAGGCCAAGTGATCTTCCCACTGAATCGGGACCCAGAACTGCTGACATTTGTGGGGCCATCTCCAATCATCAGAAGGGTTGTGCAGCTTGTTGCCTTAGCTGGAGTGATACACAGAACCAACAGAGAGCTGTCTCCAGTTTCAGACATTCAGGCATGCCCACGCGAGCAAGTGTCTGGGACTCGGAAATCCAGAGGGGTGTACAATCCCTGGTGGGGTAAATGGTGGCAGTGTAAATGCTAGTTAGATAAGTTTCATTTATTACTGTATACTATATTTGTTAATTGATTTTCATTCAGCTGATGCATGTGGATTTAAATTAGTTGTGACATTTAATCTTAGTCTGTTATACCCTGTTTCTTTAAGTTTTTAAGTAAAATATGTGAACTCTAATTGAAGTATGTTGGATGTATATTATTTATAATTGGTATTTTTGAATTAGACCCATTCCACGGATGATTATGATTCTTATTGGAATAGAATTCTTCCTGGAGGTTCTCAAGGCACACCACTGAGTGTATATAGGGGCCAGCCAGGTGGAGGCACTACCAATTTTAAATTCCTTTATGAATAAAGGGACTGCAGCAGAGGGGTGGATAGAGGATTCCCACCTATCCAACATCACCACTGGGATACTCAAGATTTTCTTTAATATCAACATCATCAGGTGCCCAGGCGCACAGGAGAATGTTGCCTGCTCCCAAGTAACCCAAGGAGGAAAGTGTGTGTGTGTGGGGGGGAGGGTTACGCATGATTCTTCTCAGTTTCACTGCTGCCCACCACTTAATAGAAGCTGTGAAACATTTCACCACTGCTTTCCAGTGGTGGGCAGCAGTGAAAATGACAAGAATTGTGTCAGGTTCACTTAAAAGCTGCTAAGGCTTCCAGGGTCTGCAGCTCTGGGGCAATGGTCCCCAGGGCTCCCCAACCAGCTGGTGCGTCAGGCAGGCTAACTCTAGGGGCAGCTGGCTCACCAGTGTGTGGGAGCCGTGTAGCATGGGAAGCCAGCTGACTCAGGAGTGTGGAAACCCTGGAGTCCCCTGCCCAGGGCACTCCACATGGTGGGGCAGCTTCAGAACCTGACCCTGAGAGCTTATCCCACCCAGGTCTTCCAGTTTGCTGCAGAGCTGTACTTCACAGGGGAGTTGTGAGGTGCCTGGATTCTACCCTGCTGGGGCCATAGGAATACCTGGAGAGATGATGATTTTCATTTCTTGTTCTAAACACCTGTATTCTGTTTGAACAGCACACGGTATCAGTTGCCATATTTTGCCCTAGAAATAGTTTCATTTCAGCCATGGTCTGTATGGGTGAAATGACTCTTACAACTAATTTGAGCTATATACTTGCAAGTGTGCCACAGTGTATAGAATAAATGTAAGTCATAAATCATCATAATGACCGTTGGAAAATACACAAGTACCCCAGAAATTGTAGCCTACTCCATCAGAGTGCCTGAGACAGGTTCAGTGATCAGCATCATGTGGTACATACAGGATGCATAAATCTATAGGGCCGCCTCTACATGAAAAATATTCCTGTAAACTTTGGCTTAATAAATTTGCCTATGATATCGAGCAACTTTCTTCCCGAAAACAATTTTGTTGGTAATTCACGTAAACTTCTATTATTCTTGGAGTGCAGCTTTAACAAAAGCCAGTCTGTCTAAATTTTGCTGCTTTCATATTTTTATTGCAGAAATTACACAAATATTTGGCTTGTCTAACTGTAGCTTGACAATACAGTGTATATTGCTGAAAATGTGTCACTGCATTAATCTTACAAAAATAAGCTTTCACAGGGATTTTTCCTTATGCACTGGCCTTTTGCTAGCTCATACTGGGAAGAGAGTTTATGGGTATGAAACTTGTCTAATACAATACCCATTATTTTGGTCTAGTGCCGGTGTCTTAAGAGTATCACACATGACTAATCAATACATACGTCTGAATCTGAATCCTTCTATTGCAGTTGGCCACCTTAGGGCAGTAGCAAGGCTCCACCGTCCACGGACTATCGTGCTGTTTGCTGGAATATCTACCTTGTTGTTTCTATAACTTTTTTGATTATGATAAGGTATTGGCCTATTGCTCAACACCCAACCTGGAGGACCAGAGGGCTGCTGTTTGATTGGTCTCTGCACTTTGATTTGTCCGACATGGGTTGCCCTACCAGGAGTTAAAATCCTGCTGGCATACCTCTTGGGTCATCGAAAAACCACAAGCCTTCCCACCGACTCAATGTGCAGTCCCCTGGAGAAGGACAGATTGATACATACAGTGATAGATTGCAATATACTGTACTATTAGCATCTGTAGATTCACAGATTGTAAGGCCAATCTGAGCTCCTGCATAATACAGGACATAAAATTTCACCTAGTGATTCCTGCATCCACCCTTATGGTTCAGTTGGAGTACATTTTTAGACCTTCAGTCCTGATGCAAAGACTTCAAATGATGGTGAATCTACCACATCTTTTGGTAAAGTAAATTGATCCAATGGTTAATTAACTCAATGTTTTAAAAAAAATGTCCCTGATTTTTAGTTGGAATATATCTAGTTTCAGATGACCTAGATGGACCTTCAGATGGACTAGAAGACCTCTTCCAGCTCTAATCTTCTGTGATTCTATGATTCAGATGTGTAAAAGCACAGAGTAAGGGCGGGGTACAAAGCACAAGTTTTGGGAAAAATGGTTGACCATATGAAAACTGGGAGGCAAAGGGTATAAAATATGTTCTTCTCTAGGTGAAGGCTTAGGAGCTATATGGCAGGGAAGAAGAGATGAGTGCTCAGATGGGACTTGAAAAGATTCAGGGAACTAACTTGAAAAGAATCAGGGAGCTAAGGACCAGTAGTAGGAGCTTCTGATCATTGATATGGAGTGAAATATGTCTCTACAGCCCGGTGCTGAGGGTCAGGGACTGAGGCTACAAAGAGTTCTGGTGTTTGCTATTTCACTTTGCTGCATTCCTCAGACTTTTGTCCTGCAGTGATCCATTTAAATGGGATGTATACAGCCCAGTTAGACAGCAGATTTAATAGCTCTGCATGTGGGTGGAATGTGAAAGAGCTAAGGCACCTGTAGCTGGTTTCAGGAATTAGGTTCTGTTCTGGCAAGGGGAGACAGCTCTCTGGTTTTGTAAACTGGATTTGTCAAATCAAAATAGATCCTTGATCTATCCAGTCCAGTGTCCCACCTGCAGCAGCAGGCCATACCTCAGGCTTCAGAGGAAGGCAAAGAGCTTCCCTGATATATTGCATCTAGTCACCTGCACAGTACTGTATATGAGGAACAAGTGTTAATCAGTGGTGAAATGTTTGTTTGTTTGTTTGTTAAAAAAAGAGAAGTGGGCAAACTGACCAAATTTGGAATTTAGTTTAGAAGTGGATAACCAGAGTGTACCCTTAACTGCTGGTTCATACCCTGGAGCATGAAGTCCCACTTTATTTATGGTAGCTGCCAGTACTTCAAGTACAGATATAGGTCATGTAATTATCCTGCCCTTTATGCAATCAAGCAACTATGTCTGACTTATTGAATGCCTTTGAGCAGAGAATTCAGTGAACTGTTGTAATAAATGGACCTACAAATTTATTCTAATTGTGACCTCAATTGTAAAAGGTATGTGAAAGGTCATAAAATGACACAATAACCTATAACAAATGCTGATGGGAGAAAGGTATGAATGGGAGACAAACTGGCTTACTGTAAACAAAAAGTCCTACTGATATGACTCATGGATAGAGGCCCCTACCAAATTCACAGTCCGTGTGGTCAATTTCACAGTCATGAGATTAAAAAAATGGTAAATGTCATTATATCAGCTATTTAAATCTGAAATGTCACAGTGTTGTAATTGTAGGGGTCCTGACCCAAAAAGGAGTTGTGAGGTGGTTGCAAGGTTATTGTAGGGGGGGTTGTGTTACTGTTACCCTTTTTTCGACGTTGCTGGCGGTGGCGCTGCCTTCAGAGCTGGAGAGCAGTGGCTGGTGGCCGGGAGCCCAGCTTTGAAGGCAGAGCTGTTGCCAGCAGCAGTGCAGAAGTAAGAATGGCATGGTATTGCCACCCTTAGTTCTGTGCTGCTGCTGTGGGAGTGCTGCCTTCAGAGCTGGGCACCTGGCCACCAGCCACCACTCTCCAGTCACCCAGCTCTGAAGGCAGCACAGAAGTAAGGGTGGCAATACCACGACCTCCATAAAATAACCTTTCAACCCCCTGGAAACCCCCTTTTGGGTCAGGACCCCCATTTGAGAAACGCTGGTCTCCCCTGTGCAATCTATATTGTATAAGGTAAAAGCAAACAAGATCAGATTTCATGGGGGAGACCAAATTTCACAGTTTGAGATGTGTTTTCCATGGCCATGGATTTGGTAGGGCCCTACTCATGGACTGTGTTGAAATCACGTTTGATAAAAACAGAGGTGGAACTAGAAATTAATGAACCCGAATTGGTGTGTTTGAATATTAAGCCTAATTGGTGGACAAATAATAAAGGGATGGGCTATTCCACCCATCACTCCCTTTGAGAGGTAAAAATGGAAGAACAGACAGAGGCTACTGGAGTGAGCTTCCCCATCAAGGCTGCCACCCTCAAGTCTCCTGGAACCCACAACCTTCTTTCTCTTAATCTAGAGGGATGTCCTGACCAGATGGGCCAAAGGGAGGATCTCTGATAACATCACCACCTCGACTAGCTACAGCTGAATCCCAAACATCATGTGAGATGAAATGGGATCTGACTTTAACAGCAGCCGCAACAACCACAACTCCAGCCTGTCTCAACTAGCTTCTTTTCTTTGCCCCAGAAGGGCAGTTATTACCACCTATGATACAGTCTCTTAAATGGTCAAACAAGAGTGTGGGTTTTTCCTTCTTAAAAACTCACTCCCGTTTAAGGGAAAGGGAGCAAGTAACGTTGTTGTTAAAATGAAAGCCTTAATACTTTACATTTCAAATGTTTTCATTGTTTTTCCCTCCTTTTCTGTATTTTTAATAAATAGAATAATTTTAATGGTGTGTTTGCCATGGTGCTAAGCAGGCTGAGCTCTCTGTATACCAAACCTTGTTTAATGCCGAACAATAACTGGGTTCTGTTAACACATTTGGCCCACTTATTCCATCTAAACTAATACATCAGGGCTCACTGCATGCTGTGTGAAATAGTGTTTCCTTCCTGACTCTGAGCAGAATCAAGCCCCTACTGAATAACGAAAAGGGAAGCTCAGAAGTTTACAAGAGCCCTAAGAGGTTCTGTTATTGACTGCCAGATACTGCACCTGACTACTGGGGCTATGGCAGATGACCCAAGAAACACAGTAGGCTCAGTTTCCTGATTCAGTTGCAGACTCTACCCGATTGATTTATCATGGCCGGAGAATGGCATGCACACAGTTTAGCTCTTCTGTAAAGCAAAATAGTGTCTGTG
Source organism: Gopherus flavomarginatus (assembly GCF_025201925.1). Lineage (NCBI taxonomy): Eukaryota > Metazoa > Chordata > Testudines > Testudinidae > Gopherus > Gopherus flavomarginatus. Next base: position 195,737,409 of record NC_066620.1, on the reverse strand, counting down.
AGGTTTATTGATGTATCTGATATTTTATTACTTCTCCCATTTCCTTCCATTCTTTTGCTCATACAGTGTTTTCTTCTAGGCTAAATACTGGTGGCAGCTGAGTGTTCCTTGCCCAGCCACACTGAGAAAACACTTGGTAGAAAAATCAGATTTTCCATGGTTAGTAAATCCTGATCTGTTCGATGAACACTCTAGATGTGTGATGGATCCAGTACACATCTGGGTGCACTAGGTGGCAGGCTCTGATCACATGACACCTACTGTGAGCCAGTTACTACTATGCTGTTTGCATGGGGCATAACAGCGGGCAGAGAGCCTATCTCCCCTAATGCACCAAAAACAAGAGCCAGAGAGATTTATATCCAAAGATGGTATGCAAGTAATTATCAAATGTAAAACAGACTTCAGCACAGTGTGCGGATGAATGAGAGAATTACACTGAAAAAGAGGAATGGGTGGGTTTCTATCAGAATGTCTATGGGATATGTGCTCAGCTATGGAAAGAATGAGAATACAAACTACTTAGCACTTCTTCCTTTGTCCCTTATACGGCCAATACATGTAACACTGAATTAGCTGTGAACTCTTGAACAGACAGGGGTTCACATTCAGTCTCATATCCCAGAGCTGTCCTGCAATACAAAGCTTCTCATTCTTCTTTGGAAGCTCTGTTTAAGCATAACAAACTGCATGTATGTGCATCCAAACAGCATGCCTGTCTGTGGGGATAGCAACGCAGGATCTTCAGCTCTAAAAACCTAGACTGCTACAGCCTGAGCTAAGGAAGAATTCTGCTAACTGTAAGTAGCAGACGATTACAGTTACTAGGGGATAGCCATTAGCAGGAGACATCCAACAATACCTAGCTTTTTTGATCAGTAGATCTCAAAGTGCTTTACAAAAGAGGCAATTGTCCTTCTCTCCATTTACAGAGGGGGAAACTGAGGCACAGAGGTGAAACAACTTGCCCAAAGTCACTCAGAAAACCAGTGGTAGAGCAGGGAATAAATCAGAGGTATCTTGAGTCTTAGTCCAGTGCTCTAGCCGCTAGGTCTCACACATTAAGACTAATGTATAGAACAGGGAATTCTAACTGGCATGCCGTCTTACAGAGAAGTGATCTATTATAGAATGTTGAATGCTTCAGGTTTGCTTTTGTGGTGCAATGAAAACCATTGTTGGCTATACAGAAGCTTTCTGCTAAAAGAGTGGGGACTTCCAATAGAACAAAAATCAGAGACTTTTGTGGGACTTCAGTGGGAGCGGGATTGAGCACATATCTTGCAAGATGTTCCATGATGGTTAATGGCAATGGGTATGTTTAGACTGCAATCACTGGGTGTGGCTGCTGCATGACCCGACAAATCCTAGCTAGCTCAGGTACTGGCACAATAAAGTTGCTTTCAGCATGGGCTAGCCCTGCAAGTAATTTACTCAGAGTTCTGGGAGGGCTTGTATAGCTCACATTCAAGCTCAGTTTTCCTGTCTTTTGTAATGTATCCTGTTCATAGTTACTTAATTATCATACTGGATGCATCAGACTGGAGCATCTGGATCCAGGATTTTGAGGTGTTTGGATCTGGGTTTGAATCCAGATCCAACCTTGAAATAATGAACAGAACTAAAAGCCTGGATCTAACCTCTCCCTGTACTTTAGTCAGAGTCATAACTTTATGTGAACTTCACTTCTAGAGAAGAAGCAGTTCTCTAATAAGCAAGTAGTAGTTTTTTTTTAAAAATCAGCAGGTGCAGACTAATCCTGACACATGTGGTTCTGCCATGTGTGTATTTGAAGATCCCACATCTAAAAAATGCAACTTTTCTTTTTATTCATTGACAGTGTTGCACTGTGTTTCCTGTTTCATGTATGTTTAAGTGCAAATCAGCTCTTTCCAGCCTGTAGCTGCTGTTCCTACTGATTCAGTGGTCTTGGAACATGGAAGTAATTTTGTCTGTACCAGTCACCATTTGATCCCTCAACCCACATCATTTGCTGCATGTGCCACTGAAATCACATCCATTGTTTAATTTTTTCAGCGATAAAAATATTGAGCTAAAGTATCATTTATTCCTTGAAAACCCACTTTTCCAAAACCTATGTTTGATGTTGCATGCTTGGGCTGACAAATAAAACCACAGGTAGAGAAAATAAAGTTACAGACACTTTGCCAGCTGAGGAGCTAACGTTGGAAGGGAGGGGGGGAACAGCTATCCTCTTCGCTGCCTCCATCTTTCTTGACTTGTAGAAGACAGATGCCAATCTGAAATTGAGCAGGGGCTAGGCAAGGTTCATAGAATGGGTGGTTCTCCATTATTACTTGCTGAGTGTAAAGAGGCCATAAACTCAGTGGATTTCAACTTCTCTGGATGATGTAGAGCCAGCTGGAGAACTGTTTGCACTCCTGATTGTTCTCAGCTAATGCAAAGGCCTCTGGGGGCTATTGCAGCTAGCTGTAAGATAGAGCAGCTTCATGGCTGCTCTAAAATATATCAGGGGTCTGGCAGGCCCATGGGCTGCCCCAGAATATGGGGAGGTGCAAAGTGTAGTTCAGACAGTCAGGGACAGAATGTTTTCCAGTTCATCCAGTTTTGGCCAGGTGGGCTCAGTTTTGGCCATATGGACTAAAATTTGCATAACATTTGTGTAAGATTCCAAAGTAAATGCCCTCCTCTGTAATCCAGTGGAATCCATCAATTTTATCCCACATGTTTCTGAATGTGACATCAATGTTATCTCTGCAGTTTCCTCCTTGCGTCAACAATTTTCTATTAATACACCTCTTCTCCCTCCACCCCAGTCCATCCATTCTTCTTATCACTTCCCTTCGTTGATCAATTTTGCCACTTCCCCCAATCAGTTGATTTGACCTCTCTCCTCAGCTATTCACTCTCCCTTCCTCCAGTACTTTAGTAGTCTACTTTTCCTGTTTATGATCTGCTGCTGAAGAGGAGTCTCTTACCTCTTCCCAGCAGGAAGGGCTGGAAAAGCACTGCCAGGGTCTAGAAATGTGTTCCAGGCATAAGGGGTGGAATATATAAAGCCAGTAAAAAGTATGTGAGTGAATCACATTGCCACCTATTGGTTGGCCCACTGTGGGTGAAAATGGGCCCTAGTACAGCAAATAGCCTTTGAAACCTATGTGGGAGCTGATGGGGGGCTGTACATTCTAGCCTGAGATTTGCAAGGGTGTGTGTGTGTGTGTGTGTGTGTGTGTGTGTGTGTGTGTGTGTGATTTTATTTCAGAGGATTCCATTTAAAAAAAGAAAAGGGCAGAGAGGTAGGAGTGTGAGAGAGACCTGAGCAACTTGGGCTGACGTTTGCCCATAAAGAAGGAAATAGGCTAGAAAAAGAATCCAGCTATGTTTATAATGTATCTCGCTCCATCAGGTCAGGTGAAGCCTGAGCTGGTAGCTGACTACAACAGGTGTATTCCCCCCCGTTGTTAATGCTTAATTGTTTCCAACGGCAGTTCCACCAGTTGCCATGCAGCTTCCACTGGAATCTCCTGGGTCTGGAGCTCGCTCAGCAAGTGTCTCAGCTCAATCGCTTGTTTTTAGATTTGTCTGCAAAAAGAAATCCTAGAAAAAATTAACATTTCTGAGAATGATGGTTGTTTGCTATTTCATTTCAACTTTATATGAAATATTTAGGTTGGCTACAGCGGGGCTGCCAGGTGGCTAAACATGCCGAATGAGTGCGGTCAGTGCTTGGGACGTGCACTAGGCTGAAAGCATCCAAAAAATTACTTCTGACCTCCCTTTGGTTTGCCAATCACTGCAGGCTGCTGTTACATCATATTCTGCAACAGCCAATAATAAATTAATAGAATTTGGGGATGGAAAAGACCTGTTAGGTCATCTGGCCTATTTTACCCCCCCCACACACTCCCCAAAGCATAACCCGTGACTATTCCCTACTGGATATTTTCTAGTGCTTTGTCTAGTCTTATTTGAAATGACGCAAGTGAGGGGGCTGCCAGCACTTCCCTCTGGGAGTCTATTCCACATTCTAATGGGCTTTATTGTTTAGTGTTTCCTGCTATTCAGCCTAAAATGTCCCTTTGGTTTATTTTATCCCATTACTCCTAGTTTATACCCACTTGCACCATCTCAGCAACTTCTTTCCTTCCCTCTTGTTTGTAATGGTACTTCGTGCTTCTAGCTCAGCGTCTAAAAGAGCTTTGCAAAGGTGACTGCTCTTACCCTTATTCTATGCAAAGGGAAACTGGGACACTGAAGTTAAGGGGTTCTGCTGAAATATTTACAGTGAGTGATGAGAACCAGGAATAGATCCCAGATCTCCTGTCTCCTTGTCCTCCTTTTCTAGCCATTTGGCACATTGGTAACTTAAGTATACTTATGTTTAAAGGCCCAAACTTGCCTTTCCAGTCAAGATTATGTTCACAGAGTTGATGATGAGTGACAAAGAGAGGGAAGAGTTTAGAACTGTGCTTAGTTCTCTTTAGAAGATGGTGATTAGAAAGAAAACTCAGTATCTCTCGCTCTCACCTTTCTCCTTTGCCCAAACCTCTTATCACTGTTTGTAGTTAGCATCCTTTGGTGCATTTGTTTTGCTTCTGTACTGGGTTGCTGAGAGCATCCCATAATTATGGAATGACTATACTAGTGAACACACACATTGCCAGTATGTTCTGACTAGATAATATTGCAAACAACATTCCTGGTGGCAAACAGACTCTGCGGTAGTCTGACTCCAGATCCGAGCTTCGCAGCTGGACCTTGTCTCTCTGATAACTTGAACCCAACCCCCCGATTCAAACAGCGTTAATCTCTGTTGAATATTAGATATGGATATTGAGGCTTGACCCCACATGCAGTCCAAGGTGGTTGCTCATATGCCCTGTATTAAGTTCATATAATGCATTCTAATAGGCCTTTCAGATGACTCTTACTAACTTTGAGATGTTCCGAGGCATACTGAACGAAATCAAATAGTGTATCTAACCTACTGCAGCTCTAGATAACACTTCTATTAATTTTACTTTAAAGCAATCTTACATGCCATGGGCCTGACCTGTGAGATCCCTTGCAGATCAGGCCCATAGAAAATGGAGATGGAAAAGATGTACAAAATAAGACTTGTTTGTCCCTCTGCCAATCCTTAAGGTATATTTTCCAGTGCTTTGTCCAGACTGGTCCTGTTTTTTAAATGATTCATATGATAGGGTTTTCTCCAGTTCCATTGGTGACTGGCTATTTTCCAGAAAAATCTTTGGAACATTTTTTTTTCTTATTTTGACTTTGTATCTTTTGGATCCATGCAGAATTTTAAGGGCTGCAATTTGTACTGAACATTCATAGATTGTGATCACCTAGTCTGACCTCTTGTATAACACAGGCCATAGAACTTCTCCTGAACAATCCTAAAACATATCTTTTTAGAAAGACATCCAGTCATGATTTAAACACTGTCTGTGATGCAGAATCTGCCACGATTTTGGGTAAGTTGTTCCAGTGCTTAATTCTTCTTACCATTTTAAAAATTTACATCTTATTTCCAGTATGAATTTTTCTAGCTTCAACTTCCAGCCACTGGCTCATGTTCTACCTTTCTCTGCTAGACTGAAGAGCCCATTATTAAATATTTGTTCCTCATGTAGGTACTTGTAGACTGGTGATCATGTCACCCCATAACCTTCTCTTTGTTGAGCTAAACAAATTGAGGCAGTTGATTCACTGAGTACAGAGAGAGGTTCTTGGGCTTTGTCCTGGCTTCTCTAGGCAGACAAATCCCTCAAAGAAGCCAATTGGAGTTTTGCTTGAGTGAGGAGCATGGCACTGGGCCTTCAAAGTGAAACTTCTCTATGAAGGACAGATGTGGATTAGCTTGAAAACACCTTTGCATTGACAGCTGTGGTAAGGCTCACGCTTATATTCTAACTCTTGAACTCTGTAGCTGGCGACTGAGATTTCTTTCTTATTTAATTTACACTGACAGTTTGAATTTCAGGGGAGGATGCTGGACTGGAACCAAATAGTGTTGGCCAAGTAATAGTGAAAGAGCTATACTGCCTGGGCGCATTGCAATGAGCTATGCCTTTCGCCTTATCATTCTGTGTCATAAACACTTCGGTTATTTACTACTACAGAATGTTCTTTCTCCTTTGTAACTTGTTGCTGGCTTGCTCTTTCATTTGAAGTCTTGGATACTGATGTTCATACTCGCGCTGTCTCGCCTTTAAGATAGCTTACATAGAGAAAGACAGGAGGGTGCGCAAGAAGGCAGCCCTGCCAGACAATGGCCTCCTCCAACAGCCACTGCTTAGCACATGCCCCACGTTGCCCTCTCAGGTAACCCCAGAAACTCCATGCAAGTTATCCTCTCGTGCATCAGTGTGGTTTATTGCCAAAACATCATTCAAATAGTCCCCAGAAAAAGTCCCAAACATTTCCCACATGCAGTGTCTATAGTCCTTAGAGCCCCACTCTTCCTAGTGGGCACCCCCACCAGCTTCTCTGCTGGGAGTCCTTCCCTATCACACTTAGGTGTCTTCTGCCACATGTAGGTTCCTTGTCGCTCCTCTTCTGTCCCTCTTCCAGGCCAGCCACCCCAACCTTTCCAGCTGGAGGGTAACCTCACTCTTCCCAACAGGAATCCCCCACAGCCTCTCTTCTGAGAGCATCTTGACCAAGGGAGTATCTCTCATTCCACCCAGCCCTCTTGCTGTTTCCCTGGGGGCAGCTCTCTGGTGTGGAGACATCCACAGGCAAGCGCCTCCATTGCTATCCTGCCTTCAGCCATCCCCGGCCGTTGGCTTCAGCTCTCTGGCAGTAGGCACCTCCCTATGCTGCTGCTCCTATCTTCAGTCCTGTCCATCCCTAGCTCTCTGACTTGGGGAAGTCAGCCAGCAACCCCCTCTTCCTGCTGTCCTTGCCCCAGACACACCTCCACTGGCTTCCTGATAATTTCACCTTCTTTCCCAAGAGTGCTGGCAGAGAGATTTCTGCAGTTGTTCCCAGAGCCCTCCTCCAGTTTCCTGACTTTTTTCCTGACTGATTCTCATTGGCTTGCTGTTTTCCCCAGGCCTCTCTTTTAAGCTTAACTGAGGTTAGCTGATTAAGTGCATTGGCCTTATTCTCACTTAAAGGACCAGATCATGGCTTCTCAGTGGGATGGGGGTGGGAACATCAAACTTTCTAGGAGAGTTTGGCAAGCCAGGCCAAATTAGACAGCTGACCTTAGCATGGTGGTCATGCTGGTGCATCAAGCAGATCCCCAGTTGTTTCACAGAGCATTCCCGCACCCCCTCCCCACCAGGAGAGCTGTGACTGGCCTGTGGTGCTGTCTGTCACTGCAGGTCTAGGGAGCATGGGGCTCCCCCTGCTGAACCAAGTGGGCTTGTAGCAGGCAGCACCAACCTATGTGAGCAGAGAGGGCTGGCTGGAAAGAGTGGGGCATGGAATGGGGAACCTCCCCAGGGGGATTACCTACATATGACCGTTGCCCTCCTTTCCTCCCACTCCTGCTCTCTCTGAACTTTCCACTCTCTCTTCAGGCAGGGGCCATGGATGCATGATTGGTTGGAGAAGGCACTGGGAGGTCATTGAAAGCTAGGACACTATTAGATGATTTTGGGACAATACGGTGTGTGGGGGGAGGATGCTGTCAAGAGGCTTGGATGAGCATAGAGGGTGGGAGGCACTGACAGGTGATATGGGGGTGAGCATGGTGGTTGGGGCATTGCTGGGTGGGGAGGTACTTCCAGATGGTTGGACGTGGGGGACACTGCTGGGAGGTATAGGAAATGATCACAACAAATGCTCCCTAAATAGACTTATTTTTTACATTTTAACCTTCAAAAAATCTAAGAGCTTCCAGGCCTAAGCAGCCCCTGAGCCTCCATTGAAAGTTGCCTCACCCAATCCGAATCAGAAATGATCTCTTTGCTCTCCATCATTACTTTGGAGGGCTCCAGGTAAAACAAACAAACAAACCTAAAACAAAACACGCAGAAACAAGGAAGCTAAAAATGGGGCATGATTCAAAAGAGGTTGAGGGAAAAGCTGTCCCAAATTGTATCTTCCCCTTTTGCGGTTCCGTATGCCTCTCTTCCTCCCATTTCGGATCTCCTGGCCCACAGGAGACGGTGCGCATTACGCTGCCGGGAAGTGTGGCACACACAGGTGCAACTCAGGCAGATGGCGCCTTTAAACCACCTTTGCTCAGGGGATTCTGGTGTGGGGCTGAAATGGCTCCTTCAGTGTAACTAGAGCAGTTCCTTGGGCTGCCTGAAGTTACTGCAGCCTAGTATGGCCTGCTGACAGGGCAGGGCCTGTCATGCTTTTCCAGCACTCCTGCTAGCCCAGGGGTCCTCAAACTGGGGGTTGGGACCCCTCAGGGAGTCACAAAGTTATTACATGGGGGGTCGTGAGCTGTTAACCTCCACCCCAAACTCTGCTTCACCTCCAGCATTTATAATGGTGTTAAATATATAAAAAGGTATTTTTAATATATAAGGGGGGGCACCTCAGAGGCTTGCTTTGTGAAAGGGGTCACCAGTTCAAAAGTCTGAGAACCCCTGTGCTAGCCTTAGGCTTGTGAAGGGATGGGCTAGGGCAGTCTACAGCTATCCTATGCAGTGCTTATGCTGCGGAAATCCTCTCCCAGCCAGTTATAGGTGGCTTTTATGTCTCCTGCACAACAAAGTATTGGCATACTGGGGCCACAGGAGAGGTGGGGAATTACTCTTTTTATCTTTTCCCTTCAAGATTAAATTATATCTGTCCTTGGGGCTTCTATTGCTCTATTCCAGCCCACCATTTCCCCTCCTTTTCTTAGTTTTTTCCTCTGCTCCTCAGGTCCCCTCTATCTCTTTCCATCCTCCCCTCAGGCCTTGTCCCCTATCTCTCACTTTCCCATTGCATAAATTTTCCTCTCCAGGCTCCCACTCTTCAATTCCCAGATTCTAAGGCCAGAAGGAACCATTCTGATCTTTCAGTCTGACCTACTGCATAACACAGGTCAGAGAACATCAAGTGCTTCCTGTCAAGCCCATAGCATCTGCTTGAGCTCAAGCATATTTTTTAAACAGCCATCTAACTCTGATGTAAAGACTTCCAGTGATGAGGCATCCACCACCTCCCTAGCTAAGTTGTCCCAATAATTAATTATGCTCACTATTACAAATTGGGGCTTGCAGTTTTTGTATAAATTTCTCTAGCTTGAATTTCCAGCATTGGATCTTGCTGTGCCTTTGTCTGTTAGACTAAAGAGCTCTGTGCAATCTGACATCTTCTCCCCATCAATCACAGCGGTGGCTGGAATTTTCCATTGCTGATCAGTTGATTCACTTAATAGAATGCTCTGCCTCTGCTGCCTCCCCTGCCTCAGGGAGGGCACTGAAAGTAAGAATCCTGCTGGCCCAGCAACAAAGAAAGATCAGGATGGTGCTGATGGTTTTGTCATCCTAAAAGGTATGGAGGAGACAAGCAACCTTTCGAAATCAAGTCTGTGGCAGTTATTAATCTGCTACCGGGGACTGGGACTTTGTCTGAAGGACAATCAGTAGTGGAAAGAGATTTGTGAGACAATTGGCGGAGAGAGAGAGATGGTGACTGAAGGAGGCCACTAGGGCTGTGTAGAGGGAGCAAAGTGTGGGGTAAGGAGAGTCCTATAGTGGACACTCATGGAAAGTGGGAACAAAACCTGAAGGAGACAATTAGGGAATGATCATAGAAGTAGGACAGGAGCCTGAAGACAGAGTCATGAAAGAGGACAAGAATTGATTCCTCTGCCTCAGTGGCCAATAGGACCTATCTCTACTGAGGGTATGGCTACACTTGCAGCTGTACAGCACTGCTGCGGGAGCGCTTTGAAGTGTGAGTGTGGTTGCGGTGCCAGCGCTGGGAGAGAGCTCTCCCAGCACTGCAGGTACTCCACCTCCCCATGGGGATTAGCTTAGAGTGCTGGGAGCTGTGCATACACTGGTGCTTTACAGCACTGTAACTTGCTGCGCTCAGGGGTGTGTTTTTTCACACCCCTAAGCAAGAAAGTTGCAGCGCTGTAAAGCGCCAGTGTAGCCAAGGCCTAAGAGCCCTGCATATACCTACCCATCCCAGCAGCCACAGCTTCAACTTTGCAGGACTGACTGACAGCTACAGGTGGGCCTTAGGTTCAGGTAGGGATAGGGAGCTCTTCATGTTTTATGTCATATGAAAAATGTGGGCCAGGTCTGCTGTCTCTTGGCACAGTAGATTGCCAGATTTCACACATCACTGCAGGATAAACTGTACTCTGTGATTAACCTTAGAAAGAGAGCTGGGTTTTCATTGGCATTGTTATTTACTTTTAATTAAATGAGTGGTACAGCCTAATTCCCCATCCCTTTCTTTTAGCCAACTGCAACACAGTTTGTCTTATCAAATGAGATCTAACAGTGCTTCCCTTTACTGTATGTAGTTTCAGGGATAACTACATATGGTTCTCATTCTTTTTCAGATAGGACAGCTGGAGACTCGAATAATTTGTCAGTCGATATTGGCACCTACTTCTGCCTTGTTTCAGAAGTAGTAACCATGTGGGCCTACAAATGTGACTATAGAGACATTTCTAGCAGGTGACATTTACATACTTCTACTTAGGGTACACTTAATCTGTGTTTGTATGGTATTACTTACATAGGTAGGTAAAATGTGTGAAGTATCACAATGAACTGCTGTCCTAGAAACTTCCTAACCCTGTTCAGTTACTAGCGCTTTTATTATGTGGAGGAAAAGATCATGTAGCAACCTGTATCAGGTTTAATAGGAGTAAAAATATGATTATAAATTCTTTGGTCTGAAAATATAATGCACCATCACCAGATAATTTGCTGAATAAAGGAGGTATTCATGCAATGTTGATTGAAATGGAAAACTGACCACAAAATAAGCAACATGAATTCTGACACAAATTAACCAAAGCAAGATGATTAGAAATAGAGATTGGGGGAAATTGGCATAGAGGGACTTACTTTAACTCTGTCCATACTGTGGGTTACTCTTAGGTTGTAGGTTGTATTTTGGTCCTGCAGCACATTTAATAAAAATTGGATGAGGTAGATGTTCCATCTCCTGGACCAACTGTGGCAAAACATTCACAACTGAAACTATCTGTCCATTTGGAATTCTTGTGTTTTTCCACACACAAGGAGCAATAGCACACTTCCGAGCTAGATTTTAGATATGCAGTTGTGTTGTAGCTGTGCTGATCCCTGGATATTAGAGAGACAAGGTGGCTGAAGTACTATCTTTTATTGGACCAACTTCTGTTGGTGAGAGAGACAAGCTTTCAAGCTCTCCTGTGTAAGCTCAAAAGTGTCTTTCTCACCAACAGAAGTTGGTCTAACAAAAGAGAGTTCTTCAACCCACCTTGTCTCTCTGATTTTTAGATTAAGGCGAAGAGCAAATATAAAGTCACCATGAGGGAAGTGTATGTGTAGCTTCTGTGTACACATAGCAGCAACTCTGAACACAACAGCTGATGTCCCTACATCCCAGCAGTGTTCTTAGAAGTCTTAAAGATGCAGTACATAGAGGGAAGAAAAAAAGACATTACAGTCTCAAAACTACAGTACATGTACCAAAGATGTCCCTTCTGCTGGCAGACCAGCACAACCTGAATCTGCTGTGCTTTGAGGAAAGATAAAATGAGTAAACCTTTCATCTGGCATTTGACTGATCAGTAGGGCTGTTTTTTTTCCTGTCTACTTATTTATATATTACTTTTATAGTACCCCAAGTGTGATAGGTAGGGCTGATTGAAATTTTTCTATCAACTTTTTTGAAGTAAAATTGGGTTTTTAACCAAGAATTGTGAAGTGTGTGTTTTCCATTAAAAACTGCAACTTTTCATTTAAAAACAGAACTTTTAGCTGAAAACTGAAAATTTTCATTTCTCAGGTTTTTTGACAGTATAAATTTTCTAGGAGGGGAAAAGTTCTCACTAGTTGTTGTGTTAAGTATTTTGTAGGCAGGCAAGAAATAATTCCTGTTCCAACGGGCTTACAATACACACTGGCAAATTTTAGAGAAATTTTTACTGTAGTTTTGAAGTTATGAATGTTTAAATGTAGCAGCTTCAGCCATGCACATTAGAATATTCCTATGTGAGGTGGGGGAATACAGATGTATTGAGATGACTTAGTTAAGGATATCCAGTTTCATTTGCAAAGCCATCTGAACTAATAAGATTAACAAATATCACCTCAATTTCAAATAATTTATACATTTTTCTGTTGAAAACAATGGAGACTGCAAGCTCCACAGGCTGAATATCTCCATATCAAGAAATGTGCAAAGTCGGCTAGGGATAGCTAAATTGCAAATAGCTCTGTTAGGGCTAATGGGCCTTTTTCATCAGAAGGAAAATTATGACTTCTACCTTCTAGAACACTGGAGCTTATAAGTGCCCCAAGAAAAATAACTTCATAATTCTATGTTGATTAAGAACTGCCACAATTTAAACGCAAGAATTCCTATCATTCATTAGTGCAATACCAAGGTTGAAATTTCATTGCCCGAGAAGTTAGAAAATTCCCAAAGCTAAGGTTGCTGCTGCCGCATTAATTCTGCTGCTTGTACATACATAGTATTTTCTGTTTTTGTTTTCTCTGTGAAATGTAAGTGTTATTAGTTTATAATCAAAATACAGGCTATATAACATAGCCAAGCTAATGCTTACATAAGAAACAGCCTGAATGCTCAGAGGATTATCGAAGATAGATTAATAGATTTTTAGTGCCAAAAGGGGCTACTGTGATAGTTTCACTGACTTCCTGCATAATACAATTCCACCTATTATTCTGTAGCTGAGGGCATTCTTCTTTTCTATCCTATAAGTGAACACTCCCAAGCCTAATGACTTTTAGTTGAATTACTAGAGCATGTCTCTCTTAGAAAGATAGCCAATCTCTGTTTAAAAACTTTGTGATGATGAATTTACCACTTTCCTTGGTTATCTGTTCAATATTAATTTTGCGCTCGCTCTCTATTAGGAAGTGGTGTCTTTATTTCCAGCCTAAGTTTTTCTACCTTCAGCTTTCAGCCAAGATAGTCCACTAGTATCAGCCATTTTGTAGATTCTTTATACACTGTGATTATTGCCTCCGACTAAATATACTGAACTTAAGTCTCTCAGTGTGAGGAATGGTGGGTTTTTTTTTTCAGTCCCTTTCCAACTCTGCAACATCCATTTTAAAATTTGGACATTAGTGATGGACATGATATTGCAGTAGTGGTCTTACGGAAGTCCTATAAAGAGGTAATATCACATTTAAACAGCCTTTCAGAAATAAGGGACCTAAGTGACCTTGGTTCAGTTAGCACATTATTGAACTGTTATTTCCATTCTACATTATATGAGTTTAAGATTGGATTTCCTTCACATTTGTCCAATATGACTAATGGTCATATATAACAGGGTGCACAACCCTTTGCCAGAGAGGTAGAGGGTTAAAGAGCTACTTTGGACTCAGACAGCCCCACTCCACCTGCATGCATGAATGGGCTGGAGGAGGAGCTTAAAAAGAGAACAGAACAGTCCTGTACTAGGCAGCCAGTGGAGGTGAATAGACCTATACTCTCTCAGACAGAACAAGTCCAGTTGCCTGGGGTCTCTGCTGTTGAGACTCTACCAGACCCACTGAAGGGACTGTAGACAATTAGAAGGTCTGAGACTTAGCTTTGATTAATTTGTTTAATGTTGTCACTTTGCCCTCTGATTAGAGGGTACTGGTAGGAAGCAATACAGGGAAGCAGCAATACAGCACCTTTTGAGATGTGAACTTTTGCTGCTTACCATGGGGTTGGGATTCTGGACTGGAACCCAGCGGAGAGGGTGGGCCTGGGATGCCCTACGTGGAGCAGAAGGTGGAAAGCCTATCCCAGAACTGGGGGAATCTAGATAAGAGATGGCCCTGAACCATGAGGGTCAAGTTCCTGAGACCTCGTCATTGCAAAGGGCTGGAGTCTCCTTCCTCACTATAGTGCTATTCTTTGACAGATATGTATCGATCTGAGTCATGAGAGGGTATGGACCATCTCAGGGCTAGAGTGGATGTTGCCAGGAAAGGAGACAGCCTGCTGTGCCCACATCCAAGGGCACTTGCGGTGAAACAAGAAATAACTTTAAAAAAAAATAAAAATGGAAAACTATCAATATTACTTACAAAGAACAGTAATATTGATAGAACTTGGAAATATTTGAAGGGAATCAGAACAATCCCAAGATTATGATCAGGATCACCTGCAAAAAGCAAAGAAAGACAGACATTTCATCCAGAGAGATGATTGCTAAATATTAGGAACAAAATAAACAAAGGGGAGTACTTTCCAAACTGAGTTTCCTTTCCATAAGATCATGGTTCTTTCTTGGAAAACTCTCTGAAACGAAATTATGGGTGGGTTATAACATTGTAATTAACTCATGTCATCACTGTTTATAACATGAAGTTATTTTTAAATGGCTACTCCTGCTTTTTTGCCTCTGTATCAGTCCTGGGAAGTGATTGATGTAGCAGTTTCCTGTGATCTCCAGCCTATTGTTGCTGTGTCAATCTTCTGGCTGCATAAATCACTGCAGTTAATGAAGGTCACTTCATGGCAGAATTCACTTCATCCAGCAAAAGTAAATAAAGCTTCTCACTACTCTACCAATGAGCAGAGGTGCTTACATTGGAGCAGAACTGAGCATGTAAATATACACTGTCTTGAAAATAATGGGAATAGCCAACTGGACTGCCTCCATGTGAATGCATCAGAAAGAAATGGTAACATTCCATTGTTTCACTTGTGCCTAGGTCTTTAATGATTGCCTGATATGCTGAGGAAAAAGTAATCACAATATACAGTTATTAGGAACAACTTCACATGTGGGGAGCAATTATAGCATGGAATAACATTGGCTTAATGGTAACAGACCACAGCCAAGAGCTCTGATTACCAGTGATCTAATGGGCAAAGTCCTATCTAGATGAGAAATAGAATCAAATTTGCAGCCTGGCCTCCATATTTGTCAATCCAAAATTACAGATACAGTTGTATGCACAGATGTCCCCATATTTCTGTGCACCTGTTTAGGTCACTTAGATGCTAAGTCTCTGATTGCACCTGCACATGGGCATCTCAAATAACTTAAATTCCAGGTACAAATAAGTGGTTGAAAATCTGTGTCCATAATTATTTACACTCACAAAACGAGGTCAGTCTCTGAAGGTCTGTCCCTTAATGTGTAAGAAGCTAGCTGCTTTTCCATATAGATGCAATAGTTATCCCCTAAAAACAATATACATCTACCTCCTGTTCCCGCAGCTCCCATTGGCTGGGAACGGTGAACTGCGGCCACTGGAAGCTGCGGGCAACCGTGCCTGTGGATGGTCAATGTAAACAGTCTCGTGTCCCACCAGCGGATTATCCTGACAAGCCGCAGGTTGCCAATCACTGGCATCGTCCATCAACTGTTAGAAACCAGCTTGAGAAAGTAGAATGTGTTCCCCTTTGCATGTTTCTGATTTGGTTTACATTCTCTCTAAACCTCTAGAGGTCCAGAATTCTACAGCAGAATGACTCTCACTCTGGAAAATAGGACTACACCATTGGCATCCTACAGTATCCTTAAGTGCCTGGCTTTTCACCTCTGAAACCAATTCAAAATGTTTCAGAGCACTCCATGGAATTATTCCAGTCCACATATCTGACTTCATATACTCCCATTCCTGCATGTTTTATATTTCATTTTGGCTCTTCTTGCTCTTCTCATGACTTTGTTAACTCTCTTATGTTGCCCCATCTGACAGAATGGACATTACTTATATAAAATGAGGACAGTTGCAGCATTTTGTGCCATGTTTATACTAGTATTTCTGAATACATCATTCGGTGTGCTTACATTCCAGAGCTCAGGATGAGGCCCCGGGGATACTCATTATTGCTGCAAAGCCTGTTTCACCTGTACAATTGCCAGGCTGCACAGTAACAATATAGTATATTATTTTTGTCCATTCCAAAGTAGCAAATTTCAGTTTTACATTTGCATGCTATAATGAGAAATTTAAATATGCTTATACCTTTAAAATAGTTTCCTCAAGCTTGGCTTGTTCCTTAGATCTCTCTGATAGCTGACAGAGACAGTTTAAAGAGAATGAATTCTGTTTGTCCAGTTGTGTCCACAGAATATTTGATTGAAACTTATGAATAAAGTATTCAATTAGGGGAATTTTTACTTGAACTTTCTGGGCTAGGATCAAGCATGGAAAATTATAATCAAAGCAGTTTGTTTCAGAAGGCTATGAGTAACTGAAAAGGGCTGTAATGAATGGTGTAACTCATCCTTAACTATAGTTTTTGTGATGTGCATGTGTGTCCTGTCTGTCTGCATATCTGGCTATGTAACATACCACAACAATGTAAGCAAGATGACATAGTCAGGCCACTTCTTTTGGAAATGTAACTGTTGGTATTCAGATGCCATAAATCTATTGTGCGCCCAGTTTACACTAGATACTGTACTTAATGCCAATTTGAGAGACAGCTTGTAGTACATTCACAATGCTTCATATTCTATTGTCAATTTATTAAAGGAATCTCATTTGATGTGAAGACATTCCATGATGTATGCTCTGTTTAAGGTGTTGTCAGTCTTTTTTTCCCCTTTCTCCACTGAGACTGGTAGAATAAATTCTCTCTCCCTCCCACCCCCCAAAAAAACCCAAAAAACCAAAAACCCACTTTCTACTCCAATAAAAGACTAGGAGTGCTGGCATGATCCAATTCAAGTCAATTGCAAAATCCCCATGGACTTCAGTGTTGCCTTGCCTCAAAAGAAAACTAAGCTTGATCCAAATCCTACTGTAGTCAATAGAAAGGCTCCCAGTGACTTCAGTGGGCTTTGGATTGGGCTCAGAGTAAGGCTGTTCAGTCTACTGCAACATAAGGATATTCGGTCCACTCCAGCGTTTAGAGGGATATTGCATTCGCGCTTTTCCTTCTTTGAAAAATAAGCCTGCTCTGAATTAGCAAAGTTTCTATACATTTCTTTTCATGAAGTATTTAGATCTGTTGGCAACCTCTCTTATTCATGTTCCTATTATAATACTGTTTTGCAGTGTGTGGTTAATTTTGAATCATTACAAGAACAAATCAACACTGAACAATAATCTGGAAATGTAAATTCTGGTTTATATATTCCAGTCCTATGGACCTTGATTTTAATAAAATTATACTTGCTTTTTGCAGCAGAAAAGGACAAAAGAGGGATGGGCAGGTTATAACTGAAACCTCGTTCTGATTCTGACCTTTATGTTTTTTAAAAAATGCCGAGATTGATTCTGATTAAAGTTCAAAACATTAGTAATGTAGAAAAGATGCCTAGATGTTCCTTTATACTTTTAACCTCCACCGTTTCAGTTTTAAGTTGTTTTTCTAAAACATGTTGAGCCAAATTCTGCTTCTAGTTGCCCCAGTGTAAATTCAGAGTAACTTTACTGAAGTCAGCAGTTACTCTGAATTTACCAGTGTTAACAAGAGCAGAATTTGGCCTGTTTTCTCTCTCTCTCTTTCTCAACCCAATGCCTTCTCGTACCCCTAAACAAAAAGTGTGATTAGTAGAACTGACAATTCCACTTTGTGGCTGATATTGAGGTTTTGAAATTTGTTTTGGTTCCACATTGGAACCAAATCAAATCTTGGAATGTTTTCATGAAATTGAATTGTTTCAAAATGTCTGGTTTTGAATGGAAAGGGTCAGGTTTTCGATTAGTTTCTCTCTCTCTCTCATCAGAAGTGACCAGAGAGCCTGCCATGGATCTCCAAAACCTTCCATTTGAAAACTTTGTGGAAATGGATGCATCTCAGCCAAATGTTTCAGCTTTGACAAAAATACATTTCATTAAAATGTTTTGACAATCTCCAGTGATAACTTTAGTGAAGGTGCTGAAGTGCACACCTCACAGATGCAATCGATAAAAATCAAAGAACTCACCAGTGGAGACAAGCTTCATTCGCGTGTCTTAACACCCAAACACACTCAGACTCCTCATCTCTACAACAAACTCCCTTGCATTTCCAGCATGTAACTGATTGCAATGCGCACACCCAGTTTCTCCAAATCAGGATTGTGCTTTTCAGCATATCTCTGGTCAGAGCTAGTCTGTTTTGCTTTCTGTAGACAGATGTGCACTGTCAAAGTATGTAACTTGCTTTATTTACACATGGGAAACAGTATGAAATCAGTTAAGGTTGTGCATTTCAGTGTTGTTTAGAAAAGTGCTGGGCTTTGTAGGGGAGGGCAGGAGGAGAAGTCGAGTATGGTGCTCTGCAACCTACTATGTCTGCCCTGAGGTACTGGCACATACAGTTCTCCTCATGGTGCTGTTG
Organism: Gopherus flavomarginatus; assembly: GCF_025201925.1. NCBI lineage: Eukaryota > Metazoa > Chordata > Testudines > Testudinidae > Gopherus > Gopherus flavomarginatus. Next base: position 195,719,037 of record NC_066620.1, on the reverse strand, counting down.
CCAGGAAGCACCAGGGAGAACATAAGAATGACCATACTGGGTCAGACCAAAGGTCTATCCAGCCCAGTATCCTGTCTGCCAGTAGTGACCAATGCCAGAGGGAATGAACCTAACAGGTAATGATCAAGTGATCTCCTGCCATCCATCTCCACCCTCTGACAAACATGCTAGGGATACCATTCCTTACCCGTCATGGCTATTAGCCATTAATGGACTTAACCTCCATCAATTTATCTAGTTCTCTTTTAAACCCTGTTATAGTCCTAGCCTTCACAACCTCCTCAGGCAAGGAGTTCCACAGATTGACTGTGTGCTGTGTGAAGAAGAACTTCCTTTTATTTGTTTTAAACCTGCTGCCCATTAATTTCATTTGTGGGCCCCTAGTTCTTATATTATGGGAACAAGTAAATACATTTTCCTTGTTTACTTTCTCCACACCACGCATGATTTTATATACCGTCGTATCCATCCTTAGTCTCCTCTTTTTCCAGGCTGAAAAGTCCTAGCCTCTTTAATATAGGACCTATTCCAAACCCCTAATCATTTTAGTTCATAGAATCATAGAATATCAGGGTTGGAAGGGACCTTAGGAGGTCATCTAGTCCAACCCCCTACTCAAAGCAGGACCAATCTCCAATTTTTGCCACAGTTCCCTAAATGACCCCCTCAAGGATTGAGCTCACAACCCTGGGTATAACAGGCCAATTGCGCAAACCCCTGAACTATTCCTCCCCCTCAGTTATCCTTCTCTCAGCCTTTTCTAATGCCAGTATACTTTTTGAGATGAGGAGCCACAGCTTGAATATTGAGTACAGATGTGGTGTGTGCCATGGATTTATATAAGGGCAAGAAGATATTCTCCATCTTATTCTCTATCCCTTTTTTGAATGATTCCTAATATCCTGTTTTCTTTTTTGACTGCCACTGCACACTGCATGGACATCTTCAGAGGACTATCCACAATGACTCCAAGAACACTTTCCTGATTAGTTGTAGCTAAATTAGCCCCCATCATATTGTATGTATAGTTGGGGTTATTTTTTCCAAGCCAAGACAGCAGTTCTGGGAGAGTCCTTTAAACACTCATGCTTCAGCACAGAGGCAACACTGGGCTCCACCCTGCCCCAGACTCCCCAAACAGCCACCATTTTCCCTTCCCCAGCACCGTCACACATCTTTTCTCAACCTCTCCCTGCCTCACCATGGCTCTGCTCAGCTCCCTCATGCTGTCTTTTGTGCAAGATGGGGGTGCTTGGCACCTATAAATCAGGCCATTGGTTTGCTTTCTGGGGTTCTGATGCATTCTTTCTTGTTCGTAGATGTTGTTCCCTTTTCTTGGCACAGGGGAGAGCAGATGGAGCACTCACCATTTGTCATTCCCTTTCAGATTAATTAGTGCTTTAAAAAGACCAGATTCTGCCATGTTTCATGGGGCTGTTCATAGAGGAAGGTGCTACTCTGTATGCATATGGGCATTAGAACCCACACTGGTGCAGAGTGACATCATTTATGATTATATAGCACCTTCCATCCAAGCATTTCAAAGTGCTTTACAAGTATGGAGGAATTAAGCCTCACAACAGCCCTGGGGTATGTAGCCATCATATTTTAGATGGGAAATGGCAGCATTCAGAAATAAAGTGACTTCTCTGAGGGCTTGTCTACATGGTGCATTAGTCCACACTAGAGGGTTGTTAATGTGTTTGTGCACTAACTGCCTCCCTGTTGTGTGTTAATGCAGTCCCGTTTCAAACAGTATTACATTCATGCACCCTAAGGAACATTTAGGGTATGTCTGCACTGCAATTAGACACCTGTGGCTGACCCGTGTCAGATGACTTGGGCTGGCATGTTTAACTGTGGTGCAGATGTTTGGGCTGAGATTGCAGCCTGAGCTCACCTCATTGTCCTAGAGGCCTGACTCCAGCCAAGCCCGAATGTCTACACTGCAGTTAAACTGTCCCTTAGCCTGAGCTCTGTGGGCCCAAGTCAACTGACATAGGCCAGTTGTGGTTTTTAAATGCAGTACAGACATATCCTGTGTGGGCCACATGGGCCAGGTCATGTGCACTATGGTTTACATCCCCTCTATTTCGGACTGAGGCACCATGTAGATAAACCCTGAGGTCATGAACAAATAGAAATAGGACTCAGGACTAGGAATGGACAAAGTTGTTTTAACAAAGTCAGTATATGCCCCCTACTTAAGGCTGCTTGAAAATTTTCCATTGAAATGGTTTTTGATGGAATATTGGGTTTCTATTTAAACTTCTTTTTTTGAGAATAAGTGTTTGCTTTCCATGCAAAGTATTATATTTTTGTTGAGATCTTTTCAGTCAGTCAAAATTTTCCACAGAAAATGTTAAATTTTCTCCCCCGCCCATTTTCATCAAAACTTTCCCTGGAAACCTCCCCGCCATTTTCTAATCAGTTCTACCTGTCATGCTCCACAGATGTTGTAAGTATCATGATTGTCCTCTTTATTGAGCTAATCTGTATTGTGCTTGCCCATTTCAAAAATTGGTGAACAGCCTGGAACCTTATTCTTGCTATCTGATGTCTTGTATAGTTTTAGAATGCTAATTAGTGAGATTTGAAACACCTCAAATCTCTGGAACCTCTGGCTGCAATCCTGGCATGGTCAACACAGACCTTCATCTTATGAAGTAATTTTGTCCCAATATGTTCAATACGTGGAAGGTCTTTTCAACATCACATTACAAACCATGGACAGTAAAGATTCCATTGGCACTTTTCATAAGCACGCTAATCCTGCCCCTCTCCCTTTAGAATAGTGGACTCCACGCTGATTTGGCTACTATGGTCCCACTCCAGAAATGGCTGTATTTCAGGGCCTGGTATATGTAGGTTGGTTGTGAAATGTTTTGATCTTGAAGGTAATGTATGCATCGTACATTTTTGTGGTAATGCTGAATGTTTGCATGACCAGATGAATGCTAAGCCATAACCTCTTCCACGCTGCTAGGTGTTGAAAGTTGCATTATAGTGCATACACCTGGAAAGTAAATGTTCCTTAGGCTTGAAATAAAGTCTTTTATATTTGGCCTATGAATGCTATTGTAGGGCCTGATCCAATGTCTACTTAGGTCTACAGAAGTCCTTCCTTCCATTGGCTTCAATGGGCTTTGGATCAGGCTCAGAATGTGACACTGTTCTCAGGGTAACTAGGACTGAGAGTTATCTTGTGCTTAGCTGGGTGTCAGCTCCCTAATACCACAAGCCTGTTAGCCACTCAAGCATTCTCCTTTCGGCTGTGCTAGCCCTTACTTTGCCCTGCAGGTTAAAAATAGGTGCACCCCAGGCCCCAAGTCCCTTTGAAGCATTTTCTGGTAGTGGCCAGCTTCTTATCCACTCAATACTCTCAGAAATACAAGGTCTACTGTGCCCAAAGGAACAGTGTACACTCCAGATTGCAAGATTCAGTTTAGGACTAGCATTTTGCTTAGCATCACAGCACTTAGATTCATTCTTGTTTTTACTAAATATGTGTATTATCAAAGATTCAAGATTGAAGTGATAATGAGTAAAGGATTTTGGAAACAAATGGTTACATATAAAATAAAATGATAACATACTTTTCTAGAGACTAAACTTAACTAGGCTTTATCTCACCCAAAGATTTCTGCAGCATTTTCAACCAAGGCTGGTTGTCGTCCTGTTTTCATGAATGCAAATACTCTGTCCATTTAGTTCTTAGATGCAGGATGAGGGAGTGTCTTCTTTGCCTTCTACATATACCCCCAAAGTTCATGGTCTGTACTCTGAGGCAGGATAACCTCCCATGACTTGTTTTTCCCTTCTGACTTCATATCTCTTAGTTATCATTTGACTTTGTATATAAATGAGCATCCATTTGTGTTAACTTATAATGCTTACTTTAGATCTTGACAGAGAGAGAAACATTTCTTACCTCCTGTTTAGAGGAAAACCTGTTTTTCACCTCTGCTGGTGTCTAAGGTCCATATAAAGGCATTAAACGTGTGTGTGTGTGTTTTTGTGTGTGTGTGTGTGTGTGTAAACCCTCTCTGTATAGTATTTGCAAATAATTCCAGTTATATTAAAGACTAGTGTGATGCCAGCTTTCATTTAAGACCTCACATAATGTTATTTGGTGAACCAAAATGTACATACTAGAATGAAGATATTCCTTGCTTTAGATATTCCTTGATTTAGTTGGGGATTGGTCCTGGTTTGAGCAGAGGGTTGAACTAGATGATCTCCTGAGGTCCCTCCCAACCCTGATATTCTATGATTCTTACAAGTTGGCACTCACAGTTTGCTGGGCCACAGAATGATTTGGCTATTTTTAATGTACCCTTCTTTGAAAAAAGTTAGCTATCATCCAATATTCTATGTGGTATGATTTTTAGATAAAAATTCATGCAATTAGTTACACTGAGAATGATTGATTGTTCTCCAGTCCCCAAAATCTTGTATAACTGGAACAGGCAACAATTGTTTAATAAATACACACCCACAGCCATCAGGATTACATAGAAATGAAAGCATTTTTCTTCAGATATCCTGATTAGAAATTGATAAATAGAAAACAAAATCCAGTCAGTTCTTAATTACATTCATTATTTGTTGTCTTGATCTTCTGTTTCTAATGCTGCATGCAACAAAAGCTGACAAGTTGTTTTCTATAACTGACACTATTTTGTTCTTTTTAAGGCAAAAGTTCCAAAGGCCTAGACTGTATTTACATATTTTTAGCAGCTTTCTCTATTTAATATCTGTCATGTTATCAGCCCTACCTTCTGTAGTTAATTTGGCTTGTAGAAAGCTGTGATTAATGGGCCTTTGCTATAGCATTAATTTTCATCTCAACTCTTGCTGCCCTTGGTTTTGTGTTAATTACTGGAAAAGAACCATGAAATTGCATGTAACATAGGGCTGTGCTGTGGCAAAGAATAACAATCAGAACTTAATTCTGAGATATGGCCAACTAGATACATGAGAAAATATCTGATCTGGCAAATGTAACCAAAATTGAGGGGTTTTTAGGGATTAGGTAATCCTGGTTTGTTGTGGATAAGAATGTTCTATTCCACCACTTTCCATCAATACTGCTAGCTTTCTGGTGGGTGTGAAGGAAGTTGCTAGGCACCAGTGTCCTTGTCTTCAGTCAGTGAGAGAGACTTTTAATGTTTCTGTCTGGTCTAACTGGTTGTGTGTGTCACTTCTTAATACTTTGCTGTAGAAGCTCTTGGTCTTGATCCAAAACTGAAGTCTTTGTAATGATTTTGTTGAGCTTTGGCTCAGGCCTTAGAACATGGTGGTCCATGAGTGTGGATCCAAAATGGTGATTCTAGGTTTTCTGCTGCTGAAATAAGCTTCAGAAAAAACGCTACTGTTCTAATAGTCTTCTGAACTCTCTATTATTACTCCAAACAAAATAGTTTAGTGATGATTATGGGATTATTGGTGTTTCCCAACCCCCTCCCCCAAAACCCAGCATGATCAATCTTAGAAGAAAGACTGGAAGAAAATGTACAGGGAGACTTTGGCAAACCAGTAAAGTGCCTAAAACCACCGTGGCTTATTGTTAAAAAGCAACCTAGTCAGCAAGCTGTAAATTGGCCATTCAGCAAACTCAGCTTGACCAAGGCAGGAGGGGAGAGGGGTTTGCAGTGCCACAGAAGGGGCAGCTTAACCCCACATCCTTCCTGATAAGAATTGTGTTGAAGTTGCTGATACATGTTAGAAGAGCAGGATGTACCCTCAGGAATGTCTTTTGGGGTCTCAAGGCTGCAGGCTCTGGAAAGACCCACACCTGGTTAATCAATAATCAGAAGGAACCTCTTGCTTGAAACTACTTACTTAACAAGCTTTCTTTAAGGGACATGTCATTCTATTACTAATGAATAAATAAGGGGACTCTTTTGGGAGACTCTTCGGGTCTGGTCTCTCTCTCTGGATGCATCTTTTGTTCCTCAGCGGCGGATGGGCTGCTGCTGTGTCAGTCGAAAGCCACACTCAGTTTTGGTAATTATCGAGGGTTGAGGGTGTTTTTACTAATCTTGTTGCGGACATGTGTAAGTGCTTGAGACTAGTAAAGTTTAGCTTTAAGTGAAAGCACTCTTGTGTTGTCCTGTTTGTGCCAGCCATATATCAGTCAGATGGCCGTGTCTCCACTGATTTATTTCCTGACACTTCCTCGCAGAGAGTAAAGTTACCAAAAGCTTTGGGTTGAAAGAACCCCAGGTAACAAAAACAGTTGTTTTTTTTTGTTTTGTTTTCATTAAGGAAGGTTTTTTACATTCATTTGATTTTCAGTGTTCAGAATTGGGCCAGGCTTTTGGATATTGTTTTATGATGCTAAAGAGTTTTGCATCAATATTGAATGATTAAGTTGTCTACAAGCAAATGGCAAATCAAAAGGTTGAAAAGGAACTGTATCCTGTTAGTGGCTGGATAAAAATTATAGAGCCAGATCCTCAGTTGATGTAAATCAGTGAAGCTACATAGACGGACTTCCACCCACTGAGGATCTGGCCCATTTCCTCTAATGAAGGGGAAAATCTGAGTGAAAGTAAGTTTAATGTTCTCACTGCAGTATTAATAGACTTCTGTTCTTCAAAGATTTAATTAACAAAATAAAGACATCTGAGTATTATCTGAAGTCAAGCAAGTGTGAAGTCTTGCCTTATGAAAGTTTAGTGCTAAGGGCCCAAATCAATTCCCATTAAATTCTACAAAAAGAATTCAGGTGACTTCAACAAATGTTGGATCAGGCTCTGTGTTAGTAGAACAGCTGAGAGATTCATGTGCATATGGAATTAGCATAAGGGAGCTGCACAGCCTATGAGTAACTTTTGCATGGGCAAGAACTCAGAAAGCACCACATGCAGCGGGAGAAAATTCACCTGTCTTCAACTAGGCTAGACTAAGTGCCTCGGCAAACTGATGAATGACAGGGGTCACTGACAAAGAGAAGGGGGAGCTGAGAATAAGAGAGAAGATTAAGAATGTAGAAGCAGTAGTATGAAAAACTGTGTGACTTCTTGGGTTCATGCATGAGCATTACATCTTTGGAGAAATAAACTCTGATCTGGCTAATGTTGAAAGTATTATCTTAGTCCCCACTTACATGTAACCCACATACCAGCTGGAGTGAGCAGCAAGAAGGGCTGAATTCAGTATCTAGGGGTTCTTTTTCAACAATATAACACAGAACCAGCTTGAGCTCCCACCCAATAACCTGGGAAAATTACATGCCATCCCCTGGGCACCTCTAAGAGGCAATATTTTCCCTCCTGCAAGCACAGAGTCTGAATGTAGAAAACTATTTTTTTAAATAGAAGTAACCTAGGATTAATTTAGGAAAACAGTGCAAGCAGGATTCATAAACAGAAAAGCATGAGCAAGACCCTCACCCCAGAGTGGGCAGTGTCTTTTGCCTCAGGTTCTTGAATCTAACACCAAAGTTCCCGTAATACGCCACTGCTCCTTTGCACCCCACTCACAGCTGTTGTCCTTGATCAGTGAAGATCCAGAGTTCAGAGTGCATCTGTGTGAATTCTTCTCCCACCATGGGGCCGGGGGTGGGGGAGAGAGGAGGGAAGCCACCTTGCTCATTCCTGCCGGCTGCCTGCTCATCGCTTCCACCAGCTGCTTACATACACACATCATAAAACCACCATGCAAAGAGTAGTCATTATAGAACATGAAGTTTCTAGCAATGTGGTATCAGTTTTTACCACAATATTGCCAAGTAAACAAATGGCACTTGCTGATATGCTAAATTTTGCTAGCAGATAATTGGAGCATTGGTAGAGCCATAATTATGTTACATTACAGTAGTATGTATGTTCTGGATCCAAAACTAACAGAATGGCCCAAATTCTTTCCTCAAATGTTTGCTTGCAATTCCCATGGATTTCAGTGGGAGACGCACACTTAATTCAGTGAATGTACTTCGATTGATGTACTGTGCTATGTCATCATTAGTTTTAATTCATAATGAGGCTTATCCTTTCTGGGCCAGCCATTAAAGGGTTACATAACACATATTTGTGCCAGTTTGACATTCTGTCCAGCAGAGGACAATAATGCATGTGCACACTAGTCAGCACAATATTCCCAGGGGGACTTCCATTATATTCAATAAGCCTTTTGTGTAAAATTGATGAGGATCTGGCATAAATTTCTCTCTTTGACTAGCAGCCGTTATCTGAGTGACTGTTACTGCAACAGTAGAGCCCTCACTTCTAGCTTCGTCCATATTCTGTTTGGTCACTCGGATATATTGCTTAATGCTTGAAATGTTTTTAAAATTTATCTGTAGTCTTTTTAAAAAGATCAGCAGTTCATTACTTAGATTTTGATTAAGTTTAAGCTGAGAAACTTAAACGTCAGAGAGCATGACAGAAAGACTTTTAACCTAGTATATTAGATGACGAAATGGCTAGAGTTTTGAAGAAAAGCAAATTAGAACTGAGAGGAAAAATCCAGCATTGCTAAAAAAAAAAAAAAATAATAGTTTTTTCATATAAAAATGTTACTAACATTCAAATGAACATATTTAAAGTTGATATAACTATTCACTATTGGCTTGATTGTACATGTTCTGTTTTATCCTAATAACTCCGCTGAATTTAACAGAGTTACACAGGTATAAAACAGGTGCACTGCAGTGCAGAATCAGGCCCCATAAATGATAAAGGACTATAAGTAGTTAGAAATGGACCATTCTCATGCTGCATTTCATGGTCCATTTAATTGTGAATTTATTTTTGAGTGAAATTCACCCCATTTCAGTGTGTCACCATAAGACCATTGCATGTTAAGTCCTCTGCATAGGTGCAAATTCATTATCATTGATGCCAGTTTGATTGTGACTAATAAGAGTAGAGCTACTATTGTGCTGAAATAGGCTAACATTGTATAACTTGGGGATTGTGATATACTGCTGCTGACATGGTACAAAGAAATGTATTGATATGGTTCCACCACTGTGATCAAATCCTCTATAAGTGATTCTCAAACTCCATCGCATTGGGAACTCCTTCTGACCAAAAAAACCTTACTACATGACACTTGGCGGGGGCTGGCTGAGGGGGAAGCCTGAGCCTGATCCCTGCCATCCCAGGCGGAAGACTCATAGGTCAGAAGGGACCAATATGATCATCTAGTCTGACCTCCTGCACAAGGCAGGCCACAGAACCCTACCCATCCACTTTTATAACAACCCCTAACCCAGGACCTTGGCCTTTGGCTTCAGTCCTGGGTAGCAGGTCTCAGGTTAAGGTTTCAGCTTCAGCCCTAGGCCCCAGCATGTCTAATGCTGGCCCTGGTGACCCCATTAAAATGGGATTGTAACCACTTTGGGGTCCTGACCCACAGTTTGAGAACCGCTGATCTAATCTAACCACCTGCATGTTCCAGGCCACAGAACCTCACAGGAAGCATCAGGGTGACTGGTAGTTGAGGTTCTGCCAAAGAGCTTGGGGAGACAAGCCAGCCCAGGCATGGCAGTGGTAACTGACCTAGGCCTGGAGAGAAGAGAACTTCTCTGTACCCTAGTCCTCACTGAGGCGCAGCCCGAGCCACATCCAGGGGCTTTTCATTTGCAGGTGCCTATCCAGCTGTGAATCCTTACACATCCCCCTCATCAATTCGGGAGCAGCTTCATGGATGTAACTATGGTTCAGGTCCTAGAGATTCCCCCCTCAACTACACAAGGCCCAACATTATTGGAAATTATTGATGGTTCCATGCCTTCTTCAGGTCCAGCTGTGGAGGAGACTGTCTCCCTGTAGACTCAAGGACACAGAGAAATAATACAGTCAAGTGTGATCCATTCTGCACGTTTTCCCTTAATCCTTCGCATCTCTTGGCTGAACCTTCATAACCTCCTTGTACACTGGCAAGGGCAGAAGGCCAGAATCCTGCTGACAGCATGGCCAGGACCAGCGAACATTGCATCTGGACCCAAGAAGGCTCAAGTAGGTGTAGTTACCTGCACTGAAACACCCACGGGGAGATTTCTGGAACTTCTCCCCCCACACACCCCAAGGACCATGACTATGTCAACGTCTTTGAGAAGAATGAAGAAGACCTTTTCCCCGCATCAGGAGTACAACTGTCCCATGGAACTGCAGCCAAGGATGAAGATGCCATTTGGACAGATCTATGCAATGTTGGAGCCTGAACTGCTAGCATGGTGAGAATATCTCCAAGAGAACCTAGCCCAGGAGTTCATCCACAGGTTGACTTTACCAGCTGGTGCCCCAGTCCATTTGTAAAAAAGGATAGTAGCTTCTGCCTCTGTGTCAATTACAAAGCTCTAAATCCAAAACTGTTACTTGCAACCCCAATCCTTGAGTTGTTGGATTGTGCGGAGGCTGTCCACATTCACATGCCAGAATCCCTGCATCTCCTCCTGCCTCTGAACCATCCCATCTCAACCCTACAAGGCCATTTCCTGGACTGTGTTGTGGCACTGTGAGAATCAAGTGGTTTCATGACCATCCTAATAGTAGTAAATCACTTTTCTAAGATGGCTCACTTCATTCTCTGCACAGGCATACCCTCCACAGAGGAAACTACCCAGCTGTGGATAAACAACATAGTATCTCTTCATGGCCTCCCAGATCACATCACCTTTGACCAGGGGCCAAGGTTTACTGCTTGCTTCTGACAGGAGGCACTACATATATTTGGAATTCACACTCACCTGTTCTCTACCTACCATCCCCAGTCAAATGGCTAAATGGAAAGAACCAACCAGATCCTCAAACAATGCTTATGATGCTACATCAGCCATCCCCAGGATGACTGGTCTGCACTGTGACCCTGTGCAGAGTTCTTCTACAATAATATGGACCAGACATTCACAGGCCACAGCCCTTTTTTAAATCAGTTATGGGTGCCACCAGCGACTTCACCCACAACTACATCCCCCTTTAACCCATCTGCCTTGGACTAGTACAGCACACCCATCACACCCAAGAGGAGTTGAAGGGACACCTTGAAAAGACAAAGAGGACTACAAAAGAGATGCAGACAAACAGACAACAGAGACTCACCTACTCTGCACAGGACAAAAGGTGTGGCTTTCAACAGAACATCTCTGCACGGATAGACAGAAACTAAACTATCTGTTCCTTGGCCTGTACCAGATTTAGTGACAAATCAACCTGGTCACCTTCAAGCTCCAGCTTTCTCGATCCCTTAGCATTCACCCTGTATTCCATGTCTCACTTCTAAAACCATATACCAAGAACACATTTCCCCACAGAGCCCAATCATCACCCCCAGTGGCTCAAGCACAGGGTCAGGAGGAATACATTGTTTGTGAAGTCTTTGACTCTAAGATCAAATGAGGCAAATTATGGTACCTGATTTAATTGAGAAGGTTATGGTTTGGAGGAACGCACTTGGGAGCCAGCTGAAAACATCCTTTGGTTAAGGCCTTCCATAGGAGCCATCCCAAGAAACCTAGACACATGTTGCCTGCAGGATACCCTAGGGAGAAAGGTGATGTCATGACCCACAGGTGTGGAACACGGACCTGCAAAGTTTATGGGAGCAGCCATGCTCCAACCGTTCACCTGGCAGCCTGCTAGCAATAGGCCACCTGAAACCCACAAAGCATAGTCCCCGTTTGAGGCTCTACCCCTCCACCAACTGACAGAGTCCCAGAGCAGCTGATTGGCTTGCTTGTGCTACTTAAGCCAGGAGCAAGAACAGGAAGCCATCTGAGCAACTGGGCTCTGCTCCACTCTGGATGTGTGTCTTTTGCTTCCTGCTTCTGCTTCCTCGTTCTGACCCACTTGACTCCTGGCATCTGACTTTTGTAGGTCCTGACCTCCTGTTTGTCTCCTACACCTGAACCGTTGGTATCCTAATCTGGTCTGACCCCGGGTTCTGATCTCCAGTTTGTCTCATGCTGCTGACCATACAGTAAACCGACCCAGCCAACTCTGGACTCCTGTCTCAGGACTGTGGACTCTGGTTCTGACTACTACTTTGGGTACCACAGCTGAGTCAAGGGCAGCCAGACCTAGTAATGTAATTGCCTCAGTTACCCATCTGTAAAATGTGGTTAATATGAATTACCTGACAGGGATATTGTGAGGATAAAGTAATGTGTGAGAGGCACCCGATACTATGGTGGTGGGAGCCATAGAAATATTTAGATCAACAGTTACCATCAAAGCAAATGGGCAGTTTTTCATCAGACAAATGTTTATTAATTTTTTTGGCAATATTTGCCCTGCTCTAACCAGGATTATGGTTCTAAGTTTGCATAATCATAATTCCCATTACTTCCACCTCAGCGTAACTGCTTTGAAGACCATTGCAACTTTGAAAGTCAAGGCAATGACAAACAGAATCCCAATCCTTCAGTTAATAGAGTTTTTTTTTAATTGATTTATTTATTTTTAAAACAGAATGGCCGTATGTACTGGATCTGCATACATTTCTGACGGTGTCTTTATTATAAAAACCTGCAAGATGCCACCATTTCACAAGCTAGAGAGAAATTTTTATAATCATAATTGCACAGAAGCATGCATTTAGACTTGGCAATCCCCATCTGAGCAGCTGGTTCAGACTCAGCTTAAATTGCTAGGGTTCCTTTGCAGTGAACCAGGCCAAAGGGAGCTGTGAGAATGTTTTTGCTACAAAAGCTGATTATCTGAGATAACACCCACCAAAGTGCCAAAATTAGCAAGAGGAGTGAGTCATTGTTGTTCTTTCCCTAAATGAACCAACAGTAGATGATGTCCAGAAATGGCTGGTACTATTCATACTTATTTTTTCCATTGCAAATCATTGCTGCCTGGCCATACAGACAACGTACGCAACAGAGACCAAATCCTGGGGTCCAGCTGAACTGTGTGTAATGCACTTGACACAAGATTGGAAGGGCCTTCCTGGGTCATTGAGGCCAGTCCCCAGTTATTGCAGGCACCCCCAACATATAATGCCATTAACAAATATATTCAGATCCATCTTAAAACCAGTTAAGTTGTTTCCCCCCATTACTCCTACTGGAGGGCTTTTCCAGAACCTCACTCCTCTGATGGCTAGAAAACACCTAATTTCCAGCCTGCATTTACTCATGCCCATTTATTTGTGTGTCAACATTGTTCTTAACTCTTGTGAGAAAGCTCCTCCTCTGCCTTGGTGGGTCCTGTGCGTTCTGGCAGATTTGCTCACCTCAGAGATTCACGGCAGCCCCCAGTTTGGCCACTTCTGCTAGAGGCCCAAACCTGCTGTTCACTCAGCTCAACTCATCTCTGGCCAGCATGGGGGGAGGAATGGAGAACAATCCCCACAGTCTCTGTGTTCTACCTAGTGGGTCAGGGACAGGCCAGATCCCTTTCCAAATTAGACCTTCCCTTCTGCTGTTGCTCACAGACCAGGTCAACTCCTCCTGTGTCCGATCAGGAGTTGGGGAAGGATGGGGGGAACCCATGATCACCCTCTACACTGGGTTCCAGCCCAGGGCCTTGTGGATAGCAGCTGTCTACATCTCCTGTATCAGCTCCATGACAGCTACAACTCCCTGGGCTACTTCCCCACGGCCTCCCCCCAGCACCTTCTTTTTTCTCACCACAGGATCTTCCCCCTGAAGTCTGATCACACTTGTATTCCTCAGTCCTCCAACAGCATGCCTTCTCACTCCTTGCTCTCCCTCCACTAACTGATGGGAAGTCCTTTTTAAACCAGGTGTCCTCATTAGTCTGCCTGCCATAATTGATTCTAGTATGTTCTTAATTGGCTCCAGGTGTCTTAATTAGCCTGCCTGTCTTAATTGGTTCTAGTAGATTCCTGATTGCTCTAGTGCAGGCCCTGCTCTGGTCACTCAGGGAACAGAAAACTATTCATCCAGTGGCCAGGATATTTGCTTTCTACCAGACTCCTGTACCCCACTGGTCTGGGTCTGTCACACTCTCAATAGCTCTTCTTCATCTCTGAGGTGTTTATACAGTGCATTCATATCCATTCTTGGCCTTCATTTTGCTAGGCTGCACAAGCGAAGTTCATTTAATCTTCTTGCATACGATAGGTTCTCCACTCCCCTGATCATCTTAATAGCACTTTTCCAGTTTGAATTCATTTTTCTTGAGCATGAGTGACCAGAATTCTACATAGTATTTTAGATGAAGTCTCACCAGTGCATTGTACAATAGCATTGATACTTCCCTATCTCTACTGGAAATACCTTGCCTGATACATCCAAGGATCACATTTACCTTTTCCACAGCCACATCACACTAGTGGCTCCTAGACCTTTGTGTGTATTAGCTGATCACAGGATGACTTTCTCCTCCTCTGTCATTTCCAAATTGTGAGCCCCCAGCTTGTCATAGAAATTCTTGGTTTTAGGGAAAACCAGGCATAGGCTACCCAAGTGTCTGCCATGGCTTAGGTGCCTAACTTCTGGAGTATGCCAAGTGGAGGAAGACCCCCCTCCGAGGGGCACCAGGTTAGATGCCTAAGCCCTCCCTCTTCCTCTACATGTCACTCGTTGCTGGCTTAAGTGGCTCCCTGCTCAGCTTGCTGGCTTCACAGAATCCCTCATCTTAGGTGCCTAACTCTCTCTCCATACCGTGCATAGGGATCCTGGGTGCCTAGCTCAGGACCGAGGATTCCATTGAGCAGCAGGATACCTAGGGGTTAGGCATTGCAATGCTGAGTGGAGGAACACCTAAGTACCCTTGTGGCTCCGAGCCTTGCTGTATGTTCCCAGAACCCCTATATACCACTTGTCAAATCTACTCCCTTCCTTGGAAACACTTTGTTTCGGGATGGGCAGCCATTCTGGGGGAGCATCCTAACAGCATCTAGTGGGTTTTATTTTTATGGTGGTGGGAAAGTGAAGAGCCCATTTCCAACAACTAAGTCCCCTGTGCAGGTTAGGGGACAGCGGGATCGTGTTATGAGACACTTTTTGAAATACGCAAGTATGGGTGCAGTGGGATTTTAAAATAGGATTAACAATTTAAATATACAGGTGAAATGTAGCAATAAATTGGTTTTAAAAAATTTATCCAAACAATTTATTAACTAATTTTAAGATGTGCAGAGACTGCTGCCTTTCACATGGTCTTTGGCTTTTCAAAATATAGCCATATTTTCCTGAACTGAGGTGTATTTTTGTTATTTGGATACTTTGTTTCTGAAGTGTATGGTCAAAATAATAGCTTTAAAGATAGGTCTCTTGATAACTTTAGCATGTGAGGAGATAAAGGCAATAGAAAACAGACTCTTTTTAAACATTGGCCTTTATCATAGGCTTCAATATGATCTAATTAATCTTTTATGTGTTCGCAGCAGCTGCTTATGCAGGGGTTGTTCAAACACGTCTCACTGCATTCAATATGTAATTCCATTCTTCAGAGTTTAATTCCCTTTAGCCATCAATTACCACTGCAGTGTTGTATACATAAATGTGTGTTCTTAAAGGATTAGTGGAGGGATTAAATAAGGCTATGCCAAGTTGGCATACCACAAACACACACCACGTGAGCTGTGTCATGGAAATGCACATATGCATCCATCTTGCATTCTTAGTCCACCAAAGTTTCCCATTAATTTCAGTGGGAGTTTTGGACGCTTAAAGATGCAGGTTCTGATATAAATTCTGTAAAGGTCTTTGGAATCTTTCTGAGTGAATGGGACTAGATACCTAATAATGACAGTATCATTCTAATGCATAACCAAGCAGAGCGATTTCTGTTCGTGGAGTTCAAACTAGATTCAATGTATTCACAATTTATGTTTAATAAAGTAGATTTGTATGGATTGCAGAATTAAGCCTTCAAAAATTGGATAAAGCCATTCCGAAATCTGTTTCTAGTAAATCAATGTGTGTCTCATTGCATGAAAATGACTTTTAAAAAGTTCATGAAGACCAAACTCATTGCAATGCACTGTTGGCTGACCTTTGTACGCTGCTTCTATTCTGTGCCCCAAAAGGCATTATATGCATGTAATTTCCAATGTGGGAACAATTTGAGTTGTAATTAGGCAAATCTCAGAAGGTTCCGCCACTGATTTGTTCATTCTTTCAATGTTATTCTATGGGACACACCAAAAATGTTACATTAGGTTCAAGCAGGGGACAATTAAGAAAACCCTAAGCCTGTTACAAAGGGTATGTAAACATATCATCACTTCGTAATGGTGTTGTTATACTTCACATGTTGGGCATATGGGTCATATTCTTGCCCTGGCATTAAGCATTGCAAAGTCTGCCTCCAAACTTAATATGCCACATTAGCAGACAAATTTCCTGTTAGCAGACCAATACCATGATGCTTTTTTGCTAGAAAGAGTAGTGGCAAAATACAAAAGGTTGGGCAATATGTGCAAATCATGATTTTCAATAGACTAAGATAAGACAAAGGTGATTTGCTTAAGATGAGACCAGGAACAGGGTTTTTACTAGATAATTGTTATAAACAGTGGGTATTTTTTACTTTTTCTCTGGTTTAGGGTGTTTTCTTCTGTGAAGTTGCATTGTTTTCCTTTAAGTACTTGATAGGTCTATTGATAACTTGACACCCATCCCAGAAGTACATACAACACTGTACATGCCAACTCAACAGTTTTATACATATTGGCTCAAGGTTTATATATAAGATAAGCTATCATGCTACAGATATGAGAAATTTCGAGCCTCTTGATTACAGGATGATTTAAATGCGTTGATTCTAGACACCATGCAGCCTGCCAGTACTCCTAAGACACTAGTTATTAGAGAATGCACACCCCTCACCTTTAAGATCATAATCACAACCTGGTCTTCTGGTAAAATTTGGATAAGTGTCTTTAAGCCACTCTCATCTTCAGCCCTGTCAAAAAACCCAACAACAAAACAAACAGAAAAATCAAATATTGCCACCTTACTTTGGGATGGTAACTAATGACTATAACCTCATCATATTTACATAGCACTTTCATCCCAATGGGCATTTCAAAGTGATTAATATGCCATGCATCCGACGAAGTGGGTATTCACCCGCGAAAGCTCATGCTCCAATATGTCTGTTAGTCTATAAGGTACCACATGACTCTTTGCTGCATTTACAGATCCAGACTAACACGGCTACCCCTCTGATACTAATCTACCATGGTAATCTACCTTAACAACTCACAGCAACACTACATAGTAATATGGATCAGGAAATGAAGAGGAATATGATATCCACTTGAAACTGAAGGAGGAATATAGGCAGAAAATGTAAATCAACAAAACTTTATTTAGGCCAGGTTAAATCCCTACTCTGGCAAAAAAAAAAAAAAACAACCTGCCATGAAATCATTAATGACTACAAGTAGCTAGGACCCCAGTGTTGTGTCTCATTAGCAATTAATGTAACATTGATTTATATATACCTGGCACACAAGTTAACCCTTCTTCATTTCTTCTGTACACCAAGTCTACCATACTGTGCATGGAGAAGACCTTATTAAATAGAATATATTGAAAAAATAAAACTTTGACTGTTATACTAGATCAAATTTATACTGAACGTTCAGCATTAACGTCAATTTTCTTCATGGAGTAAATACTCTGTGTTATGCTAGGTTTTCTCTTGAAGAAAAAATCATTTCCTCCAGTCTGTATGGGCAGTGCTGCAGGATTCATTATTTGTGAGCAAACTGCTTGTAATTATGCTTAATAGCGGGTGAAACCTCATATTGGCAACAAGTTCCATTTAGCGAGGTATGAACCTGCCTGCAATTACAAGTACCCCAGAAGATGATTTAAAGGAAACACACTTTTCTACCACAAGTGGAATATTTCACAAAGCTAGTATTTGGACAGTTATTTAAAAAATCTGTTTGGTTTTTCAGCTGAGTTACTTTTTATTGTGGTAAGGGTGATGCTGGAATCCTGTGATCTAAGCTAATGTGAAAGGATGAGAATATAAAAATAGAATACGTTTTCCTTACCAACCAAAAAAAAAAAAATGAAAAAAACCTGTTACATATTAGGCTGATGTTGGGGTCCAGTTAAAAAAATGTATTTATTTTTGTCCATTTTCACTACTGAGAGTTAATATGGACCGTCATGTACAATTACAGTCTACAGCAGCCCAATTGAGCTTTATTTTCTTGTGTAAAAAGATCTTAGCTGCAGAAAATCTTCACCAAAACTACTGGCCAGTCTTTGAATCAGCTCTGTGGCTTTACACATTTTTCTTTTCCACCCAGCTGCGGCTTAAACCTATTAGAGAAAAAACTTCAGTGCTGCATTGATTTGTTTGCACATATGCTCAAGTCCAAACATTAAAGTGCAAGGAACGAGGATAACGTGGAAGTGGTTAAAATTAAAATGATTCGGCTCTATGGCAGAAAGTGATTTTCAACTGTAGGAATTGTGTCGCTGAAGTAGAGGGATGACACTCGCTCCCAGAGTTGATCTTTAAAATCTATGAGACTCAGCCTCTCTGTCCTGGGCCTTTCATCAAGTCTTGGGCATTGAGGAAAGGAGAAATTGGGTTACTCAGTGAGTGTGGGGGGGAAACAATAACAGAAAATGTGGAAATAGCAGGAGTGCAAAATGACTTTATTGTTTCGGTTTTCACCAAAAAGGTTGGTAGTGACTGGATGGCTAACATCATGAATGCCAGTGAAAATGAGGTAGGATCAGAGGCTAAAATAGGAAAAGAACAAGTTAAAAATTACTTAGACAAGCTAGATATCTTCATGTCACCAGGTCCTAATGAAATACATCTAAGAATACTCAAGGATCTGACTGATTTGATATTTGAGCCATTAGCGATTATCTTCTAAAAGACATGGAAGATGAGAGAGATTCCAGAGGACTGGAAAAAGGAGAAAATATATTGCCCATCTTTAAAAAGGGAAATAAGGACAACCCATGGAATTACAGGCCAGTCAGTTTAACTTCAGTACCTAGAAAGATAATGGAGCAAATAATTAAGCAATCAATTTGCAAACAACTACAAGATAAAAAGGTGATAAGTAACAGTATGGAGTTGGCAAGAACAAACTGTGTCAAACCAACCTAACAGCTTTCTTTGACAGGGTAACAAGCCTTGTGGATGGGGGGGAGGCAGCAGACCTGGTATATCTTGACTTTAGTAAAGCTTTTCATACTGTCTCGCATGACCTTCTCATAAACAAACTAGGGAAATACAACCTACATGGAGTTATTGCAAGGTGGGTGCACAACTGGCTGGAAAATCATTCCCAGAGAGTAGTTATAAGTGGTTCACAGGCAAGCTGAAAGGGCATATCAAGTGGGATCCCACAGGGATCAGTTTTGGGTCCATTTCCATTCAATATCTGATGATACCAAGTTGGAGGGGTTGCAAGTGCTTTGGAGGATAGGATTAAAATTCAAAATGATGTGGACAAACTGGAGATGTGGTCTGGAGTAAATAGGATGAAATTCAATAAGGACAAATGCAAAGTACTTCCTTTAGGAAGGAACAATCAGTTGCACACATACAAAATGGGAAATGACTGCCTAGGAAGGAGTATTGTGGAAAGGGATCTGGGGGTCATAGTGGATCACAAGCTAAATATGAGTGAACAGTGTAACCCTGATGCAAAATGAACAAACAAACAATTCTGGGATGTATTAGCAGGAGTGTTTTAAGTAAGAAATGAGAAGTAATTCTTCCACTCTAATCTGCGCTGATTAGGCCTCACCTGGAGTATTGTGTTCAGTTCTGGGAGCCAAATTTCAGGAAAGATGTGGACAAACTGGAGAAAGTCCAGAGAAGAGCAACAAAAGTGATTACATGTCTAGAAAACGTGACCTATGAGGGAAGATTGAAGAAATTGGGTTTGTTTAATCTGGAAAAGAGAAGACTGAGGGGGGGGACGTGATAACAGTAAATAAAAGGTTGTTGCCAGGAGGAGAGAGAAAAAAATTTCTCCTTAACCTGTGAGGATAGGACAAGAAGCAACGGGTTTAAATTGAAGTCAGGGAAATCTACGTTGGACTTTAGGAAAAATATCCTGTCAGGGTGGTTAAGCACAGTAATAAATTACCTAGGGAAGTTGTGGAATCTCCATCAGTGGAGATTTTTAAGAGCAAGGTATGCAAACACCCAGCAGGGATGGTCTAGATCAGGGGTTCCCAAACTGGGATTCACATAGTTACAGGGGGGTTGCCAGAAAAATTTCCCTAATGGCGGACAGAGAACCCCAGACCTGGAAGGCAGCAGATGTGACCTGGCTGCAGGGCAGACAGCCCTAGCCCCATGGGGCGCTGAGCAGGCAGCTGAGCCCTGGATACTGAGAGGTGGGGGCAGCAGTCTGAGCCTGCGGCAGTTGGGGCTGGCAGTCCAAGCCCCAGCAGTCAGCGCGGGCTCGCAGCCCGAGCCCCATGGAGAGGGGGCCAGGCAGTTGGGGCTAGCAGCCTGAGCCCTGCCCCTGTCAGTAGGAGTGGGGGCTGGAAGCCCGAGTCCCAGTGGTCAGCATGGGGTTGTCAGCCCATGGAGTGTGGGACTGGGCAGTTGGGGCCGGCAGCCCAAGCCCCGGTGGTCAGTGGGGACCAGCAGCCCAAGCTCAGTGGAGTGCTGAGTGGGCAGCCTGGACCCCAGTCAATGGGGTCCAGCAGCCTGAGCCCCGCAGAGTGTGGAGCCAGCAGCCTGAGCCCGTGGTGGGCAGGGCGGCAGCTGGGATGCCAGGTGTGCAGGTGGCATCTCGGACCCCAGTCCTTGGCAGACAGGGGAAGCTGGGCAGCATGAAGGGTAGAGTGAGCAGGGGCCATGCTGTATGTGGGGGATGGTCCAGGCTAATTTATGCCTCGTGGGGTACCCCCCTTGGGACGGCCCTGGTGGCGGAAGAAAAGGTTTTTGTGTGCCAAACCAGCTGGAACCATGTTGTAGCTAATGTAGCAGTGTTAAGGTGCCTCAGTAATTCGATACTAAGTCATTCTCTCTGGAGTGCTGTTTTGCTTCAGTGAGACGTGAGTGAATCTTCTCATTTTCTTTCTTTTCTCTTTCTTTGCTGCTCATTTTCTAGTTTGTTGGTTGTTAGCAGTCTCTCTGTGTTATTTTTATTAGAACTTTTGTACACAAGTTCAATGGATAAGTGGTTGAAAAAGGAAAGTGTAAAACGCAAGAATCAGCTAGTGTTTCCTCAAGTCTACACTGTGGAAAATCTAAGTCTAATGATCATGATGGTCCTGGAAAGACACTTACAAAGAAAAGAAACTATGACGATGATTATATAAAATATGGATTTCCATGCACTGGTGATCAAGAACGTCCAAAACCACTGTGTGTAATTTGTGGCGATGTTCTAGCAAACAGCAGCCTCAAACCTTCTCTACTTCAGCGCCGTTTAGAAACTAGGCATCCTGCACAACTCGACAAGCCTGTTGATTTTTTTCAAGCGAAAATTAGCTGAGAGGAAAAGTGAGTTACCAGTTTTATATCCAAAGCAAGTACTGATAATGAAAATGCACTTGAAGTGTCATACCGCATGAGCTACCAAGTAGTAAAAGCATAAGAAGCCCATACTGTAGCAGAGAGCTTCATTGGTCCATCTATAAAAGACGTCGTATTGCATGCTCGGAGAAAAGGCTTCAAAAAGGATTGACATGGTACCTTTGTCCAATAATACATTGTCATGAAGAATTATTGACGTCAAATAATGTAGAGACTACAATTGTACATAGAATGAAAAATAGTCCATATTATGCTATACAGTTGGAGGACTTAACTGATGTAGCTTATTTAGCTATTTTGCTACTGTTTGTACATTATTTGAATTAAGGTATGGTTGAAGAAGACTTTTTTTTTTTTTTTTTAGCCAAACATTGGAAGAATATACAACTGGAGAAGATGTCTTCAGTCTGACTAATGCGTATGTTCAATAAAAGGAAATAGATTCGTCTTGTTGCCTAGGCATTTGCACTGATGGGGCCACATCAATGACAGGGAAGTATACTGGATTTGTAGCTTGAACAAAAAAGGTTGCATCAAAAGTCTCTTGTTGCAGTACCATAGACAAGCCCTTGCAATAAAATGCATGCCTGAGGGACAGAGGGAAGTGTTGGACAATGAAGTGAAAATGATGAATTTCATCAAATCATGGCCAACAAATTCCAGAATATTTCACATACTTGGTGAAGAAATGGGTAGTATACACAATTGTCTGTTGACCCATACCTAAGTTAGATAGCTCTCATGGGGCAAAATCTTTGTGTGCTTGTTTGAGCTTAGAACGGAAATCCTAGTTTTTTTTCAACAGCCACACTTTCCACCTTGCCAGTTGTATGGAAAACAATGTCTGGCTCCAGAGCCTAGCTTTATTTAGCAGATATTTTCTCAAGAATTAATTACCTGAATTTATCTCTTCAAGGCCTCAATACAACAGTTTTCAATGTGCAAGAGTGAGTTGAATCCATGATAAAAAAGTTGCAATTCTGGGAAAGTCGTTTGAAAAACAATCTGACCCAGTGTTTCAGTAATCTTCAGGACTTCCTGGCAGAACATAGACTTCAGTTGGATCAGTGCACTAAAACCAATATAACTGCACACCTAAAAGGACTTTGCACAACTTTCAGGGATTACTTTCCAGCTATATCAGGCAATAATGACTGGATTCACAACCCTTTTGATGATACCACTTTCTCAACACAGATATTGGACACTGAAGAAAAAGAGAAATTGATTGAGATCTCCTGTGATTACAAACTGAAAAAGTGTTTCAGAAATCTGTCATTGACCAACTTTTAGCTGAGTTTAAGAAACGAGTACCCCCTTCTGGCAGAAAAAGCTACTACAGTTTTGTTACCATTTTCAACAACATACTTATGCAAGAAATTGTTTTCCTCTTATGCACATCGGAAAACCAAATACAAAAACAGACTTGATGCTGAACCAGACCTGAGAATTTATTTTTCTCCAGTGGTTCTGGACTTCCAGGAGCTATGCAGAGCAAAGCAAGTGCATCCATCACACTGAGGAAATTTAAATTTAAATTCCTGGAAATATTCATTTTTAGGACGGGGTTCATGACATTTCACAATTTAGTGAAAGGGGTTCGTGAGTTGTTAAAGTTTGGGAACCCCTGATCTAGATAATTCTTTGTCTTGCCATGAGTTCTGGGAGGTGGACAAAATGATCTCCTGAGGCCCCTATGATTTTGCCCTCTAATGCCCTGTCTGCCTGCACATATTGCATCTCGGGTCTCTGATGTCCCATGGAAGAGGTCTGCCCCATTGGCATTCCCTCAACTTTGGATTTCTATGAATCACAGTTCTGGGATGCCTCCATGGGGTCCCTTTACCTGGACCAATGCTAAGGCCAGTCCCCTTTGGGTCTCTTTTCATACCTGGAACGGCTGTTCATGAACTCATCTGCCAGCCAATGTGCACTACACAAATCCTTGAGCTTCCTGTTCACCAACCACATTTTAAAGTCATGAGGTTAGATCTCGTAGAGTTGTTCCAACCTAACCAGGCAATACAAATCCTCCAGTGTAGTGACTCCTGCACACTTGCTCCATTTGTGGAGAGATTCTCCCATCAGGATGGTGGCTTCCATATAGGTCACAACCTGGGTCTTTTGGACATCCCGGAACTTTTTCATATAATCTTCAAGGGTGAATTCAAACTTAAGCAGTAAAGCTTTTCAGAACTGTTCGTAATCCCCAGTATCAACTCTGTCCATCTGGCTGTATACCTCTATAGCTTTGGAATTAAGTAAGGGGGTGAGACAGCTGAGCTGGTCCACGGGGTTGACCTGGTTCAAACAGCAAGCCTTTTCAAAGGCAGTAAAGTAGGCATCTGTATCCCCCTCCTCCTTAAATTGGGGCAACAATTTGGTATGTAGGTCCCCTGTGGAGTTGGCATCCTTGGGACTTTCCCCACTTACCCCTCTCTCTTGGTTCTCTTGTCCCTCTGCTTCTTCATCTCCAGTTCATTCTTTCGCTGCTGCTCCTCCTCCTGCTTTTGCTGCTTCTCAGGGTCAGCTAGCCTTTGTTGCTCCAGCTCCAGCCCCTTTATTCTCTGCTCCAATTCCCACCACTTCAATCAGGACCCTGCTCATGAAGACACCCTGCTGGCTGGGGATCCAGGTCTTGAGGACACTCTGCTGTTGCTCTGGTTGCTGCCTCTGCTGTTCTCTTGAACCCCCATTTGGGGCTGGAATCTGCTTCTTGGAACGGTCATCTCTCTCTCCAACTCGGCAATCAGCTGCTCCTTGTTGAACTTCCCAATGCCTAGCCCTCTTTCTCTGCACAGGTTTGTGATGTGCTTCTTAAGGAATTGATTATATGCCACGTTCTTGCTGCTTCCATTAACTACCCTAGTTTTACTGCTGATAGTCACTTATTGCAAAATACTTCTGATGCATTCAGTATCCAGTCATTCTCTGGATGCATTCAACAACCATCCTCTGCTACTCCCTGTCACAGATCTCCCAGAGCGTCCCCTTCCGTGTGCCAGATCCCATTAAGGTCTCACTCTTTCACTGAAGTAAGTCACTTGTACTGAACTTCTAAGCCTCCAGCACCCCTGCTTCACACCATGAGCTCCCTTCAGCAAGTCCATCTGAGATGTGCACCTGAAGGAGACTTGCACTCCAATGCACCCACACCTTCAGCATCTGCAGTGACTCTCAGCCAGCATTGTAAAAACAGTAGGTTTTGTTAGATGTCTAGAACACAATGTAGCAAGTCCTTGGTTAGCACAGAGAAAAGAAAGCTACTTCATAATCCCAGTCAAGCGGTGTGTCCTTGGATGTGTCCCCCTTTGGCTCCCGCTCTCTCCCTCGGTGTCGTCTACGTTCAAGTTCCTGGGCCAGTCCTACCTGACTCCTCCTCAGTCCTTTGTTCTTCAGCTGTTCAAACATGACTGGCTTCTTGCAGTGGGGTGGGCCATTCATGGCCCATAGATGATAACTACCAAATGCCTCCAGTGATTGGATTTGCCATTTTCTTAATTGAATCTCCACTGACATAGGTCCCAAACCTGAGATAGTTAGGCACCATTCATACCTTTGTTGTAACCTGCCAGAGAGTAAACAGCCTTTTCCCATCACCAAGTTAATCATGCAGCACATGCGGGAAATTGAAGCATACACTGTAGTTATACAAAATACTATAGAAAAATCCCACTTTGTCACAAAGGCCTACTGTGCCTAGCCCTTGCTGGAGTCCTCTGTTCAAGTTTGGTGTGGGTCTGGAAGATCATTGATATTGACTGGAAAAAGGCATCCCAGTTCGACTGTACCGGGCTATGGCCTTCCAGGAGAAGGGAGGCCCAGGCTAATGTGTCTCCTGCCAGCAGGCTGATTACCAAGGGCACCTTGGGTGGGTCAGAGACATAGATTTGGGGTTGCATTGGTTCAAGGAAACCCTGGAGGTTCCTGTTGAACTGTTCAGGCAAGAAGCAAGGTGTGTTGCAGGCTGTGTTTGCAGCATGGTATTCTCGGTGCTGAGCAGTCTCATTTGCTCCTGGTTGTCCCAGGTCAGCTGCACAACTTGGGCCTGCAGTGCTTGATTATCTACCTGGAGGCAGGAGGCATGCTTGGGCAAGTTGGAGGCTTCTGGTGGCCATAGTTGTGCTGCTGGGTCCATCCTTCTGTCACCGATCTCAGTCCCGTGGGATTATTATTGTCTGAACAAGCTGTCGTGGCTGGGTCCTGGGTGGCTAGAATCAGTAGTTCAGTGGTTCCTAAACTTTAACAGCTTGTGAACCCCTTTCAACAAAATGTCAAGTCTCGCAAACCTCCTCCTAAAAATGAATATTTCCAGGTATTTTCTCTGTTACCTGAGTATAAATTATAAAAGCAGTGATCTTGGAAATATAAAATTTGTTTTTATGACATGCGGATTACACACTATTATTAATTATTGATCATTACAGTATTTTTATTACATTATGAAAATGGCAACAGTCTTCCACGATCTCACTTTTGTAGCTTGTATCACGTTGAATAAGCCTGTTATAAAACAAGGTTCCTACTTTTCATCAAGGAGTATCAGATGTGAAACAGCATGAAGATATTTAAGAAGCCAACTCAGAGTTCCTTCTACACAAGCATTCAGGTCTTGAGCAGTCCAGACAAACAACGTACATTACAACAAAGCTTAAACTTGTTCTTCCTCATAATTTTAAAAACAATACTAGCTGCCTATTTAATTTTAAAAACAGCAAAAAATATCCACCTCCCTTTCCATTTCTTATAAGGAGTCTTGAAATTTTTAAATCTCCTCACTGTGATAGATATGCTTAGCTCTTGGAAGTCCAGGGGCTCCGGGCTGCTGGCTCCTTGCAGCCCAGGGTCTGTAGGGACAGCTCTGTCCACCATTAGGGAATTTTTCCCTGAGAACCCCCTATAACATTTCACAAACTCCCAGGGGTTCACAAACCCCAGTTTGGGAACCACTGCAGTAGTTGAAGCCAGAGTCAGCAGTCATGAGACAGGCATGAGTCGAATGTCAGCTAAGTTAGGATACTGCGAGGTCAGAAGCAGGAGATAAACTGGAAGTCAGGTGCCAGGAGTCAAGCTGGGTCAGAATGCCAGGAGATCAAACCAGAGAAGCAGGAGTAGGTAGCAGAAGTGGATTGTAGGAAGCACGAGGGACACAGTCTGGAGTGAGGTAGAGCCCAGTTGTTCTGATGGTTTCCAGTTCCTGCTGCTGGCTTAAGTAGAGTCTACAGGCCAGTCAGGTGCTCAGGGACTCTGCCAATCAGACCCTCACACTGGGGTCGGATTTCATGCATCTCAGATAAGCTGTTACTAGCAGGCTGCCAGGTGGAGGGCTGGGGCATGGCTGTTCCCATAAGTCTTGTGGGTCAGAGTTCAAGACCTGTGTGTCATGACACAGGATCTTGTGGGAAGTCTCTGGCCCAGTTTGGAAATGAACCCAGGTCTTTTGAGTTCTAAGCCAGTGTTTTAATAACAAGATCATACATCTTTCCTTTGGAGTAACTTTCTATAAATACATTAAAAGTGTAAACACCAGGGAGGGTGATGAGCTATGTAAGCTAAAGGTCAATGTCTACACAAGAACAAATGGATATAAACTGGCCATGAACAATTCAGACTGGAAATTAGAAGGTTTCTAACCATCAGAGGAATGAGGTTCTGCAGCAGCTTCCCAATAGGAGCTGTGGGGACAAACAACTTAATTAGTTTTGAGAGCGAGATGGACATATTTGATGGGGTTTGTGATGGTAGGGGGCAGTAATGAGCAAAGTAATAAAACCTAAAGTATTTGTAAATGATTCATGAATAGGAAATTCTTTACCCAACAAAATTTCCCATTTGTTTTCTACCAGTGGTTCAGGCATTTTGAAATATATTGCTAATATGCACTATCTGCAATATTTCCATCAAGTGCATTAATATGATCCAACCAATTTTATTGAGTAATATGTCTGAACCTTTGAAAAGTTCCAAATTAAGTTTAATTTCTCCTACCACGGCATGTGCCCAGTTTGGAATGTAAATCCTGCCTGATAACACTACTAGTACACATGGTGTTCATGCCAGGAGATTAAAGGATTACAATGCTCTTTGCAAACAATCAAACTGTTAAGATGTTTCTGTATGATTTACAAAGCCACAAATTAGCTTTGGAAGCCAAAGGGTTGGCATTCTCTCCCTTTGTATTCTATCTTGCATAATGTAAGAGATGTAGGTCGTGAGGTTTTTGAGGAAAGATTAAGGCACCTTGGCTGAGTGAGGAATAAAGGGAAGTGAAGCCATAAATAAATATCTCAAGAGGGTAAACAGCAAGGAGGAAGAGGAAGTTGTTTTAGTTGGCGCAAGGGGTATAATGAGGCAGGGTGGGATGAAAGAACACAGGAAATAAGAAACAAACAAAATAAGAAACAGGAGAATGAAGACTGAGGTTATGTCTACATTAGAGAGTTTACAGCTGTACAGGTATTCTGATGGATCTCTTGTGTAGCTGCTCTATGCTGATAGGAGAGAGCTCTCCCATCAACACAATTAAAGCATCCCCAATGAGTGGTGGTACTTATGCTGGTGAAACTTATGTCACTCAGGGTGGTGTAGAGTGGCCTGAGTGTGAGGAAAAACTTTCTAAAGGATGAATTTAAGAATGCACTTAAATCTTTCCTGAATTAGGGCTTGGGGTAATTAATAAGGGATGGATTTAACCACATGCTTCAATGGGACTTAAACACATCTTAAGTGCTGTCTTGAAAAGGGATGTTTCCTGAACTGAGACTTAATTTTTTATCTTCTTGATATTTAGAAACATCAGTTGAAAGACATCATCACTGAAGACAATGGTAGCCCTGAAAGTACAATGGAATGGAACTAAACCGTGGTTATGGGCAGAAAAGTGAGTACATAAAAACAGCACTTTCTTACTCAACAGATCTGTTCCCTACGTGTGTCCTGAGTCATATTTGCTGAATGTGGTGATGAAAAACCGGTAATTTATTTTTTAAACCCTTCCAAAATTTAAAATAAAAACAAAACCGGGAAAACGGAATGGGAAAAATGTGAACTTTCTGGTTACAGAACTTATATAAAATAAAGAAATAAAAAAGTAAGATTTCTACAACAACATTAATTTGGCCAGGCTGCATATGTATTATTTCTTAGGTCCATTACTCTTTTTTCCTCTGAATCTGTTGATGTAGCTAAGTTACTGTAGAAATGAAATACTGTCAACCCCAAGTGTTCAGAAATCATGAGTCAAGTCCCCCAAAATCATGAGATTAAAAAATGGGGCGTTCTGGTTTCTGAGTCTTTATGGTGCACAATGGCCATGTTTTAAAGCTTTGCTCCACACTAAGAGGGCTAGAAATGTACTTTAAAAAAATCTAAATTGGGATTCCCATGCAATTACAGATCTGTGTCTTGAGTTTTAAGAACATTGAATGCCACGAGACTTATGATAAAATTATGAGACTTGGCCACACTGGAAAAATGACTTGCATTTCCTGACTTTCTCATTAGTTTACTTAGAGGTCAGACTAGATGATATACTGGCCCCTTCTTGCCTTAAACTCTATGAATCAGGTCATACTTGCTGGTAATTAGTGTTGTACAATGCTGGTTTTCTTTGTAAAAATGGTTATGAATCTTAAAATTACATAGATTCACACCATTCACAATCCTGTTTATTCATCAATCTTCTGTTTAAAATATTTCAGTTGTCCCAAATGAGCAATACCATTAGATCATCTAGTCTGACCTCTTGTATATCACAGGCCATAACATTTCATCCAGTTACCCCTGAATCGAGCCTAATAATCGCCTTGATTAAAGCATATCTTTTAAAAAGTCATCCAGTCTTGATGTAAAGACTTCAAGAGATGGAGAATCCATGACTTTCCCTCAGTAGTTTGTTCCAGTGGTTAATCAACTTCACTGTAAAAAAAACAAACAGATGGTGCCTTAAATCTTTGAATTTGTCTGGCTTCAGCTATCAGCCATTGGTTCTTGTTATGCCTTTCTCTACTAGATTAAAGAGCCCTTTGGAATCCAGCATTTTCTCCATATGAAGATACTTATATTCTGTAATCAAGTCACATCTTAATCAGGTCATACACAAGGAAAAGCCAGGAGTGCAAGTGAACAGCTGAGAACTAACCTATTGGCTGAAGTTTGTTAGCAGATTAACATGGCTACCCCTCTGATACTTAGCAGAAGCTGTTAATCATACTTACATGTAGATTAGCAAAACTACAGTTGAGATTACAAACAGTTCGTGAGCAGGAAAAAGAGCTACATTTGTTTAGTAATTTAGTTGCAATAAATACTTTAAAAATTGTTTATTTTTAAATTTTGGAATTGACACACTGGATTATGGCTGATTGACATGGACAGTTCAAGTTGCTGGCTAAAAACGTATATTTAAAAACCTAAATCTGAGATCCCTTCATTTGCAAATTTATGAAACATTGCCTCTATTCTTAAATGTCATCAGACACTAATCCCCTAAAAGTACAGTGTGATCTGTCCACTGATGGCCTGTTTATTAGTTTATTCTTATTTCTATTGTATTCTACTTAGATTCTTTATACTGCATTCATCATGTGGGTATCAGAGCATCTAAATGCCTATTAATATTCAAAATGGTACCAAATATCCAACCCAGATCTATCACCCCAAGTTTCTTAGCTTTGAAATCTGCTGTGACATTAACCTTGGTGCTTGGAAACATGTTTTTTACATTTTCAAATGCCTGTCACGTTGTGAAGCATCTCGCTGGATTACATCACAGTGGCATGCAGCACACAGGAAATCTAAAAAATATGCTGCTCTAAACTGCCCTTAAGGAAACTTTACTATTCAAAATAGAGTATGTTTTAAATCTTGCTTGTTTGTGTAACTGGGCTGCACTACACTAGCGATGTTAGAACTTGGAGGTAGTGTATAGTAACGGTCTCAGTAACTCACGCGGGTGTTTTGAGGATAAATTAATTCAAGTAGAAGTGGGT
Source organism: Gopherus flavomarginatus (assembly GCF_025201925.1). Taxonomy (NCBI): domain Eukaryota; kingdom Metazoa; phylum Chordata; order Testudines; family Testudinidae; genus Gopherus; species Gopherus flavomarginatus. The sequence continues at coordinate 195,688,625 of NC_066620.1, read as the reverse complement.
GGCATCCTGGGTAGCAGTGACCACGAGATGGTCGAGTTCAGGATCCTGACAAAAGGAAGAAAGGAGAGCAGCAGAATGCGGACTCTGACTTCAGAAAAGCAGACTTTGACTCCCTCAGGGTACTGATGGGCAGGATCCCCTGGGAGGCTAATATGAGGGGAAAAGGAGTCCAGGAGACCTGGTTGTATTTTAAAGAAGCCTTATTAAGGGCACAGGAACAAATCATCCTAATGTACATAAAGAATAGCAAATATGTCAGGTGACCAGCTCGGCTTAGCAGATAAATCTTCGGTGAGCTTAAACACAAAAAGGAGGCTTACAAGAAATGGAAACTTGGACAGATGACTAGGGAGGAGTATAAAAAATATTGCTTGAGCATACAGGGGTGTAATAGGAAGGCCAAAGCACAAATGGAGTTGCAGCTAGCAAGGGATGTGAAGGGTAACAAGAAGGGTTTCTACAGGTATGTTAGCAACAAGAAGAAGGTCAAGGAAAGTGTGGGACCTTTACTGAATGAGGGAGGCAAACCAGTGACAGATGATGTGGAAAAAACAGAAGTACTCAATGCTTTTTTTTGTCTTGATCTTCACAGACAAGGTCAGCTCCCAGATTGCTGCACTGGACAGCACAGTATGGGGAGGAAGTAAGCAGCCCTCAGTGGTGAAAGAACAGGTTAAGGACTATTTAGAAAAGCTGGACGTGCACAAGTCCATGGGGCCGGATGCAATGCATCCCAGCTTACTGAGGGAGTTGGCTGATGTGATTGCAGAGCCATTGGCCATTATCTTTGAAAACTCATGGCAATCAGGGGAGGTCCCAGACAATTGGAAAAAGGCAAATGTAGTGCCCATTTGATTTTTTTTTTTTTAATTTTAAAAAGGCAGAGGGGGGGAGAAGGAAAGTCTGGGGAGCTACAGACCAATCAGCCTCACCTCAGTCCCTGGAAAAATCATGAAGCAGTCCTCAGAAATCCATTTTGAAGCATTTGGAGGAGAGAAAGGGGATCAGGAACAGTCAACATGGATTCATCCAGGGCATGTCATGCCTGACGAATCTGATTGCCTTCTATGATGAGAGAACTAGCTCTGTGGATATGGGGAAGTGGTGGATGTGATATACGTTGACTTTAGCAAAGATTTTGATACCGTCTCCCACAGTATTCTTGCCAGCAAGTTAAAGAAATATAGATTGGATGAATGGACTATAAGGTGGATAGAAAGCTGGGTAGATCGTTGGGCTCAATGGGTAGTGATCAACGGCTCCATGTCTAGTTGGCAGCCAGTATCCAGGGGAGTGCCCCTGGGGTCAGTTCTGGGCCCGATTTTGTTCAAGATCTTCATTAATGATCTGGATGATGGGATAGATTGCACCCTCAGCAAGTTCTTGGATGACACTAAGCTTGGGGGAGAGGTAGATACACTGAAGGGTAGGGATAGGGTCCAGAGTGACCTAGACAAATTGGAGGATAGGCCAAAAGAAACCTGATGAAGTTCAACAAGGACAAGTGCAGAGTCCTGCACTTAGAATGGAAGAATCCCATTCACTGTTACAGACTAGGGACCAACTGGCTAAGCGGCAGTTCTGCAGAAAAGGACCTGAGGATTACAGTGGATGAGAAGTTGGATATGAGTCAACAGTGTGCCCTTGTTGCCCAGAAGGATAACGGCATATTGGGCTGCATTAGTAGGAGCGTTGCCAGCAGATCAAGGGATGTGATTATTCCCCTCTACTCGGCACTGATGAGGCCACATCTGGAGTATTGCATCCAGTTTTGGGCCCCCCACAACAGAAAGGATGTGGACAAATTGGAGAGAGTCCAGCGGAGGGCATGGAAATGATTAGGAGGCTGAGGCACATGATTTACAAGGAGAGGCTGAGGGAACTGGTGTTATTTAGTCTGCAGAAGAGAAGAGTGAGGGGGGATTTGATAGCAGCCTTCAGCTACCTGAAGGGAGGTTCCAAAGAGGATGGAGCTGGGCTGTTCTCAGTGGTACCAGATGACAGAACAAAGAACAATGGTCTCAAGTTGCAGTGGGGGGAGGTTTAGGTTGGATATTAGGAAAAACTTTTTCACTAGGAGGGTGGTGAAGCACTGGAATGTGTTACCTAGGAAGGTGGTGGAATCTTGGACTAGATGGTCTTCTGAGGTCTCTTCCAATCCTAATCCTCTGTGATTCTAAGTTTATGAGGCACTCTGCGACTATGGTGATGGAGGCCATAGAAGCAGATAGTTTAAACAGAGATTTTATTTGTGGACAGCTATCCTAATTGCTCTCTAGGGGACTCCAGTTATGAAACAATAAGACTTTTATCACTTTAGTTCAATTCAATGGGACTTTATTATCACCACAAGCTATACATGGGCAGCCAAAGTGTAAGAGAAAGACAGATCCTTCAGGTTTCTGTCAATGATGGGCATGGTCTGCCTAGGATAGGGCTATGCAAGGTGTGTGTGTGGCTGGCTCTCTTGTGTCCATTGGTCTTTATTGTCCATTCTTTGTCTGGTGATGGGTTGCAACTTAGTATGATGTCAACACCCTGCTTTATTTTGATTGATTCATTTTACAAACCTGATGCACTGATTAGCTACATAACAAATGATCTTTTATTGACCAATCTCAAAAGCAGGTTGCATGGTAATAAGAAATAGTCATTGGCTCAAGCCACAAAATTTGATCCCTAATTCTGAACATCCCAGAATTTGCTTTGGCTCATTGTAAAGACCGACAAGGTTGGTAAGGTAAAATCTTTTATTAGACCAATTTCTGTCAGAGAAAGAAACAATCTTTTCAGCTGTATAGAGCTCTTCTTCAGGTCAACTCTGCAAAGATGAAGGCTACAGAACTGGGTTTGAATTTTAAACATATGCAGTAGTGTCAGAAATGACAACTGCTTCTGTGGCATAATTAAGTATCAATCCTTTAAGTCAGAACCCATGGTCAAGAAAGCAAGGGGCTCTTGTCACTGCATTCAGCAGAACATATAGCTGGCTGATTCTTTACAGGATTTACAGTACATCTCTGTTTCATCTAATATATCTATAGGTAAATCTAGCATGCTCATCACCATGCTGTCTGACATGATATATAGAATCAGTCATTATAAATAAGAAGGATTTATTAAAGAAAATTAGTGTTAACTATTCACAGAATTTCTACACTGCTTGACTTCCAGCTTTTTCTTCTCTGTTTACCAGGAACCACACCCTTTACAGCCCACAGAAACATCTAGTGGCTGAATAATATGCTGCAAATAAATCTTTCTTGAGTTTAAACTAACTGAGAACATTGGGAAGACTGCCGTGAGCTTTGATAGCAACTCCCTAGGTTATTCTACCCTTCATGTACTATTTTTGTCAATTACAAAAGTCCAATCTATACAGACCACCTTTCTTTGTAGTTCTTACAGGTAAAGTTTACACTGGCAGATCAGATGCTGCAGAAACATCCCTGGCTATTTGGAGTCCTCTGTGCTGAAACAACAGACTTGGTCACTCTCTGGGTCTATATTACTATGTGACAATTTGCTGAGAGGACAGAAGTATAAGGAGTAGCAGGAAAAACAATCTGCTTTCCTGATGTGAGCTCTCACTTATACCACCATGTTCAGAACATCTCTCAGTTTAGCTCTCATTTTTAACGTAGTAACTCTCTTTTTTTTGGTGGCTATCTAGGCGTGTTAGCTTCATCTCATTTTTTGACCCAAAATAGGATTTGAAGCAGGATGCATCCAATCAGGAGGTAGTTTCATTAATGTAGGGGCCTACTATTGACATACATTTAAAAGGAGGAATTATAAGTAGAGAGAAAATGTGGTCTTGTGATTAAGACATTGGATTGGGACACCAGAGATCTGGGTTTAGGTTCTGGCTCTGCCACACAAACTTCTTGCAGGAATTTGGGCAAGTCAATTAATTTCTCTGCCTCAGTACCCCACTCGTAAAGTGGAGATCAGGAAATTTCCTTTTTGGTCTTGTCTATTTTAGATTGTAACCACTGTGAAGTGGGGCCAAGTACAGTCTTTTGCTATGTATCTGAGGTAAGGCATTCACCAGTGGAATACGTATGTACAGTGCCTTGCACAATGTCGTCCTGCTGTCTGTTGCAGCTATGTGTATGTACAATGCCTAGCACAACAGACCCCTGTTTTCTATTAGGGCCGCTAGGCCAGATCACAATACAGATAGTTAAACTATTAACAACACACACACAAACTGCCAAGAAATAAAAAGTCTCACATTTTGTATTCTTTCTTTTAAAATGTGCACATTTAACAGGTTGGGTTATTTTCAGTCATTCTTTTGTTTTCTCATTCTTTCCTTTAGATATGGATTCTCGCCAGGTTTTCTTGTCATGGCTCATCTGGATTACATACTATGAATGCAAATGAAAACATAAAGATACTGCTATGTAAAAAGCTTTCATTTTCTTTTTTTAGGGGAGGAGAGGGGGTATAGGGTAGAAAAAAAGAATAGAAAATTCTTTCCAGTTGAAGATTGTACTTCAAAAGTGATGATCTTCTTTTGTTGCTTTCAGTTGTCCAGGGAATGTGAGATGAATGATGGCACAAATTGCTGATAGGATATGTCAGAATTAATTTCTGCTTTCCACAATCTTTTTGTAAAACTCACTCTAATTGAACTTTGGGCTATTTTCTTTTGGAAGTGAATTTATAAACTGTCTGAGATAAAATTGTAAGTATGGAACAATTAGGGGATAAGTACAGTCATGGTACTAAAACTATTTGTAATACAACAATGAAATACATCCCACCTATCAATGTGAAGGCCAGACCAATATTTAAGTCCATCTTTTTTTTTTTTTTTTTTGGTGCCAAACAATGTTACCTCATGATCTGGAGCCTTTATATGCAAATTACAAACAAAAATTATGTTAAATAACATGAATTAGGCTGCAAAGTAAAGCAATCAAAAGTTAGGAAATGCGAGAATTAAGGTTGCCCATGCTCGGCACACATCATTATGCCCATTTTGCACATGGGGGAACTAAAGCACATTGTGTGCCATGCCCCAAGATCACAGTAGAAGTCAATAGTAGATTCAGGAATAGAGCATAAGTTGGGTTCCCAGTCTGGCATCCTGCTCCCTGGAAAACACTGCTAACTCATTACAGAACTTAAGATGGTACAGAATGTGGTAGCCACTTGTTTAGCAACACCTCATGCATTACACCTAGGCTCCAGAAACCCAGTTGATACGTATGTGGTCCACAGCACCATTATGTACAAGAGTTTGGCTTCCTAATTCATTACTGGTTGCAGTTCAAAGGGTTGACGTTGACTTATAAAGTTCTAAGTGATTTGGGTTCTGGCTATCTGAGACTCCTGCTTTCTCATTCAGTGGTGGCACAGTACTGGGGATCAGCAGAGGTGCTAGAGCTAACGAAGAGGGGCTGTTTGTTTGCAGGACATTTTTAGTAAGGGAGTCTTGGACATTCAGGAACCTCAGGATCTGCTAGGCCAGGAAAGTCAAAGTTCCCCCAGCCTTTTGAGGTTGAATTAGGGCCGGGGTATGTGTGTATGTAGACTTAGAGGGGCAGTTATTGATAGTCTGCATGCTAGATAGAACTATTAGATAAATTGGAAAATGAAAAATTTGTAATTTCTTATTGGTTTATGCCTCAATATAAAAGGGATTCACTTTGAGATCTTGTGCGGACATAAAAGAGCTAGAATGTGCACATACAAAACCTAGTCACCCAGCAGGATGAAAATTATGCCTTAGGCCCCGATTCAGCAAAGCACTTAAGTACATGCTCAACTTTAAACATGTGAGTAGCCCCAAGAAAGTCAGTGGGACTACTCACATGTTTAAAGTCAAACATGTGCTTGGAAGTGTTTGCTGAATTGAGGCCTTACAACCCAAAAGTAGGGTAATTTAGAAAAAAAATTGAAACATGCCAGTGATTTTCTTGTTTAAAGTATAAAGTGTAGCTATTCTAGGATGCAGAAGAGGGGAGAAAAATAGTCAGCATTAATGGGCAGTTAGTTAATATGGATGTTTGTTATTTTAATGGAAAGTGGGGTTGTTTCCATGGGTTTTAATTTGCTTCTGCACTCAAAGTTTCCTAAAGTGGCTAAAGAGCAAAAAATCCCCATAATAATTTTAATTGCATTTCAGTGTAAATAATGGGGACAATTACTAGCACTGGCAACATTTCCAGTTAGTATCTCAGTTTTAATGTCAGCTCTTAGTGATTTTATAGCTATTTCAAAAGTAAATATCCTAATGTCTAAGCCTCTCCCTTCTTCATTTGCAATTCATTGACTTAGTGACTTTAAATCTGGATGACAAATCAAGTTGAGTTGAAAGCCTAGTCCCAGCCATTTCTTTAATTCTTTGGAATTTTGGGGGGAATGGAAGAGTCATTGATTTTTTTTTAACGTCATTTAAACATGCTGGGTTCAGTTCTAAGGCCAGATGTTTGCATGTTCCCTGTTTGATTGTATATATCCTGAAAAATCTGCCACTCTTTTTCTATCCCATGGCTACATAAATATAGATACCAGGATCCTGTGCTCTCCTGCACACATGAATCTCATAGGATCTAAAACCAGAATGTTTGGTTAACAAAACTGTTTTCTACCACTTGAGCTTAAGGAGTATTTTCCATAGTTATTAATGCTAGGACTTTACACTTCTATAGGCTAGTCATTTGCAGATGTACACAATACCCAACGTTTTCAAATTTGGGTGCCTGTAGTTTTGAATCTTAATAAAAGTGGGCTTATTCTTATAGATGCTGAGCATCTTCAATTCTATAGGTTTTCACTGAAATGGGAGGCGCAGTTACTCAAAACTGCCGCAAATCAAACCATTAGGTAACTAATTTCAGTCACCCACATTTGAAGAATTTGGCCTCTGTGTCTCGATACCACAGTGCTAGGTGGCTTATGGCTTTCTAAGATTAAAGACTTTCTTTTCACAGATCACCTCTAGAAGCCTGTATTTCATTGTTGGATCATACAGAATAACGGGACTCGTACTCAGAACAGAACTTTGTTTTTTGTTGAGCGCACGGGGCTGCTGAGCTCGAGGGATTTGTTTTTTGTTGCTGGATAACATTGCAGAAGATTGGCCTTTATGAATTTCACTGGTATTTATTGTAATAACATTAATCATGATGAACTCACTTGGCACTAATGGGAACGTCATATGTACTTGTATAAGAATATTCACTGTAGTTCATCATTAATTAACTGGGCTATTATTTTTAAGTGTTACCAGACATGGTATGTAAAAAATGGTTTACTTTGTAATCGGCTAGTGTTGAAACCATCTAGATGCTTTTTGCTGGGGTTTGTATCAGAAAAATTCCAACATGGAAACGCAAAGAATGCAAGACGAAACTGCAGATTAGATGATGCATCTCAGATGCATAGCCTTTTAAAATATAGAGAGACAAGATGGATCAAGTAATATCTTTTATTGGACCAACTTCTTTTGGTGAGAGAGTCAAGCTTTCGAGCTATACAGATCTCTTCTTCAGGTCTGGGAAAGATACTTAGAATGTCACAGCTAAATACAAGATGGAACAGATTGTTTAACATAAGTAGTTATGTGTTTTTGTATCAATAACGAGAACATCAGTATACAAACCCTCAGGCTTCAGAAAAGACACCAAACTCTGACTGACTGGAGAGAAGAAGAAATTTCCCCACGAGAAAGTTATTCCATAATTGTCCATTTATATTTTTCACCTCTGCCTCTAAAGCATCTGGTGTTGGCCATGGTCTGAGATAGGATACTGGCCTTAGATAGACCACTAGTTTGTTCCAGTATGGCAACACAGAGACCCCTACGTGAAGTCATGAAGTGGAAATCAACTGACCTGAGGACACAAGGGCATCCAACAGAAACCTTATTAAGCACCTTTGTCAGGGAGGGCAGAACAGTTGATCTCAATACCATAGAGTAGATGGAAGCAGCAGCAAGTGACAGAGAGGAATGGAAGGACTAGTGTCCACCCTATATGCCAACGTTGGTGTGGAAAGGATGTAATAGTAATAATAATCAGGAGCATGCAACTTTCCTTCTCTGTATTATTCATTATTTTTGTGGACTTCTCATGTCCTCTCTCACTCATCTCTTCTCTAAAAGACCCAGCCTCACTCTTTTCAATATCTCTTCCTATGGAGTTTTTTCCTATGCTTCTGATCATTTTTGTTACCCATCTCTGGACCGTCTTCATTTCTGCTATATCCTTTTTGAGATCTGGTGACCAGAACTCAACAGTATTCCAGATGAGAGCATACCATTAATGTGTATAATGGCATTACTGTATTTTCAGTATTATTTTCTATCTCATTTTTATGTATCCTCACATTATGTTTGATTGTTTTAGCTTCTGCTTCTGCACCACTTTGAGCAAGAGTTTTCATTGAGCTATCCACAATGACACCTTGGTGTTTTTTTCCTGAGTGGTTACAGTTAATTTGTCTGAGTAATTAAAATTATTCCTGGCAATGTACAGCCTGATCAACCAACTTTGTAAGGTTCCATTCTCTACTCTTGACTAATCTAAATAATTTTATTTTATCTTCAAATTTTGCCCCCTTCCCATTCACCACTGTTGTAGCTCATGAATAAATCTGGTAAACACTAGCCCTAGTGTGGAATCCTGATACAGCCCATGGCTACTCTTTTGCCATGATGAAAATTGTCCATCTGTTTCTACTCTTTATTATTGGTTTCTCTTAGCCATGACAGTACTTTATCTCTTATCTCATGGCTATTTAGGCTATGTTTACACTACCCCCGAGGTTGACGCTGGACTCGATTTAGCAGGTCTAATGAAGACCTGCCAAATCAACCACAGATTGCTGTCCACTCCATCCCGGTACTCTACCCCGAACAAGAAGAGTAAGGTAAGTCAATGGGAGAGTGTCTCCCTTTGACCCAGTGTAGTGTGGACCCTGTGGTAAGTCAACCTAAGCTATGTCGACTCCAGCTACATTAATCACATAGATGGAGTTGCGTAGCTTAGGTTGAGTTACTGTGGTAGTGTAGACATAGCCTTAGTTTATTTAATAGCCTGTTGTGAGGGACTTTGCCATTATTTGAATGTCCAAATAAATGTCAACTGTTTTTTTTTTATTCACTAATTTACAGACACGGTTAAAGAATTCTAATAGATTATAGAGGCACACATGTCCTTTACAGAAGCCATTCTTATTTGTCCCTCTTATATTAAATCCGTTTTGAAGTTTTACTGTTCTATTTTTAATTATAACTTCAACCAATTTCTTTGGTACTGAATAAAGCTCACTGGTCTGCAATTCTCAGGATTCCCTCAGCACCGTTTTTTAAGTAACAAAGCTCAGAAAGGCTATTACAGCTCTACCGATGGCCTTTGAAATGAGCTTTTGTTTATATATTCAAGGATCTGAAAACTGTCTCCATGTTGATTTGAACCCTTGATATATTCTATGAGTCCATTCTTCTAACACAGTGCGTCTCCATTACCATGCCTTGATGTTGAAAGAGAATCTATTATGTGCATAGTCTGACCACAATTTGGTAGAATTGGCTCAAAACAAAAGTAGTATCAGAAAAATGGCTAGTGGTGGAGGGGCAATTCTGAGCATAAACTAATGCCGACCTTATCTAGAATGACTTGTCATCTTCAGCAACTATGTAGCCACTCATGAGTTGCTTGGTTCCATATGTCTTTCAAATCTGCCAGTTTAATCATAGATCCAAATGCAAACCCAGTATCCTGAAGAATTATGTCTGTCTGTGACATTCTCTGAAAGAACGTTGGTCCTTAAACCTATTGAAAAATTACAAAGACATATAAATAAGAAATTTTCATCTGGGACAGTTATAATCCTGCTCAAATATTCTTGAAATATAAAGGCAAACAGAACCTATTTCCCTTACTTTAACATTCTGAAAATTCAAAAGACTCAAAGAACTTAAGTATGATTTATTTTATTTATATTTAGCTAGATTTGTGCATCCATTAAAAAGACTGTCTATCCCTATGTTCTGAGTGCCCATGGCATAACCAAAAATTCAACAGAACCAATACCTAATATAACTATGCTGCCGCAGTACAATTCAATCGCCAACATATTAAGCTACTCCAAGCTCAAATCACCCTCCCCAAACAATTCTTCACCTGTATAACTCTCCCTCCTCCCCTTTTAAAAATGCCTAGGGGGAAAAAGCTAAACTTTGTAGCATGCTCTGATCAGATTTGGGCTATTTTGAAGCAAGGGGAGAAGGAATTCCAATGATTGCCTCATAGCCCCTTTTGATTTACACTAGTGGGGCTGCAGTTAAAGTGCATCTGCTGATCTAAACTGTGGTGGTATGGCGCAGGGAGAGAGGTGGTCTCTCAGGTAGGTATGTTGGTGGAGCCTAAGACATTTTAATGGAGAGCTGTTCCACAATGCAGTGTTCTGCAGCATTCTCATCACTTAATGCTGCAGACACTGAAAAAGGACTATGAGTGGTGAATGTGTGAAGTGTGTGCAGACTATGTGTTTCCTTAGGGCTGTTCAGTATTGTGCAGCTGATATATTGCCATGTGCACCCTTCTCATTAGGTACTATTGGGCCAAAATTTGTGATATGGGACACTTTTATTAAATGCTCTCCAGGATCATGTCTAATGGAATAATCATTCGGTGTATCCATGGAACCTACCCATTCAACACAAATATAAACATGCTATAGAAAAATGCTAGTCCAACAATTGTGTTATCTTCAGGTAAGGAAATGATACAGGAGATCCAGATGTTATGCTATACAAAGCACACGGGATCTTTTTTGGGGGTGGGAGGAGGCAAATACCCCGCATTTATTGAAAATACAACAGTTGGCATATGCTTTTCAGAGTCTGTCTGTCTCTGTCTGTCTGTCTGTCTCTCTCTCACACACACACACAGTCCTGCCAGTTGATGTTTATAGTTACCAATCTGTCATAGCTCGAGTCAATCTAATTGCCAGTTACATTGAGCACAAGTGTGGAGCTGGGTTCTGTCGGTCATGATCCGATGCTCCGAGGCTTTGCAGGACTGAACCCAGAGTTCAATGGCAAAATACCCCATCTTTACAGTTGTAAATTCCCATTTGAGTCTGTGCATTTTACAATATCATCCTGTAATCATTAGTCCTTAAGTGGTGTTATCATTTGATGGTTATTGTCGGGCTTCCCATCATTATCTCCTATTTGTAGTCTTGTCTTCGGGGGTGCCTGCCTCACCTCTGCGGTCGTCAATGCTGCTAACATGTTTAGCATCGGATACAATGGATATTTTCTGATTGTCTCTTGGTCTTTCCAAGTGTCTTACTTTTTCTTGAACATCTGGAAATTTGTGGTGGCTTTCACACCTTATATTTTCCTGATGCATGCATTCCTCATTCACACGAACAATCTCTTACAGAAACCTTCAAAGGTATACAGACTGCAGTATTTTATATTCAACAGAATACTTTGTAAATCAAGCCTTGCTAAATCTTACAACTAAAACAATTCACATCGGGGCTTCAGACCCTCAATGTTCCTCTAATCTCCTTAACATAGACACAACACAAAATCCTGTCTCTTACTTTTTTAAACCTTAAAACAAAGAAATGTATATTTAACTAGAGTGCCTAATTTGTAATACATATAGGAAACCAGAGTAGACATTATAACTTATCCTAAAACAAAAGGGTGACCATAATCAGTCATAAGGATTGTTCTGGTCTGTCATTCCTTTCTGCTATTTAAAAAGGGTGGCTGACAGGATAAAATCAAATCATACATTAATTCTCATAGTACAATGATAAAATCCTGCTCCTACACAGACTCAGTGGGTGGCTATGGTTCAAACATTTTCCATTGTGTGCATTTTCATGACCTAGTGGTAAAAATACCAGAACCATACCTACGCTCATGCTGATATGGTTACCATACAGTTAGTTATGCTGTTCCTTGAAAACCAGCACTGTTTGTTAGTGAAGACACAGCCCATGAGTAGAAAGCAGCAAAATGGTACAGAGTAAGAGAAACACTTGGAGCATGAATATTATGACTGAGAGGGATGACTGATGGTTGAAACAATTAGGTTGGTCTAATCTGTCTAAAGTATATTTTTTAAATGTCATTTAGTCCACATAAACCTTGTTTAATGAGATTGGCTTCATTGCATTGCACCTTAGGCTTGAGAAATAACTAACAGCTGTCAGTGTTATAATAATCCATATTTTATATTAGAAATGGGCATTAATGCACTGGCGTCCAGCAATTGTTCATGAAGTATGATAAAATTCAAATGTGGATCCAAACTTTGCAATTCAGGTTAGTATCTCTATCATGGGCTGTCACTGGACAATGTATTTTCTCATCTCTTATTTTGTTATCATTTTCCTGTAGGGTCTGTCATCATAGTTGCTTTCAACTTTAAGCTCTTCAAAGGAAACTAGTGACTGACTAGTCCTAGGGGTCGAATAATCACTTATTACAGAGATTGTAAGATTTTGGGGGCAGCAATCTTCTTTTCTCTATGTGCATGTACAGTGCCTAGCAGAATCCTGGATAACTGATGAACATTAGGCACTATTATACTGCAAGTGTTAAATACAAGAGATCATGATCCCATTCACTACAATTGTTTGTGTGTCATAACAGTCGGGATAGAGAGTGATTAGTACCTAACTGCTGTCTGTCTGATATGTATATGAATTGAAAGATACCCCCGTGGTTAAATTAAAACTGTACATACAGTTGTGTATGTAAGAGAGATAGATGGGATGAAATATGCTGTTTTCATAGATTTGTATATTTTTAAGGCCAGAAGGGACCATTTTGATCCTCTTGTCTGACCTGCTGCATAACAGAGGTCAAAGAATTTCACCAAGGGATTTCTGTATCAAGCCCATGACTTCTTGGTGGAGCTAGAGCATGTCTTTCAGAACAACAGCAATCTTTATTTAAAAACTTGAAGAGATGAAGAATCCACCACATCCCTTGGTAAATTGCTCCAATGGTTAATTAATCTCGCTGTTAGGAAAATAGGGACATAACCGGAAGGGACCTTGCAGGTCAGTCCTCTGCTATCACAGGCAACCTGTCACATAATCTTGTTCATAAACTTATCAAGCTCCATCTTAAAACAAGTTAGATGGTTTGCTCCCACTGCTCCTGTTGGGAGGCTGTTCCAGAACCTCAGTCCTCTGTGAGTTAGAAACCTTCTAATTTTCAGCCTAAATTTATTCATGCCATTTGTCTTGTGCCTACATTGTCCTTTACTGAAATAGCTCTTCTCCCTCCTCGGTGTTTACTCTGTCTGATATATTTAGAGAGAACAATCATATCCCCTCCATCCTTTGTTTTTCTAGGCTAAACAGGCCAAGCTCTCTTAGCTTCCTCTTGTAAGATAGGCTCTCCATTCCCCTGATCATCCTAGTATCCCTTCTCTGCACCTGTTCCAGTTTGAATTAATCTTTCTTAACTGTTATAATTTTGCAAATTTGACTTATTTCTAGTCTGAATTTATCTAGCTTCAACTTCCTGCTGTTGGATCTTGTTATGCCTTTGCCTTCTAGATTAAACAGCCCTCTACTATCAGAAATCTTCTCCTTGGTTAGGTACTTACAGACTGTGATCAAGTCACTTCTTAAACTTGTTTTGCATAGAATATAGGGTTAGGCTTCTTAAGTCTTTCACTTAAGGCAGATTTTCCAGGCCTTCAATCATTCCTGCAGCTCTTTGCTTAACCATTTTCCAGTTTTTCACCACAACTGGACATGTTATTCCAGGAATCATAGAATCACAGGGTTGGAAGGGACCTCAGGAAGTCATCTAGTCCAACCCCCTGCTCAAAGCAGGACCAATTCCCAACTAAATCATCCCAGCCAGGGCTTTGTCAAGCCTGACCTTAAAAACCTCTAAGGAAGGAGTTTCCATCACCTCGCTACGTAACCCATTCCAGTGCTTCACCACCCTTCTAGTGAAAAAGTTTTTCATAATATCCAACCTAAACTTCCCCCACTGCAACTTGAGACCATTACTCCTTGTTCTGTCAATGGTCTCACCAGTGTTGTATTTTGGGGGGATGCCATCTCCCTACTCAATATTCCCTTGCTTATACATCTAAGGATCATGTTAGCCCTCTTAGCCGCAGTATTGCCCTAGGAGTCTGCTTATAATTTTCAGTGAGAACTACGTAGCCCACCCTCTAGGTACTTTAATCGTATTTAAAATACACGATCCATACAAAATAAAGAACCCAGTGTATAACCTCCCCAGTTCCCATGACAAAATCAACACCCTCCAACTACAAAGAGAATACCTCAACCTTCTTTAGAAACCCAGCCATCCCATGCCTCTCCACTCTCTCCAAACCACCAGAAAATACCTATAAATACATTTTTGTTGTTTTGATTTAAACTTCTAATGTTTGTAGGAATCCTAGTGCAACATGCATTTGAGATTGGTTGGTGATACTGATGAACATTTTTTACAAGTCTTTTAATAATTTAGTTGAAAAGTCTTTTTAAAAGTTGAACAATTCTATTTAAGAACAGTTAGGAAAGTCCCCTGGGGTAATTCCCTAAAAATGTGAGAGGCAGCACTATAGGAACACGTCATTGGTTTTGGCTATCATACCATACGAAATCTAACATGTCTCCTAACAGAATGCTGCAATGAAAGGGGTAAAATCAAAATGTAAAAATAAAAGGGAAAATGCAAATGTGTTTGTCATTAAATCTCTTTCATAGCTCTAATCCATCCTTGACTCTCTCCTTTGTTATATTTTCTTTTTGTGGAGACGGGCCAGAAAAAACACAGCCTCGCAAGCTGTGAAGGAGGATAACAAATAGGGTTTGTGTGCTTTTGGGCATGATGGATGAGACGTGACCGGATGGGGCTTCACTTTGGAAGTGATTCTATCTACAGTAGTTAGACTCTCGCACTTGCGACATGAAGAACTCTATTGTCCACAATGACATTTCATTCACAGAAGCTGGCAGTGAGCCTCACCATTCAGGGCTGTCGTTCGGGTGATGCGTATGGATCCCAAGAAATGGAAAGCTCTGTGTTGTCAGTGTAACATACTTTTACAAACACCGTGTGACAACCTGTTTCCTTTTAAAATAATTCTTGGTACATGAGGCAGAGGAAAGGCTGGTCTTGTGGTTAAGGCCATGAACTGGGTCTTGGAAGATTTGGGTTCCATTCTCAAGTCTACCACAGACTTCCTGTGTGACCCTGGGCCAGTTACTTTGGTGATCTCAGTGATTTTTTTCCAGCGTGAAAGTCCTTTTTGAAAGTGACTTAGGCTCTTTGAAGTCCTCATGAGAGGCCCAGTGAGACTTAGGTCCAAAGTGCCTAAATCACTTTTGAAAACAGAACTTAAGTTCCTTAATCACTTACATGCTTTTTGCAAATTTGACTCTTCATCTCTTTGGGTTGAAGTTTGCTCTTCCATAAAATGGAGATAACACTTCCTTGTGAGGGTAAATGTATTCATCATTGTGAGGTGCACATTTACTACAGTCATAGGACTCCTAAATAGATGGATGACCATATTTAAAATTTCTGTTATGGTGTCACAGGATAGCTGGTCCTTGTGGATAGACTAGGCCCAGCTCCCCTGGACCAGAGCAGGGGAATCCAGTCCAGACAATTAAATTGGACTGGGCTACACTTAGGTCTATAAAGCGCTGCTAGTGGTCAGTGAGAAAGCAGGGATTGTTTGAAACAGGCTATGCTGGGGGAGGGAAAGCCACAATGGAATGGAACTAGCTCTGCGTGGTGATCCCCTGGAGTAAAGGGGGCTAGGTGCTCAGGAAGACAATGTCTAGGCTGCTGCCCCAGAGAGAGAGCAGAACTGGGAATCTGCCAGAGGTGCCTGAAAGGGTTGGAGATGAAACATGAAAGTAAGGACTGAGTTAAGACTGGGTTTTTTTCTGTTTTTTTGCTTGCTTTTATTCAGAAAATAAACCTTCTTGAAAGAGACAGGGCATGGCAGCGCATACGTCGGAGCTGGGGAGACGCCCAGTCCGGTGACGCATGGTTATAAGTAACATTTAATAAACAGCTATGTAGTCCTGTGAACATATATGGTGCTTTAGGGGTAGAAAACATTTCTTTATATTCTGTAAAGAGCTTACAGTTAAATAAAGATAAGTCAAAAGAGAGGACAGCGGTTCAGCTAAAAGATGTTGTGGATAGATCAGAGGAAAAGGAGCCCACTGAAGGAAAAAGCTTGAGAGTGGGCTTTAAGGAGGGATTTGAAAGGAGCAGGGGTTGTAGCTGCTCTCATGGTTTGTCATCAGTGTAATGGGACAGATTCTGGAAGCTGGAAGTTAAGTTACAGATATCTGAGTTTCTGAACTGGGACTAGAAAGAGTAATAAGAGTAATAATAATGTGTATCTAAGTCTTATGAAAAGTGCTCTATTAGCCGATCTCAAAGCACTTTACAAAGTGGTCAATATCATTATCACCATTTACAGATGGGGAGACTGCCTCCCAGCCGCCAGAGCCTTTCACTGAGTTGCATAGCTACAGGGGTAGTGCCTGTAGTCCACATGCTGCCATAAGTGTATATGGATCAATCAGTCATTAACTTTCTTCCGGACCTCAGCAGAACTTAATTCAGGAACCAACACCATTATGACTTCTATGAGAGCAGGTTAGAATGAAAGGAACCTAGTAAAGGGATAAAGCATTACTACACCGGTGATGTATCATTGCTTTTCAGGTTGCTTACTTGGCCCTGGTGCATAAGATCATGTGTTTACAACCATTGTCCTACTCTTTGTCATCGCTACTAGCACTGCCAACATACAGCCATTTTCTCTTTTCATTGTTCCCTTATGAACCTTTACTCTCACTGGAGGTTTTAGGACATTCATCTTAACCCAGACCTTCAGTCCTCGAGTCCCATGTACATTATTCCTACTGAAGTCAGTGGGGACATTGCCTACCTGCAAATTGAAGGAATTAGTCAGTCTCTCCCTGTTTTGATTCTGTTGTAATCAACACCACTTGGGTAGACCCCTGAACTGACTTGCTTTCACTGTAAACTCTTATACTCCTGATGCCCTTGACATGCTTTTGCTTCAAGGAAAGATCCTTGTACAGGATTCAACTCAGAAACATTTAACATAAGAATTTCCTTTTCTTTCTGTCATTTCCCCGTATGTATTAAAACATACAGTATTGCTTTCATTCAACAAGGGGGATAGCCTTTCTCCCCAGTCCCCTGTCGGTGCCAGCCCTGTCCCACAGGTGAGAATTAAGGTAAAAACACAGACTGAATGCTCTGCTAAACCAGGCTCAGTGTGGATGTCCCATCAGAGCTCACAGGCCCAGCTGTTTATTCTTACACAATAGATCAGTATTAGATTTATTTTATCAGAGGTTTTATTTAAACTGTTAATAACAAAGCAGCAGTGAACAGAAAAAAATCCATGTCTTCGAAGTTTAGGATAGGGTGGTAGTGTAGAAACCCTTTGTTAACTAAGAGAAATGTCCACAAGCAATATTTCACCGTCAAACTGAACTCTATTTTTTATTTTCAACACTTTCCCAATTACTAATCAGTGAAAGTTGCTGCGTTCTAGATCAAGATTATTTAGCTTGCAATGCACCAAGCATTATCCCAATGTTATTGCCTCCCCCTCTAGTGCCAGGGAGGGGGTTGTCACACAGCCTGGTGTGATGGGGAAGAAAGATAACTAATCATAGTGTTCAACTACCCATGGCAACACACAGCATTCATAGGGTGTCAGGTACAGCTACACAACCACAACAACAAATCCCTGTGGCCGTGAGTCTCAGAGCCCGAGTTAACTCTGAATATCCATGTGGAGCCAGGCTCCAGCCTGAGTCGGAACATCTACATGGCTATTTTTGGCCCTGTCATGCAAGCTTGCGTCAATTGACCAGACTTAGACTCATTGCCATATTTTTTTGCTGTGTAGATTATCCTTACATATCAAATTTGTTTAAATGCAAATGAGTGATCATAGTAATATCAGACAAAACGATAATTATTATTAACCAGTGGGTGTGAAGACTATTTAGGTAGAGTTGGAGAAAACTCATTTTGGATCATCGGTTCTGAATTGACTTTTTTCATTTTTATGTTCTACTTAAGGCTAGTAAATGTCTGATCTCAGAAACAGCTAGGAATATTATTTAACATTTTATGTTATAGTAGCACCTAGAAGCCAACCAGGATAGGGAGTGATATGCTTAGGGTACATAACTCAGGTACTTTATGGCCTCCAATACTACAATATTTGAGTGCCACACAATCTTTAATGTATTTATTCTCACAATACTCCTTTGCGGTAGAGAAGTACCATTGCTCTCATTTTACTAATGGGGAACTGAGGCACAGACAAACAAAAGTGACTTGTCCAAGGTCATATGGCAGAACAGGGAATAGAACCTGGGTTTTCTAAGTGATAGACTAGTACCCTAACCACTAGACAATCCTTCCATAAAGTGTCTAATTCTCAACATGTGCTCTAGTTCCAGGATTATTTTCTCTTCACCAACAACCAAGAGAACAGGGAGAAAACATCCCAATCATCTTCTGTGCCTGCCTTTATGAGGGGAAAGCAAAAAAAAAAAAAAAAAGGGGGGGGGGAGGGGGAGGCTAGAAGCTGTGCACAGCTTTGAGTTTCATGACAAGGAACGTGAACTTGATGTGAGACTGGAGAAGGGAGAATTTGAAGAAATAGTAGTTGCTAATAGTGTAAAATGGTGAATGGAATGAACCTTATGGGCTAAATTTTCAAAAGTGCATGGGAAAATCATTTGCCCAGATAAGCTATGTCATGTAATGGCATATGGAAAACTCCATTGCTTCATTTTCAGAGGTAGTAGCTGTTGAGTAGTGGGAAGCAGTCATTGGTAAATGTCTCTTGTATCAATGTACATCTGTGCACAAAAGTAACGTGGTTTCTTTTCAAAGCAATGTGAGGACATCTTGTTAGTTGTTCATCTCTAAGCTGTTACTCGCCCTGCACCCAGTTCACCTCTGGCTAAATTCCAGTGACTTTGTTGGACTGACACAGGGATAAATTTGGACTTCAGTCCTTCCATAGGTAAACAAGTCCCCTCTCTAGTGGTTTGCACTCATATTTGGAGTTATAATAAAACTTTGATTATCTGAATCTTATTAATCACCAAGCTCTCTTTATCCAAAATAAGACCCTAGTTCAGCCAGGTGCTTCAGCACATGCCTCACTTTGAGCATGTGAATAGTCCCATTCACTTCACTTGGACTACTGCCACCTTTAATGTCATACCCGTGCTTACGAATTTTGCTGATTTGCAGCCTAAGATCTTATTCCCTAAAACAAAACTCTGAAAAGTTCCCTACTTATCTAAAACCTGTTACTAGAAAAACTATTTGCACATCCCCCGTGGCCCCGTTCAGTTTGGCTAATCAAGGCTTCAGTAGAGCTAGTCTGCAAAGATAAATACCAAAATGGGTTGAGGTCTGCCGTGGGATATACACTTCTTCCTCCTATAGACTTTAATAGGAGCCCCTAATGTACCCCTAAGGGCAGAATTTGGCTCTAATGGAATCTGGATATTAACAATCTACTGTGAAGTGCTTCACAAAATATCGGTTTCAGTTTTTTATGCTCTCAAATGATACTTTACTAACAGTTACCTTTGGCCGAATGCTTCTTGGAATTTTTGCTATCTTTTCCAACAAAATGACATTTTGAATTGCATGTCAGTTGCAAGTTTAAGAAATGAAATGTGTTCTGTCACAACATAGTGTTGTCAAAGACTTGCATTGAAAAAACCCATTGGATTATCCCTCGTGTCCACATTTCAGTTTAGTTTTGTTTAGACTCCATGTTTCACATGTGCTCTGTGATTACTTAAAAGTAAATCAGCAATAGTTATCTCGACGATAGGAACATCTTTAACTTTTGAGATTATTTCTTGTTTGAGGTGGACAAAAGTAAATAGGAACACTTCTATTTTTAAGGCAATGCTTCTCCCTTTTCATGGAATGGCTTTTTCCATTGAAAGTGGAAACCTGAAAATGAGGGAAATCTATAGCTTTTGGACTGGGAGAAAATAATGTGCACATTCTTTTGATGTATGATAGTGTAATAAAATATGGAACTGTACAGCTAAAGAATAACTGACAGTGAGCAAAATCCTGCTGCCTGGACTCGTGAAATTTTGATGGAAGTAAAATTTAATATCTGAAAACATGGTTGGTATAGCGCTTATTGAAGTCAATGGGAATTGCAGCTGTGTCAGGATTGCTGCGCTGGTAACTAGGGATCCCGTCCTGCAAAGGGGTCTGCATGTGCTTCCCATGGCATAAGGGTTTGCAGCAGCAGGGCCCAGTTCTTCACAGAAGTGACTCTGTAAATGATTGCTTTTCAAAATAAAAAGCAAAAATGGAACTAAGTGTTGTCAATTTTACTATTATTGCTAAGTTATGGCTCCTGTGTATTTGCCTCATCAAATCCCTTTTAGAAGGCCAGTATGGTATGTTTGTTGGCACTATGCCTAAACTTTGTTCCTATGTTTGATCAGAAAAAGAAATGCTTTACATGTATATAAATTTGCTGTTGTGGGCTAATATCCTCCAGATACTTCTGGTTTAACCCCCAGGAGGCATTTTAGTTACTAAAATGAGCATCAAAAAAAGTCATGAATTTTTTTTGTTCTTACTTAAAACCAACAATTACTTAATTTGTCTTTTCAGAAGTGATTTAGGGACTTGATAGCCTCAGTCCCAGCGATTTTCAATGAGATTTAAGTACTTGGGGGGCTATATTTTAAAAGATATGGAGGCACCTAAAGATGCAGATAGGTGCCTGGTAGGAGGAGTTCAGTGCCTAGAAGCTTTTGAAAATCCCGCTAGGCATCTATCTGAAATTTTATGTGCCTAAATACCTTTATAATCTGGCCTCAACTGCCTATTTCTTTGGCAAATGAGATTTAGCCTTCTAAATCCCTTTGGTGCATTTGAAAATTGTACCCAACATTTTCATTTGCCCTGGCAAAACAGAATCATTCACAGTGCTCTCATGGCTAATGACGCCTGACGTGATTGAAGCGGAGAGAATTTTCTAAGTAGAATGCACTTTTCTCTTTGCTCTTAGTTTACTATTTGCATTTCTCAGTAGACTCTTCAGTTTAGTTTATTACCAGTCAATTTCTAGTCAATTTCACATTCAGGATCCTAGTATCCTGATGGCAAACACTGCAGGGAGAATATTTACTGGGAGGGAGGGAATTGAATTTTTTTAAAATTATGTAAAATATTTTTAATATTGGTAAGTTCTGTAAAACTGTTTTTTTTTTCCTGTGAAACCTAAATTTGGGCTAAGACGGAACCTAACGATGTCTAACTGGACCTGATGCTTAGAGCATGAACTCATCTTCTCTGAGAGAATACACACACACACACACACACACACACACACACACACACACACACACACACACACACACACACACACACACACACACACTTTTTGAAATGGACAAATTCCACTGACTTTGGAAAGAGATGAAGACAATAGTTTTATAGATTTATTTTTTCTTCAATACTAGTGCAACCTTCCTCCCCTTCCAAATTCTTCCTGTCATCATGGCAATTGAGTGCTGCTGATTTAGTGATTCAGATTGAGGGAGACAAGCGATCCAGCATGTTGAATTTGAACTCTGACCCTCCCTTTGCATCGTTGCACAACTTTTTAGTTTTACTAATCAGAAAGCATTTTCCCTCCCTGTTTTTCTCCGATGAGTAAAAAAATGAAAATGTATAGGGGACAGGGTGGTTTGGAAATGATCAAGAAAAGACACCTGTACATTCCTCTGATTTGGCTCTATGTTAAATGTTTTACATGGCCCTGAAGTCTGATACTATTTTACATTGTTCTGGAATATACAGATAGGACTAAATTACTTAAGATCCCGACTATGCCTAAACACTGGAACTTATCCAGGCATATACCTTTTCATAAGCTGTCTTCATTAATATCAAGCTCTTGACAGAGCATTCCTGATAAATTGATAAGGACAGGACATCAAGTGTATTTTAGCTCTACAACAGCTAAATTCACAGTGATTTCCAATGGGGTTGTGTTTGCCATGAAAGACCATGATACTTGTACTGGTGTAGTGGAGTGTTTAAAGCTCGCTGGTATTTCATTAGATCATACGGTGGGAAAAGATACAAAAATAACAGACCTGTTAATCTGCTAATTGCTGGCTCGTTAAATGATATTCCATTTCTGTTTTTTTTCCGTGCTCTGATTAATGACTGTTTAAAACAACCGAAAAAACATTTCTTTGTGGAGTATTTAAAAATATTTTACTTTGCACACAAAAGACCTTCTACCAACTTTTCTGATGCAAACTCTGTATTTGGCATGCAATATATGTGGACAGGAGTGCCATGCTGTTCTCACATGTGAGACTTGCCCTAGTGAATAGCTTCAGTCTGACGACACCCAGATTTTACAGGAGCGTCGCTATCATTGTCTCTGCAGTTCTGGTCTTTAGGGTCTGGAACTCATTTCCCCTGGACATTTCTTCTTCCCACCTATTTAACAACAAACCTTGTTTTGCACAGAAGTGATTAGTCTCATAGCCAGTGTCAGCCCTGTATTTAGAATATTCCACTTTTATTTATTTCTGCTACTCCTTTTCTTCTGAGGCCTGATCTAAAGCGGGGGTTCTCAACCTTTGTCCTTCAGGGATCCACTCCCAACATGCTATAAAAATTCCCATCCATGCCACAACTGTTTTTCGGTAGATTAAAAGCCAGGGCTGGCGTTAGTGGGTAGCAAGCACAGCAATTGCCCAGGGCCTCATGCCACAGGGGGCCCTGTGAAGCTAGGTTGCTCAGGCTTTGGCTTCAGCCCGGGGAGGAGGGGTTCAGGCTCAGCCCTGAACAGTGGGTCTCGGGATTCAGCTTTCTGCCCTGGGCCTCAGTGGGTTTAATGCTGGCCCTGCTATCTGGTTTATTTTGGCAGACCCCCTAAAATCTGCACGCCTCCCCCCAGGGGGCCCTGGACTGCTGATCTAAAGCACATTGAAGTCAGAGTGAAGTCTTCCATTGGCTTTGATGGCTTTTGGATAAGCCCCCTGATGTAGGCTAGTGTTGTCTTTGGGCCTAATCCTGTTCTTAATGAAGTCAATGGCAAGATTCCCTTAGTAATTATGAGTCTGATCCTACCAGGTGCAGAGCATCTTCTGAGAAGTGCTGAGCACTCTCAATTCTCATTGGCTTCAGTGACAATTAATAGCATTCAGCAGCTACCTGGTGTTTTTGGGTATCTCACAAGATGGGAGCCTTACAGTGGCAGTTTTGTTACCTTTCTATTTTAATTGCGGGTGTTTTTATAACCTCTTATTGTAAAGAGTTTTGAGTGCTTTGACGTGGGACTCCTGATAAACAATGATCTTTGTTATGAGATGTGCCTCCTTGTAGGTAAGGTGACAAAATTTGTGGATATGTTCCTCCAATGAAATATGTGCTTCAGCTGTTTATTTCCTCACAATTACAATAACAAAGCTGCTTCATAATGATTCTCTTCATAGACCTCGATCCTACAACATATGGGTGAACTACTATGCTGCTGAAATTTTCATGGGTGTACATGGGTGCACCAGTATGTTGTCAGTTGCAGCACTGGGCCATAACTGTGGTATTAGGGACTAGGCTTGTACAGGCTGGGCTTCCCAGACAGTCTGGGCAGGGTGTTGTGAAGCTCTTGTTGTTATGCCCAGCTAATTAGAATTGGACACAGAATAAAGCAGAGCTCTTGATTTGTCTCATGTTTTCTGGCTGTTCTTGAAAGCCTCCTAAGCACTGAGTGACCACTGAACACCTCATGGTACCAGGAGTAGAAAGGAACTAAGAGCAGCCAGAAACCATGAGACAAATGATTTCTTTATATACTTGCAAAAGGGTGTGGAGTCTTTCTTCTGTAGAAAGAACAGGGATACTTGTGGCACCTTAGAGACTAACAAATTTATTTCAGCATAAGCTTTCATGGGCTACAGCTCACTTCTTCGGATGCATAGAATGGAACACACAGACGGGAGATATTTATACATACAGAGAACATGAAAAGGTGGAAGTACGCATACCAACTGGAAGAGTCCAATCAGAGCTCTTCTAGTTGGTATGCGTACTTCCACCTTTTCATGTTCTCTGTATGTATAAATATCTCCCGTCTGTGTGTTCCATTCTATGCATCTGAAGAAGTGAGCTGTAGCCCATGAAAGCTTATGTTGAAATAAAGTTGTTAGTCTCTAAGGTGCCACAAGTACCCCTGTTCTTTTTGCGGATAGAGACTAACACGGCTGCTACTATATGTGGCCAAGTCATATCCATCCCTTACCGTCACTAAGTGGAAGTTGTACCTAGATGCATGAGATCTCACAAAATGTAGTCAAAATTTAGTGTCAGAACATTTTGAGCTCCCTGACTGTTGATTTCCTACACAAATTTCACACAGTGGCTTTTTCTACACTGATATTTACAAAGTTGTGGAGCATTTGCGTTTTCATGAAGAAAAAATCTTCAAGTCAAAATTCTTTATTTCACAATTCAAAAATCTTAAGGTTTATCCCTTGAAAACAGGAATACTTTGAGATCATTTCACCCAGAACGGCCCTGTTTTCAAGCAAAAGCCATAAAATGTTGCGGTTTGATTTTCACAATTTACTTTGTGCTGTCCAAATGGAAGAACCTACCAAAGATCTCGCTTCCACCAGACATCAGGCTGAGGCCCAGTCTTCAGGGTGTATTGTTATACTTTCCGTTGTGTCAGATGCTTCTGAACAGCCTTGTTGTGGGATAGTCATTGCAAGGCACTCCTGGTGAACTAATTCGATGTAACTATCCATTAGGAAACAGTTTACATACATAAGGGAGGAAGGAAAACTTGGAATTTGGTCCTTGTCCTGCAGCATCACTCTTACGTTTGAAATGGATGTAACCAGTGTCCTGGCAGAGCATAACATTAATAATTCAAACTACTAATAAAGGCAGGTTCCAAATGCAATCAATGGGGTGCCACACTCGCAGTTCATGTCTATGTATTCTGTCTGAGCTTGTCTCCAATCTAACAAGCTATTTTGCCTCTATGCTTTCATTAATATAGGAGAATTGGTTCCCAGATGAAGTTCTGTCATTTTGCTGCAAAAGGATCTGTTTCCTGGACAGAAATGGTGAATTTTCATCCAGGGTTAAATTTGCAATGATGTGCAAAGTAAAAAACAGACCAGATCCTTCAGTGGTGTAAATCAGTGTGTCTCAGACAAGTTTTAGGTCTTTTGGTCCTTATCTCCCTGAAATTCATAAATGGACAAGAGTCAGCATTGTAATCACCGGGCAACCTGAGGGAGCGATTTATTTGTGAGGAAAGATTAAAAAAGCTGAATGCTGTGGGTTTGGATCTGATCTCCTTATGCTGGTATAAATCAGGAGGAAGGCCATTAAAGTCAGAACTGAGATCGGATTCACTATCAGATCTGTGTCCCTGGCCCCAAGCTCTGTTTATGGGCCAGTCTTCTGAATAGCCTTGTTTCTTCCATGAATATTTTTAAAGAAGCCTTTATGGTTTGCTGAAGCATTCTCTGCAGTTTAACGTTCATTAAATCCCTTTACTCCTCTAATTATTCATTTTGACTAGCTTCTGCCTATTTTTTATATAGTTCCCAGTCCTAGTTATATTTTAAAGGCTCTGTTAGGTTCTTTGTGCACAGTATATAACTCTTTACATCCTTGCTTAACCACACTGATCTCTGTTGCCCTTTTAGAGGTTTAGATTTAACCAGGATGAATTTCAATTGTGGTCTCTCCAGCTGGTTTTTAAGTAGTTCCCACTTTTCTGCAGTAGTTTTCCTATACATTGTAAGATTCCACTCGAAATTCCTTAGGGTATTTTACATTCCCTCTAAGTCAGCTTTCCTCAAGGCAAAGACCTTTGTGCTTCACTTCCATGGGTTCTAACCCATATGAATCTTTCAAATTTAATGTTATAATTAAAACAGTGTGAACTCAGCACTTCCATTTCTCAGGGATTCCTGCAAACATTTGCTTTGGTTTTGGTCCACGTGGGCTCACATCCCCTTGAATTGTTTGCTTTGAATTTCAGATTTGAATGAACCCAACATCACTGAAGCGAAACTGAGCCCAAACCACTCGGTTTCACCTAGTTTTGAAACAAAACAACAAACCTCACTTGATTTTTGAAATACATCCCACAAGGACCCACATTCACTTGAATGTTTAGTTGTCTTCAGTGAAGCGGTCAGCATTTTGAGTTTATAACAAAATGAGATGACTTTAAAGTAGTTTAAGGGGGCACATTTCACCCAACTTCAATCAGGAATTCAAGTTCAAGGGAGTTCCTTCTCCCTTTGGCAGGAAGGGTGAGCACTCTCTCTTCTGTTTCAGTCTTCTTTGACCACTGGCCCCAGTTCTGATCATTAGATTCTGGATGGCTTCATGCTCCCAAATGTAAGTTCTATCACATTGCTCATTTTCTAGAGTAAGATCCAGAGTAGCCTAGCATCAGTGCTGGATTGCACCTGCCTTAACTAACATGAAGCCTGATTCCCCTCTGACCTTCGGTACAGTTTTCATCTCCATTAGTATTTAAAGAATAAACAACCTACAGACTTGACCTCCTGCTTGGTGACTGGAATTCTGCCCTCCTTTTTCACTGTCCAGTCTGTTGTGCTGAGGGACTAGCAGAAACAAGGAGCACACAGAGACATATGATCTATAACAGGCATCAAACTGCTCTTGAAGATAATCCAGAAAGGCCCCATGCAGCACATCCTGGTCCTTTCCAGGAATTATAGGAACCATGGCTCTATGCTTTAAACTTACTTCATATATGTTTTTGGAATTCCAAACCTTTCTCACACTAAGGATAGGGCAAAAAAAAAAAGTTCAGGATAATAATCAGATCCTGCAAAAAGTATTTAAACTCAGCATCTTCCTTTTGGTCTTCCCACTTCCATTACTCCTCTTCAACTTTAGACATTACCTTTTCCTTCTTCTTGTCCTTCTCTTTGACTCTAGACTGGCCCTTTTCTTTTAGCTTACATTTAGGCAAATTGTTTACAGCAAATGAGTGCTGAGTTTTTAAGGCTTTATCAAAAAAGAAAAAAACAACAACGTAAAATTAGTCAACGTTTTAAAAATGATTTTGTTGTTGTGGGAAAATGGCTTTTATTTTGAAATTGAAATGTGCATAATAAGTTTCCCTCCCCCTTCCCTCACTTTTTGCAGTGAAAGGGGGAAAGGGGAGAAAAAGGAGGGAACAAAACCCAACTTATTTTCAAATAAACATTTTTTCCCTTTTAAAATCTATGGAATGAAAATTATTTCATTATTTTCTACAGAACACTTCTTCATTTTCCAATCGGCTCTACACCTCTGGGCATTAAAAGTCAATGTATTAATTTAGGCACATGAAGGGCCGAGGAGGGCCCAGATTGTCAAGTGTATGTGGGCCCCTAGCTCCTATGCTTTTGAGGATCTGAGCAGATTTAAGCAGGTTTTGAACTTGTGCCCTTCAGGGAGTCTAGTCAGTGGAAGCTAGGTGTTTAGCACACTAGGCCATGTTATCATTACACTGTACAAAGATACAGCAAGTTATCATCTGTATCTGAATTGACTCCTCTGCATTTTAAATGGAGAAACCCAAAACTCCACTTAGAGCACCTAACAATATATCTAATTGCACATTTGTTTTCCAGATCCCTGAAATAATGTTCTTTTCTGCAAACTAGCTCTGCAACAGACAATAAAACAATTCCTGGGTAAACTTAAATCTAGGGTCGTGGATATGCACATGATTAAAATGCTGTCCCTATAGTAATTCTGTGTTTTGGAAATGTATCCCTCTGAAATTCCAGTCTTATAGACCTTCTTTATGAATAATGTTCAGCAGGATTTTTGCCTGAGTAAATGTGGCTAAATTGAACCCAAAGTTTCATTAAGTAAAACTGATTCTTACTTTTGTACAGATTAAGGGTATGTCTACACTACGAAATTAAGTTGATTTAATATACGTCGATTTTTTAGAAATCGATTTGATACAGTCGATTGGGTGTGTCCTCACTTAAGACCATTAAGTTGGCAGAGTGCTACCACAGTACCGAGGCTAGCTTTGACTTCTAGAGCATTGCACTGTGAGTAGCTATCCCACAGTTCCTGCAGTCTCCGCCACCCACTGGAGTTCTGGATTGAGCTCCCAATGCCTGATGGGGCAAAAACATTGTTGCAGGTAGTTCTGGGAACATGTCATCAGGCTCCCTCTTCCCCCCCCCACCCCCCCATGAAAGCAATGGCAAAAAATCGTTTCTTGCCTTTTTTCCTGGGTTACCCGTGCAGATGACATACCACAGCAAGCATGGAGCCTGCTCAGCTCACTGTCATCGTACGTCTCCTGGGTGCTGCTGGTAGACATGGTACTGCAGTGCTACACAGCAGCAGCTCCTTGCCTTTGCAAGTTAGCAAAGATAGCTAGCAGCCGTATTGTACCGTCTGCTGCTGTTTCCTGGTTCCTCCTGGCCAGCCTCAGTGAGGTCGGTCAGGGGCTCCTGGGCAGACATGGGTGCTCCTGGCCAGCCTCAGTGAGGTCAGTCGGGGGCTCCTGTGCAGACATGGGTGCTCCTGGTTGGCCTCGGTGAGGTTGGTCGGAGGCGCCTGGACATAAATGGGAGTGACTCCAGGTCATTCCCTTCTTTAAATTTTGTCTAATGGAGATTCTGTCCTGCCTGGAATATCAGGCAAGCCTACCAAAGAACCAGAGAGGTAAACGGCAGCTCTGGATCAGAGCCCCAGACCTCCTGCTTCCATGATGAGCTGCATGACATTCAAGGGGGTGCCCCTACAACTACCCCACCCCTGTGATTCCCTCCTCCCCCACTCCTCCCGGGCTACTGTGGCAGTTATCCCCCTATTCATGTGATGAATTAATAAAGAATGCATGAATTTGAGACAATGACTTATTGCCTCTGCAAGCGGAGACCAAAGTGGAGAGGGGAGGGCAGTTGGTTTACAGGGAAGTAGAGTGAACCAAGGGGGCGGGTTTTCATCAAGGAGAAACAAACAGAACTGTCACACTGTAGCCTGGCCAGTCATGAAACTGGTTTTCAAAGCTTCTCTGATGTGCAGTGCACCCTGCTGCGCTCTTCTAACCACCCTGGTGTCTGGCTGTGCTTAATCATTTTGTCTTTTAGAATGGAGTTCTGATAGCACAGATTCGTCTCCCCGTACAGCAATCAGATCCAGTACCTCCCATTCGGTTCATGCTGGAGCTCTTTTGCGATTCTGGGACTCCGTGGTCACCTGTGTTGATGAGCTCTGGATGGTTAGCTGTGCTGATCAGCTCACCATGATGGCCAAACAGGAAATGAAATTCAAAAGTTCACAGGGATTTTCCTGTCTACCTGGCCAGTGCATCTGAGTTGCTGTCCAGAGCGGTCACAATGGAGCACTCTGGGATAGCTCCCGGAGGCCAATACCGTCGAATTGCATCAACACTACCCTGAATTCGACCCAGCAGGGTCGATTTCAGCGCTAATCCCCTTGTCGGGGAGGAGTACAGAAATTGATTTCAAGAGCCCTTTAAGTCGACAAAAATGGCTTAGTCGTGTGGACGGGTGCAGGGTTAAATAGATCTAACGCTGCTAAATTCGACCTAAACTCGTAGTGTAGACCAGGGCTAATAGTGAAAATTCTGGAGATTTTTCATTTTTCTGTTGAGATCTGTTACTCACATTCTTTTTATTCAGATGATATAAAGCTGTTGACACATTTTTTTCCAATTGATCTCAGAATTGTTTGATGGCAACAGAGCACTGCATTCAAAATCAATGCAATAACTTCTCAAGGAAGTTGCAAGCTACTTCAATAAATGAGCAAAGGCAGAATTTTGCTATCCAGACACAGCATTTGATGAAAACCATAAAAATAACCTGACAAATTACAGAGGTAATCTCATTTAGTGTGGCTTTTAAAAATGTTAACAGTTGAAAGCAGATTCTTTGCTGCCACTAACAGCAATTTGTGGATAAAAAGCCAACAGGATTTTTAAAGATCTGTTTTTAATTGATCTAACATTTTGGTGTTGGTTTGCAGATTTGCCAGTGTGCATAATCTGTGTCTGTCTTAGGGGCTATGTCTGTCTCGTTTGTTTCGCTTCATTATGTAGCATAGGTTAGTTTTCTTTGCTCATAAGTAATTGCATGTAGATGCACCAACAATTAGTGTCCATGCGAGGGCACTGTAGCGCTGTCTATCTGACCTCTATTCATCTGCATGACCTTTCTTAGCGTTCTTGATCTGAACTCTAATAAGAGTTTACATTTCCATGTCCCTGCTAGATCTGGGGCTCTAGTAGGTGAGTCCAGTACTACATATTTTTTTCTTTCTCAGATATTACATTGTCTATTTATACTGTTTGTTTTTGTAGCCCATGATGTAATATTACAAAATTTCAGCCATGTGCATCACACGTGCGAGGCCAAATGCAGCTGGTTTGTGTGGCGTGGCTGATGTAATGTCAAAAAATTTCATATTATATTTAAAATGACACCTGTAAAAATAATCCTCAATTTGTAATTTAAATCCTGTAATACTCAATTATGTGAGCTGACAGGAAGTGTCCCAGTGGTTTTGGAAAATAACATTCTTTTATTCATCGACCCTTTGATGCATTTTTAAACAGTCATAATGGAAGTTCAGATCATGACCCTCTGCTTGGAGAGAACAAAGCCAGGGAGGAATAGAAGTTCCTCCTACAACAAGGTAATGCCATCTCTCCACACATATTTTTGCTTTCCTAGAGTAACGTCAGCTCTGCACTCCTGATCATTCTTCAAGCCAAGGAGAGCTGAACTCTGTAGATCTAGCCTTGGTTTTAATTGTGTGCTGTGCATATGGTAGCACATGCACATCATCTGTAAATATATATCCTGATTTACTGCAAGGGAAAGACTTCCAGGGTTTTTCTATCATTCACATCAGTAGCAATCAGATTCTATTAATGTGGAAGTGACTATTGTGACTTGGCCATTGAAAAAGCTCAGAAGTCTTCCAGATGCAGATATCAGCTTTGGAAATCTGTGGAACTATTCCTTAAGTATGTCTCTTTTTTTTGTGGGGGTAAGAGGAAGCAAGACATAGGATGTCTGTAGGTCATGAATGTGATAGACCTGGGATTTCTCCAATTGTAAATTACACTCCATTCCCAAATTCCATGGCATTTCCCTGCATCTAAGAGGTTTTAAAAAGTTCTGTCATTCCCTCTGACTTACTTAAAAAGAAACAAACAACAAAAAACTTGTACCTGTTATTAGCATCTCACTTTGACCTAAATCTGAGATTTCTCATATTTGCATACTCAATATACAGTTCCTGAATGTTTCATTTGACTTCTAGAGAATTCTGTTTTGTGCCATTTAAATAAACTCTGTTCTTTCCATGCAACCCATGTAACCTGAGACCACGCAATAAATGCTAATAAGTTTCCTGAAGAGTAGTGCTCTTTAGACAGCTTATTTTTCATCCCTCCTTTCATGTGTGCCCTTATGGATGACTCAGTCGGTAACACAAGTGTTCTTAAAGAAGATAAAATGTAAAGAAAAGTGAAAGATGCTGGGCAGATAAGGAAGGACACAGGAAATGCTTCCGAAATAATATTTTTTTTCTCCAAGTTGCACCCTTTAAGCTTGTTTCCAGTCTGTTGTTCTTTGTAGGCAAAAGAAGAAAAATAACTATTAAATGATTAGCAACAACAAACGAACGGTCAGATCTACTGTAAAGCATTCACCCAAGCTTTGTCTTTACTATAACTATCTTATGTCAATAGTAGGGGAAAGTTTGGTTTGTATTGATACAAATATTTGTCTATGCCTTGTAGGGGAAATTTGGCCAGCCAGCAGCATACCAGCTGTCAATGAAGACATCATTATGTTGGGAATGGGGGCTTGGCATCATTTGTGGAAAGGGCCTTGAGCAGACAGGGCTGTATTTGCACCAGTGGCTCTGGCAGATATGGACAGGTTTTGTAGGATGAGCCAAGAGATCATGACGTGTGAGATCACGTGGATCTAGTGGAATGAAGAAAGGGTTCACAGAAATTGTGTCCTGCTTTCCAGTACAAGGTAGAAGAACAAGCTATGGAAGTCGTGTAGGGTTGTCTCTACCCCTTTTGTGAGATACATGACCAGACCTTATGTAGGTCTTACATACAGGGTCTGTTTTCTTCTATGTTGCTCTGGCAGAAATATGCATGTTCGTGCTGCTCCCTATATTCTCATCTTCTTGTGCCTTGTGTGGGATGTAGAGGCCAAAATGGTAGCCCTCTATTTGTGGGCTATGGCTGTAGAGATAAAAGGTTGTTCTCCATATTGAAAGGTGGGAGCCCGAGCTGCAGGCTGCAGTGGAAATTGGACTCAGGTTTCTGTCATGTGGTCTTTACAGAAAAATAACATAGTTGATTAATTATGATTATTGTGTTTATTGTGGTAGCGATTAGGTGCAAACAAAATGGAAGCTGCATTGTGATAGACACTGTACAGACACTGAGCAGTAGACAGTCCCTGCCCTAAAAATCTTACAGATCTTGTTGCTTTAATCAATGTGAAGAACAACATTGCTGGACCTTTTATACCCCCTCCTCACCCCCACTTCATAAAAGAGGAAAAAATTCTTTCTGCAGACTGCTTGCCTTGCACATAAGACAACAGGAAAGGGAGTGTTTAGTTTTTAAAGGTTTGTTTTGGTCTTACATTTTGAAAGAGCTGATCACTTCACAATCCCGAGACAATATTGCCACACGTCATATGCTAGTTACAAACATGCCAAGAAAATGGGAAGCTGCAAAGACCTGTATTTTTGTATTGTTTCTGTGGTCCAAATGCATATGTGGATATAAAGAAAGAGAAAGAGATCTTAGAGTCACTGTGGATAGTTCTCTGAAAAAATCTGCTCAATATGCAGTGGCAGTCAGAAAAGCTAACACTGTATTAGGAACCATTAGGACAGGGATAGACAAGACAGGAAATATCATAATGCCACCATGTGTACATTCATGTCATGCCCATACCTTGAATACTGCATGCAGTTCTGATCGCCTCATCTCAAAAAAGATTTATTAGTATTGGAAGAAGTACAGAGAAGGGCAACAAAAATGATCTGTTGGAACAGTTTCGCTAGGAGGAGAAATTTAAAAGACCGGGAGTATTCAGCTTAGAAAAGAGATGACGAAAAGGTGATCTGATAGAGGACTATAAAATCATCAGTGATGTGAAGAAAGTGAATAAGGAAGTGTTATTTACCCCTTCACATAACACAAGAGCTTGCCCAGTGAAAGGAATAGGCTGCAGGTTTAAAAGAAGCATAAGGATGTACTACTTCGTCAACCTGTGGAACTCATTGGCCTTCATAACATCCCATGGCAAAAGTATAATTGGGTTAAAAAAGAATTGAATAAGCTCCTGGAGGATAGGTCCATCAATGGCTATTAGCCAAGATGGTCAGGGATAC
Organism: Gopherus flavomarginatus; assembly: GCF_025201925.1. Taxonomy (NCBI): domain Eukaryota; kingdom Metazoa; phylum Chordata; order Testudines; family Testudinidae; genus Gopherus; species Gopherus flavomarginatus. The sequence continues at coordinate 195,655,078 of NC_066620.1, read as the reverse complement.
AACCACATGGTCTGGGTGTCCCTAAGCCTTTGACTGCTGGAAGCTGGGACTGGATGACAGGGAATGGATCACTTGATAATTGCCCTGTTCTGTTCATTCGCTCTGAAGCAGCTGGCACCAGCCACTGTCAGAAGACAGGATATTGAGCTAGATGGACCATTGGTCTGACCCAGTGTGTCCATTTTTATGTTCTTATTAAAAATCATATAAACTCCATTGTCTCCTTCCTCTCCCCCTCTGTCTGTTGCTTGTCTTCTTTGATTGTAATCTCTTTGGGGCAGGGACCACATCTATCACTAGAGCCCTGGTCTTGCCATCGTTTGTGTGCATAAAGACTGCTGTGTCCAGGTGGAGCCAGGTTATGCCAGTGATACGAAGTAAAATGCAGGGACTGCAACTGATGGCCTTCCATGGGCCATGCAAGATTGGGAACGTTCCTTGCACATATCATCCCACTTTTCACTCACCTTATGGCATGTCCCAATATAGCCCAGGATGTGTTTCCAGCTCTGTTTGATGGCAATGTTTGTTTCTTAGCACTGGGAGTAGAGCAGGTGGGTCCTCAGGAGGTTGAATTGAACCATGCCTTGCATTTAGCTATGAGATCAGCATTGTGTTTTGAACTAGGCAAGATAGCTGTCAGCTCTGCCTGCTGAAGCCTGTGCACCTGCGTGGTGTCCATAGCTAGCTGGTCAACTACTCATAGATGCAAGTTGTATTTGTGATTTCAACATCAGTAGCTGACACTACATTTTCTCAAGATTTCCAGGAGAAAAAAAACGTCTGTCCAGAGTATAGAATTATTCTTGCACCATAAAGTCATATTGAATATACAGGGGTTCTTTATGTTCCTCCTTTAACACAAGTTTATGTTTTTCAGACCTTAGAGCTGCAGGTCATTCTTTACATTTACTATTGAGAGCAGATGTGCTCACTCCCTATCGTATTCTACTAAAAATGGCTGGGTCACAAGAGGTCAAATGCCAAATGCCTTTCAATCTCCATTATTATTTCCTCCACTCAATTGCCACAGCAGGAAGACCATAGTCATTAATGTAAACCTTCAAAATGCTCAAATATATTATTGCTCAAAACCATTCTTTATCCTTGCACTCCAGACTGCCTGTTCCCACATCCTGTAATCCTCTCCACTACGCATATTTGTGCCCTCGGTAGTAAGTTTCAGGGACATCTTACCATTATTATTGTCTGTGTTGTTGTAGCTTCTAAGGTACCTGGTCAGGGACCAGAACCTCATTGTACTAGGCATTGCAAAAACAGAACAAACACAAGGTCTATGCCCCAAGGAGCTTACAATCTAAGTATAAGACAAGAGACGAAAGATGAATCAGATAGATGGGGGAGTATAAAGAAACAATGAGGTAATATTGGCCAGCAGGATAGGCTGTGGTCTCAACATTCTGCAGCCTAATCATTGACAAGTTTTCTGTAGGCTTCACGGCCTGTGCGGTTCTGTGGCAGCCTCAATGGAAAACCAGAAGAGTTTGATTTCAAGGCTGGAAAAGGCTCTCTGAATTGCGTGCGTACCCTTGGAAGTGGGATTGTTAAGGAGCATGTGATTAATGCACTCAGTCCTACTGGAAGTAAACACTGACCGCTAATTCATATTCCCATCCATCATCTCTGTTGATGCAATAACTCATGGGTGCAGCTTTCATTTTTGCACGCAACATTTGCAAAAACAATTCGTATATGACTTCCAAAATAATGAGCTGTTTAAAAAAATGATTGTTCTGTAACTGCATGTAATGCTTTAGAGGATTATTGATTTTTTTTTCATGCTCAACAGGTGGAAATTCGATATCTGTCTCAATTTAGATCAACTATTCAACACACGTTATTTCAGAGGGAGAGGAGGAGAGAATATTGTTTTTTGCTGCTGATACCTAATGAGTAGTCAGGCACCATATTCCAAAGACAAGAGATGGGAAGTGTAGCTGAGAAAATTTAATTAATAGATTATATTCATCACCAATGAAGGGAATATTTTGCCCTTCAGTCATGCTTTAGGACTCTGGGAGTGTAGCAAACTCAGACCATTTCATTTTATTTCAGTGTATTCACTTGAGTTTCCAAATAAAACAGAAACTAGGCACAGTAAACACCCTGAAAACATTTCCAGCCTGGAAAGATGATGTGGGTACCAGCTCCATTGTGCAGGAGCTGAACAGGAGGCTTCTAGTATGTAAGGACACTAATAGTCTTGCAGACAGGTTGCCAGCTGGGTGTAGTGTCTTTGGCATGAGGTCAGCCTTGTATACTTCACTCCAGATCAGTGTTTTTGGGGGGGCTGGTGGAAAGCACCTCTACAGAGAAAAGATGTCAAGTCCAAAGCTATCAAAATCAGCACTTGCCACTTCATCCCTTCCTCTAAGTATTAAACTCACATAGTGCACTACTTTTTCAGTGATATGAGCCCTGGTGGGAAAAGTGGTGAGTTTACATAGTGTTGACAGAATGGTTAAAATTACACTCTGAAAATACAATAGCATAGGAAGAGTTCTTCAGGTTTAAAGATACAAAGTTTATTCAGGTAGGAAGCGTAATTGAGTGATTAAAGTAAATATAGTTTCAGAGATCCCTAGTTTCCAAAGTCAGAAGGGATACTGTGATCATCTAGCCTACAGCCTGTGTTACACAGGTCAGAGCTTTCCCAAAATCATTCCTGAAGCATATATAAAATCTTGATTTTAAAAACTGTCGATGATGGAGAATCCATCGTGACTCTGTAAATTGTTCCAAAGGTTAGTTATTCTCACCATTAAGAAATTACACCTTGTTTTCAGTCTGAATTTGTCTAGCTTCAGCTTTCTGCCATTGGATCCTGTTATACCTTCCCCCTAGATTGAAGAGCCCATTATTAAATATTTGTTCCCCAGTTAGGTATATATAGACTAATCAAGTCACCCTTGAACCGTCTCTTTGTTAAACTAAATAAATAGATTAAAGGATCTCAATCACTATAACACATGTTTTCTAATCCTTTAATCGTTCTTGTGGGCTCTTCTATGAACTCTCTCTAATTTATCAACATCCTCTCTCTGAGCCGAAAGACCAGGTCCTCAGCTGGTGTAAATTACCATCGCTCCATTACACCAGCTGAAGATCTGGCATATATACTTTATCTATGTGCACAATTTAATTTGGGCCAAATTCTGTCTTTCTATGCACAGACCTTCCACTGCAGCCAATAATGGGAGTCACGTGAATGGATCTGTGGCACTATGTAGCCTGTGTTCTGTCAGGGCCTACAGAAAGAGGATATCCTGTTGCTGCAGGTAGAATTCCAAACTCCAGTCAGTGTCAGCTCCTGCTCAGCCATGTGTTCTTTTTAAAAACGTATATGTGACTTTCCAGGGTAAGCGAATAGGAAAACATTTCAACAGGAGGTTCATTTCTTTGATATATAGAGGACTATCTAGGGAGAAATCTGAGATATACATTATACACACACAAATCTGGGATGTCATTTCAGTTACAGCAACACAGAAGAATTTTAAACTATAGTTCAATGACGGAAATGCTAGAGTACGATGCTAAGATTTTGCAGATGATACAAAACTACTCAAGATAGTTAAGTCGAAAGCAGACTGCAAAGAGTTACAAAGTGACCTCCAAACTGGGTGACTGGGCAACAAAATGGCAGATGAAATTCAGTGCTGATAAATGCAAAGTAATGCACATTGGAAAACATAATTTCAATTATATATATATATAAAATAATGGGGAATAATTAGCTGTTACCTCTCGAGAGATCTTAGAGTCATTATGGATAGTTCTCAGAAAACATCCGCTCAATGTGCAGCAGCAGTCAAAAAAGCTAACAGAATGCTGGGAATCATTAAGAAAGGGATAGACAATAAAACAGAAAATATTATATTACCTCTATATAAATCCACGGTATGCCCACATCTTGAATACTGCGTGTAGATATGGTTGCCCCATCTCACAAACGATCTATTGGAATTAGAAAAAGTTCAGGAAAGGGCAACAAAAATTATTAGAGGTATGGAACGGCTTCTGTATGAGCAGAGATTAATAAGGTTGGGACTTGTAAAAGGGATGATTAAGGGGTTCTATTCTCAGAACACAAAAACTAGGGATTCACTAAATGAAATTAATAGACAGCAGGTTTAAAACAAACAAAAGGAAGTATTTCTTCACATAATGCATGATCAGCCTGTGGAACTCTTTGCCAGAGAAGTTGTGAATGCCAAGAGTATAACAGAGTTCAAAAAGAACTAGATAAATTCATGGAGGATAGGTCCATCAATGGTTATTAGTCAGGATGGGCAGGTATGGTGTCCCTAGCATCTGTTTGCCAGAAGCTGGGAAAGGGCAACAGGGGATGATGATTACCTGTTCTGTTCATTCCCTCTGGGGCACCTGGCATTGGCCACCATTGGAAGACAGGATACTGAGCTAGATGGACTTTTGGTCTGATCCAATATGGCTGTGCTTATGTTCTTATAATCTGTATTCTATGAGATAGTCATAAAATAATTGTCCCTTCCTTTGGTGAGTACTATACATTGAGACACATAGGGACGGGGTGGCTCTAGGCATTTTGTCGCCCCACGCATGGCAGGCAGGCTGCCTTCAGCAGTTTGCCTGCCGCGGGACCAGCGGACCATCCACAGGCACGTCTGCGGGAGGTCTGCTGAAGCCACAGGACCAGCGGACCCTCCGCAGGCAAGCCGCCGAAGGCAGCCTGCTTGCCGCCCTCGTGGCGCCGGCAGAGCTCCCCCCGCGGCTTGCCGCCCCAAGCACGCTCTTGGCGTGCTGGGGGCTGGAGCCGTCCCAGAATAGGGATATATGTTTATGGTAATGTGGAGGGTTTCAGTTTGCTGTTAAGTCCAAAAAAATTGAAAAATTATTTTTGTTTAGATTTTGTGCATTTAAATTTTTTTTTTTTAAATAGAGCCAGTTTGAACTAAAATATCAAAACATTTCTTTTAGAAAATGTCCATATGAACCATTTCTAGTTTTTAGATCCCTCCCCCTCAATAAATGAATAATTCAATGAAACCAACACGAATTCATAAAATGTTTTGGTGTCACTGAATCTGCATTTTTGCCACAAATAGTTTGGTTGAACATTTTTGCCCATTTCTAAGCACAGTGACCACAGTAGCACTCATGAACAGAAAAAGTCCACAGCACTGGCACCACTGCAAAGAGAGCATGGCCTTAGTTCCTCTCACTCATGGAACAATCAAGTGCAAAGGAGAGCAAATTGTCTTTATTTGTATCTTGTACAGCACAGAGCACATTGTGCTTTTTAACTAATAACACTGCTGTAAAGAACAGTAGACCTAATTGAAAAAAGAATATCAGTAGAAATTTTTGAAAAAAGAATTGTTGTTGAAATTTTCCATGACAAGTTTTGGCTTTTCAGCACAAAATAAAAAATGAACATTCTGGTTGGAAATGCCACCACAGTGCATCATGGGAGTTGTCATTCTGGTGTCTCATACCTCCATTTTCCTCCGTGGGATTGTCTCCCTGGCAGGACTACATTTCTCTTAATGCACTAGTCTCCCCTCTTGCAGAGTAGCCACAGTGTATCATGGGACTCCCATGACCAAGGTACATTCATGGGAGATGTAGTCTGGCTGGGCAGCCCAACTCAAAGAAGAGAATAGAGGTATGAGACAGCCAAACACCAACTCACACAAGGCACTGCCACAGTATTTCTGAATTTAAATGTTCTGTTTTTGACTCAAAGTTTTCTACCAAAAGGAGACACGTCTTGCAAAAAAAATTGTTTGATAAAAATTCCAATTTTCTGTTGGAAAAACTGTTTTTAATGGAAAATTTTTGGCCAGCCCTACTGAACAGTTTTCAATTGTGTGAGAGAAATGACTCTATAGAAGACTGATTTGATAGACTCCCAGGGCAGCATCATGAACTCCAGGTTGCTCAAAAATCTCTGGAGTTGTGGCTTAAATTACATATGCAACATCTTCACGGATCTGTTACAAGATGATGATAGGGCAATAAAATATTGGTCTTCTGTGCCATTGATGCCAGTGAGAATTCTGCTGGAGGCAGAACAGAGAGAGGCTGTCAATGGACGTTCCATAGATGAATAAGGCAATTTCAGTTAAGGTATAGTTTTATGCCTAGGCTACTGAATCTTTTGTGTCTCCTGCTATCTTAATTAATCAGCCTCAGTTTCTTTTATACTTACAATGTCATATGTGTGCATACTGATGTATAGGTCCCATTTTCCACTCTAAAGGAAAGGGACTGTTCACTCGCATAGGTTAATGCTACTGCAGGTCTCAGTAAGGTGAAAGGTCCTTGCTCCCCGAGAGGATTGACACATTATGATGGCTTCATTTGAGTAAAAGAGGATGTTGATCATTAGTTATGACCCAAATTTCTTTTTTTCTGGCAATCATTCAAAGTGTTCCCAGATGCCCATGGGGCCGTTTGTTACCTGCAAATAAAACATACCTTTATAACAAGGACATTAATGTTAATGAGTAATATCAAAATGCACCATGTGCCTGTCCCAGACCTTTTTCCATTTTGATGGATTGAATGATGGAAGGGAAACATATGCTTTCCAGATTGAACCCAAAGAGTCCATGCTCCTTCAAGCTGCAGCCAAACAGAGAATAAATTGCATAGTATTTGTCATCCACTTGGGATTAATTATTGAGGTTTAGAGGTAAGTAGCTACACCGAAGGTTACCAATTTTGTTCTTGAATACACGGTTAAGAGCATTGAGGGAGCTAAGACGAGAGAATGGGCCAAACACAAATAACTTGGATATTTTTGTCCAGTGAAAACTGGGCAACAATATGTGAGGTCAAATGTTCAGTTCAGAAAATAATATGCATATGCTCTTTTGTTGATGCTTAGTACAATTGTATTAAGAATGGGTACGCCCAGCAGGTTAACATTAAAGAGCACTGACAGATCAACAGGAAAAGTCTTTGGTTTTTTAATAGTTAGTGCTATAGTTGACCCGTAGCTGGTACTGACTTGGAAAAAATGAGTATTGTTCCCTGAAGGACTCCTGTCAGCCTTGAGCTCTAAACCTATAAGAAAGGAATCTTCCATCTGTCATACAGGACAGAGTTAGGATGCTGGTCCCTAGAGTCCTTTGATTATGTGATGATATTTTAAGGAAATTAGCTGATGCTTGCAATAGGGAAATAACTTGCTTTGAGTTTGAAAATCAGTCAGGTTTTTGTTTCACGAAACACGCATCTGAGCGGGAAACTGAAAAAGATAAGGTCAAGGGGGGGAGGGTTGCATCAGGAGTGACGGTGAGGGCGTGATGGCTTAAAATATAGTCAGATTTAGATAGATTTTTTTTAGTTTAAATTGGGCATTTGAAAAATTAGTTAACTCTAATATTGGCTAATATTATGTCACAAAACAAAATAACCCCAGAAAAAAATGCTTTGATTCTATAATCCTTGATCCATATTGGTGTGCTAGGTAGGGTCAACTGGAGTGGTGTGATGTCACATAGGAGCAAGGCCGGCTCTCCTGTTTTCGCTGCCCCAAGCAGCACGCTGAATTGCCGCCGCGGATGGCGGGGGAAGTCTATGTGCTGTTAGGGTGGCATGCGTGTGACTCTACTTTCCCCTCGGCCCCGACCTGCTCCTGCCACCCACGCGCCCCCGCTCTCCTAGGCTGGTGACGCGCGGATCCCAGCACAAGCCACTGACCTGCCAGGACCGAGCTCAAGCTCCCCGCTACAAACTCTCAGAAACCCCCCACCCCACCCACTCGGTGCTGTTGGAACTCGTCCGACCGGTGCACCTGGCCACAGGAGGAACATTCCAGCTTCAGGAAGGGCCGGCCTGGAATGGGGCAGGGAGTGGTACCCGGCCCCCAGGGGGAGCTACACAGGGGTAACACATGTCCCCCATCCCTCCCCCCATCAGGCTCAGGCCACCCAAGGAGATGCCTCTCCCTTCAACTGCGCCTGGGCCAGGCTGCTGCCCCAGCCGGCCACCCACAGGCGCTGCCTGAGTTACACGGGGACCTCGGCAGTCTCCCGACTGAGCTGCGGCCCAGCGCTCCTATCTCCATGGGCTCTGCTCGGCCCACTGGGGACGGCTCGGGAGGAACTGGCTCTGAACATTGCCCCAGACCCCACTGGGCTGAATGCTTGCAACTGGCTATGGCACGGGTATTGTGCTAGGCTCTGCAGCCTCCACTGCTGTCTGCCAGGGCTGTCTCTACTGTTTTTGCCCCCAAGCAGTGCGCCGAATTGCTGCCGCGGATGACGGGGGCAGTCCGTCCACCGTTAGGGCAGCATGCGCGTTTCTGCAGCAGCGGCAATTCGGCAGCAGCTTCTGTCTGCAGACGGAAGACAGAAGCTGTGCCGCCATGGACAGCTAAACATAGAAGCTACTGCTGAATTGCTGTGGCCGCAGAAACACACATGCCGCCCTAACGGCACACGGACTCCCCCCGCTTTCCGCGGCGGCAATTCGGTGTGCTGCTTGGGGGCAAAAACACAGGGACTGCCGCCCCTTGTAGATTGCCACCCCAAGCACCTGCTTGGGATGCTGGTGCCTGGAGCCGGCCCTGCAATGGGGTCAATACAGGGTCTCTAATCTGATTGGGTGTTTAGAGTCTAATCCTGCCACCCCTACTCATATTAGTAGTATTTACACAGATAGTCTATTGAAGTCAGTAAGGCTACTTGTTTAGGATTCCCAGATGGAGCCACTAGCTGGAGCCCCTTCTGTTGTTGTGTGTATCCTATGAGCACTTGTGACTTTTGTGTGGAGTCTGAAGAGGAACAAAGTTTTGTTTTTGTTTGTTTTTTTTTGTTTTTTTTTCCTGTTTAATGTGTAGGTTCACTCTTGGGTAGTAATACAGTATGGTGTTTTACATTCTAATTTAGTGTGAGGATATTTGATACTGATGATAATTTACTCATTGAATTGAAGTTACTATTAATTGATTATTCAGTTAACTTTTCTGTGATCCCTTTAATGCATTTGTCCTGTCTGATTCATTATACTTTTGTATTGAAAAGACAGCAGAATACAAATCACATGTCTCCTGTGCCACCCTTGACTTTTAAATCAATGGCATTGTGGAGAGCTGCAATCATTGTCAAGAGTCTCTTTTTTTTTGTTCAGGTGTCAGATCTGATTGGTGCTGTTTCTGCCTTTCCTGCATCATTTAAGGTCAAACATCTCCATGGAGATAACAACTTAAATTGAACTCCCTTAAGGCTTATTTTATGGATTCAAATTCAGCAGAATTTGCTTGAAGGGGTGTCTTTGGGAAATGTACAATAAGCACACACTCGTGCTGCCCTGAAAAGTAAACTTCCCAGGCTGCAATCAGAACTTAAATTTCAACCATTACCTTTTTTTTTTCAGTCAAATTGCAGGTGAACTGAGTTCGCTGTCTCCACAGAAAGAGAGGAACATATAATAGAGCTATTGAAGCCTGTTAACTCTATCTTTTCTCTACATTTAAAGCTTAAAAAAAAATCAAAGCTTAAAAAATATCAATGGCTGTAAAGAAAATAGCAGACCAGATTGGCAACTGGCATCATTTTATTCTCCAGATCCTTAGCTGCACATCAGTGGAGTTATGCTAATCTACACCAGCTGGCCCAGTAATAATATATTTACTGGGACTGAGTCCTAGAAAATTCATTGAACATGAATAAATATAAAAAAGTTGGTTTTTAGTCTCAAAAAGGGAATTTCTTTTCAATTAATTTCTTCCTCTATAGCTGGGTTTTGGAAGTCATGAAACTTGTAGAGTAATAATATATATATTTTTCTTAGCCCAATAAAAGGATCACATGTGCTAATATGTTTGTACTTTCTCTACAGTACTTCACTGGTACTAGAGATGTGATGAATAAGCCACTGGAGATTTGCTTAGAATCTCCAGGTACAAGAGACTCATGCCAGCTTGTCTGATGCATTCACATTTGCCTATCCTGCTTCTTACTGTATTTACTCACAAAGATTTGAGTCACTGCAGGTGCAGATGTGCTCACCATTAGTAGCAGAATATGAGCACGGACAGTATGTTGCATAGACTGTATCAACAATCTTTGATACCATTGGCCAATAAGTGGTTGACTCAGTTGAGGCAATGGACAGGACTAGAGAAGGGGTTTGCTTCTTCCTCTTTGAGAAAACCCAGAGGGCTGCATTCAGTAACTTCCCTTCTACCCCAGAGGCTCCTACATTCAGGGCCGACGCTATCATTTAGGCAGCCTAGGCAATCGCCTAGGGTGCCAGGATTATTTGGGGGGCGGCATTTTGCTGGGGCTCGGCAGGCAGCTCCAGTTGACCTGCCGCAGGCACCCCTGCGGAAGGTCCGCTCATCCGCAGCTCCGGTGGAGCTGCCGCAGTCATGCCTTTGGACGGTCGGCTGCTCACACGGCCCTCCACAGGAATGACTGCGGCAGCTCCACCGGAGCCACGGGATCAGCTCTGGGGGCGGCGAAATGTCTGTGCGCCTAGGGCGCGAGAAACCTTAGCGCCGGTCCTGCCTACTTTATGCTATTACAATTAGAGCTGTGTGAATAATAGTTTTTTTTCCTGGTGATTGTGAAAAATTAAAAAAGATAGTTTCAGAGCAAACTAAAAATGACATTTTTGGTGAATTGAAAAGTTAAAAAAGCATATTGCAGTAGGTGGAACAAAATGTTTGCTGCTTTGACACTTTGAAACCAAAACATTTAGACTTCAATCATTGAATTTTTATTTTTATTTTTTTGATTTTTAAAAAAAATATAATTAAGGATAATTCAAAAGAAAGTAATTTTGAACAGAAAAACTAAAATGTTTCATTTGGAAAATGTCAAAGTAAAATTTTATGATTATTTTCAGGAATTTTGTTAGGATTTTTTTAAGCATAACTGACAGAAATTCACAATATTTTGGTGTCGACAAATCTGCATTTTTTGCCAAAAAAGTTTCAGCTGAAATATTTCACCAAGCTGAAATTACAAACTGTGGTCAGTAAAATGTTTCCCTGCAAAGGTGTTATAACATCAAGGGTCTCTTGAAAGGAATCTAAAGCATTGCCACTATTGAAGAGGGCTGCCATTCTTTCTCTTGACTTGCTATAATAAAATAATAATTAGAAGCATATTTGCAAGAAAACATCCAACAATTTTTGGGAATCTCTGAGAAGAAAGCTCAATGGTGTTGGAGCCAAATTTACCCAGTGATAAGAATATGATATATCCTAAAATCAAAATGCATCGTGGCAAAAAGAAACTTGTGATGCAACATTATCCAAGTTAAGGTTCTTATCTATCCTGTTTCCAGTGAGTAGTTTTAGATTTTCACAACCTGTCCTCTGGGCATGGGCACTGACACCCTGGATACTCTTGGGCTCAACCACCCACCAAAAAAAGTGGGGAGGATGCTCAGCACCCAGGGCTGGATTAATCTTTTGTGGGCCGCCATGCTCAGACCATGGTTTCGCTCCCTGCTGTGCCCACACCTGCTGTGCCCACACTCCACCCCTGCTCTGCAACGAAGACCCACCCCTGCTCAGCCTCTTCCCCTGAGGCCCCTCCCACTTCTCCCATGAAATGGGGGGAGAAGTGGGCAGAGAGGAGGACTGACCTACAAAAGTCAGCACCTCTGCCTCTGGGTTCCAGGATGCCAAAATAGCACCTTTTCAGTCTTTACTGTCACCAAGTTCTATGGCAGGAGTGAGGTGCCCCCAAACAGCGGATATGTTCAGCCACTCGTTCCCACAAAACACATTTTTCTTTTATGAGGTGGAATCTGCAACATACTGACTGGCCACAATGCCATGACTCTCTGCTAACAGAACTTAACCCTACTCAAGTATGGGTGATCATACTACCCTTTCTTGGCTGGTCTGCAAAGGACATTTCTTTTGTTTCAGATGTTAGGGACTACAGATGCATGAATTATTCACAATGACTAATTTATTTCATGAATTTTGCCTCTTTCACTGTCCATCTTCAGGTCATGAGTTCTCTCAAATGTCTGTGTGTAATTTGAGCTGTGTTGGTTAGCTTTGATTGAGCACATAAATACATCTCACGTTTCTAATTCCTGACTGGATAAGTAATTTCATAAGGACTTTCATTTAATTTCAATACAATCCTACTGAAGTCACCCTTGTAAAATTCCACTGGACTCTTCCAGAACAGAAGAGGTTCTGATATAGTTTGATAATCACCTTAGTTTATGGGTGCCAAAGGTGAGCTGAAGTGACACTGCTGGAAGTTGGGAGAGATTTCACAGCTGTCACAGTTTACATCAGCATCAGTGAGATCAGAACATGACCCAGATGTTGAGACTCGCTTACCACTAAGAAGAATGGTGAAGCAAAGGAGGTTCTCAGTCTTATTACATTTGTAAGCAGGTCTGAATAAATTCTTCCCTGACAGCTAGCTGGGAGGTGGAGAGGCTTTAGGTGTGTTCATGTAAATACAGTTCGCTCCTGCTCTGCTTAGATATCCAGTGGATAGAGCGGTGTCAAAGTAATCAGCTTTAGCTGGTTTTGAGTTACAAATCACTTTAGTACTGAATGCAGAGTGAAATGCTGTTACCAATGTTGTTGTTACTGTATGGATAAAGGGGAGCAGAACTGTGCTTAACCTGTCCCAGATGAGGGGGTCATCCTCAGGTGAAAGGACCTCATTAAGCCAGGGGCTTGAATGCCAGAGCCCCATGAAAGTAAGAAGAGTGGAGACAAGTGTCCCAGCCAGGAGGTTGTGGCCCCTCCCCAAAGGTTCCCGCCAGACTGGTTTAACCCGTTCCTCCCTACTGTTCAAAGAGAGAGCTAAATGGGCTTCATTAGACTCATAGACTCTAGGACTGGAAGGGACCTCGAGAGGTCATTGAGTCCAGTCCCCTGCCCTCATGGCAGGACCAAATACTGTCTAGACCATCCCTAATAGACATTTATCTAACCTACTCTTAAATATCTCCAGAGATGGAGATTCCACAACTTCCCTAGGCAATCTATTCCAGTGTTTAACTACCCTGACAGTTAGGAACTTTTTCCTAATGTCCAACCTAAATCTCCCTTGCTGCAGTTTAAGCCCATTGCTTCTTGTTCTATCATTGGAGGCTAAGGTGAACAAGTTTTCTCCCTCCTCCTGATGACACCCTTTTAGATACCTGAAAACTGCTATCATGTCCCCTCTCAGTCTTCTCTTTTCCAAACTAAACAAACCCAATTCCTTCAGCCTTCCTTCATAGGTCATGTTCTCAAGACCTTTAATCATTCTTGTTGCTCTTCTCTGGACCCTCTCCAATTTCTCCACATCTTTCTTGAAATGCAGTGCCCAGAACTGGACACAATACTCCAGTTGAGGCCTAACCAGTGCAGAGTAAAGCGGAAGAATGACTTCTCGTGTCTTGTTTACAACACACCTGTTAATGCATCCCAGAATCATGTTTGCTTTTTTTGCAACAGTATTACACTGTTGACTCATATTAAGCTTGTGGTCTACTATGACCCCTAGATCTCTTTCTGCCATACTCCTTCCTAGACAGTCTCTTCCCATTCTGCATGTGTGAAACTGATTGTTCCTTCCTAGGTAGCCTCTTCATTATTTTTAATGTCAATCAGAGCTAAATCAGTTGTGGAGGTACTATGTTTCTGCCCAAAGCTGAAGATCACTGAGAGCTGAAATCACTTGAGATGGGGCAGTGTTTCTGCACAGCCTGCAAAGAGCTGAAAATTACTAAGAGACTGATGTGCAGAGATCACAGCAGAGAGGCAGGGGGCAGCAGAAGGTGACTGACAGCTGGCAAACAAGTGGCTGGTAAGGTGATGAGCAGAATGAGTGGCTGGCGGGGTGGCCGAGGAGCAGCGAGCGGCTGGCAGGGCACCTGGCAGAGAGGCACAGCAAGCGGCTGATGGGGTGGCTGGTGGAGAGGTGCAGTGAGAGGCCGACAGGGCAACTGGCAGAGAGGCGCAGCGAGTGCCCAAGCAGCGGAGTGAGTAAGGTGCCTTACCTCCATCCAGGGTGGGAGGTGAACTCTGCAGATTCACCTCTGAACTCAGGGTCTGCACTAACCAAGGACAACAACTGTGAGTGGGCTGCAGAGAAGGGATGGGCACACTAAAGGGACTTCTGGGTTGTTGGACTTAAGACCCTGAGGGGAAATGGACACTGTCCAACTTACTTGGGGGTGGGTCTTTTGCTCATGGTTTATGTTTATGAACCTTGTTTGCGGTGTTTTCCCAAATTAACACTGAGTTACTTCCCTCCTTTTATTAAAAGTTTCTTTTCTACACTCGGACTCTGTCCTTGCAAGTGAAAGCATTGCCTCTCAGAGGCCATGAGTGGTGGTGTGTAATTTTCCCAGGTTACTGGGTGGGGGCTCAAGCCAGTTCTTTGTTGTATCAATGAAAAGGAACCCCTAGATATTGAATCCGTCCCTTGTTGCTGCTGGCTCCACCTGGCGGAAGGGTTACACGTGGGAGAATCTGAAGTGATTGTGTGTTTTGTGAGGAACATTTAGCAGAGTAGCTGCAATAGACCTGGCAGAAAAGGCTGGAGCATATATTTAACCCTGTATATATTGTGCAGCAAACGGTTTTTGTGGGAACAAGAAAGCTCATCTCCAGTAATGGGCCTAAAATAGCTTTTAACTGCAGCTTATTGGGTACCTATATTATGCAGGAAGCCGAAATCTGTCTGCTTTCCCTAGGATTAGAGTCTGAGTGTTGGCAGTTGTTTTTAATGGTATTTGTTCTGTAGATAGAGTTGTACCTCATGTTTGTCAGAGTTGTTAAGATTTGAAGCTGCCTTTAATCATTAATCATCCTAAAATGGCAGTTTTGTCTACTTGAAGGGTGTGAAGGCTGTTGATCACCAGAATATCCAAAGGAATAAAGATTTCTTTCCTTCTTATGTGGTGCAGTGAAGATCTGGGAAATCATGACAGTGTTTGTGCAAGAGCTCAAATCTGCTTCCATCTACTCACCCACCAAGTTGCTTTTAAAATTGGATGTTGTCCAGGTACTTCAACTGCACAGGAGATATGGTGTCTCATATTGGATTCAACTCTGCACACACAGTTATTAGCTATATGTACATGCATTTATTGTGCACTAATTTCCTAATAAGTGATATTGCTGTATTGTTTTCATCTTGTTGGAATATTCTCTAGACAAGGGCTAAATAGTTCTGAAAAAAATCAGCTATATCTACACAAGAGGTTCCTGGCTGTGGATGAATAGAAGAGATGATTGTCAACCTACATAACTGACGTGTAGCTGGAGATTGGCACAAGAATGAAAAATAAGCATCCATGCACTAAGTCCCTCCCCATAAGAGCTTGAAGTCTGTCTTCACTATGTGTGTGTGTGGTGCTTTGCACAATGGGAACTGGATACTTGATGTACAGCAGAATTAATAATAATAGATCCAAATATTTGCCTTTTTAAGTGTTTCTAGAGACCGATAATTCATCTTGCCTCAACTCGGCCTCTGAGTTTTGCATTCTCAGAACTGTGTTTACAGCCATCCTTTCAAGCATGCTCACATTTATGTGAAGAATATAGCCATCTGGGAACCAAAGTATCCAGTGTGTGCCTGCAGATACCTGTGATTGTTGTGGCTTGCATTTTTGGTTTGCATTTGAATCTATAATTGACTTTTCTCCAAATATTGCCTTTAGACAGAAACATAGGAAATGCCATATGGGTTCAGCCTCATAGTCTATTTTAGGGGTCGGCAATCTTCAGCACGCAGCCTGTCGGAGTAATCTGCTGGCGGGCTGCAAGACATTTTGTTGACCATCTGCAGGCATCGCCCGCCACAACTCCCAGTGGCCGCAGTTCGCCGTTCCTGGCCAATGGGAGCTGCAGGAAGCAGCAGGCCGCAGGGATGTGCTGGCCTCCACTTCCCGCAGCTCCTATTGGTTGGACATGGTGAACCGTGGCCACTGGGAGCTGCGAGACGGCCGTGCCTGTGGATGCTCAACATAAACAAAATATCTTTCAGCCCACCAGCAGATTACTCTGATGGGCTGTGTGCCAAAGGTCTATTTAGTCCAGTATTCTGCCTCTGATATGTCTGGCACCAAATGCATGAGAGAAAAGTGCAAAAACCTCAAAGTAAGCACATGTTGGATGATAATCTCCCACATGAAGGTCTCATCCTAATCCCTAATGATTACAGATTGATTTAAACACTGTAACTTTGCTAAGCACACAAGCATCGAATCCACCTTTGAATTTTGCTATGTTCTTGGCCTCAATGACATCACGTGACAACGAGGTCTACAGTCAAATTATGTATTCTAGGGAAAAGTTTTGCCTCTTATTAATTTTGAATTTGCCACCTTTCCCTGCTCCAAAGGCAAAATTTAGTCCTTTTGGCCTTTCAGGATTATAGTGGAATTGTTACCATTTTTGAACAATTCTGTTTGAACGCAGTCTGGATAAAATTCTCTCTGATGGGCTTTGCAGATTCCTAATGTCTGTTCTTCACTCATTGCACATGTCTACAGATTATGCAATAGCAGAGCTTCACAGAGTGAATTGGAGAAGAGAATGTTGCTCTATCAAAATGCTGCCCCGTTTTAATTTACTATATTGCTAGATATTACAAAAATGTCATTGAAATAGTGATTTTCATCCAAAGAACTTTACAAAGGCAAGTATTACCCACATTTTCTTACTTAATGATAAGGAAATTGAGGCACAAAGAGGACATGTGACTGGCTTGAGGTCACACAGCAGTCACGGGCAAAGTTGTGTTTTTCAGTGGATCATGCTACTTGCTGTTAAAGGGGGGGAAAGGGTAAAGAACCTTTCAAAGTAAGTTGCTTTTGAGTTATAGTGATCTTGTATTTTGTAGGCTTTAGTTTGACATGTTGTATCACTAATTTTTCATAAGCAGTGGTAGCATCTTAACTTTTGCTTGCTAGTATATATGCAATGGCTTTATTATCTATTTATTTATTTTAATAAATGCCTAGCAGCCTAAGTGCTTCACAAACACAGAACAAATACAGCCTCTGTCCCAAAGAGTTTACAGTCTCAGTATAGCATGAGACAAGAAATGGATACAAACAGGGGAGTAGAAGTAACAATGACACAATATTGGTCAGCATGACAGGCCATGACATACCTAGCCATTGTCAAGTATTTTGTAGGTGTCAAAACAAAAGAGTGTTTTGAGGAGGGATTTGAAGAAGGATATGAGGTAGTTTTGCAGATGTGCACAAGAAGCTCCTCCCAAGTATGAGGGGCGGCATGGGAGAAAGCACAAAAGTTTTTGTTTGAAAATGTAACAAGTGGGCAGTGGAGGCCGGGATCATGGGCTTATCAGAAGTGGGAGTGGACATCTCAATAGTCAATGAGATAATAGGTAAAGTGGGGATTAGTTATGAAGAGCTTTGAAAGTGGAGACAAGTAGCTTATGTTTGATGTGATAGAGAATGGGGGGGGCAGAGAAGGGATGCAAAGAGAGGGGTGACTTTGTCAAAATGATGGACTTGGAGAATTATCTTTACGGAAACCTTCTGAATGGATATGAGCAGTGGGTGAAGTTTCATAGATCCATAGATTCCAAGGCCAGAAGGGATCATTGTGATCATCTAGTCCAGTGGTGGGCAACCTGCGGCCCATCAGTGTAATCTGATTGTGGGCCACAAGACATTTTGCTGACATTGCTCGTCCGCAGGCATGGCCTCCCGCAGCTCCCAGTGGCTGCAGTTCACCATTCCTGGCCAATGGGAGCTGCAGGAAGTGGAGGGGATCTTAAGTCACGTAGGAACTTTTGAAAATGTTACCCAAAGTAATTAACTAGTTTGTATTAAAGATCTTAGTACAAATAAAATCAACCATTTCCCTCAGTTTTTAAATTCTTTAACACTTGCTCCAGTCTTCTTCTCGTGCCATCCATGCTCATTCCACTTGACTAATGCTGTCCTCTGTGTCTTTTGGTATCACCATTGTTGGTGCAAGAGATTTCTCTTCTGCAGCTCCTGTCCTCTGGATCCTTGTATCTCTCCACTTCGTTGACTACTCATTTAATGACAACGTTTTCTCTTGCCTAATAAATAGACTATGCATATTTCTTTCTTGGGGTCTGTAATGAACAGGTTCTAGTTGGTTCACTTTTCATCTCAGGGTTCAGTGTGCAAAATCTGAGAGCTCTACCATAAAAAAGAACATTTGGTGCAATGCAGATTAAAAACTGAAAAAGCCTGTTTTTAAATCAGAAATGCCAAACTTTGCTGATGTAAAATGAAAATAGAAGTGCAAAGAAATGAGCCACATAAGTACAGTATTGGAATATAGTTAATTTATTATAGCAAGGCTATGTTTTGGCTCTAATCCCTTGTTTGAAAATCAGAACCAGATTGCTGAAACCCACCTGCCAGAGTCAATCTCTTTCGTAATTACCGGTGGGTTGATATTTTTGTTTACCTTAATGGCACAGTAAATTCTGCACTGCTCTTTGTTTATGACTTATTTAAGTGATGCAAAATCCTGAAGAAATTCTGTTCTTAATAAAATTCTGGTGACTACCAGCTTTCACTTCCGAAAATAGAAGCCAGTGCCTTGGCCCTCCAGGATTAAATATATTGGAGGGGAGGAAGGATATTAATATGCTGCTAACATTGGTGTGCTTATAATCTTCATTTTTAAGTTGCTGAAAGTGATTAGAAAACATTGGGGTGCTTCTTTAAGCACAAAGCTGGAATCTATTGGAAAAGCTCCTTCAGTCAGATTGGTCACCAATAAAAGTTTAGGGCCTAATTTTTGGGTGCTGTGGTCATGGAGAGGGCACAAAGAGCCCTTTTGTCCTCAGAATAACCCTACATGGGCAATCAGAATTTGTCTACAGCTGTGGGGTATGTGAGCCGCTAGTGCTGCCATGGACCCAAAGGAGGTGTGCCTTGAGATAGGGTGCATGGGTGCTGGAAGTAGAGGTTCTGGGGGTGCTGCTGCACCTCCTGGCTTGAAGTGGTTTCCATTGTATGCAGGGTTTATAGTTTGGTTCAATGGCTATCAGCATGCCAACTATACAAATTGTTCCAGCACCCCTAGTAGGCTGAGGATCATAGTCCTTCTGTCTTGTGCACTGACAGAAAATCACAAGGTTTAGCAGAGACACCACCTCTTTTCAGGTGTAGCAAGTCCTCTGCTATACATCATGAACCCCACATATATTACATAATTTCCCTTGGCAGGAGAAATTCCTTCCCTTCCTCATTAGGTAGCACTAGGTGTCTCGGGGTTCTGAGCATGTTCATATCTATGTGTTTGGAGAGAGAAATTTACAGCAGATACTCATAATTTGAGTGTGGGGATGAATAGTTATGATCCATACCAACTTTCTCATGGTGAAGAGTGGAGGTTATGAGACCTGTTCTGTACATGGATGCATTCAATATTCAAATCTTTTTGTTTCATTTGGTTACTCTCAAGGGTCTTCAATAGCCAATCTGAGAGCAATGATTTGCCCATGATAAAATTATTCAGAGCTAGTCTGTTGTGGATCACTAACTAGTTGTCCCAGTCGACTGGCTGGTTGAGACAATTCCATTTACGTATAACTGAAAATGAGGATAATTGTGGAACAGATAGGGGATAACAAACATAGATCAAAGAGCAAAGATTCCTTCTAAGCTAATGGATATGTTTAAAAGTGATTCAGAAAGCAGGCAGGTTACAAGAGCTTTAAAAAAAGAAGTATTTGTGTGCAAGGAACATTCCAAAACTTTTCATTCTAGTTGCTTCTATATCACTGGAGGATGATGTAATCACAAACCCAGCTCAGGACACTTTGCATGTTAAAATAGCTCATTTTCTTTTGGAAATGTTGCTGAAATGCTACCAGCCATAAACAAAACAAAATAACCCAAATTGCAACTTTGAAAATTTGTTACCCTGGCTTCAGGTCACATGAAGAACTTTGTTTCACCATATTAGACATGATATGACTGCTTTAGGATTTTATAGTGCTACTTATCACTACAGTATCAGTGCATCTTCCATGTAAAACCAATAGCAATAGCAAAGTTCCTTGTGGACTTTATGGAGTCTCTGGCTTTTCTCCTTTTTCAGGGTCAAAAACAAATGAGTTCTTCCTCATGTAGATGCTAGAATTAGAAAGCTGTAAAAGAAAATAATGGAAAACACTTTTCTTCGTCATGCATTGTGTTTAACATTTCTTTCTTTTCAACTGTGAGTTTTTTCATTAGCATTTTACCAAACAAAAATAATTGTTAATTGTAGCTAATTAAAACATGAGAAGGGTCTGAATAACTGTTGAATAATACTTGAATAAGTGTTTAGGAGCCTAACTTTAGCCACCTATTTTTGAAAATGTTAGCCAGAGCCTTACACATCTAGGTCACTAGTATGAAATGAACCATACTCAGTAGTATCTGAAAGTACTTAATATCTGATGGCTCTTTGATGGTATGTGTGAAATGTTTCTCAGTTCAGTTCCTAGTGGATGTGTACCTATCAAATTAACAAACAAATCACAATAAGAAACTGTTAACCATTTTTACACACCAGATTTAACTGGAGCTGGAATCTTGATGGGAAAAAAAATGAAGGGAGAGCTCTGGAAATCTGACTTCTTGATATGTTGTTAGTTAGTGTTTTATCAAATCTGATCATCTTCTGTGCTAAGTTTATAGCTAAACTTCTCTAATTTAGACTTACAAAATGAGCAAGGCAGTAAGCAGTTTTATTAGTCTCTCAATTATAAATAGGCTTGGAAGGATTAGATTTGAACCAATAGTTGTACATAATCATTATCTTTGTTCCTTCTGATGAAAACCAGTTTAAAAAAAATTCCATCATTAGTAAGTGAAATTTACAGAAGGGGATAGTGGAAAACATGAAATATTGTACTTCTGGACAGCTGGTGTGCTTTCCTGCTGTTTTATTTGGCAATCTATCAGAATTGAATCTCATGAAATATGATTTTATTTATGAATCTGTTATTAATCTTGACTTCTATGGCAATTACATTAGGAATAAAGAACAATTAGTATCAGAAGTTTCAGTATCCTGCTGTTGAAAATAATTAGGTCATTAAAATGAGGGGGGGGGAGGAGTACATGGAAACAAACATCAATATTATCCATCAAAATTCATAACAAATAAAATGAAATTCCTCCAAGTCTAATTATGCTCACTGCTTCTTTTACCTCTGGCAGATTTTCTCTGGCTTGGAGACTATAACAATAGAGATTTTCACTTCTGAAGAGTGGTGAAATCAACAACTGTTAGTATGATTGGTAGATTGCTGGAATAAAATACTTTTTTGCACAACATCTTGTCCAAGATTCAATCAGGCTTCAAACCAAAACATTCCAGTCCGACAGTTCTCATGGATTTTCAGTAATGAGCATGATGGGAAGGGTGGGGAAATATTTACTAATGTTTCTAAGGCTCTTGAACTTTATTCTCCTTTGCAGAATGAATTTACTACTCTAAAATATAATGGCCCCAATCTTCAATATGTGGTCTCTCTTTATATGTGCACACCCTGTTGCTGAGGCAGGATGTGGCAACTTTGTACAGGCAGGCTCTGTCATTTGACCATGGCCGTGTATGTCAGGTAAGAAGTTGAAAAGTGGGCCCTATGAAGTTAAAGATTGTGGGTCACATCCTTAATTGGTATAAATCAGTGTAGCCTCATGGACTTCAGGTGTATATTTTGGAATAAGCTACCAAGGAAAGTGGTGGATTCTCCATCTCTTGATGGACTCGTTTCTAGAAGATATGCTTTAGTCAAATGCAGATATTGGGTTCAATTATTATCTCATTTTTGCCTTGTATATCCTTGTCAGTCTGTCTGTAGCCATCGGGTGTCTCTTGTCTGTCTTAAATTGTAACCTTTTGGGGGGAGGGGCTGTCTTCTATATCTTTACAACACAAAGTACAATGGGTCCTGGTCCATGACTAAGACTTTTAGGTGCTGTGATAATACAAATAATAATAATAATTAATACAGGGGTAATTGAGTGAAATTTTGTGCCTTGGGTTATACTGGCAATCAAACTAAATGATCGATGGTCCCTTCCAGCCTTCAACTATATGGATTGATGAATATCTTAGCTTCAGACCTGTAATCATTTCAATGAGTGAACATTGAAATAAATGTGATCACTAAGGTGCATTTTCCTTTTGTACGTTCCTTTATATTTTGCCCTAATATGAATTTCACAATATACATTAAAAATATGCTACAAACACACTCAACGTAAATCCTGGCTCCAGCCTGAGTAATGGCTGAGGATCTGTGGGGGCAAAATGGTAAGGAATCTTCATATGCACTAGCTCTGAGAACAGAGCTGCTCCACCACCGGCACTCTAGATTAAAGGCTGGAGTAGTTTTAGAAGCCATAGTGCCTTTCCTCTTGCCTTATTGTGGGGAAAAAACCAGAAGATTTGTGCAGTGGATCCTCTGCCTCCTAGTTGTCTTGATCCTGCTTGTAAGAAGTGTTGTCTTGGGAGCCTGCATGGAGCTGCATTTCATGGTGCAATGAGGAGACAGACCTCCCATAGAGCTTCTCTGTACGTTGTCCTCTTCCCCATGTAATGGAACTATAGCCTTGCTCCTGCTCCATCTTTTGCAAAGGAGAAACCAGGATTAGACACATAGTGCATTTATTTTGATGTGCGATTATTCTCCTGTGTTTTGGGGTTTTTTTGGTGTTAAAGTCAAAGAAATTCAATGTAGGATTGATGTTAGTGCAATTCAGTGTATGAGAGTATGAAGGCACAGAAATCTGGGAATCCAAAAGTAGCCTTTTACACACTCTTCGGATACATGACACGTGCGGCCAAATTTTACCCACATGTGCACTTAGGGTGACCAGATGTCCCGATTTTATAGGGACAGTCCCAATATTTGGGACTTTTTCTTATATAGGCACCTATTATCCCGGACCCCCTGTCCCGATTTTTCACATTTGCTATCTGGTCAGCCTACATGCACTACTGGCAAATACTCCATTGATTGTAATGGAGATACTCTGGATTTGGACTTGAAAGTAGAATAAATAATCTTGACATTTATTGATTATACAGTAATATCAAATAAAATGATCTTGACTATATGAGTTTAAGCGTAGAATAACATCATCTAAGCCAATGGATTTACTCTGGATTTCTACAAGTGTAACAGAAATCAAATTCTTACCCTGC
This sequence comes from Gopherus flavomarginatus, assembly GCF_025201925.1. Lineage (NCBI taxonomy): Eukaryota > Metazoa > Chordata > Testudines > Testudinidae > Gopherus > Gopherus flavomarginatus. Next base: position 195,631,905 of record NC_066620.1, on the reverse strand, counting down.
CTATGTGCAAGAGAGTCAAATTAAGGTACTCTGACAGAATCAAACTGTTATGTTCCTGACTCTTGCTCTTCTAAATACTTGACATAGTGTTGTGGTAAAATAGTATTTTTAAAAATCTATTTCAGGATTTGTTTAGCACTGAAAAGAATAAGGCTTGAGCCTTCAAACCTAGCTGGTAGCTGGACCATGTATTGCACAGTTTAAATGGGCAGATGCAATTTTTGATGTATGAACTCGGGGATGTCTTGAAAGAAAATAAAATGAACAGGGTGGTCATTTTTCCAGATGCCATTTTTATCAATGTGATGATGTTAACAAAATCAGAATCAGGCCCTGTGCTCCTGTAACTCATACATCAGGACTGTGATTCATGACCACCCATTTTTGACCAACTGATACCTAGTCAGATTCCCTACTGCTCCACCAGTTACACATTTGTGAAACTGGAGTAATGAAGTTGTGAGTATGGTTGGTAAAGTAGCGTAATTTCCACTGATGTGGTGTTCAGTAGCTGTGCAAAACAAGCATGACTCATGTGCCCAAGGGAGAGAAAGGCATGTATTGGGAAAATAATAACATGGAAAGAAAATGGAAGATGAATCTGCCACCATTTAAACTGGATTCATAGTGTCCCCAAACATGCTGATCTGCTACTTGGAATGTATTCTTCCTAAATCATTCTTACTTGTCATCTACATAATTCACCTGCCCTTGGTTTGCAGTACGTGTTATCACTGAAAGTTCTGTGTCTAATGTGTACCAAAAATTCTGTTTTTAATAAATCATTACTCATAAGACTTTTGTGCTGAAAACTTTCCCTTTAAGAATGGAAATGTGTGAAGGATATGTCTGTGCTGATGACAAGGTTGGGATTATTATTTTTTTTGCCAATGATTAGAAGTTTAGTTTAAGCATGCAGAACCCAGCACTGAAACTACAGCTGCTTAAGAGCAGCTGTTACTAATGCTCCTGTCTTTTTGACATCTGTTGTATTGGAAATAATATATTTATACTGGAAACTATCCTTAGATATATATTGAATTGTATGGAGACATATCCTCCAATGGTGTAAATTAGCACAATTCTATTGACTGAAATGGAGATACATTGTTTTACATCAATTTAGTATCTAGCCAATTACTTATTGTGTTAAATTCAGCTCCAGTGGTGTAAAATGAAGTAATTCACTTTACATCAGTGAAGTTACTCTAGATTTACACTGAGATTTGGTCCATATTTGATGATAACCTGTTGATTCTTTTAGTTGCAGCACTTCTTTTCTGAGGCCCCATTTTAGCAAGGTACTTAAATATCTGCTTGCATTCAAACACACCAGTTGTCCCATTTGACTTCACTGGGCCCACTCCTGTGCTTAAAGTTAGGCATGTGCTGACATGCCCTGCTGAATGAGGGCCTAAATTATTTTTTCTTCCTTCACATACACAGACCCACTTACCTACTGTAGGATCTTTAAGGAATGGTGAGCTACTGGCATTTTTTTTACAGGAAAAAAATGCACTGAAATATTTGTAGGTGGGAGAGGGCAATCTGTCCAGAGAATACAAACATAGGGCCTGATTCTTTAAGGTGTTGAACTCCTTATTTGAGATACTGAGCATCGTTAATGTCCAAGAAAGTCAATAGGCAATGAGAGGGCTGAATATCCTGAGAGAGAATCTTGGTGCCTTGCAGTATTCCACTCCCATCTGAGATAAAAAGATGGATCCAGCTTTGAGACCTACCAGTCTTGTGGCCTTGTGGGGAAGGGGCAATCCTGTGTTTTACATGCAGGGAAAGCTCTAATTGCCCTGCAGGTGGAGAAGGAAGCTTGGCCTCAGACTTTGATTCCCAGCCTCTTCTGAAGGCGTATTATATGCCTTTTGTGGGGTAACTAAGAAGTCAGGCTTACCCAGCATTTTGCAAAGGACATAGCATATTTCTTTATGTAGCACACACATTTCACTCAGCATGTATCTTGGCTTTGTAAAAACATTCTGACTGAAAAAGTTTTGGTTAAGGACAGACTGTGTTTTTAAGGGGCTGGATCTGCAGCTGCATATTGAAGTCGATGGAGTTATGCTGAGTTACATCAGCTGATGTAATTTATTTGAAGCTTTCAGAGGATACAGAGCCCAGTGTATTTTATCTGAAGCTTTCAGAGGATAATTGGGTGAGTAATTGAAAATCACAGTACATTGTAGGCTGTTTGTTCCTCACTGAGGGAATGATTTCCATCTCCAGCCAGAAGTTTTTAGGCTTCTTTATTCTGACTGCAAAATGTTGAGACACTTCTTGGGAAAACTGTAGGGTCTGGCTTCCGCCTGGTTCCAGTGTTTCAGATTTGAAAGCTTTCAAGGTTCTTCAGGAGTGATACAATTAATGTTTCCAAAACCAGTTCTTCAAGATGATAGTTCAATGTTCACTCACATATCATTGCTGTTCTCTCCCACTTTTTCGGTGCAACTAATATTTTGACTCTGTGTATGTTTAGTTCTTTTTGAGATAGTAAATACCTTGCCTTGCTTAGAGTGCTTTGGAGTACAGCCACCATACTTCCAGCAAGCACAGGTATATAAATAGTTGTGCAGATGGTGAGACATGGCTTAGGTGGGTAGAGAGTCCTACATACCTGAATCCCCAGGTGCATACCCTACATGGCGTCCGGCATGCCTAAGCAGTGCCTCCCCCATCTATACGGCTATTTTTAGCAGTGAAGTGTCCTCTTGCTGGACCCTTTCCCTGCTGCAGTGAAAGGTTCTGGCAGCTGGGAAAGAGTGGAGACAGTGGGGAAAGGCGCGGTATCTCCCTATTGCCAGCATCTTTCCCCTCTGCCTCCCCATTGCTGGAGTCTTGCACTGTAGTGCATTGCATTGTTGTAAGTGTAAATATAGCCTGTTTTACAGCAGGATGAATAGATAGTTGTGGGGAAAAAAGCCCAATTATATTCCTGTCCTTAGGCTGAACCTGCTGGGTTACTAGCTGCAACACACTCCGTTACGTAACAGTGAGCATATTTTGGCATCCCATTGAGCATTCACATAATTCTGTCGCTACTAATACAATTCTCATTCTGGTTTAATTATTTTTAAAAATAGACTTGATGTAAATGCCATCCTGCTGAAAGGTGCTGGATTAATAGTCCTAGAGAATGATAACCTCTCTCTGAGCCTAGCCCTTTACTCCTTAATCAGACAAACCTGTGTATGTAAAACTCTTTGGAATTAGCTCTGATTAATCTGTAGCACCTATATGTATCCTGATATTGAGGGATCACCTCTGGAGCTGAGAAGATAGTTACCCCCGGAAACTGCTTAGCTCCTTGAGGGAGTTTCTTTGTCATGGACAGGCCAAAATTGCTGCCTGACAGTTGGTTTGGACACTGCAAACATTGATTTTATTGGCTGGATCTAAAAAAACCTTGAACATCAGAACATTAGAAGTTTTCAATAATGTTTTATCATGTAATTGACAAATATAGAGGATATGTTCTAGGCTATTTTCTGTAAGGAAAGCCTATGAGAGGCCTCTTTTAAAATATATTCTTCTCAAGGCATGCATGATATGCACTGTAAAGATCTGTAGGCAGCTGTAGTTCATTTGAGCACTACACAGTTCCCTGTATACCATAACATAGACCTGCCTGCTTTATGCAGCCATTAAAGAAGCCATGGCCCTTTTTGTAAGAGTAGGAATTTTCCCAGCAACCCTTAGCCTAAATTTTCTATCCTACTATCTGTAGTGTGCTCTGGGTACCAGCTGATTACTACAATCTACATGCAACCTACTTGCATGTCAGTGGTGCTGTGTGCCTACAGCATGAATGGAAGAATATATTTGAATGTAGAATTTTAGAAGTGCTACGTAAAGGCAGGCCTATTTTATTATAAATAGAGACCTATCAAATTCATGGCCATGAAAAATGTGTCACGGGTCATGAAATCTGGTCTCCTTCCTGTGAAATCTGTTCTTTTTTGTGTACTTTTACCCTATACTATACAGATTTCACAGGGGAGACCAGCATTTCTCAAATTCGGGGTCCTGACCCAAAAGGGAGTTGCAGAGGGGTCACAAGGTTATTTTAAGGGAAGGTCACAGTATTTGCAACCTTACTTCTTTGCTGCCTTCAGAGCAGGCGCTCAGCCAGCAGCCGTGCAGAAGTAAAGGTGGCAATACCATACCATGCACCCTTACTTCTGCATTGCTGCCTTCAGATCTGGGTGTCCAGAGAGTGGCGGCCGCTGACCAAGGGCCCAGCTCTGCGGGCAGCAGCACAGAAGTAAGGGAGGCAATACTAGACCATGCCATTCTTACTTCCATGCTGCTGCTTGTGGTGGTTTTGTCTTCAGAACTGAGCTCCCAGCCAGCAGCTGCCAGTCTCCAGCTGCCCAGCTCTGACGGCAGTGCCACTGCCAGCAGCAGCGCAGTACTGCAACCCCCCCCCCTACAATAACCTTGCAATTCCCCCACAACTTCTTTTTGGGTCAGGCCCCTACAATTACAACACTGTGACATTTCAGATTTAAATATCTGATATCATGAAATTTGCTACTTTTAAAATCCTATGACCATGAAATTGACCAATATGAACTGTGAATTTGGAAGGACCCTAATTATAAAACATATGTTTATATTTCCTTTCAGGTAGGGGGGTTCCATTGCTGATTTCCCCTCCCTTGGCCTCCATTCTAACCTCAAGTCCTGTTGTTTTCCATTGGTTTATTATTAAAAAAAAAATCCAAACTTTCCAAGTGTTACATAGTACTCATTTTTTTTTTCTGAGCATTTCAGTAGAATACTGTATCCCTCCATGAAAGATTTTTCTATTGTTGAAGGCAGGGGACACACAGAGATGACTGTAGAACAGTTGTAAAATAAGTTTGTTTTATGTACACATTTCTGCAGAAATAAATCAGTCACCAGAGAGTGATTCTTGAGGAAACGGTACAATGCGAGGTTTGGGAGCAGGGATAATCATCCATGGCTACATCTGCACAGCACGGAGCAACAATAGTCTGTCCCAGGACACTGCATTACAAAACAAGAGCCTCCCACTTAACTTTGAATCTTTGTCAGAGTGAAATTCATATTTAGTTTAACGTTTCTAAACATACAAATGTTGCTCTTTTTTTTTTAAAAAGAGAGCTCAAGTTGAACACAGCTTTCAAGAGAGTTCAGCTTACCCCCTCACAAAATGATATTTTCTTTACAAAAATTCTACACTTTTACAAACAAATACATATGTGAAAAAAAACATGGCACTAGGCAATTAAGGGATTCAGCCTGTTCCCCAGTGCCATATAATCCTTCAGCACTCCCCATCACCCCACCCACTTCCACTTCAATCCCTGAAAAAATCAGGAGTTACAAAAAACACTGCTTCAGTTTAAATATTCTCTCTCTCCTGCTGGCCACTCCTGTGAATCTTGGTTGTGAACAAATATACCCATGAGGATGCTCTACCTGGATTTCTGACATGCACATTATATAATTTTTGGTCCTATTGAAAACTGTATTTATGGATTATTCCTGATTTTATGGCTCTAGCCCCTTCCTATATCCGTTTTTGCACTGCTCCAGTTGTACCAAGGGGACAGAATTGCCCTAAAAGGAAGCTACTGATCCCCTTAATATAAGACAATTCCTTTATTTTTTAAAGCACTGGCATAGCTGTCATTATAGATTCCATGCGCCTTCACACAGCATCTTCCAGCCCTTGCGCCTTCACACAGCATCTGTATCATACAGGGACCAGTAGGAAGCATGACTGGTGTATCTTCTCCTGCTGTGATTCCCTAGCTAATAGACCATTCCAGGTGAGCCTGCTGCTGGTGAATTCCTGCTGGCATAATTTAGAGTAGCTCTTACGCTGGTCTGAGTCTTGCTAGGAGCTGAACTGGCTTTGGTTCAGCTCCAGATTCAGAGAAGCAGAAAGGCGGCCTTTATTCCCCTTCTTCTCCATCATAGGCCCTGTGTGACAGTGTACCCCATAAGGCTTTATGGGGTGGGGGAGCTTACAAATGTATGTATGATATAACTGGAATAGAGTTTGCTACATATGCCATGTAACATATCTGTGTAAAGGTTATGATCTACTGGTTATCTTCATCCTAGTTGCATGCAGGCACCATTTGTGTGTTCAAAGTTATGAACATTGGCTGTATAATTGCTTGATTTCTAAGTAGCCTTACTTAGAACTTTTGGTCACTTCTTGGGAAAGGAATGTGCTCAATCAAGAAGCATTTAACAGACAAAAGAGTTTGGAAGACTCCAATCCACATAAGAAGTCTACCTGAGGACATGCAAGGTAGCATGTGGGTATTTACTGCTGCCTGCAAGTCCTGAGTCATGCATGGGCATGTGACTTGCCCATGTGATTCCAAATCTCCAGTTTGTGACTGGATTCTACACAGAATGAGGAGGGGGTCTCCACCCACAAGAGAGAGTCTATTTAAACCCCTGGGAGACCCCTCCATTTGGTCTTCAGCTGGCTAAAGGAGGAGCCTCTCCACCCCTCCAGGATACTTAAGGGAAACTGGAACAAAGGGCACTGACTGCAAGGGGTGTGAGTGATTGCTGGACCCAGGCTAAAAGGAGGTTAGTCTGTAAAAGGGAGCATTCTGGAACTGGTGAAGATCCTATCTGTATTTAGTTTGATTAGACATAGATTTGCGCATTTTATTTTCTTTTGCTTTGTAACTGTTACTACTTGGAACCACTTAGATCTTACTTTATGTATTTAATAAAATCACTTTTTACTTTTATATATCAGAGGGGTAGCCGTGTTAGTCTGGATCTGTAAAAGCAGCAAAGAATCCTGTGGCACCTTATAGACTAACAGACATTTTGGAGCACAAGCTTTCGTGGGTGAATACCCACGTATTCGTGGGTGGCATGCATGCATCTGACGAAGTGGGTATTCACCCACGAAAGCTCATGCTCCAAAACGTCTGTTAGTCTATAAGATGCCACAGGATTCTTTGTTGTTTTTACTTTTTGTTTAACTCAGAGTATGTATTAATACCTGGGGGAGCAAACAACTGTGCATATCTCTCTATCAGTGTTATAGAAGGCAAACAATTTATGAGTTTATCTTGCATAAGCTTTATGCAGGGTAAAACGGATTTATTTGGGTTTAGACCCCACTGGGAGTTGGGCATCTGGGTTCTAAAGACAAGCCCACTTCTGTGAGCTGTTTTCAGGTAAACCTGCAGCTTTGGGGCAGGTAATTCAGACTCTGGGTCTTTGTTGAAGTAGACAAGAGTGTCTGTTTCGGCAAGACAGGGTGCTGAAGTCCTGAGCTGGCAGGGAAAACAGGGATAGAAGTAGTCTTTGCACATCGGTTGGCAGCTTCCAGGGGGGTTTCTGTGATCCAAGCTGTCACACCCTGTTCTAAGCACAGCTGAGCTGGACCCAGGGATCTGGGCATATACCGTTAATAGGATTTCCACACACATGTAAGATGGTCCCAATCCTGCATGGTGCTGAGTGCTCTCAACCCTTCTTAAAGTCACAGGGAGTTGAGGGTACTTAGCATCTTTTGTGACCCAGGCCCTTGTTGAGAAACATTTTAGAAGAAAATGAAAGCTGTAATTTTTCTTATAGGGATTATTTCGATCATACAATCCCCACTGGGATTTTCAGAACATTAAAAAGTAAATGTTTAAACAAACAAGAATGAAGTGTTTTTGTATGTATGGAAGGCCCCAAACAGCCAGGGCTGGAAGTAGATTTAACCCTAACACTTGAAACAAAAATATCAGGCCCCTTTCAAAGGGCTGGTCTGCTCTGGGTCTCCATAATCATCATTCTTCTTTAACATTAGAGATAGTTCTGAGTCCTACTGGAAACCATATAATCTAATTTAAAATATTCTTTTTACCTCACCCTGTAGATTGGATCCATGGTGGTTGTAACATTAAAGAGTGATGCATTATGTGGCATCAGACCAGGGCAGAGAAAAGAAAAAAATATTAAACAGCACTTTTTTGCTGAATCTCTTTAATGTTTAGGGTAGTGGCTGCATAAAGTAACACTTCCGTTAATTTTTCTGTTCAAATGACCTTTGAAAATTCTCTTTAAAGTAATTTGAAAGCAAGACACAAAAGACTAACATTTAAACTGTTTTAAGTTACATCATTTAAAAACATGTTTTATTTGATTGTTGCAAAATTTTACTTTCTTTTAACTACAAAACCTGCAGTTTGAATATTCCAAAGAAGTCCTAGAAGCTAGATTTTTTTTTTCCAAACATATTCTGTCCTTTCTTTGCAGCTGTTATATGTAATCTGGCAGACTTCATAACTTTATATAAACGTCCTGGCTGGCTGTACAAGATTAAATATTAAATTCCAGTTCTTAGAAGCAACTGTTCATAGAAGAACAACAAAAATCCCATTGAATTGATTAGAACTAATTTGTTTAATCTATCTTCATAAATTCAATCTCTTGTCAGGGAACAATCAGAATATGTTTTCCAAGGAAGGTGCTGAAATGGTGGTAGAGGTTCTAGGGGAAAAAAAATACCCTCTAAGTATAATTCCCTCTAGAGAGTTCTGGCTTTAGAAAAAGACAAAACTATAATTTTGCTTTAGCTCACGGCTCCCCCTTAAGTATGTTGGGAGTTAGGGAATTCTGTAAGAAAAGAAAACCTGGAGAACATTCACTGTTGTTTTCCAGTTCTGAAATCCCATAGAACTGAGCTCTGTGCCAACATCATAACAGATAAGACAGTGGAAAGAGAGAGCCAAGAGTGAATAAGTTTGTAGCTTGGGAATATCACACTAAAGAAGATACATTTTGCAAAATGCCTTTTTCTGCCCTTTTGCATGTATGCTACATTTAACAAGCAAATGATCTATCTCTTAAAGATTATTTCCTTTTGGAAGTAGTTCTAGTGGCCCAGTCCTGAAAGGTGTTAAGTACCTTCAAACTTCTACTGACGTCAGTGTGAGCTGAGTGTGTATAGTCAGTGTGAGCTGAGTGTGTATAGTACCTCAGGGACACAGATCTGCTAGAGTCAATGGTCACCGTACTCTGACTGCTAGCAAGTGATTGCTCTCTCTTACACAAGCCTGCAGTCATTTTATATCACAAATGCTGAATTGTGAACTGAGGTTCCAGATTATGTGAATAACATTATATGGCTTCCATGCAAACCAAGCATTTAATTGCAGCGGTTGCTACTCTGTAAGTATAGTAAATGCCATCAACACGATGCTTTATCTCCTTTTAGTGACATCTGGTGTAGCAAGTAGTTTTGATACAAGTAACATTGTTTTTTATTTTGTGGAGAGGGGAAAAATTGTTAGCATGAACCTGACTCAGAAAAAGACTATTTGTTTTCTACAATAAGTAGATGGTGAATCATTGGTGGTTTAACACAGTTTATTTCACTGCACATCAGATGTGTTATGCTGTTAAATTTGGTATGTGTTACCACTTCAGTGCCTGATTTGGAAACTCTTCCTTGTACTGGGGAGCACCTGGTTATATAAATAGTCCCACTGAAATCAAGAGGTTTCCTCACATGCATACAGCCGGTATTGTTCAGTGCAAGAGTTGCTGAGTTGGGCCCCCAAAAGCACAGAATGCTGAAGAAGCATCTTGTGATCAGCAGCACAATCTGACAGCTGGAGAGAAGGCACACACTCAAAACCACAATGTATTTCAGAAACTAGAATAAACTGACACCACAGTGCTCCTCCCAAAGGGGGAAAAGACTGACAAAACAAATACACTGTAAAAGTGTATCAGTTTCAGTACATAGTAATCCACTTATAATTAACTGGTCTCTGTGAGGCTCTGTGGCTTGACTTTCGGCAAGTCTGCTGCAGCAGTCTACTCTTGGGGCCATCTCTGCTATCCACCTATTCCTTGAGCGGGGTCACACCTGCTGCTGTTGCTTTGGATGCTGCCTCGTCATTTGAAAACAAGACTTCACAAAGCACCAGATACAGTATTATACTGTAGGGAACAAGCCTACATTGGCAGAGAGTGAACTAGATGACTTCATACATCTCTTCCATCTCTAATTTCTGTGACTTCTTCTCCTTTCTGTATATCTCTTTGTTACACTCTGTCATTTCTGTTGTTAACGCTGTCAGTGCTCGCTGCAGCATGTTACAATAACAGCAATTAATGAAATGAACAATAATATTGACTTTGCACTTCTATAGCCCCTATCCTGAGACCTCAAAGACTTTCCCGACACTCAATAATGAAAGAAAAAATAAAAGGCAGGTCTATTTGGACAAAGCATCTGTCACTTCTGGATATAATGTCAGGTAATTAAAGCTTCTGATAGGCAGTGATACTGGTGCTTAAATTCTGTGAATAATTTCAAGTTGGTAACTGGATGAAGAAAGGAGAAGCCCATCCTCTCATTGATTCCTTGAACTGAAACTTGGGAGATTTGGAAAACAAAGACCCAGAACAGGGCCTTGGGTAACCTTTCTTTGTTGCATAGTCTGTACTTTTTGGGTACCTAGTGGGGCTGGCAGTTTTGTAATACCACAACAGACTGTTTTGATGTTACATCCACTGTCAATGGAAATGGTAAACACCAGAAACCTCATTAGAGAACTTATTCTTGTAGACCTAAAAGGTTCATGTAAGGGCTGGTCTACACTAGGGAAGGGGATCGATCTAAGATACACAACTTCAGCTACATGAATAGCGTAGCTGAAGTCGAAGGATCTTAGATCAAGTTACCTACTGTCCTCATGGCACGGGATCGACGTCCGTGGCTCCCCCTGTCGACTCCGCTACCGCCGTTTGCGTTGGTGGAGTTCCGGAGTCGACAGGAGCGTGTTCGGGGATCGATATATCACGTCTAGGTGAGACACAATATATCGATCCCTGAGAAATCGATTGCTACCCGTTGGTACGGCCGGTAGTGAAGATGTACCCTAAGAATCTACGTTTTGGGGTATTTAATCCTACTAAAACTCTGCCTTCTGAGATTGCCCATCACTTCAGTAATTACAGTGGCAAAAGCTTTACAAAGTATAATCCAATCACAATATATTTGTTCAGGTGAACTGATTTACAGGAGAACAGTCATATAATGTTTAAAAAAAGATAATGAGGATGCAGTGAACCACTGGACAACATAACCTGAGCAGCTTATTCATTGCTCCATATGCCAGTAAACCCAGAGCATTTATAGATTTGCTTCAAAATGTTTTACCTGGATAAACATGTTTAAAAGTTTAAAGTTTTAAGATTTAGTACCCTACAAATCTTCACAGGAGCTGACAGTTTCCTTACTGTTTGAAGAGATGAGTTTGGAAGATGGAAAACAAATGTCCCCCTGGAGAGAGCAGATGGGGTGAGAATGATGAGGAAAAGGAGCCTTATCATGAGATGATTTGAGCTAAGATTTAGTGTAAAAATTAACAAACAAGATAGGGACTTACAGATGTCACTTCTGTGACTCAAAACAATCAATAAGGACTTAAGCCAGGCCTTAAACACCAGATTCCGGCAAGGAAAAGGGAAGAATGATGACTTGGCTTTAGAAAAGTCTCTGGAATTTAACTTGCTCTGAAGCACTAATGTAGCTGGTTTGGGAAGTGGAAAAGGAACTTGTATAACACTTTGGAAAACTTTAACAACTATCCCCCTGTGTCTCTCAGAGAACCTGATCCATAGCCAATTGGAATCATCAGGAGTCTTCCCATTCACTTCCATGGGTTTGGCTCAGGCCCAGAGAATATTGTCACACATTTCTTTGTTCTGTTTGCAAATGAGCAGGTAGTCATATTTACAAGTAGGGTTTTCTCACTCAGTTAATCTTCTCCCCCCTACCTAGTCAGGCAATGAAGTCATAATGCTAAATCTCTGATATCTCAATTATTTCCATGACAGCAGGCTATGGTGTCCTAAATGCAGGATTTTGAGTTCACTGTGAGATTGTGCAAAAGGAGAAATCGAGTTGTGAGGAAGAATGTCCTTATTTAGGCAAATGTGATACCCACTTGCCCTGCTCTAGTGAGCAATGTGAAGGTCTGCAGTGGCAGCAGCAAGTATAAGGAGGTCCAGGATTGCAGTGGGTTTTCTGGAGGGCCAGAGATGCAGCGGTGGAGCCACAATGTTCTCCCCTCGGTGAAAGGGTAATTTTTCTTTGCCACTTCTAAATTTACAGCCTACTTGGCTCTCTCCTGTATATTTTCACTGTCAGTAAGATCCCTCACTAATATGACTTTGGCACTGACAAAAACAGTCTAGGTAAGCATAACTGTAATGCTGCCTGTGGTTAAAGCAGCTGGATCAAATTCAGAGGTGTTGTAAACTTAGACGCTCTTACAGTGGTTTGGTCCCTCTTGCACTCAGATTCCCTTACGTTGTTCGATTTCTTGAGACTGAAGTCTTCTCAACATGGGAAATGTTTACCAGTTATACCAGTATAACTACCACTCCCCTCTGCTTCCCCTGTGTGGACACTCTTATTCTGCTAAAAGAGTGCCTTTTTTGGTTTAAACCCTTTCTCAAGCAATATAAGCTAACCAAAAAAAAAAAACCATACCCTACTCTTATAGTGGAATAAGTGTGTATGTGGGGATTTATATATCCTGTGTACTGATTTAGGTAAGGATCCTGTGAGGGGGAACAAAGCATGTGATCATGTAATTAAAACTGTATCAGAATGCATATGCACAAGAGGGCAGATGAATGTTGTACTGGCAACCTTAATTTGGGCATTTTTGAGTGGATGATTTAGCGATCATACTAATGTGGATTTTGTGTGCATTAAATTTCCTAGGTTTCTAAAACAGCATATTGAAAACATTCCATCATGTGGCAACATATTGACTCCTGCATGAGTCTTTCATGGTGTTGAAACCTTTATATCCACCAAGCAGACTTTTGGCCACTTGAGATAAAGGAGTAACTGATAGCACTAGTAGGTTGCCATTCTCTGTGTGGACCAGCACCACTAGAGGGTGGTGAGACACACACCTTGGGTTTCCCAGATATTTGCTGACAGCAGAGGAAAGGTGAGACTCAGACGTCGCAGTTCCAAGGCTATATGCACCTTTGACCCATCCTAGTCTCTTAGAATGCACGTCCCACTGAGGTCTCGTGCCTGCCTTTTCCTAAGACTCACCAGTCCCCGGAGCTGGGGAAGGCACAAACTTCCTTAGGTTCTTCTAAAGAGCCTGTCTGTGTCAGAGTTCACTGACAACTCCCTGGACAGCCCCTGGCAAATGGCAACTATCCCTCCTCTTTTCAGAGGGCTTGTAACTATTCAGTATCCTTTTGATCTCTAGATACCCATCCTGACACAAAAAGGCTTGCATCTTCCTTGGAAGAGGATATAGGATCACCAGAGTCAATAGCTTTCTCCATTGTCTTTCATGTGTGTGCTGTGATATTCTTATCTGGGGAGCCATTCTGTAACCTTATGCACAGTTCCCCCTGAATTCAAGCAGGTTAGGCATATAATAAACATTCCGCTACCTCAATATCTACATTACATCTTGGTATTCTTAGAACAGTGGTTCTCAAACTGGGGGTTGGGACCCCTCAGGGGGTTGCGAGGTTATTACATGGGGGGCCGCGAGCTGTCAGCCTCCACCCCAAACCCCACTTTGCCTCCAGCATTTATAATGGTGTTAAATATATTAAAAAGTGTTTTTAACTTATAAGGGGGGGTCACACTCAGAGACTTGCTATGGGAAAGGGGTCACCGATAAAAATGAGTTTGAGATCCATTGTCTTAGATTATTACAAAGCACCTCCACATCTGGCACATCAGCAATCTTTTCTGCTCTGGAGTGAAGTGTAGATTCTTCTTCCTGCTCCCCCTCAGCTTGAGCACTTCTGCCCTGTCCTCTCTAATCTGCCCCTGTTCCACACCTGTCTCCTTTCCACCCCTGGATCATTGTCCCAGTTCTAGTCTCCCTGCCTACCCAGTCCCAATTTCCATTCCTTAAGCTTCTCATCCCAGTCTCTTTACCCAACCTGTTCCAGTACCCCCTTCCAGCTCCCCCTCCCATCTGTCTCTCCCCTCCCTATCCCACTGGCTCCCAGGCCTAGTCTCCCTACCTAGGCTTCTCATCCAGTCTCGGGCTATGTCTGTACTACACAGCTTTTAGCAACATGGCTGTGTCGCCACAGCTGTGCCGCTGAAAGTCACGCAGTGTAGCCACTGTTCATCAGCTCCTCTGCCGACTAAAAACTTCCACCCCAATGAGCGGCATTTGCATTGTCGACAGGAGAGTGTCACACTGGCATTTGTCACAGCAAAACTTTTGTCTTTTAGGGGAGGGAGAAGTAACACCTCTGAAAGACAAAAGTTTTGTCATTCAATTGCCAGTGTAGACATAGCCTCAGTCTCACCCTCACTTCCTCTCCAGCTCCTTGCACCAATCTCCTCTCTCTGCCCAGCCAGTCACAGTCTTCCCCCGGACCACAGCTCATTAAATCTGTCTTCCCTCCTCCTGTGTCCAGTTCATCCCACACTGGATCCTAGTCTCGATCTCTCTGCTCCCACCAGCTCCTTGTCTCTTCTCACAGTTTCCCTACTAGCTGACTGGCACCCAGTTCCTCCATTTTTCTCATTGGCTCCCAGTCTCTGTGTAGAGTCAGTTCTAGATTCTCTCTCCAGGCTCACTGTCTGAGACTGAATCTTGCTCCTACTCACCCTCCCCACAACTAGCCCCAGTCAGTCCCAATTTCCCTTTTTTGGCTCCTCATCTGATATGTCTTTCCCTTCTCCCTGTTGCAATCTGCATGGAACTTTGAGGGTGGAGCACAGGTTTCAGAAGAGAATAATTTGGAGGAGGCACCAGGAAGCCAGTCCGTGAGCACATGGCTTGGAATAGTAGCTGTAGTTGCAGCACCTCTGTAAATAGTTCTCTTAATAAAGATCTAGTTTAGTTTTAGAAACATGGCGTCCGCTCATTATTACCCAGCACATGGTACATGAAACACTCTCCATTGGCTCCCAGTCCTAGTCTCTGTGGGCGTCTCATCTGTTCTCATTCTGTTTCTGCCCCATGCCTCTCTGGCTTCTTGTCTCAGTCTTTTTTGCCCGGGCAGTGCCAGATTTCCTCCCTCCCCTTAGCTCCTCATCTGATCTCATTGTCTCACCTACCTTAGCCAACTGTATCCCAGTTCCCTCCAACTCTGTTTTCCTTACTGGATTCCATTCTCCCCCACAACCCCTGGCTTCAAATCCCAGTCTTCTTGCTCAACCAGTTCCAGCCTCCCCACATCCCATTCAGCTCCCAGTGTCCTGGCCTGACACAGTCTCCCCAACCTCCCCAGTCCTTGAGGTTAAGTTTCACCAGCCTCCTTGTTCCAATCTACTTCTTTCCCTCCCCCCAGCCCATATTTTGTCTCCTCTGCATTTGAATCAGACCCTTAGCTTCCTTCTCCATGCTGCCTGGGAACCAGAAGGGATGTCACTGGCAGCACAGGAGAGACAGACTTCCTGCTCTCAGTTCCAATGCCTGGATTCACCTTGGCCCAGAGCAGCCATTACAGGGAAAGTCTGAGCACGCTCCACCCCAGGGCAGAGCCAATCACTCTGGGAATGGTGCAATCACAGTCCAGTCAATATTAGGAGTTCTGAGAGGCTTGAGCATGCTTAGTGAGTATGGAATCTTTAGAGATTTTAGTGGCTGAAATTGAAGAAGTCTCTACTGAGCATGTTCAAACAGATATTTTCAAAGGCTTATAACTTTGCCAAATTTGGGTGGATTTTCACAGGGCAAAAAGTACATCCCTGAGAAAAAGGCCAGCTCCCTGCCAAGTTTCAAGTCACTGCTCCTTTTGTGTTAGAGCTGATAAAAAGAAAAGTTCTCGAGAATATTTTAATGTGTGCAAAACAATATATTTTCCATTAGCCTCATTCTTGGAAATGGCTGAATTATTTTTGCTGAAATTTTCCAAAAATGTTCCACTATCTTCACAGGATAAGCCTATTTCCCTGTGCTGGTCAGTAAGGAGGCTCATTGTAGAGTAATACACTGCTGCAATATAGGAAATACAGGGTTTTTTCTTCTTTTCTCTGTATCTCTAAGTTGATTGGCCTCTACTTGACTTTTGTTAGGCTCTTCTCCCTATTAGTAAATCTGATAAGTTTATTTGGAAGCCTTCCAAGGAACAATGCCTTTGTGTATCTGACTTCCTCATAGGTACCAACTTTGTGTGTTCAATGCCTCCTCCAAATTGAGATTTGTCAAAGGCTTAATAAATTGGCCAAATTGGGTGGCAATTTGCAGAGTGGCAAATGGCACATCATTGACACAAAGGCCACATACCCTGCTAAATTTCAAGTCTTTGCTTTAATACATTACCCTGCAAGACAATAGACAATCTTACCTCCTTTTGAACTCACTGGAGATACTATGCACTTAAGAGGATCCATCCCTACTGTGTGTTTGGGCCTCCATGATTTTTGATCATCAGAAATTTGGAAAACATGCAAGCTGTTTTTAACTGCATAATTTTTCAGAAGCAGCAACATTAGAAGATTCATTAGTTGAGCTTTTAACTTGAATGCTTAGCAAAAAACTACTGTCTGCAGTTCTTTGTGGTAATGGTTGCAGCTGCAGTGTTTTCCTTTTGTGTGCAATTACTTGTTGTAAATTGCAGCTTTCAGGACTTGACTATACCGTAAAGAGGTTTCTCTCCACCATTGTTCATGTATGGTAAGGATGTGCTGTAAAATCCAATCTTTATATTAAAATTTCTCTTTTCTCTTGCCACTGAAGAGAAGTCAACTAAAATACAGTTGTGAATATTCCATGAGGCCAAATGTTTATGTGTAACTTTTCTGAAGCTAAACTGCTACCTGGGTAGTAAACACGAGTTTTAGCTAACTATGGAAGAAAAAATAGTTTGATTTCTTTTAAGATTGTCACAACATTTTAAATGGATCCCTCTCTCATTTGGAAAGGGAAACACATTTTAAACTAGCATATACTTATTCTTAAGTACTAAAATCCAGAAGTAATGATAAATTAAAGAGAAGCTTTTTACTAGATTTATGTACTCATAGTGTAATTTTCTCTTCTTTTTCTGGTGGGACATAAAACCAAGATCCTTCTGACCAATTTTGATCATTACAGATCCCATGACGCTTTTCACATAATAATAGAAGTGTTAGGCCTGGCTGTCCTGGCAAAAATTCAAAGGCTAAATTTTCCACTGGCATAAGTAGATATACCTCTATTAACTTCACTTGGCCCCCAATTTAGCAAAACACTTATGCATGTGCCTCACTTTAAGTACGTGAGTAGTCCTATTGAATTTGCTTTGAAGCTTGAGTGATATAAAAGACAAAGGGCCAAATCAGACTATGCTTACAGCTATATGAAGTTAATGGCATTGCTGAGTTATAATTGAAGGTAGAATTTGGCCTCAATTCCAGCTTATCATATTTTAGAGTGCTAGCTGAATATTAAGGGTTTTGCATAAGGAGCAACATGCAGAGCTTGGATGATTAATGGGACCTGGATGCAGAAATTCCTGTGGGCTGCGATTGAAAATTCATTCCACTATCCTGATGGCTAGTCACATTGTTACAGAACTTTGATACCACATTGTGCCGACAGCCTTAGAATAGTCTGACTTCTTAATATTTATCACTTTGAACTTCTGGAGTGTTGTGAAACCTCTAAGGGTTAGGGTTAGACATTGCATAATATAGCCATGTGAGATTCCAAAGAACCCAGCAGCTTAGAAGTGCTCTTAATTCCTTCCCTTGAACTCCGATGAGTCCTCAGAGATCTTGTTTCAGCTTCTGCTGAGAGCAATTGAAAGGAAGGTAAACAGTAATTATTCTACCTGAATATGTACCCATACAGTAATGGTTAGAGACTAAGCAGAATTCTCCTTTGGTAACTAACAGAAAAACATAATCCAGATTTATTGTGTAGGGCAAGATAAAGCCTAACTAGTTCTCAGTTTATTGTATTGGATGAAGTACTAATGAAAGCATGGCATTATTTTAATAGGACAGTTGAATCGAGTCTAGATATTATGAGCTGCTAATTTGCTGTTAGAACAGCCCCAAAGGCTTTCAGTAAGCCCAGGTTGGCAGCAATTGGTGTGCATACTGGAAATGAGCTAAAGGACATTTTCTGTTTACTTTTTTTAGCATTTTACCTGAGGAACCATTCTTTATAAACTTCAGAGACAAGGACCCCTGTAAACTTTAGAGACAAGGACCCCTATAAACTTCAGAGACAAGGACCCAGAGAAGAGCAACAAGAATGATTAAAGGACTTGAGAACATGACCTATGAAGGAAGGCTGAAAGAATTGGGTTTATTTAGTTTGGAAAAGAGAAGACTGAGAGGGGACATGATAGCAGTTTTCAGGTATCTAAAAGGGTGTCATCAGGAGGAGGGAGAAAACTTGTTCACCTTAGCCTCTAATGATAGAACAAGAAGCAATGGGCTTAAACTGCAGCAAGGGAGAGTTAGGTTGGACATTAGGAAAAAGTTCCTAACTGTCAGGGTAGTTAAACACTGGAATAAATTGCCTAGGGAGGTTGTGGAATCTCCACCTCTGGAGATATTTAAGAGTAGGTTAGATAAATGTCTATCAGGGATGGTCTAGACAGTATTTGGTCCTGCCATGAGGGCAGGGGACTGGATTCGATGACCTCTCGAGGTCCCTTCCAGTCCTAGAGTCTATGAAACTGCAGCAGTTTATATGTTTTCAGGGGTTTTGGAAAAAGTGTCTGGTGATTGGTAGTTCACAGTCAACTATGGGATGCAGGATTTGTTTCTATAAAAAAGTTTTTACTTTTTTTTACATAGGCAAACATCCTTAAAGGTGATCTGCAAAGGGCATAAAATTGGGTTAGTGCTTTTCTTTTACTTCCTTAAAGAAGTCCTGAAAAGTTTTGACTTTTACATTTTTACTAGGTTTTTTTCCCATGTCTGAGTGCTAAGTAGTGCTCACTCTGGTGTGGCTTTTGTGAGGTGTGGATGTTTGCTGTCTAGGAACAAGGACAACAGGTCTTTTCACATTGGCTACTGAAGAACTGTACAATGCCAATAACTTTGAGGTTTTGTCTGCATGGGGAAAATGAACTGACTATGTCAATTGATTTTGACCTTAGTGTGAACAAGGGAAGAATTTGTTATCTGATCTTGGTCAGTTGGACCACTCCATTCCCTCTTGGGTTAATCAGAACCAGCTAATACGTTTTTAAACAGGACTGTCCTTGGCTACTCTGAAGGCAAAAATATGTGAGTTAACACGTTTTCTAACATTATGCATTTTTACAGTATAAATAAGACTTGCATTATTGCTACACTGGCTATATGGAATGGATAACCTAGAGCTGAAAGTCTGAAGGTATCCAAAAAGCAGGCCTTTGAGCCATACAACCCTAAGATCCCTTTACTTCTAGTCAATGAGGGCTAAAGTGCTGGAGATATGTTCTGGAGAAACTTTCAGGTCTTTCAGATCTGGGCTTTGTCTACACTGGGAGTTTGCCCTACTTATGGCCATCATTAGTTAGTTGTGTAGCTGCTTTAGTGCAAAACCCTAGTGTTGACAGACAAAGCTGCAACAAGCCACAGTTTGTACTGGTGCATCCAAACTCAGTTTCAAGCAAGAATAAGCTGCTGTGATACTAGAGTTGCTAGGCATCCGGTCTTCTACTGGAATGCCCAGTCAAAAAAGGACCCTGGTGGCTTCAGTCAGCACTTCTGACCGGGAAAGTAAAAGTCCAGTTGGTGGCGCAGCGGGGCTAAGGCAGGCTCCCTGCCTGCTCTGGCTCCACGCAACTCCTGAAAGTGACCAGCATATCCCTGTGGTTCCTAGGCATAGGTGTGATTAGGGAAGCTCCGCACCCTTCCCAACCCTGAGCGCCACCTCTGCAGCTCCAATTGGTCAGGAACCATGGCCAATGGCAGCTACGGGGGTGGTGCCTGTGAGTGAGGGTGGGGGAGAGCAAGCAACAGAGGGAGGGGGCTAGAGTGAGTGGCGGTGGGGTGTCAGAGAAGGGACAAGATTGAGGCTGCAGGGAAGGGGCGGGACAGGAGGCTCAAGGGTGTTCAGTTTTATGCAGTTAGAAAGTTGGCAACCCTATCTGGTGCATTTTGTGGCTTATAGTAATTTTACCTGCTGGCACTGTGGGTTTGAACTGGTGCAACTACACCATGTGGCAGCTAGCTACTGATGGCTGAAATCCAAGTGTATCACAATACTGCTGCTGCCGAATGGAAATATCATTGGAACAGAAAATGGGTGAAATGAAAAACTGTGTAAACCTCTGTTATGCACCCACCTTATAGGAATTTCATCTAGACCACATTTGCCTAGTTTGCTTATGAAGAAGTCATATGGGATTGTGTCAAAAACCTCACTATAATCTATATACATTACAACTATATCACAAGAGCTTGGGCTTCCAGCCTGAACCTGAATGTCTACGCTGCAGTTTTGTAGCCCTGCAGCCTGAGCAGGGCCGTAGCAACAAAAAACGTGGCCCCCTCCGAACATATGTCCGGGGCCCCTTACAATGCAGAAACTGGAATGCGGTATTTATTTTATACAATATACAGGGTTCATATTATGTATACATAGGCCTACAGTGTACATGTATTCCGTATTTACGCAAAGCGCTTCTTTCGAGCCTTGTTCTCTGCAAATTGGTTAATCAATGCGTCATAGTCCAGAGATCTGGCAATCTTGTTTTCGATTGAGATAACTGCAAGCTCA
Source organism: Gopherus flavomarginatus (assembly GCF_025201925.1). Lineage (NCBI taxonomy): Eukaryota > Metazoa > Chordata > Testudines > Testudinidae > Gopherus > Gopherus flavomarginatus. The sequence continues at coordinate 195,611,212 of NC_066620.1, read as the reverse complement.
GAAAGCCTGTCATCTGTCATGGTTGAGCGCAGGATATTCTTGATCAGTTTCATTCTGCTGAAGCTCCTTTCAGCAGCAGCAACAGTAACTGGTGTGGTCAGAAAAATTCCGATGCAAATGCAAAGATTCGGATATATCTCCTGAAGGCTGTTCTTGTATATGTACGTTAAAAAATTGTTTGCCCTGACAAGTCCTCTCTCTTTCTCGATGACATAAATAAAACGATTCAATTCCATTATGAGTTCGTTGGCATCAATGTCTCCCATTTTTCTGTCAAAATTTTTGCTGTGATTCTCCAGTTCATTTTCTCTGTGACACTGCTTCAGGCTGTTAGCGTTGTACAGAAATCCAAACAACTTATACCACTCCACGAGTTGGTCAAATCGCGACGAAACAGAAGATATGGCCTGATCAGTGGGAACAAGAAAGAACTGTGATTTGAATTTTACTTCGGCAGAAAGACGACTCGAATCATCAGCACATTCGTAATCAAACATTCTCTTCTTACATCACATCCTGGTTTCTGGAAACACCTGCTCAATACCCATATGCTCTGCTATTTCACGTGCATTTGTGACCACAGAGTTATATCCTGTATTTCGATAGTCTTCCAAAAACTTCATTGTAGCACCGACTTCTGCCTGCAGTACGTCAGTTGACACATCTGGTGACTGAATTAATTTGCTGGTTTTATTGACGTGAAATAGTATATCGTACCACATATAGACAGTCAGAACAAAAGGCCACGTAGTAACATGGTCTAAAAGCGCACCGGCTTCTGTTGCTGTATTGCCATCTTTCTTTTCGAGCGCATATTCTCGCAAAGATGACAAAGCATTGCACAATTCTTCAAGGTGATAACGCAATGGCTTCACAGCATCAATTGTCGACTCCCAACGAGTATCCGATAACCCTTTAACAGATATTGGCATATGTTCTTGAAGTATATCCCAACGTGAAGGTGAAGAAGAAAAGATAACGTATATTCTGTTAATCAGACCGAAAAAGTCAACGGCATATTTCAATGACTTTGCCGCGTCTGAGATCACAAGATTCCAAGTGTGAGCTCCACATGGTACATACCAGGCACGGTCATTTATTTCTAGCGTGCGGGCTTGAACTCCTTTATTCTTTCCTCTCATATTTGCGCCGTTATCATAAGCTTGGCCTCTCATGTCAGCAACGTCTATTCCTAAGTTGTTTGCCTTTTCAAGAAACGCTTCCAATAAGCCCTCACCAGTTGTATCATGAACATTAAGAAAACCAACAAACGCTTCACGAATATTGACACCATTTTCACTGTTGCATTCAGCAAAGCGTAACACCACAGACATCTGTTCTTCATGTGACACGTAGGGAGTACAGTCCAAAATAACTGAATAATATTTTGCTTTTTTAAGCTGCACTATGTTGGCGTCTTTAATGTTACTGGCAACAAGTTGAATCAGCTTATTTTGGATCTGTGGACTGAGGTACTGAACATGTGTCTCTGCCTTCTTAGTCCTCTGTAAAAGTTCACTGAGGACAGTATCATACTTTGCAAGCAATTCAAACAGTCCCAAAAAGTTGCCATTCGAAGGATCGCCGAGCTTTTCATTACTTCCTCGAAATGCCAAGTTTCTTTCGGACAAGAAAATAACGACATCAACTATGCGTTGGACAACATTTCTCCAGAAATCTCTTTCTTTCAGAAAAGCCTGCAATTCGAGTTGGTCAATAGATGTACGGTTTACTATGCCTGACCGAAGGTCAAACCATTTCACCATACAGTCTTGATGACCTTCGCCTGTTTCATGCTGCTGAAGTCTTTTTGACAGTGCTTTCCAAGCAGATGTTCCACTACGTAGCAGTATGTCGCCAGTGCCAAATAATTTACAATAAAAACAAAAAAATGGCATCTTTCTGAACTGAGTACATTAACCATGAACGTCTTATTTTCTCACCATTTGCCATGGTTCGATAGAAATGAGTACTCCGTCTTTCCTCGTTAAATGGAAATTCGTAACTCTCATTCTGCTGTGGTGGGCCACGTGCAACAATGTCACACACTTGCCTATCCGATATTATAGATGGCCAGTCTCCTGGATCATCAGTCAGTGGTTCAGATTCAGATACTTCTTTCCTGGCAGCAGCTGGAATATCTGTCACAGTTTGTTTGGTAGAACAACTGGCTTCACCTTCGACCTCACTTTGAAGCACTTCTGGATACTTCTGGATACGATTCGTCGCTGCTAGCGCTGTCTGTTTCATGTGCCTGTACCTGTACGTTGGATTGCAGCGCAAAATACGTTGACAACTTTGGAATTTTCTCAAGTTCCTTCTCGGCATCTTTTGCTGCCTTTTGTTTACTAGCTCCGCTCTTATACATTCTCTTAGACATCACAAAGCACGCTTCTGCGTTGGAAAGGATAAAAAACTAAACAACTAAATTAATAACATTTATCTGCCGACCGCCATTATGAACGCAAATACACATTCTTTGAATGAGTCCAACTAAAATTCGAAACTGACCGACAGACAACTGATGTAGCTAATAGCATTATGATGTATCATAATGACTTCACGGTTTTGTCAGTAAAACCAACATGGATTGTGCAATAGCATCAATAAATGTCACTTACCTAGTTATACCTTACATTTTTTTTGCCACTTTTAGGGGCCCCCTTTTTTGCAGGGCCCCCTCTGGTCGGAGGGTACGGAGGGCGCTCGCCACACCTCTGAACCTGAGCTCCACAAGCCCTGAGTCAGCTGACATGAGCCAGCTGTGGGTGTTTTATTGCAGTATAGACATGCCGTTTGTTCCCCCTTTTAGAAGATAGGCACTGTGTTTGCCCTTCTCCTGTCCTCTACGACCTCATTCATCCTTCATGAGTTCTGGAGGATAATCAATAACAGTTCTGAGATTGCTTCGGCTAGTTCCTTAAATACCCGCGGGTGAATTTCATCATGCCCTTCTGACTTGAACATATCTATCTTATCTAAATATTCTTTAATCTCTGATTTTCCTATTCTGGTTTGTATTCTTTCCCTTGTGCTAATATTAATTATGTTAAGCATTCAGTCAATGAATCTTTTAAGTGAAAATTGAAGCAAAATAGGCTTTGAATATTTCAGCCTTCTTGAGGTCATCTGTTATAAGCTCTCCTTCCCCAGTAAGTAGTGGGCCTACACTTTCCTTTGTCTTTTGCTTGCTGCCGGTGTGTTTATAGAATCTCTCCTTATTGTCTTTTATGTTTCTGCTAAGTGTAACTCATGTTATGCCTTAGCTTTTCTGATTTTGTTCCTCCATGCTTGTGCTATGTCCAAGTTAGGCTGGCATGAGGCTTTCAAATAAACATTTTGATACTCCCACATGGCAAAGTTCAGATCTAAGTCTGTATTTCCTTCAAGTTTTGGGGTGTTCTGTTCCAGGGGCTTGGTACAAGCCTTTCTCTAGTATACTCCCCACACCAATGCAACCACTTACATGGCCCCTCCCAAGTTGTATGAGCTGATCCAAAGCCTGCTGGAATCAACCGGAATCATGCCATTGACTTCTATGGCGTTTGGATTAGACTTTGAGAGAACAACTTATTGCTGCATCTTTCCCCTCACATGGTCTTTCCATACTGACCTAGAAGTTGAATGCAGAATTGTGAAATTATAGTCCATGTGCCACACTCCTTTCAACTTAAATGAAGTGCCTGCACACACTTTTAGATCCTCGAAAATGCCAATAACCTTCAAGAGAAGTTTTTTTCTATCCAAGCTTGTAACACAAGGCAGAGATTTTAATAGAAAACATAACTTTATCTGAAAATTCAGACCATGCCCTTTAAATGTAAAGGAGAGGATAAAAGCTTGCCAGAGTAAGTCAGTCGATAGGATAGTGTGTGTCAATATACTCCCAGCAATTACTGGTAAATTAGTCTATGAGTCTATAAATCTAATGCAAGTGAGAGAGGTATTTCCCTGTCAGACTGTGACTGTGGTTTTGGTAGGGAGAGCAAGGGTTGCTTGCCTAATATTTCTGCTGCAAGTGAGGCCTGGTCTACACGAGGGAGTGGGGGGAGGTGTTGATGTAAGATACGCAACTTCAGCTACGGGAATAGCGTATCTTGTTCCGACTTACCTCCCGTCCTCATCATGCGGGATCGATGTCCGCAGCTCCCCGTGTCGACTCCACTACCACCGCTTGCTCCAATGGAGTTCCGGTGTTGACGGGAGCGCGTTCGGGGATCGATATATCGCGTCTAGATGAGACACGATATATCGATCCCCGAAAAATTGATCGCTACCTGCCGATATGGTGGGTAGTCTGGACGTACCCTAAGTGAACAGAGAGGAGAAGGGAATGTGAGGAATTCTAGATTCTCCCTCCCACAATCACCAAGTAGAGTAATGGGCTGGGCACCCATGGGTTAGCGAGCTGATCTGTAAAAGAGGCTGAAGTAACTTTGACTCCTCCCTTACAGCAAGTAGGGAGCAGGGGAGGAACTGTAAATCTCAGGTTGTTATCAGGACTACTACTGGGGCAGTGCAGCTACATGCTGCCCCTTACTCAGAGTACATCATCAAGTTACAGTTGCGCCTCGAGTGTTTTCTGTTTGTGTGTGAGAGAAGTTTTTAGGGTTGTTTGGACTGTAAAAGACCATGTATGATGTGCTTGTGCACCCCCGGCTTCATGCATGCCATATGCCTTATGAGGATTGAATTAGTTCTAAGCTACCTTTGAAAGGTGGGTGCCATCCGTAGCCTTTGGTATCTCTGATTCTACAGCTGCTCTTGGAAGCTTATCAAATGGCCCATCTACATATGTGATTATAAAGATTATCCTAAACTTTTCCCAAGCTTTGTATTGACTCCTTTACATCTGTCTGACTTGATATTCCTTCCAAGGAAGCGGTACTTCCAGTAATGATAAACTGCTACTATGACGTACAAGGAGTCACCATCCAAACTCCCACTCCTTTGAGGGGTTGTTGTGTGGAGATAACCAGATCTTTGCATGGGTTGCCTCCCTGCAGTGTTTCTAATAAAATCACTGTTAACATATTGGGTAAACTTTTTTTCTTTCTGTATTTCATTTTTGCCTCTTCCTCATCTATCATTCATAGATGAGGTTCTAAGATCTCGTTGGACAGTCTGTTACCTGATATCAGTGTTGTGCAGCTTGGCCCGTGATGCATGAAATCGGACCAGGCTGTGTGCTCATGCCATGCAGCATGGCTAATCATTCTCAAATGCTATCATCAGTTATCTTGGAGGAGGGAAAAAAAAATCCTAGCTGCCTGTGGTTGATTTAATCTTTAAAATCAAGAGAGACTTTGCAGTGATTAAAGAGCCATTTCCTGACTACATATTGATATGAGCTGCTTCCAAGTCAAATATAAGAGAGCCTGACAGGCATTCAGTCCTCCTGTGATTGGCAGGTCCCAGCACACTGGATGGTAATCTCTTTCCAGCTTTTATTTCAAGAAATTCTGGGGTGGTCTGCATTTAATACATAACTATCTCATGTAATTGCCCTGGCATTTCTTATTGTAATCGACAAGACTGCATTTTTAATTTGTACCCAGAAATCAAGGGATTTACTGTTTTCCAATAGTTTCCAGAAACTGGTTACTCTGAGGGCAATTCTATGGTCTAGGATGTGCCAGATATGTATCTGTATTGAATATTTCTACATTACTGCAGTTCCTTTTGGTGCATATTAATATGGCAAAGCATTCTAAGCTAGAGCAGTAGTGAGGATGCTGTGATATAATATTGCATATGTTGCTCTTTGACACCTTAAAAGACACCCTAATGATCTGGGTATGGGGATTACTATACTTAATCACATATAAAATGGTTTCCACCTTTAGGGGCCAATCATGCAAGCTCTTCCTCAGGGAGAGACCTCCTGCAGCTGTGTGGTACCCCATAGCTTCTTTGAGGGCCTGTGCAGGGTTAGAGGCAGGGGCTGGGGCCTGTACAGATCTTTCAGGATCAGAGTCTAGCACAATGTGGTCCTGATCCATGGCTGAGGCTACCACAACACAAATAAATAATATAATCATAATTAATAATGTCTCTCACCCTTTGGATTATATGGCTGTCTCTGTGCTCACACTGGCCCTTGCCATCTTCCTTGGGGAACAGTTTGGGGCAGAATATTGCAAGATCTGCCTTCAAAACTGGGTACTGGAGCTGTTGTCCTGGTTCGGTTCTTTCTATCCAAGGCACCCCGATAGAGATTATTATTGAAATACTGCCATAAATGTGCCTGGTGCTTCACAACCAAACGAAGTCACGGCATTGAAAAGTTCACAATCTAGATAATGCCATGGAGCTGGAGTTTTAGGTCCAGATTTAACAATACACTTAAGCACATGCTTAAGTCCATCCCTATTCTGCAAAGCACTTAAGTACACATGCTTGTACCCCCCTGACTTCAGTGGGACGTAACCATGTGTTTAAGTGCTTTGCTGAATAAGAATGGCCCTAAGCATGTGCTTAAAATCAAACATGAATTTAAATGCTTTGCTTGATCAAAGCCCACATGAGGTCTTCGGTTTAAGGTTTTATGGAATCCTGTGTTCTTTTTAGGAAACGCTTTCCCCTTGTTTCTGTCCCAATATCCCATTTCTTTTCCATATAGATCTCAAGCTGATACCAGTAAGTTATGAAAGATGAAAAAAGTCCCCAGCCCTGGTCAAGGGCAATAACTAGTGATTTTATTGTTCTTTTCTATCTTTTACAGCTCTGATACCAGAGGCTGGATGGAATGGTGTCCTCTGGACCTTTCTTATGTGAGTTATTTAGATTTTATTTTATTGCTAACAGCTCATCAAATTGAATTAAAAATGCTTCTCCAATCTCAAAGACAAATTGCTATTTAAAAATTTTTTTTATAGCTATAATCCCAGAAAAACAAAAGTTTGCCATTTAGAAGTGTGAGCATACAATGAAAATAAACCAAAATGAAAGGGAAAAAGAGTTTAGGGATTAAAAAAAAGGGCTGTAGGGATTTATTGTGCTGAAGTTCTTTGCTAAGCAAAATTCCATTTAATTGTTGATATGAATTTAGCCTGGTGATAAAAAAATTTTTTTCCTGGCTCTAACAGACATTCCTTACTGGAAAGAAATAAATCAGGTGAGTTTGAATTATGCTGAATCGTGTCACTGATTCACTCTCATTTGAATAACTGTTTCATATCATTATACTTGTTACAATTCAATTAGTTTGAATGAGATTAAGGATGATTAAGTGTGACATCTCCCAGTGCAAATGCTAAAAAGCAAAGAAATTCCAAGTTATGGGATACCTCTTAACAGAACTATACCACAGAGTGCATTTCCGCTGAGAATAACAGACTTGCTCTCATCTCCACGAACTTCCTTCTACCTCCAACAGGTAATGAAATACACAGCACACTAATATGCATAATGGTGTAACACAAAAACCTTAATCTCAATTTCAGCAGTATAAGCAAATAATCAGGCTTGACATATGAGTACGAGTTAAGTCTGAGCTGTGTTGTGTTTGTGGGGGAAGTATGAGGTTGTAATTAAGGGGCCAAATCCTGAAGTCCATGTCCAGGCTAAACTTCCACCAAATCCAGTGGGAATTTTGCCTCACTGAGAACCACAAGATTAGGACCAATAATATTTGTGCTTGTCTATTGCTCTTGAGTTCCTTCAAATCCCGAAGAAGTAAATTGAAATTAATTGCACTTAATATCTTGCATGACTGAGCCCACAGTTCTTTCACTTAACACTTCGGTGAGATAGGCAATATTATCAATTTTCATGTGGGGAAACTGCGCCACAGAAAGTTAAAATACTTGCCCATCTCACAAAGTCGCTGGCAGAGCTTAGTAGAGCTCAGGAGTGAAACCCTAGCCTACTTGAAATCAACAGCAAAGCTCCCATTGACTTCTCCAGGGCCAGGATTTCACCCTAGGCCTCTTTTCTCCCAGTCTTCTGCCCTAACTACTAAAATAAGTTTCTTCTCATTTGGTACAGAGAACATTGATGTCTTATGCATGAAGATGCTGTATTAGAGCTTTTTCAGAGGAGAGTTCAGTTTTGTGGCCTGTTACTACCATTATTTATTTTGAATAAAGTCCAGTGTTATAAAGCACATAGACAGTCAGGCTGTGGATAATATGTTTAGTATGGTGCTGACTCAGACCTGTTAGTTTGGCAAAATCTATGCGGTGTATATGCCAGAAAGTGAACTCCCTTGTAGTGCTTCTTATCAGACGCTTTCTTAATTCTGCATGAGATGCTACTAATGCAGACTGAGATATGTCTTCTTGAATATCAGCTTTGTGTTTCCAGAATTTTTTGTGTATAGGAATGTGAGAACTGCAGGTATAACATTATAGAAAATTCTTACATGGCTAGTGCCACCTATTGGTGGGGGGAAATGAATTGAAAATTCATGCTTATTTATATTTATCAAAATTATGGGAGGTTAGGGAAAGAATGAAGTGTTACTGTTGTTTTGAATTGTTTTAAATTAGATTGTGTAAGGAGATGTAATGGTACAGTTGGGCTTCTTCATTTAGAACAGATTGAAATGAATTTTTAGATGCAATCACTATGACTTTCAATTCAATTGATTCTCTTGGGTTTAAACTGAAATCTCTTGCAAGATATATAGGGATGATCTGAAAATGTTTAAATATTTAGTAGCATAAACAAGCCTACTTGTATGTGCATGTGTCTTAGTCTGGTACAGGGCAACTGTTCATTTAGGGCTCAGTCCAGTTCTCATTGAATGGAAGTTGGATGCAGTCTCTAATCCCCAAGAATGTGTACCAGAACCATGTGTCACCCAATGAAATTAATAGGCAGCAGGTTTAAAACAAACAAACTTCTTCACACAACACACAGTCAACCTGTGGAACTTGTTGCCAGGGGATATTGTGAATGCCAAAACCATACAGGGGTCAAAAAAGAATTAGATACGTTTATGGAGGATAAGCCTATCAATGACTATTTGCCAAGATGATTAGGGATGCAACCTCATGATCTGGGTGTCCCTAGCCTCTAACTGCCAGAATCTCGGAGTGGATTCTAGTGGATGGCTCACTCGATGATTGCCTGTTCTGTTCATTTCCTCTAAAGCATCTGGCATTGGCTGCTAGGATACTGAGTTAGAGGGATTATTAGTCTGACTCAGTATGGCCGTTCTTATGTGTAAGGAGTATCTGGGGTGATGATAAACCTAATGGAAATAGAAATATTTTTTTTCTCAACTTTAATTCCAATGAATGGCGGTGGTGCTGTTTTTCTAATTTTTTTTAAACCTTTAAACATTTCCCTTCACTATTGGAAATCAAATGCAACAGCATTGTTCTATGTTAGATTCATAGATTCCAAGTCCAGAAGGAACCACTGTGATCATCTAGTCCAGTGATGGGCAACCTGCAGCTCATGGGCCACATGTGGCCCACCAGGGTAATCTGATTGCGGGCCATGAGACATTTTGCTGATGTTGACCATCCACAGGCATGGCTCCCCACAATTCCCATTGGCAGGGAATGGTGAACCGTGGCCACTGGGATCTGCGGGAGGCCATATCTGCAGATGGCCAATGTCAGCAAAATGTCTCACAGCCCGCAATCAGATTACCCTGATGGGCCACATGCGGCCCATGGACAGCAGGTTTCCCACCACTGCTCTGTAACACAGGCCATAGAATTTTCCCCCAATCATTCCTAGAGCATATCTTTTAGAAAAACATCTGATCTTGATTTAAAAATTGCCAGTGATGGAGAATCCATCAGAACCCTGGGTAATTTGTTCCAATGATTAATTATCCCCACTGTCAAAAATATACACCTTATTTCTAGTCTGAATTTGTCTAGCTTCCACTCCAGGCATTGGATCATGTTAGACCTTTCTCTGCTAGATCGAAGAACCCACTATTAAATATTTGTTCCCTGTATAGACACTTATAAACTGCAATCAAGTTACTCCATAACCTTTTCTTTTTTAAGCTTAAATAGATAGAACTCTTTCAGTCTATCACTGTAAAGCACAGTATCACGTTGGAAACTCATGTTTAGCTGATCATCTACCATAACCACCAAAAGATTTTCAGAGTCACTGCTTCCCAGAATAGAGTTCCCCATCATGTATATGACTACATTCTTTGTTATTAGATGTATGTATTTTCATTAAGCTATATTAAAATGCATATCATTTGCTTGCACCTAGTTTGCTAAGTGATTTGGATTATGAGATTGTGTGTAAACAGGTTACACTAACCAAGCTAGTCTCACTGCCCAGACTGAAATGGAAGCTATGATCAAGGGGAGAAACAGCTTGCCAGCACAGCAGTGGTTAAAGGGATGCCTATGGGCACAGTTAGCCCTGCGCTGTTGTAACTGCAGCTAATGCCTGGCCTGGAGAGGGGAGAAAAGGAGAGATCCCGGCTCAGTTGAGAGCTGACTAGCAAAGAGGCAGGAGCTTGCTGCCTTCCTACCTGAGAGGAAAGGTCACTAGCCTGCCAACTGAAGCAGCCACTGGGGATGAAGTGCTGTCTTCCCAACCAAGGGGGACTGCAGAGGAGACCTAGGAGACTCCGGGAACTGAGGTACCTGGGTGACTGAAGCCCAGAGACATTGTGGGGTTTGGTCTCACTAAATTTATGGCTGCCCTGCCCGAAGGAGCCTGGGTCTGCAGCAGGGCACCACCCAAGATCCACAAGGGGGCAGTAAAGAAGCCAAGCCACCTCAATGAATTGGACTATAGGGGCTATGCTCCAAATTTAAGGGACAGTGGAAGGAAGTAGCCAGTGGATTTAGACTACCTGCTGTTTAGGGGTTCAGACCATCTCCTGTTCAGGGATTGATGCACACAGGGCCCTGGGCTGGGATGTGGTGGAAAGGGAGGGTCCGGGTTCCCCTACCCCACTGCCTAAAAGACTGAGGCACCTCAACCAGGGAAACTAGGGGCTGGAGGTCAGGTGCACCAACCACTAGGCCACCCAGCCCTCCAAGCAACCTGTTACAGGAACAAAATGTGAACAAACAGTGCATATAATATATATGTTCCCATTTCTAAAGATAATGGCACAATTCTTATTATGAAAAGGTTTATGTAAAATAGGATTCTATGGCCTGGTCTGGGATGTGGGGGAGAGATCAATCTAAGATACGCAACTTCAGCTACAAGAAAAGCGTTACTGATGTCGACATATCTTAGATTGAATTAAAATTACTTACTTTGCATCCTTGCAGTGCTGGATCGACAGTCACAGCTCCCCCATTGACTTTGCTTCTGCCTTTCACACTGCTGGAGTTCAGCAGTTGCTGGGAGAGCAATCAGGGATTGATTTATCACATCTACACTACATGCAATAAATTGATCCCCGATATATCGATCACTACCCGCCGATCTGGCGGGTAGTGTAGATGTACCTTCTGTTACATAAATCTATATAGGACTGAACCTCAACTCTACCCAGAAGATGAATGACTTGGTTATTGGATTACTTCCCCCATACCTGGAGTTGACCTCAACTAGCTACATCAGGATGACAATGTCTTGTCTCCAGTGGGATTTTACATTGAGATAGCTAGCTTGATTTTAAATTACACATATTCTTCATTGAAGAAATAGCCTTTGAGATAAATAAATAAAAACAAGGATTACTCACTTTTTTAAAAAAAATCCTGCAAAGTGGTCCATCAGGTCTTGATCCATCAATACTCTTGAGCACATACTTCAATTTTAAAGCCAATATTTAAATATATTGTGGGAAAACAAATGTCAGTGGAGAATTTTTGATCAGTTCTACTCAGGTGCAATTGCAGGGATTGGATGGGTACAGAGAAGAATTAAGCTTTCTCCCCTAGAGGTTGTCCCTTTGGGACTGCCCATGCTTGCATCTATTCTATACATCAGTTGTTCTCTGTCTTTATTATCCTGAATACCAGTTTGCAAGTGAGATAATGTCACAAACACCTCCCATCCCAGCTTCTCAGTCCTGCACTATTTGATAACGAATCATTTGAGGGTACATCTACACAGCAGCTGGGAGGTGTAATTTCCAGTGTGAGTAAATGAATGTATGCTAGCTGTGCTTGACTTGGCACCTAAAAATAGCAGTGTGGCTGCCCCAGCATGGGTGGGGGCTCACACTATCCATCCAAGTACAATCCCACTTGACCGACTGGGTATATATTTGGGCAGCTAGCTCAAGCCACCACCTATTCAGCCATGTCAGCTCTGCTTTTTTTAGCATGCTAGCTTGAGCAACACTAGCTTGTGTACATCTGCTCAAACTGGGAACTATACCTCCCAGCTGCTGCGTAGACATTCCCTGTGAAACATTGCTGTACATAAAGGGTGCACATTAGGCTCTAGGCCTGTCCATCTAGCACAACCACAAAATTTATCTCAAAAAGATGGTCTAGATAGTCATTTGAACCATGGACCTCCAAAGAAATCTTGTGTGAAGGATATTCAAACCTAGATAACTCATGGCTATCAGCAAGCAATTCCAATTGTCTGTATCGCTGAAAATCCCCAGAATCTCCTGATATTTCCCTGCTTTGCATTTCCTAACTCAGAGGAACATATATAAGGTCAGAACAAAAGCAGAAGTTCAGAGACTTTTCAGTTTGTTGAAATGAGCCACCACTTATCTGAAGTGAAATGTAATTTTTCTTTCTCTCTGGCAGTGACAGATGATGGTTTAAAACACTAAATCTGTCTCATTGCAGGTTATTCAGGATGCAAGCGCAGCGCTCATTGACTTGATTTTATTTGGAGTGTATTGTAACTGCAGTAAGAATGCTTTAGTGGAACATTTATCCCTTTCCTGCCACTGTAAGAGCAGTCAACCCAGACAGAGCCGTTGAATGAAGATTGATTCTAAGCATGGGATTTCTTCCAGAATCAATTTATTTATGAGAACGCCAAGAAATTCAATACAAATGAAAGAGCAAATTATGTTTGTTCAGTTTCTAAACAAACATTTAATATACCATTAATTTTGTGCTTGTGTTTTTGTTATTTTTTTCCAGGACAGATTTCTCTCATGTGGGTTCTCCTCCTCCCTTCTTAAGTGCATATAATGTGCCTGAAGGGAAAACATCATGAACATTGCATTAAGATTAAAAATACTCTGTAAGCAATAACAGTTATATTTAGTGCTGGTGAAAGGTGCTGGATTCACAGCCCTGCCAGGAGAAATCATCTATTCAACCGTGTAATTGCTACTGGACAAGCGTCCCTGCACTGCACCATGCAGTAAGTCCAAACTGGAGGAAATACCCGTGAGGGTTGAGATGGAAGGTTAGTCTTTATGACTATTCATACTTAGCCTCTCTGCTGAGACAGTTAATTAAAGCCAAATGTGGCGGTAGTTTGTGCTGTGGAATTAGTCCACTAGGATCTAGATGAAGACCATAAAATTGTGTCATGGACAGCCAAGGAACAGCTCCAGGTAATAACTTTTGGGGTGAAATCCTGATCACTTTGAAGTCAATAAGATTGTTGCCATTGACTTCAATGGGGCTGAATTTCACTCTGGGTCTCTGCTGACCACGGTTCAGAGTTTAGCTAATGGGCATAAGCCACCTCATCACCCCAAATTTGTCTTTGGCTTTAACAGACACTATTTGTCTATAAAAGGCACTAAGTTCTTTCCTGTCTTTTTCATCCGCAGTGAAAGCTGTTTTTTGCTCAAGCTGTTGTTGGTGTTTTGGCTGACATGCAGCACACGGGGAGAGGGTAGCAGGGTGGGGTGGAGCAGAGTCTAACCGAGACCATGTTACAGAGGTTAAGAAAACAGCTTCCACAATGCACCCAGCCTCCACCTTCCCTTCATTCTGTGTACACATGTTTTTGGGCGATCATGGTTTTTTCAGACTTCTCAGCTGAGATTTTGCACATGCCCCCAGGCAGACATGCAAAGGTACTTTGTAGTTTGTTTTTTTTTTTTAATAAAAACACCACGCTTCAAAGTTCTTTCACATATAAATTAACAATATGTGAAACAAGAGGCTCCATGAAGTTGGAATTACCCTGTCACTCACGAGGAGCTACAATATTAGTGTTACTGCTCTCGATTTCATTGAAAAAAGTGAGGAAAACAATTCAAATGTCTGCAGACCCAGCCTAATAAAAATGATAGATTAGATGTCAAAGTTTCCCCAGCCCCTTTCTCTGATCCTCCCTCCACCTTCACGCTTCTCTTGTTTAAAAAGAAATCATGCAATAATTTGCTTGCTGTTGTCAGCTTTTGGAAATTGCCAGCTGATTCTCATAGCTCAGGGATTAGAGTATTTTGCTTGCACTCTTTGGATGATGGAGTTTAAAAACCTGCATTGCCTCAATAATTTAGCACTTTACATTTCAATTTTTTTTGCCCATCTTGTTCTGCTGAAGTTTGTTCCGGTTTTACCTTTGTGCTTTTCCACCAATGTGAACAGCACGATTGACAAAAGCAGAACTTGCAGAACATTAACGACATCAAGTGAAGCCAGTTTTAGAATGAGATCCGAGCTTATATGGGGAATTCAAAATGGAGACCCTGCACAGTAGTCTTCACAATGGGAGCTCAGACTAAATTAAAATTGGACACCTACTACTAGTTCTTTGCTAAGGATTCTATAGGGCTTCTCAAAATATACCAACAGTTACAGATATGTTAATTGGAAGTGAGTTAAATATCTTACAAGAAAATACCAGGGTAGGAGCAGGTGTAACCCACATACCACCTGGATGTGGGGTTCTGTCCCATCAAGTGGCACCGATACCACTTAGAGAGAGATAAAATGAGTCTTCTCTACAGCCTTTGCTAATAGCCAGTTGACTTTCAGCTCATGAGTAGAGGCTCATGCACTAACTTTCAGAGATCCCTGGTTCAATCCCACCCACTGACAACCAGGTTCTGTCAGTGTTACTGAGCTAAAAGCCAGCTGGCTGTTAGCTGAGGCTGTAGAGCAAACTTATTAATATCTCTCTCTCTCTCTGTGGTCTTGGTGCCAGTAGATGAGACACAACACCGCACCCAGGAGGTGTGTGGGTTACACAGACAGTGTTAAACATACAATATATTAAAACTGATGAGCCAAATCCTGGTCCCAGGAAGGCCAATGGAAATGTAACTCTTCTGCCAGGTGGAGCCAGCAGCAGCTAGGACCAGGTTCAAATCTAGGATTTCCTTTTCAACAATACAACACAAAACCAGCTCCACTCTCCACCAGTAACCTGGGGAAATTACACACCAGCCCTGGGCGACTTGGAGAGGCAATACTTCCTCACTCGCAAGCACAGAGTCTAAGTGAAGGAAAGAAACTTTTAATGAAAGAAGGGAAGTCACCTGACATTAATTAGGGAAAGTGCCACAAGCAGGATTCACAATGATAAAACTGTGATCAGGACACCCACCCCCAGAGTGCATGGGGGCAGTGCCTTCTGCCTCATGTTCATGAGTTCTGCAACCAAAAGTTCCTTTTCTGTGCCCCTCTCTGCTCCCTCACCACACCTCACTCACAGTGGTTGTCCTTGGTCAGTGAGGACCCAGGGTTCAGAGGTGCATCTGTGGGAGTTCACCTCCCACCCAAGGAGGAAGACACCTTGCTTGCTCTGTCATCTGAGCACTTGCTGTGGCTGGCCGCCCCACCAGCCACGATTCCTCTCTGCTGGTTGCCCCACCTGCCACGATTCCTCTCTGCTTGCCACCTCACCAGCTGCTGTTCCACTCGCTGGTCACCTTCTGCCACCTGCCTCTCTGCTGTGACCTCTGCAGATCAGTCTCTTGAGGGTTCACCTAGCTCTCAATGATTTTCAGCTCTTAGGCTGGGCAGAAACACTGCCCCACCACAAGTGATAGTCAGCTCTTTTGAGCAATTAAAATAACAAAAGGCTCCCAAAGGAGCCGTGTAAGCCGGTTGTGTCGGGGCTCGTCCCCCTCAGGCGCGGCGGGGAGCCAGGGCGCCTCCTTACGCACTGCAGTCCGGGTTGGCTTAGCCCCTCGGCAGGTGTTGAGCGGGGTATAAGGTCAGTAAACAGGGTAGAGCCCCGGCTCTCTAGCCGGGGTTGGGGCTCTCAAAGTCAATAAGCCCCGGCCCTTGGACAGGGCGGGCAGCAATAGTTCAGGCTCAGGCCTCCAGCGGGGCTGAGCAAACACAGTATCAGCCCAGGCCCTTGGACAGGCCGGGCAGTAATAGTTCAGGCTCAGGCCCCTAGCAGGGGCTGAGCAAACACAGTATCAGCCCGGGCCCTTGGCTCGGGCGGGGCACCAAACACAAGTCTAGTTCGCTCTGGCCCTCTGGGTCACTGCAGAGCAGTGGCAAAGTCAAAGGGACCCAGCCCTTGGTCCGGGCGGGGCACCAAACACAAGTCTAATTAGCTCTGGCCCTCTGGGTCAGGGCAGAGCAGTGGCAAAGTCAAAGGGGCCCAGCCCTTGGTTCAGGCGGGGCACCAAACACAAGTCTAATCAGCTCTGGCCCTTTGGGTCAGGGCAGAGCAGTGGCAATAGGCAGGAAGAGGGGGAGTCTGCCACCCGGTTACGGGTGGCAGGGGGAATGCAGGCCCTCCCACTCCACTGCGTTCCAGCCCGGGGCCCTAGCAGCGGTCAAGACCCGCTGCGGTCAGTGGGGATCCTGGCCGCAACACACTGACATGGGTTCAGGCTCTTCCGGAGCCAAATCAGGGTCAGCTACCCCCGGGTTACTTCCAATCTCCCCCTCTCTGGGTACCTGGTTCTTGCCGGCGTCGTCTGGTGGGTCCCAGACCATAGGTTCCTCCGGGTACCGGTCGTGGGGAAGCTCAGGCCACTCCTCGGGGTATTGGGCACACGGCAGGTCAGGCCGACGTTCCTCCGGGTACCGGGTCTGAGGCAAGTCCAGCCAGCGCTCCTCAGGATAGTGGGTGCGAGGCTGGTCCGGCCAGCGTTCCTCTGGGTAGTGGGCGTGAGGCAGGTCCGGCCAGCGCTCCTCGGGATAGTGGGCGCGGGGCAGGTCCGGCCCGGCGGGAGCCCGGGCACCAGCGTCAGTCCTCTCCGGCAGCCTGCTTCCAACTGAGCACTGGGGCTGGGCTTTTATACTTCCTGTCCCGCCCCTTGACTTCCGGGGGGCGGGGACAGGCCGTGCTGACTCCACCCACTGAGGCGCCTGCTCTGGCTCGTCCCCCTCAGGCGCGGCGGGGAGCCAGGGCGCCTCCTTACAAGCCTATTTACCTCTGTCTTTGAATAGTGGGGAGGAACAAGTTAAACCAGACTTGGGATCCTTACGGCGAGTCCAATTCTTCTGGCTGGGATACCTATCCTCAACCTCTTACTTTCACAGCGGTCTTTCATTCGAGCCCCTGGCTTAATGAAGTTCTTTCAGCTTAATAGGCAGCGCAGATTTAAAAGAAACAAACAGAAGTGTTTTTTCACACAACCTACAGTCAATCTGTAGAACACCTTGCCAGAGGATGTTGTGAAAGCCAAGACTATAGCAGGGTTCAAAAAAGAACTAGATAACTTCATGGAGGATAGATCCATCAATGGCTATTAGCCAGAATGGGCAGGGATGGTGTCCCTAGCTTCTGTTTGCCAGAAGCTGGGAATGTGCAACAGGGGATGGATCTCTTGATGATTACCTGTTCTGTTCATTCCCTCTGGGGCACCTAACATTGGCCACTGTCAGAAGACAGGATACTGGGCTAGATGGACCTTTGGTCTGCCCCAGGATGGCCATTCTTATGTTCTTATAAGGGTGACCCCCTCGTCTGGGATAAGTTCAGCACAGTTCTGCTCCCCTTTATTCATACAGTAAAGTTGATAACATTTCACTATCCCTGCATTCAGTATTAAAGTGATTTATAACCCAACACCAGCCAAAGTTGATCACTTTGAGCAACACCGCTCTATCTGCTGGATATCTAGGGAGAGTAGGTGTGTTCAGCAAATACTATTTGCTCCTGAATCTCTCCCCCTCCCAGCTGCCAGGGGAGAATTCATTCAGACCCTGCTTACAGAAGTTTTTCCATTGAATTCAGTGGAACTAGGATTTGATCTGTAGATCTCAAAGCACTTTACCAAAGTGAGTAAATATTATCCTTAGTGTGCACTAGAGGGAAGTCAAGGCTCAGAGACATGCAATAACTTCACCGAGTCACACAATATGTCAATGGCAGAGCTGGGAATAGAACTCAAGTCATCTTCATTTCAGGCATCCGTGTCAGAACATGCTTAACTGCTTCTTGTCTTTCATCTTGGTTTAAAATATATAGGACCTTAGGTAATCTGCAGCTCAACCATGTAGATCTTGCTCTTCTACTTCATATGAATGGCCATGATCCAGAATCTGTTGTGTACCTCATATTTTTGGCCTAAAAATCCCGTTGGCCTTAAAGGTCCCCTTTTCCTAATTGCCAATATCTTGGACAAATTGCGACTAACTGCCATGTTATGCCATAGGTTTGTCTTTCATTGCTATGTGGATCTGCTTTAAAAATGAGCTTCAGTCTCCTTAAGAATGTTCTGGCACTGTTATTTAATAAGGCAAAAAAAAAATAAAATGAGATCAAACAGAGTTAGGGTTGCCACCCAGACAGTTTTTCAAGCCGCCAAGTCATTTTTGTGCAGTGTGTCCTGTTGTTTTTATTTTAAATGTAAATTAAATGTCAGCTGTCCAGCCTTCCTGACTTTTGTCTGTTTCTTAGCCAAATGGCACTGCATGTGCTGACTCTTGATAGACGGACCGTTCTAGAAGCCATGCTGGATTGAAAGTGCCAGAACAAGTCTCTGTGTTAGCAGTGCAGGAGCAGACTAACAAAAAGAAAACCATGCACTTGGCTGATCTTTCTTCCACTTCTAGTCCCCAAAAAAGGCAGCCTAAGGAAGAGATTAATTAAGGAGGTAAAGGAAGAAGGTATATAGATGATAAAGAATGAGGAGAAGGATGAAAAATGAGAAGAAAGGGTAAGGATGTGGAAGACATATGCACGTGGGTGAGTGAGGAATACAGAAAAGTGGCAACCCTTTCTTTCAACTCTTGCCAACCTTCTGGCTTTATATTTGGCAAAGCAGGACAACCATAAATGGAAGAGTCTGTAGCTACAAACTTGTGTTTTTCTTTAATATGTCTGTGAAAAAACCTGCTTTAATTGTTCATTTTCCATAACAAATGCTCTGCTTTGGATCTAGGTGCTCTCCGTGTATGAAGCACTTTGGTCAGCAGTCATGGGAGCTTATATATGCTATGTTTATCTGTGCTGATAGCAAATACCAGTCCACTAATTTTAAAAGGGTAGATTTCCTGTACCCTTTGCTCACGTCAAGTAATAGCTTATTCTTCAACATTTGCATTTGCTTCAAGTGGACTACTCAAGAAGTAACCATTTGGTAACTGTTCAGTGAACCAAATCTGCAGCTGCTATAAATTGGTGTAGCTTAGTTGAAGTCAATGATTTGATGGAATCTGACTAGGCCTAAAGGAAAGTGTGGGAGCCAGGCTTAGACATACAGATTTGATAGATATGATACGATGCTGTAGACCAAGTGCCAGCTTATGCCAAGCCCCTTGGCCTCACTGAACAATGACAAATGCATCGCTGGAAACCAGTTGGGCTTGCCTGTGTGTTAGCTTTGTTAAGATAGATTTTAGGTTGATAAGAATGTGTTTAGTGTTTGGACTTTATGAAATGCTTGTGAGTTGCTGCCTGCATTAATCTCTGTATCCCATGTAATAAGGTAATATTTAAATGTTTGCTTTGTAACTATGAAATTGTTTGCTCTGAAACTGGACACCTCCACATTCAGGAGAGAAGCATCACCAAGTGTGAAATACAGTTTACCACAAGAGGTGTCATCTCCTGCTCAGCAAAAGAAGATCTATAGACATCGGACAAGCCATTGTGGAACATCAGGGGACAAAAGACTTTGATATTTTTCTCGCACACCCATGAAGAGAGATATACAGGTGGACATGTCCGATCACAATTTGAACATTGGGGGAACGGAATAGAAATCCCTAACCAGAAGGTACTGTGTCACTATGCTGCTTGGAATCTGGAGAGGGCAACATTTCTGAGATAAGCAAGGAATCAGCAAGCTGCTTAGCCTGTATTAGCACTAAAGGACATATGGAGCTTGCACATTACAGCTGCTTTTCTTACTTTTTGGAACCTAAGACTATAACTTGTGTGTGTGTATGTTTACCTGCTTTAACTTTGTAAATAACTCTCATTTCTTTTTCCTAGTTAATAAATCTTTAATTTATTACAGAATTGGCTACAAGTGTTGTCTTTGGTGACAAATCTAAGGTACAACAGATCTGGGGCAAGTGACTGGTCCTTTGGGACTGGGAGTATCCTGAATATTCTTGTGATTTGTGGTGTAAGGGACCATCTATCACAAAGGCAAGCTTGCCTGGGAGGCAAGATAGACAAGGGTACCCAAGGGGTTGTCTGCGACTCCATGTTGAAGCTGTTATAGTACTTGAGGAATTCACACTTGATACTTGGTTGGTGAAAGCTAATTATAGAACATATTACCAGTCTAGGGTTGTACCCTGGTTTGTAATAGTCTGCCCTGAGGTTGGCATCCATGTTTGTGAGCCACTCCAGACAGAGTGGTATAAAAACCTAGGACAAAATTCTGGCTCTACTGAAGTCAATGGGAGTTTTGCTATAGAGCCAGAATTTCTATCCGGCTAGATTTTTGGGGCCGCTGTCTTAAATTTCTGAAATAAACTACTGCACCATCAGTAAAAATAATCTACTTTATTTTGCTTTAAGAAACTTTCTAACCTTTACATAATCTAATCTGAAGTGGTGGCTTTTCCATTCTGGCTGCTATTTCAGACTCCCTGGGCTGGGCTGAAGTTCAATGAAATAAGATAATTTCTGCGATCCTGTGACCCTCATGAAACCAGCATATGAGGTGTAAGCAGGATGATACATTTGAAATAAATGTAGGAATAATGAAATAACTATTCATGAAAGCTTGTCA
The DNA here is from genome assembly GCF_025201925.1 of Gopherus flavomarginatus. NCBI lineage: Eukaryota > Metazoa > Chordata > Testudines > Testudinidae > Gopherus > Gopherus flavomarginatus. Next base: position 195,590,277 of record NC_066620.1, on the reverse strand, counting down.
CAAGAAACAAGAAGTTGTATTTGCTTCTCAGTATGCATTTCAGCACAAAATAACCAAGTCCTCCATAATGTGTTTTGAATGATGCTGTCACTATGCAGAAACAGTTTTACTGTCTGCTACTCACCTTCAAATGCTTCCCAAAAGCTCATTTCTATTTGTTAACCTTCCAGGACTGACCCCTGCTCTACTATTCCTGTCTTTTAAGGCATTCCTGCCTCATACTGTGATTATAACAATCAGTTATGAAAATACATATCCTTTACAGAGCCCTTTCCCCTGAACTCTCTCACACGCACACAGAGGACTCAGCAAGATGCCACATCCTTGCACAGTTGGCAATCTGAAATCTCAGTATTCCAAGAAGGGTACCGGTGAGGAACAATGCATGGAGAATGTAATCGCTTCCATCCATTAGGATGGTAGAAGCTGGTTCCTCTGGTGTTCTGAGGCTAGTGCAGGGATGTAGGGGCAGGACAGGGCTAAAGCTCTGCCTTCTTCCTGCTCCCTTTTCAGAGCAAGTAATCTCTTCACTCTCCAGAGTGCATAGATTTCTCTTGTGTGCAACCTATGTGTAGTCATGCAAGCAGGGGCGGCTCTAGGTATTTTGCCGCCCCAAGCATGGCAGGCAGGCTGCCTTCGGCAGTTTGCCTGCAGGAGGTCCCTGGTCCCGCGGCTTTCGCGGCACGCCTGCGGGAGGTCCACTGAAGCTGTGGGACCAGCGGACTCTCCGCAGGCAAGCTGCCTAAGGCAACCTGCCTGCTGCCCTCGTGGCGACCGGCAGAGCGCCCCCCCATGGCTTGCCGCCCCAGGCACGCACTTGGCGTGTTGGTGCCTGGAGCTGCCCCTGCATGCAAAGGATGGGGTAACTTCTTGCTTGTTCTTCCACCTGTGAACGTTCACACAGCATCTAGCCTTTACATTGCAGTTTCCACTAGTCAAGGACTTTTCTCCTTTATTTTTCTGTTCAATGCCTGGTGCACTATTACACTTTGAAAATAGTAACAAAGCATACAATACAGACAGGGGTGACTTAAGAAGGGTTTTCCATGTCAGGAGGAAAATACAAAGAACTGCTGAAATTGTGAATCTGCTTTGTGATTCATTTCCTGACACTAATTGTCTCTAATATTCAGGGTGCTGCCTCTGCAAGACAGAAGGAAAGAGAACTAGGCAGGGACTGGATTTTATTTTATTTGGAGAGGAGGAGGGAGCTTGAACAGATGTCGAAATAATGAAAGTACCTCTAGGCAGCCAACAAAGAGTAATTTAGAAATGTGCTGGAGATAACATGTCACTGTCAGATCTTGGTTGTGATCAAGTGTGATGTAAGTGCAATTAACAAGACAATTTTATATCAATAGAACAATACCCTGTTTAATAAAAAGCATGTTTTCATTCTTTGAATGTATTCATTCTTACCTTGTAGTTTAGCTAATTCTGAAAAGAAGGGTTAGATGTAAGGTAGGTCTATAAAAACTTGCACATATCTTTGCTAGTGAGAAACTGCTTTCCTTACTGCTGTGTTTTCCTCAATTGCACTGGTTGTCTCCAACGTGCCTTACAAGCAATATTTAATTAATCTAACCAGCCCTCCTGTGAATATTATTATCTTGGCTGTCCATTGGAGCTAATGATGATGTCACAGCATCTTGTGTATTCTTCTGTGGCTGTATATAGTCCAATGTGCAAGGAGCAAGGTTGTGAACAGATGTCACGGAGGAATGTGAAGGGTCTCACTGAGGACGTGGAATGATGCTTTGCCCTTTTTCAATTTGTTTTTTGGGTCTTTTTCAAAGTAATTACAACCTTTATTAATAGTAGTTCTCCACTGAGGCCTTACCTTGTCTGTGTCTTCGAAGTTGTCAATATTTACGCCACATGTCTGCTTAAAAGCATCTTTTTAATGTTTACCTTGAGCACCCTTCCTGTGCTTTCCGAATTTCAGCTTACTAAGGACTTTTTCTGGGCATCTGTCATCACCCATTCTGATAACATGAACCATCCATCTAAGATGAGCTTTGATAATCATTGCCTCAATACTGGTTGTTTTTGCTCTCTCAAGGATGTTAATGTTTTATACTTTGTCTTGCCCGTAGACCTTCACAACAGCAAAAAGACAGTGCATGTGAAATTGTTCGAATTGCTTGATGTGTCTCTGGAAAACTGTCCATGTTTCACACCTGTATAAAAAGGATATTATCACTGCTACATTGTATATCATGGCTTTTGTTCACAGTTTGGTGGTGTTCTGGTTGAATATCCTATGACAGAGTCTTCTGAAAGCCTGGCTTGCCTTATGTATTCTGTTTGATATTTCTTGATCCAGAGAACGTGAATTGAGATGGTACTGCCAAAGTATGCAAAGTGATTGATGATCTTTAGTTTTGCACCATCGATGGTGATGTTTGGCTCAGTGGTAGTTGGTTGGAAGAGGACTTCAATTTTTTCCAGACTGATGGTATTTTCAAACTGTTTAGTTCCTTGAGAATCTGTCAAGGATAAGCTATAGGTCACTTCACTATGACTAAGTAGAGCACAATCATCCACTAAAAGTGCTTCATATAGGAGTTCCTCAAGACCTTTTGCCTTTGCATTAGACTTTGGAGATTGAAGATTTTTCCATGATTTCTGTACCTTATGTAGATGCCCTTTTGAAGGATGTCAGTTGAATATTATTATTTGTGTGATGGTTGCACTCTGGGGGGGAGAGATAGCTCAGTGGTTTGAGCATTGGCTTGCTAAACCCAGGGTTGTGAGTTCAATCCATGAGGGGGCCACTTAGGGATCTGGGGCAAAAATCAGTACTTGGTCCTGCTAGTGGAGGCAGGGGGCTGGACTCAATGACCTTTCAAGGTCTATTCCAGTTCTAGGAGATAGGTATATCTCCAATCATTTATTTATTTACATCAGGGATTGAGCTGGAGACCTCCAAAGCTAAAAGTTTGAAGCTTTGGAGCTAGGGCAGAGGTGGGCAAACTATGGCCCGCGGGCCACATCCAGCCCACGAGACTGTCCTGCCTGACTTCTGAGCTCCTGGCCGGGGAGTCTAATCCCTGGGCCCTCCCCTGCTGTCCCCCCTTCACTGCAGCTATGCCACTACACGGACAGTGCTCTGGCCCGCCGCTCCCGCTGGGCAGCGTGGGGAGTGCAGCTGGCTCTGGCTGGGTGTCGCGGCTGCAAGATCCTGCTGCTGGTAAGGGAGCGGGGGAGGGACGTTGGGTAAGGGAGCGGGAGGTCCTGGGGAGGGCAGTCAGGGAGGAGGGGGTGGTCGGATGGGGCATAGGTTCTGGGGGGGTGGTCAGGGGATGGGGGAACAGGGGGGTTGGGAGTGGGAGTCCAGGGGGCCTGTCAGGGGGCAGGGATTTGGATGGGGTTGGGAGGGCAGTCAGGGGACAGGGAGCAGGGGGTTTGGATAGGGCACAGGGGTCCCAGGAGAGGGGGGTCAGGGGACAAGGAACAGGGGGGTGGATGGGTTGGGGATTCTGAGGGGGGCAGTCAGGGGGCAGGAAGTTGGAGGGGGTGGATAGGGGGCAGGCTGTTTGGGGAGGCACAGCCTTCCCTACCCAGCCCTCCATACAGTTGTACAACCCCAATGTAGCCCTCGGGCCAAAAAGTTTGCTCATCCCTGAGCTAGGGGATATCCTCTGTGGATTGGCACAGAGGAGGACTTGTAACACACACACTACTGGGTTGTAGTTGCATTTTACAGATAGGAAACTGATTAAATGTGCTCAGGAAATATCCCCGATGCCCTTATCCAGTGACAGGCTTTTCTAAATTTTCTTACAGAACCTTTGAGAAAGATCAGTGTAATAGTTCCTCAGGAAAGGATTAAATTCTCTCCATCTGCAGGTATTGTACAGGCATAATGCCTCTGAATCAGGGTATCTATCAGATACATCAGTAATTAAATATACTGGTTTCCCAGTTCTGTGTTTTGCCCCTGTAACTCCACTTTTAGAGGTTCACTCACAAACAAGGAAATACAGATATCTTTATTTAAAATCATTCTTACTAGAAGGTATGTCTTGAAGTTAAAGTTTTTTGGGGGGTTTGCAGGGTTGCTGGGGGGGGAGCACATGGGGAAATTTGCCCCAGGCCCTGAAGGGGCCCCCACAACAGTTTTTCGGGGCCCCTGGAGTGGGGTCCTTCATTCGCTCCGGGGGACATGGAAAACTGTCGCGGGGCCTGGGGCCCTGGAGCTTCTTCCGCTCCGGGTCTTTGGTGGCAATTCGGTGGCGGGGGGTCCTTCCACTCCAGGACCCGCTGCCGAAGTGCCCCAAAGACCCACTGTGGGGGGTCCTTCTGCCCCAGGACCTGCCGCCGAAGTGCCGGGTCTTCGGCGGCAATTCAGCGGCGGGAAGACTCCAGGCCCCCTGAATCCTCTGGGTGGCCCTGGGGTGTGTGAATGTGAGAGATGGTCTCTGTTCCCTCATAGGAGATATTCAGTCTCACTCAACATAGTAGATGCTCACTAGCTATTGTCATTTACTTAGCTACCTATTCTTTGCCAGTTATAGAGTGTCCATGACATGCTCAGTGTTGTACGAGACATGGAATTTCATCACACCCTCATTTATTATAACTGCTTAGGTGGTGGAACTATGGAAAAGGGCTATAAGTGGTCTCTGTGGAATATCCCTGGCACAGAGCTACTATGATGGGCCTATACTCTCCCTCCCCCCCCTGCAGTCCTGATGTATGGGGTATACCAAGGGAATGTGGAGGGGTGTGTCCAAGCCCACAGCTTTCAGGGTACTCTGGACTGGCAGACTACAAGTGGCCTGTAGTTTGATCATTGCAGCCAGAATATAAGTTAGAGCAGTCCTGAAGCTACTTTAATTTATGCTGAGGGCCAGGCAGCTTGAAAAATACGGGGAGCTCAAGGGCAGTTTAAAGCCACCAACCCTGCTCTTTTTCTGAGCTAAGTGCAGGAATGCAGCAATGGAGAATTCAAACCTCCCCCCTCCCCCCGGCCACAGATGCTTAAAATCTAATAAGTTGCTGAACATTCCTGTCTTATAACAAACATGATCAAGTACATCCTGCAGAGGCTTTCAAAGCTTTTGCTCCTCATCTTTGCTGATGGTCCTTGCTCTGGTCTCTAGTCTATCATTGTTACACTCCAATTCCCATCTCTTGCTTATCTGATGTGGCTAGTCATTAATTTTGTATACCTCTCTTTCCTATTTGTTAGGATATCTCTGGCTTCCCCACTCCCACTCCACTGTTATTAGTGAACCCTGCACCAGGATGGCCCCTCCTCAGAGTGAAAAAGTAATTCACTCTCTGTGCCCATTCACTCTTTGACCTCAGGGGCTCTAAATTTTGAAGACTGAGTTGATGACTTAGGTTATGATTTAAACCACCTGCTGAATCAAATGCAAAGAGATATTGAGGGAGGAGACCTCTTCTTCCCCTTCAGTTTACTAAAGCCATGGCTTTTATAGAAGAGAAACATGAATTCCATTGGCTGGCTAAACTTTCTATTGAACAGGTTAGTCTGTTGGCAAGCTAAGATTCACAGCTTCTTTTGCCTTCCATGCCACTGATTAAGGTGGCCCATAGTAAGTGTTCAGTGCTATACAAATTAATGACGAGTGGCTCTATGCTGAACATTTTTATTAATGACCCGGAACAAGAAAACGTAAAATCATTACTGATGAAGTTTGCAGATGACACAAAAATTGGGAGAGTGGTAAATAATGAAGAGGGCAGGTCACTGAAACAGCAAACTGGATCGCTTGGTGATCTGGGTGCAAGCAAACAATATGAGTTTTAATACGGCTACATGTAAAGAACAAAGGATGTAGGTCCGACTTACACTATCCTGGGGGGCAGTGACTCAGAAAAGATTTGGTTGGATAATCCGCTGAACCTGAGCTTCCAGTTGCTGTGGCTAAAAGGGCTAATGCAGTCCTAGGATGCATAAACAAGGGAGTCTCGAATAGGGTAGAGAGGTTATTTTACCTCTGTATTGTGCATTGATGAGACTGCTGCTGGAACACTGTGCCCAGTTTTGGTGTCCACAATTCAGGAAGGATGTTGACATATTGGAGAGGGTTCAGAGAAGAGCCAAGAGAATGATTAAAGGATTAATAAAACTATAAAACTGCCTTACAGTCAGGGCCGGCTCCAGGCCACAGCGCGCCAAGCGCGCGCTTGGGGCGGCACGCTGCAGGGGGCGCTCTGCTGGTTGCTGGGAGGGTGGCAGGTGGCTCCGGTGGAGCTGCCGCAGGCGTGACTGCGGGCGGTCCGCTGGTCCCGCGGCTCCAGGGGACCTCCTGCAGACATGCCTGTGGCAGCTCCACCGGAGCCGCGGGACCATCGGACCCTCCGCAGAAATGCCTGCGGGAGGTCCACTGGAGCCGCGGGACCGGCGAGCGGCAGAGCGCCCCCTGCGGCGTGCCGCCGTGCTTGGGGCAGTGAAATTGCTAGAGCCGGCCCTGCTTACAGTGATAGACTCAAGGCACTCAATATATTTAGCTTAACAAAGAGAAGGTTAAGGGGTGACATGATTGCAGTCTGTGAGTACCTACACAAGTATCACATATTTAATAACAGGATCTTCAGTCTAGCAGGGAAAAGTATAACATCCAATGACTGGAAGTTGAAGCTAGACAAATTCAGACGGGAAATAAGGCACACATTTTTCAATGTTAAAGTAATTAGCCACTAAAACAACTTACCAAGGATCACAAACAAAATTATGTGGGATTCAGATCAAGAGATTTTATTTTGATTCGTTTCTATAAATCAGATGAGAACACTTTCTTTCATGACATTTCTGATACAATCTGGAGTACACATCATCCCCTCCACTTAGAGCATGAAGAGCATAAGTGTCCAAATACTAGTCAAACAACTGTATGATTGTACAGGGAGGGGGAAGAACAGGAGATCAAGTGCAATTATTCCCTTCTGAAGCCATGAAAACCCCTGTGTATGAACACAATGTGGGCAGGGTTCTGGGATATAGAGAGTATGTCTACTCTATGCAATACCTTCCCTGGTGCGCTTGTGGAAAATTTTCTGCTGAGGTTAATTCTGACAGTCAGAATTATTACAGTGTCACACTCTGCATAATATGTGGAGGATGGTGGACTAGAAAGGGGCAATGGGGACATGGCATCTTACCTGCCTCAGAATTTGTGCTGCAGAGAAGAATGAAAGATCTAAGGAGTATGAGTAACGCTCAGGGAATGCTCTGAATTGTATGGAATTTCCCAAGGGACCGTAGGATATCTGCACACTTGGAATGATGTGTTCCCTGCCCTTGTCATAGGATATGTCAGTAACTGTGTAAATGTTGCCATGGTATTTCCCAGGCAACACTGCTCCTGTAGGCTCTTCTATATCACGCCTTGCACCCAAATCAAGGAGAAAAGCTTCTCTAATGGTATTTTGGTGCTTCTGCCTGTTATCATGAAGTGAAGAGACAAATAACTTGTAGAGTATATCCAGATTCTTTCAAGCCTCCAAAAAGGTCTGGTGCAGGTTTCAGGTAAAGGTGCAAACTAATTCTTATTTTATCCGAACTGGTGCACAGATTCCTAAGCAGACTTCCATGGCACAATAATAGAAATGGATCATTAAGTATCTGTGCTTGACACACATTTCCTCCAGATGACAGATGTCAAAAGGAGGGATGGATGAAAACTGAAACTTCAAGTTTCCTTGACTAGACCTGAAGTAATTAGCTTCATTAAAAGTGCTAGCTCTAATCTAGTGTCAAAACTAACTCCCAGCCTAAACCTTAATCAGATCTAGATCCAATATTAGAACCCCAGCCCTTCTCTATTTAAAAAAATACCTCAGTAGTCTATATTATTGGACAGCTCTTTTATAACAAAGTTCTGATGACTAGATACTGTGGTGATGAGCACTTCAGAAATGAGGACAGTTTGATGACTTTTGGCAATCTAATCTTCACCCTTATCTCTGCCCACTACTAGTGTTTAGATACTATGATGATGGCCACTACAGCAAACCCTAAAATAGATAGATACCAGGAGTCAATATACTTGTGCTTCCTGATGGTTTACCAGGAGAGAGTTGCAAACTCGTTCACTTTGTAATTGGTTTGTTCTGACATTATTTGTGTTTGCCATTGCATGCTGTTGTCAGAGATGCCATCTAAAGAACTACAGAGTCTTAAGAGACAAAGCCAAATGTTATGAGTTAATTAGTACCAAAATGTGAATGAAAGGGAGTCCATTAGGCTGGGCTAGTGAAGTAAAGAGATTTATCATTTTGAAAGTTGCTAATTGTGCCTGTTTCTCTGTTTGGAGAAAGGAGTCTGTAGGTCTGGGCCAGTTGCCCTTGGGGACCTATCTGTTAACTCACTGTCACCTTCTCCTGAGATACCATCATCTTGTAATACTGAGCAATAAAATTAGTAATTGTAGGTCTTTTGAAGCCCACAGCTAAAGGACACTAACAGAGTTTGTTTACACTGAAGGAGTTCACAAGAAAACTAAAGGAATTAGACCAGTATAATAGATCGGTACCAAGAACACGCCCTGCCGAATATATATAAAAATGGTATTCCATCCATTTTCAGTTCTCTCTTTAGCTTTGTTTTGTGCTAAAAATATAATATTAATGTATTTTTGAAAAAACCCTCCAATATTAAGTATTCTCTCCATGAGCATTATAACTCTCACCACATCCCTGGTTTAATTATAATCTTAACTGCAATCATATTTATTTATATGAGATTTTTAGACTTATTTTCATGGGCTATTTACTTTTGAACACAGCCAGCATGTGAAAATATATAATACTGATAGATACCCAACTCAATAATGACTTTATTTTAGTATATTTTCTGGCATGGTTATACTTTATTTCCAAAATGTTCATATAGCCTCTGATTCAGGAAGGTATTTAAGCACATGCCTAAATTTAAGCCCATGACTTCAATAAAAAGCATAAATTAATATGGTATAATTAAGTATCATTTAATTACTACAAAGTTTAAAACATTTATTGAGGTTTAATCCATATGTAGCACATATTGTTTGCATAATTGTCATATCTCACTCTCTCAAATATAAATTATATACAATAATTAACTGGTTCGGTGTCATATTATGAGGTGCATTATACCTTACCGAGGAGTAGGGGCGGTGCACCACTAGAATCATGATGATTAGAGGCATCGGGACACATTAACATCAGATGTTAATAGGCCCAGATTGTCTGCACCAGCTTGGGATGTGGTCCATTATGCTTATATCAGACATAAGGGTTCCAAAGCAAAGGCAGGGTGCAGAGGAAGCGTAAGGAGAGTTCGCTCTTGCTACACCTTGCTACACCTCTTCCAAGATATAGCCTCGTGGCAGGAGAATCATGCTCGTATGCAGAGGGGTGAGGCAATGATTATTCCACTACCCTGCCGGTCCCTTTCCCTGTAGTGTTCTTGGGAGCTAAAAAGCGTAGCCGTCTGCTGCATGAGTGCACTGAGGGCAAGGTTCCTTTAGTGTCATAAATCCCAATGGAAAAGTCCTACAGAAATGCATAGGGTTGAAACCAATAGGTTTCTACAGATATTTGAGTATTCCTTAAAAAAAGCCTTATAATTTGTTAGAGAATTAGATGTTTTCTATGGGTTTTTAAAACAGTCTGTAGAATTCTATTGCAGGGTTCTAATTCTCTGTTATGACATGGTTTAAAGGCAAGGCCTATTGGAAGATTTTATATATTTTATAAGATGTTTCCAAAAGGTGTGCAGAGATAGGCATCATTTAGCTCTCTGTTTTTAACAATAACTTGGGGCTTATTTAACAGAACATTACTAATGTGTAATTCACAGAATGCTTTTTTAAAACAATGTTGTTTATATTAATCCATTAGATATTTCAGACTGATGTCCTTTCTTAATGAATTTGCTCTTCCCAGGCATGAACACACATTGATTCCAAGGCCTGCTATTGAGGGCAAGACTACTGATCTTTTCTTTTCTTTTCCTTTTTTAAGGAAAAAACATCACTGAACTATGTATTTGAGTTCAATGGCCTGGGCATGCATAGAACCAAAGTTAATTTCTCCAGTAGACTTGGGTGTCACATTTTGGGCATACTGCCTTTGGAAGTGTTCCTGTAACACATAACTGTCTCATTGGGCCAAATTCTGATCTTGTTTACTCTGGTGTCTTCAAGAACAGAATGAAATCCAAATGATGGCCCATTGAATCCAAATGACATAAGCATTTGGACCCACCATCTCTGCCTCATAATGGCGTTATACACCATTACATTTTTGCTAGATAGTCATAAGACATGGTCATGTTGTGCTGAAATAATATTACTGCAATACTGCTTTGTTTTAGGCACACAGCGGATGCATCCCACATTTCTTGAGCACAGTGTGATACAAGGTAGGTATAAACTCCATCCTCTATTCAGTTAGTGAGATCCTAGGTTGTGAATTTGTGGTTTCTGGAGATACACTGGATAGGCAGACGAACAAATGTCACCCTTTTAAATATACAGGAATTTGAAACCGATTGTATGTTCTAGAAACCGAAATTTTAATTTTTGCCTGGATAAATATGTGTGATTTCAACTGCTCTTGCAAATGGGCTTTGCAAAAAATAAAACGATTTGGTTGTTTGTGTTTCTGTTTTAGTTTAAGGTGTTTGAGGCTCATTTTAGTTCCACTTGGAGGAGGAAAAGTGCTTTCATTCTGCATTAGGTGATTGTTTCCATCAGTGTCACTTCCCCCTCCCCATTTTTCACACCTCCTACTGTGTACGATCGCCTGCTGCACAATTTATTTTTGCAATGTGTAAACTGTTACTTCCTCCAACAAATCAGATCTGCTAAGGGTGAAATTAAAGGTCTGAAGAGGTGACTGTCCTGCTGGTTTTGACATTTTAAGATTTTAAGATCAGGCGAGAAACAGCTGCCCTTTTCTACATATAGATATTTATTAACTGCCCAAAGGATTTATGGAATCAGAAGTGCATTACCTTGGCATCACAACTAAAGAGGGTATATTCTGGGAAATGTACACTACATTTCTTGTGAGATCTGGCAGCTAACAGGATGAGAAATAATTAGCCTCTAACTTCAAGCAGTGGGCAGGAGTGTCTGGAACTGATATTTTAGTGCCAAGGTTAAAAAATCAGGATACACACTGATTTAAAATTGACAGCTGTGTGCCTAAGGCAAATGCTTGAGCGTGGCCTCCATAGACCTGTCTGGGGCCCAATCCTGCAAACCCTTACTCAATGACTTACTCATGGGAGTAATCCCACTGACATCAGTGGAAGGATTATTCCTGTGTATCTCTGTGGGTTTGTAGGACTGGGCCTGTGGATTCTGTACTACAGATGAAAGACGATGCTACAGTGCAGTTTTATACGTCAGAGAATGGGCAATCACCTACAGTGGAATGGAGGCTGGCACAGTGACAATGGAAGGTGAGACCTTTGTAAATGTTTTACTTGCATATTCTTGGTACCTATCCATTATACTTCTCTCTCTCTGACTTTTTCTTTTGTCTGCTCTTTTCTCTCTCCTTTTTTAAAAGCTAATTTAGCACTGGCACGTGACTAACATCAAACACTTGACTAGTCCCATTGAACTCAACAGTAGTACTTGCACAAATGAAGTTACTCAGGCATTTACATGCTTCCAGAATTGACATAATAAATTATTATAATTTTCTTAAGCTTGTTAAGAAAGGAAATCACAGAAATAACAATAAGAGGTAGACAAAGCACTAACTTAATAAATCCTCTGAGAAAGGGGAAGACACTGTCTTCTTGAGCTATAAGTTGGATTTGCCTTTTCCTCGATAGTGCTCCATTGCAAGTCTGGTGCACTGCTTTTAAGCAGCAGTTGTTTTGGAAGCTGCTTGTTCAGTTAAAGATTTAGGTAAGTATGCTTTCCTGCAAAGGGAACAATTAAATTCTCCCAAACACACAGAAGCATCAGAATTCACAGCGTGTATTTTACAAGGGTAATAAAGTTTTATATGTATTTACAGGAGAAACAGCATGCAATGAAATACCTAATACACCCAATTATCCACCAAAATAAATGGATGAGGGAGAAACTGGCTAAATTTGGCTAAGGCTTAATTATTTTGCATTTTAACGTCTCAGTTCTTAGCAATAAATGCTCATTCTGCCATCCATTTCATGGCTCTATTACTTGGTCTGGATTCTTGTAATTGAGCTCCTTGAGTTCAGGAGACTGCCCAATGTCAGTGAGAAGAATATAGGAGAGGCTTGACATCAATTACAACATTACACACAACATAAAATTTAACAACTTGAATCAGCCTTTCATTGCTATTTAAAGCAACTGCATATGGCTTCTTAGGATCTTAAAAATTAATCAGCTTCCAAAGGGTCTAGATTTTTCAAAAGGACAAAATCGTACTTAGCCTGAAGTTTTAAAAATGTTATTTCAGTTCTGTTGTACAATAGGGAGACTTTTTGTCATGTAAGTGGTTTTTGTTAATATCCAAAAGAAATTGATCTCCTGGGTAAATTAAAACTCAGTGAGGCAAATTAAGAAATCAAATCAAATAAAGTGGGTCAGATTCTTCATTGACTTATTCTGCATTTAACTCCACTGAGAGGATATGTGTCAAGGCAGCCATATCCCCAGGGTGCAAATGAAGACAGAATTTGGCCCATGGATTTTTGTGTGTGTTCTTAAATAAATGGGAATCACAATTAGGACATGGGTGGCTTAGTGATAAAATGCTGGCTTTCCACCTCAACTCAAATGTTATGTGAAGCCCTCAGCTCTCTCCCTCACTGACATGTGATCTGCTCATAAAACACCAAAGTTTCTGCTTAGGGGAGGCCCAGACTAAGCAAGAGTGGAGCCTGCGTTACCTCTCACCTCTAATAAGGGTGGTCCCTGCAGGTCAGAGCTGAGGTCCTTGGAAGGGCAGCATGAGGAAGCTTGCTTGTCTTGCAGCTGCAAGTTCTGTGCCCTGGATAAATAAAAGGTTTAGTTTCTAATCTTTTAACCAAATAATCAGATAAAAATGTTAAAAAAATAGACTGACACTGAAACTATTCTTTAAAAAAAAAAGTATCAAGAGACTTTTTGACTTGTCTTTCTAAATGCACTGGAGTGTAGTTAAAAAGCTACTTTGATTCCAAGTGGAAGAGTTACACACAAATGTTTAATGAACATTGAACCTTGAGATCTTCTTAACAGGCTTGATATGGTGAGAAATATGTGGGTATGTCTTCGCAAGTATGAGTGTTTCACTGATTTATGTTTACAGTACATAAAACATTATGCATCTGAGCTGTATCTGCCTGCCAGTGCTAGCTTTATTTTGGGCCGGACAGGCAAAGTCCTTAGTAATATTCTTTTCACAATATATGAAAACCAGAGTTTTGGGGGTTTGTTTACTTTTTTCTGTTGTAGCAAGTTGCAACCATAAACTGGGTCAAAAATGATTTTGGGGGGAGAGGGGTTCTGAAATATCTTACAGAATCTGACCTTTTAATATTTTTTTCCAGGTGTTTCTGGTTGTAAAACTAGCATTTAACCTTCTGAACATCAAGAACCGCACTTATTACGTTTATTGCATATATAGGGTAGGCTAGTGGCTGGAATTAACACAGAGGGCTCAAGGCACCTTAGCAAACCTTGTGCACCCCATGCAAATACCAGTCACACTTGCAATCTCTAAGCTTTTGCGGCGCACTGGGACTGCTCCCTTCATGCATTTCAGAGATGCATCTTGGCCTACAGAGGATGGGCATCTACAGGGATGCTATAGCTGTACCCCATCTCTGTGTTGGGGGAGCAGCCTAAAGAATGGTGACTCAGCATACTCTTTCTTGCATATCAGGAAGCTTGGAGTGGGATTGTGCTTCCTTCAGGCACAGTCTCTCCTTGAGCTACCCCCAGGGCAGAGTGGTTTGGTACCACCCCTTACTCAAGGCTGTGCCTTAAATGCACAATCAAGCCCAGGGCACTGGGGAATATGCAACTTTTAACTCTTCATCTTGTGTGTAGTTGTAGGGTGAGATTTTCAAAAGCACCCAGCACTGGGCAACTTTGTACTCACTGAAATCAATGGTAAACTCCAGTTGACTTAAATGGGAGGACAGTTAAGCTAGTGCTGAGCACTTTTGAAAATCCCACCTATAGCTTTTTGCTATTCTTTTAAAATGTGAAATTATAAAACGTGTGTGCAGTGAATGGACTTAAAAATTAACACATTATTATGATGCCTTTGACTGAAACAGTGCAAAGGATTTTGAGATATGGGATATTGGGAGATAAAAGTGCTGCTTTATGGGAAAGAAAGAAAAATGTGTGAGTTTGAATTTGTGTGTGGGCAAAGGCTGAGAACTCAGTAATAGACATTTCTTTGCATTGCTTTTGATAAGAAATCCAAACTCTAGATCTGAGAATTGCTAGTGATTCCCACCTGCTGAGGGTTGGGGCTCTGGCTCATGTCTAGAATATGTGTTGCCTTGTAATCTATATTATCCATAGATTTATGATATGAGAAATAAACAGCAGAAAAGAGAAAATGAGTGTGAGCCTTGAGAGAGAAAAACACCTCAAATGTTGGCCATGACGTAGCTTGGTAAATGCACTTTCTGATACATATTCAGAATATAATAAAATGAATGTACAACTAACCATTTTTAATATAAATAATCTGCTAAGAGTATATTCCTAGAAATCAGAATCCATTTTATTACCTTGGTTTTTACAAAGCCCCCAAATTTGCATTGTTTTGAATGAACAAGAAAATAATGAATGATCTCTTCTTGGGTTACGCAGTTTTCCAACCACAATACATGCCCTTTTAACTGTCCCCAACAATTCAGTCACACAATACCTAAAACCCCCTAATCAATGCCATTTTTACATAAAAAGCAAAGTACTGTTTCCCATCATAAAATGTTATAGTGTTTACACAAAGCTCCAGCTAACATCATAAAACTCTATTGATTTCCCAGTGGAGTTCTAAGAGGACAATTGACTCTGCTACATGACACACTGGTTTCTAGCTCCAAAATAAAAGTGACTTCCCTTTGGAAACTAGATCCAAAATATTGCTCTTATCAATCAGGCTTTTCAATTACTGCTTACTAAAAAAGCCATACTAGAAGGGAGAGCTGCCTCCAGAGAACTTCACCTCCAGCAGTATTTTTATGAAGACAACCAAAATCTGGAAGTTAATGCCATAAAAATGGCATCTTTAGAAATTTCCATCATGGTATCATATTTTTGGGGTTGGTTTATTTTTTTAAAATGAGCATCTCTGGTGAAGCACCAATGTATTCTACAGCTGCAATATATAGGGTCTGATCCAAAACCCTACGAGGTCAGTGACTGAAGTGAGGTTTGAATCAGGCTTGTACTGATGATTCCTGCCACTTGCTAGAAAATCTTTAAAAAATTAGGCAATTCAGTAGAATAGTCTCCAAACATATCTGGTTTACCACGTTTTGCAAGGAACACTAGTGAATCTTTAAACAATAGTTTAAAAAAGGTATTTTTCTTGAAGAGAGGGTAAAATGGGACAATACGATCAAATAATAATTTAAAAAGATCCCAATATTCTGGTGATGATTAAAATTGCTACAGAGGAGTTAAAAATCTTATACAATGTGAAGTCTTCTGATGAAAACTGACTGGTATGGAGGTGGGCGGGGAGCAGCTATAATGTTCCTGGATATATTTTTTCTATTCTTGAAATTCTACACTTCTATGAATTAAATGAACTAAAGGAAATAAACTCCTTTCCTGACAGGCTGTCATAGCAGCCCCAATCAGTTGTATAGCTTTTTTTGCCAGAAATCATTTGCTGTACTTAATTAAATAGTTCAAAATATTTAATACATATCTAAATTACTAGGGCCATATCCTGTTCCCTTCTAGCCAATAGAAGTTTTGCAATTGACTTTAATAGGCACAGGTTCTGTCTCAGTAAGATGAAGTCCATTGCTGCACTGAATATGAAGATGAATGCTGTCAGCAAGCGCCTAACCTTAAGGAAACTCAGTGCAGAGTGACTGGAGAAGTTAGTTTTCAATTACAAAGAAAACTTGGAATGAAAAATGAATGGGTAAAATGTGTTCATTGGGAAATACTCCTCTTTAACTAATAAAGGCTTTTAATATACACTTCTTACCCTCTCTCACTCAATTAAATATATGTTAATTCAATGTTAAGTTTGAGATTTAAACCCACAAGCGTCAGGAAATTCAGCATTAAGACTCCCATGTTAACCTTAATTCTGTCCCCATTGTGCATATTACATTTTATGATATTATCTTTCATTACATGATCACATAACATTGGAGCAATGTGACGTGCTATAAGTGATGTTGAATAAGTGCATGGTTTGTTATAGAGGTTAACAAAATGTCAGCCTTACAAAGTATTTCTCATTTTGTCATCTAAAAATATAACTAACTGCTATTTTCACAGAATTGTTACTGAAAGAAATGTCACAAACACATATGAATATGTAAATATTTTTCTATTAATTATTGTTCACGCAATCAAATAAATACTGAGTTTCTACTCGGGCTTTTGTCAGGCATTAAGGAGAGTTTTGCCTGAGAAAAGACTTCCAGATTTGGCTTTGGGTATGTTCTGTATTATTATATGCCTTGTTTATCTCTCTAAAGATTGCATAAATTATATCAAACTGTAGGAGGATTTACATTTTTATTTTATGGAGCATAACTTTATTTTGAAAAAAAATTGCAAATCATTTGTGAAACTTTTTGTTTAAAAAATAGGATTCTTTCAACAACAAAATTAAGTTCACAAATTTCAACCAGATCTACTTAATATCATTTATTGTTTAAAATCTGAATGTTACCGAAGTCTTAGTATAAGGGTACATTTTCAGAAAGACGTACTCCCTTTAGTTGGGCCAATTTTTGCACCCATAGTTCAAATGGTGACACAGATCTGAGAACATATGCCTCAAACTAGCTGATTGCAAAGATGCAGATACTCAGATTTGCATCTGCAATGTGTGTCTTGGGTAGAAAAAAGAATGCAAATTCTGAGCAAGTTCTCAACTACCAATGAGTCTGGCGAGAGTTGTGCAGTCAAACATCCACAGCCACAGATGATCCTGCAGATCCTAATGTGGGAAACCCTTCCATCTCAGACCTGGTCTACACTACAAAGTTAGGTTGACATAAGGCAGTTTAGGTTGACCTAATTATGTCACTATCTACACTACAGCCTTGTCTCGCCAATGTCAGTGTAGTTAGGGCGATGCTGTGTCTGTGTAGACCGGTGGTCTCCAATCTTTTTATGCCCAAGATCACTTTTTGAATCTAAGGACAACCCAGGATCTGCCTTACCCCTTCCCCAAAGCCCTGCCCATTCCCCAAAGCCCCACCCTGCTCACTCCATCCTCTCCTCTTTCTGTTGCTCGCTCTCCCCTATCATCTCTCACTTTCACCGGGTTTAGATGGGGTTGGGGCTGGGGCTGAGGGATTCGCAGTATGGGAGGGAGCTCTGGGCTGAGCCTGGGACAGGGGGTTGGGTGCAGGAGGGGATGAGGGGTGCAAGCTCTAGGAGAGAGATTGGGTGCAGGAGGGGGCTCCAGGCTGGGGCAGTGTTGAAGTGCAGGAGGGGGTACAGGGTGCTGGCTCTGGGAGGGGGGCAGGGCTGGGGCAGGAGGTTGGGGTGCAGGAGGGGGTTCAGGGTGCTGGCTTCAGGAGGGGGCTTAGGGGTGGGGTTGGGGTGTGGTCTCCTGCCGGGCAGCACTTACCCCCAGTGGTTCCCAGTCGGTGGCGGGTGCAGCGAGGCTAAGGCAGGCTCCCTGCCTACCCCAGTCCCGTGCTGCTCCCAGAAGGGGCATATGGGCCCCTGCAGCCCTGGGTGGGCAGGGGGCCAATGGGAGCTGCGGGGTGGTGCTTGCAGGCAGGAGCAGCACACAGAGGGAGACCCCTGCCCCCCCACCCCTCGGCCATGAGACTGAACTGGCCACTTCCGGGAGTGGTATAGGGCTGAGGTAGGCAGGGAGTCTGCGTTAGTGGCAGCCACTCTGCGCCGCCGGAGATTCCGATTGACTGGGAGATCCTCTAGGATAGATCAGTCGATCATGATCGACCGATTGGTGACCATTGGTGTAGACACTGCATTACTGACAGGGAGCCATGAAATTGTCAAGAAAGCTGGGCAGCTATGGCCCAGCTACCCCCAAGTCCCCTGGAGAGCTGAGCAGCTGGTCCACACTCCTGTCTGGCGGTTGGGGAAGAATGGATCCCACTATTTGCTGGGAGCTATGGGTGGCTAGACCCCACTCCTGGCTGGGAGCCAGGGTGAGGAACCTGGGTGGGTGGACCCCGCTCCTGGTGGGAAACAGGGAGGCAGGAAGCCCCAGGCAGTTCCCCCACCCCCACTCCCAACCGGGAATGGGGAGCAAGAAGCCCTGGGCAGCTTCCCCAACTCCCAGCAGAGAATGGAGAGCCGAAGTCGGGGGACAGGGGAGCAGCCTGCCAAGAGCCCAGAAGCCTGTGGGGCAGCCAGAGCTGCCAGCGGAGCTGAGAGACCGGGCTTTCACCTCCCTACACTTTCCCTCTTAGGTCGGTGGAGGTGCTCCTTGTGAGGATGCGTAAAACCGACCCAAGATCTCTTCTGGGTTAAACTCTGTGGGCTTGGCTACACTCAAAACTTCAAAGTGCTTCCACAGGAGCTCTGCCGCAGCAGCACCTTGAAGCTCCCAGCGCTGCGGCACTGTTTACACTGAGGCTTTACAGCACTGTATCTTGCAGTGCTCAGGATGGTGTTTTTTTCACACCCCTGAGCACGAAAGTTGCAGCGCTGTAAAGCGCCAGTGTAGCCAAGGCCTGTGAATCTATGAACTCTTAACTTTATGCACAGTGAGTAGTCCCATTGGTTTCAGTGGGGGTATGTACTCTACATAAAGTTACTTGGGTACCCTAAATGTTTATATGATCAGGACCATGGGGGCATGCTGCATACTTCCTATCTGGATGAGATCTAGCCTTCCCCAAAAGGGGGTGTTTGGATCTGGGGTTTTGATTGCAGCCCATCTCTAATTGTCATTGAGTTTTCTTTAGTTTATTTGTTTAGTTTATGTAGGAAAAAATGGAAAACTAGCAATAAAAACAACTAAAGAAAAGAAGTAGAAGAGAGGCATGAGTCTGAAAAATTGTCTAGTTATTACACAACTCAGCTTCTAGTTCTTAGTTTTTGCTGGTGAGTGAGCACTATCATCCTTAATTGTTCAGCCTTATATTTTCACACCAGTGCATAAATGTTTAAAACAAATATTTTCCTAAAAAAATCCCTAAAATACCTACATAACAGATGCATTCTGTCAAGGTATGTTGGGTGAATTGGAACGGCAGGCGTTGTTGCTGTTCAGAATTGAGAGACGCAGTGAAGTGTGCAAAGATCTAATGAAGGAATTTCCTCATTTTGATGTTTCTTCATTTGGTTCTATTGTGGTTATTTGTCACAACTGGGATCCTTCAGGTCTCAATGTGCTAAAGAAGAATCTTTGCTAGCTGTCAGAAATATTAGCATTAGCACTGACCTCCTGTCATAAACAGATAGCTAAGGGTTAATGTCTCTTTCACCTGAAAAAAAAGTAACCTGAAGCACCTGACCGAGGACCAATCAGGAAACCAGACTTTTTCAGGTCTGGGTGGAGGGAAGTTTGTGTCTGAGTTCTTTGTC
The DNA here is from genome assembly GCF_025201925.1 of Gopherus flavomarginatus. Classification (NCBI taxonomy): domain Eukaryota; kingdom Metazoa; phylum Chordata; order Testudines; family Testudinidae; genus Gopherus; species Gopherus flavomarginatus. Next base: position 195,570,592 of record NC_066620.1, on the reverse strand, counting down.
TTGTGTCTGTCTCTCTCTCGGCTATGGGAGGATTTCTGTTTCCTTCTTTCTAATCTTCTATTTCCAAGTTGTAAGTTCAAATATAGTAAGGCAGTAAGGTTTCTATTGTTTTCTTTTGTATTTACATGGTGTAGTTGCTGGAGTGTTTTGAATTGTATTCTTTTTGAATAAGGCTGTTTATCATATTCCTTTTAAGCAAATGACCCTGTATTTGTCACCTTAATACAGAGAGACCATTTTTTTATGTATTTTTCTTTCTTTTTACATAAAGCTTTCTTTTTAAGACCTGTTGGAGTTTTTCTTTAGTGGGGAACTCCAGGGAATTGAGTCTGTGCTCACCAGAGAATTGGTGGGAGGAAGAAGTCAGGGGGAAATCTGTGTGTGTTAGATTTACTAGCCTGACTTTGCATACCCTCTGGGAGAAGAGGGAAGTAATTCTGTTTTCCAGGACTGGGAACGGGGAGGGTGGAATCCCTCTGTTTAGATTCACGGAGCTCGTTTCTGTGTATCTCTCCAGGAACACCTGGAGGGGGGAAGGGAAAAGTTTTATTTCTCTTTGTTGTGAGGCTCAAGGGATTTGGGTCTTGGGGTCCCCAGGGAAGGTTTGGGGGGACCAGAGTGCCCCAAAACACTCTAATTTTTTGGGTGGTGGCAGCTTTACCAGGTCCAAGCTGGTAACTAAGCTTGGAGGTTTTCATGCTAACCCCCATATTTTGGACGCTAAGGTCCAAATCTGGGACTAGGTTAATGACACCTCCTCTTTCTAACATCCAGCCATCAAAAGGTGAGACTATTACAACCTCCTCAAGTACTTAGTGACATGAGGAAAGAATGAATGGCTTTCTGAAAACTGTCAGAGGGGTAGCCGTGTTAGTCTGTACCCACAAAAACAATGAGGAGTCCAGTGGCACCTTTAAAGACTAATGGATTTATTTGGGCAAAAGCTTCTATGGGTAAAAAACCCACTTCTTCAGATGCATGGGGTAAAAATTGCAGATGCAGGCATAGGTATACTGGCACATGAAGAAGAGGGGGCTACCTTACAAAGTGGAGAACCAGTTAGAACAAGGCCAATTCAGTCAGAGTGGATGGGGTCCACTCCCAATAATTATATAGTGTCAAGTATCAGAGGGGTAGCTGTGTTTGCTGCTTTTACAGATCCAAACTAAGAATCCTGTGGCACCTTATAGACTAACAGATGTTGTGGAGCATGAACTTTCGTGGGTGAATACCCGCTTCATCGGATGCATTCGTCGGATGCATGCATCTGAGGAAGTGGGTATTCACCCATGAAAGTTCATGCTCCAAAATGTCTGTTAGTCTATGAGGTGCCACAGGATTCTTTGCTGCTTTTCCCAATAATTGATGAGGTGTCAATACCAAGAGAGGGAAAATTGCTTTTGTAGTGAACCAGCCACTCCCAGTCCCTATTCAAGCCCAAATTAATGGTGTTAAGTTTGCAAATGAATTGTAGCTCTGCAGTTTCTCTTTGAAGTTTGTTTTTGAAGTTTTTTTGTTGAAGAATGGCTACTTTTAAACCTGTTACTGAATGTCCAGAGAGATTGAAGTGTTCTCCTACTGGCTTTTATATGTTACCATTCTTGATAATACCACCTATTGCACTTCACTGAGATAGCTGATTAATATTTGTAATACTTCCTTGGACAGGCGGTGCTATAGAAATGCCAAAGATTGATGATGATGATTTAATATTGAAACTTGATCTGCTATTGCAGTTTCAAACACACTCCCTTGCGGTTCTGTTTTTGATTGGATTTCCTACTTGTAAAAGGTCATGCATTTCCTGAGCTAAGGTGATTTGTTGCTAGGCAAGAATGTAAAGTGCTCATGAATAAAAGTTGCAAACAATTGTTGCTGCTGACAGTCTAGGCAGAGAGACCAAAGAGTGAATGGGCATTGAGGAGGAACAGCTCCCTCACCCTAAAGATCAGTTACCTTTAGAAAAAAGGTTGAGGACATTGACAGTATGGTGCAGGAAAGAGAGCACTGCCTCTGTGACTCGGATTACCAGTCTAGTGCCTTTTGCACAGCAGGAAGCATGGTCTTGCCGTTAAGGCACTGTACTGGGATTCAGAAGATGTGGATTCTATTCCTGGCTCTAACAGGACTTCTGTTGTGACTTTGGTCATTTAATCCCTCAGTCATTTCCTATGCATACTAGTGACAAGCACAAATAATGGTGGTAATCAATAGGGCTGTCGATTAATCACAATTAAGTCACGTGATTAAAAAAAATTAATCGCAATTAATCACAGTTTTAATTACACTGTTAAACAATAGAATACCAATTGAAATGTATTAAATATTTTCGATGCTTTGCTACATTTTCAAATATATTGATTTCAATTACAACACAGAATACAAAATGTACAGTACTCACTTTATATTATTTTTATTACGAATATTTGCACTGTAAAAATGATAAAAGAAACAATATTTTTCAGTTCATCTCATACAAGTACTGTAGTGCAATTTCTTTATTGTGAAAGCACAACTTACAAATGTAGATTTTTTTTTTTACTCAAAAACAAAACAATGGAAAACTTTAGAGCCTACAAGTCCACTCAGTCCTACTTCTTGTTCCACCAGTTGCTAGGAGAAACAAGTTTGTTTACATTTATGAGAGATACTGCTGCCCGCTTCTTATTTACAATGTAAGCTGAAAGTGAGAACTGATGTTCACATGGAACTTTTGTAGCCAGCATTGCAAGGTATTTATGTGCCAGATATGCTAAACATTCATATGTCCCTTCATGCTTCGGCCACCATGCCAGAGGACATACACCTCTACCCCGATAGAACATGACCCGATATAACACAAATTCGGATATAACACGTTAAAGCAGCGGGGAGCGCCTCCTGAGCCCTGCTGCTTTACTGCATTATATCTGAACTCGTGTGGAGCCCTGGGCCCTTTAAATCACCGCCCGAGCCCAGCTGTCAGAGCCCGGGGCTCCAGCAGCTGGGCTCGGGTGGTGATTTAAAGAGCCAGAGGCTCTGGCTGCTGCGGGGAGCCCCGGGTCCTTTAAATGCCCGCCCGAGCTTTGCTGCCAGAGCTCCAGCGGTGATTTTAAGGGCCCGGGGCTCTCCCCAGCAGCTGTAATACTGGGCCCTTTAAATTGCTGCTAGGGCTCTGGCAGCCAGGCTCAGGCAGTGATTTAAAGGGCCAGAAGCTCCAGCCGCTGCGGGGAGCCCCGGGCCCTTTAAATCACTGCCGGGGAAGCCGGTCCAGCCTGGCACGGCTTACTGGCTCTTGCCAGTACGCCGTATGGGACTGAACCCAATATAATGCGGTCTCACCTATAAGGTGGTGAGATTTTTTGGCTCCTGAGGACTGCATTATATCGGGGTAGAGGAGTGCTTCCATGCTGATGATTCTCATTAAAAATATAATGTGTGAATTAAATTTGTGACTGAACTTCTTGGGTGAGAATTGTATGTCTGCTGCTCTGTGTTTTACCCACATTTTGCCATATATTTCATGTTCTAGAAGTCTCGGATGATGACCCAGCACATGTTTGTTTTAAGAACACTCACTACAGATTTCACAATATGCAAAGAAGGTACCAATGTGAGATTTCTAAAGATAGCTACAGCACTTGACCCAAGATTTAAGAATCTGAAGTGCCTTCCAAAATCTGAGAGGGAAGTGGTGTGGAGCATGCTTTCAGAAGTTTTAAAGGAGCAAAACTCCAATGTGGAAACTACAGAACCCAAACCACCAAACCACCAAAAAAGAATATCAACCTTCTGCTGGTGGCATCTGACTCAGATGATGAAAATGAACATGTGTTGGTCTGCACTGCTTTGAATCGTTATTGAGCAGAACCCATCATCAGCATGGATGCATGTCCTCTGGAATGGTGGTTGAAGCACAAAGGGACATATGCCCAGTGGTCTGTGATGGAATGTTATATGGGATGGGATCTGAGTTACTGCAGAGAATTCTTTCCTGGATGCTTGCTGGTGAGTCTTGCCCACATGCTCAGGGTTTAGCTGATCACCATATTTGGGGTCGGGAAGGAATTTTCCTCCGGGGCAGATTGGCAGAGGCCCTGGAGGTTTTTCGCCTTCCTCTGCAGTGTGGGGCATGGTCACTTGCTGGAGGATTCTCTGCAGCTTGAGGTCTTCAAACCACAATTTGAAGACTTCAATAACTCAAACATAGGTTAGGGGTTTGTTATAGAAGTGGATGGGTAGGATTCTGTGGCCTGCTTTGTGCAGGAGGTCAGACTATATGATCATAATGGTCCCTTCTGACCTTAAAATCTATGAGTCTATATGAATTTTTAGCGCATCTGGCACGTAAATATCTTGCAGCCCCAGTTACAACAGTGCCATGTGAACGCCTGTTCTCACTTTCAGGTGACATTGTAAACAAGAAGTGGGCAGCATTATCTCTTGCAAATGTAAACAAACTTGTTTGTCTGAGTGATTGGTTGAACAAGAAGTAGGACTGAGTGGACTTGTAGGCTCTAAAGTTTTACATTGTTTTATTTTTGAATGCATTTATTTTTTGTACATAATTCTACATTTGTAAGTTCAACTTTCATGATAAAGAGATTGCACTACAGTACTTGTATTAAGTGAACTGAAAAATACAATTTTCTTTTTACAGTGCAAATATTTATAATAAAAATAAATATAAAGTGATCACTGTACACTTTGTAATTGAAATCAATATATTTGAAAATGTGGAAAACATCCAAAAATGTTTGTATAAATAGTATACTATTATTGTTTAACAGTGTGATTAATTGCTTGACAACCCTAATAATAAATAAAACTAAAAGTTTCCTATTCTGAGGGCACATGTTGTATGATATTTAGAAACTTCTACAAGTGTCTCCTTTGTCCCCTCTTCTCTTGGATGTCAAAGATGTAATTAGTTACATGTTTCCTGTCTCTGACACTAAGTACCATCTTAGATAAGAAACATTACATAACTTTGTCAGCAAAGATACATAAAATGGTTAGATTCAAAATGGCGGCATTCCACATACTTAACTAGGTAATTTCAAGGAGATTTATAACAAGATGCAGAGATTTGCTCACATTGCTACCATTTCAGTTCCAGCCTTTTAAAGTCTCTGGTAATCCTAAAAAATTCAATCAGTGAGACATCTGAATAACATAATGAACAGTATCCTTTTAACGTATCAAAAGCTTCCTTATTTTTGGAATCTTGTGGCTAGTCTTGTAATTGCTCTGCGAAATTCATTCGCTAGCATGATGCTATCTTGTGCTATGAGTATGGAAAAAAGTCAGACAAGATCGATTTTTTTTGTTTAATTTTAAAATAGCTAAACCAACCTTTTGTTTTCAAGGCTGGTGAAAGAATTTGCTTTGAGACTGTGATCCCTTAGCATTCCAAGTTTCAGCTAGTCTTGAATAATGTGAAGGGGGTATGTTGGAGGCATGGCTGAAAAGTTCACTATTTTCTGCTTCCCAGGACAGGTTGGCAGCCATGAGAAATTGAATGCAAGTTAGAGCAGTCTTGAGGCCATACTAACTTATAATGGTGTTGGGTAAGGCCCTGGCATAGCCCCAGGATATAAGGAGTGCAAACTCTGTCAGCTATCTTCCCTGGCACCATGTTTCCAAATGAACATCACCTCTGATCTGACCACCTCCCCACACACAATTCAGAACAACCCAAATTCAGATCTGGCATAAGTGCATTTCTATTGACTTCTGCTCATACCAATGCTGAGTTGTCTGTCTATGTATTACAAAGGCATTTGCCATAATGGGTCAGATTCTTACAACTTACTCATGTTGGATATATTTTACTCTGTCAGTGGTCCCACTTAAGTCAGTGGGACCACTAATAAAGTGTCACTCAGAATGAGTTGTAATATTTCAGATTGGCTCTTCATGATTCTACAGGATTGGGGAGTGAAGCCTATTATTTTAAAGTATAATAAAATAATTATAATTAATAATATACTCGTTCATAAGCCAAATATTTTTGGTAAAAAGTGATGCATCAAAGAGTGGGAGCTGGCTTATGAATGGAGGTACACCAAAATTTGATTATTTTAAACTGTGGAATCATTGAACTGAATATCTAATACATTATCATTTTGTTTACCTGGAGCATCTGCAGGCATGGAGCCCCTCAGCTCCCTGTGGCCACAGTTTGCCATTCCCAGCCAATGGCGTGCCACTTCCCGCAGCTCCCATTGGCTCGGAATGGCGAACCATGGCCACAGAGAGCTGAGGGGCTCTGTGCCTGCAGATGCTCCAGATAAACAAAATATCCTGACCTGCCAGCGGCTTACTCTGATGGCCAGGAACCAAAGTTTGCCAACCCCTGGAATATAGGGTTGAGTTATTAATACAGCTTTTGCTATTTTTACCTAACCATCTTGCGGAATCAGCGTATAAATGAATGGGCTAATGAACGCGCATATACGGTAATTGATATAGAACTGCATTTTTAATTTGGCATTTTCTCCTTCTTGCTCTGGAAGTCCAGTATATTAGACAAGCAGATGGCCTTGCTGTTGAATTACATTTCCTTGTCCATGTCCTTTTAAGCCTTTTCTGACTCACCTTGCTATTACAATAGACCAATTGCTGCATTTTTAAAATGATCAGTGTTTTCCTCTTCCATCTGTCAGGTACATTTGCTTTGAGGCCCAGTCTTTTTGGCTCTGACAAGGAAAGAAGCTAGTGATTAACTATAGGATTAGAGAGCATTTGGCCTATAAACTCTGCTGTAGTGAAAACTGGCCATGGGAGTTTGTTCATTTATTTACTACTTGTATGTGAAACAGCTCAAGGCCTATAAATAGTGGTCACTCCAGGATTCTTGATGTATGGTCATGAATTCACAATGCCTATGTTCTTTGATTCTTCTCTTTATGCAAGGAGCTTAGACACTAACTTGTCATCAGTCTGAGGAGAGCATGTATGAAAGCCGCCCATTTTCTGAGGTGCCAATAGCAGGAAATGTAAATAGAGTAACCTTTTGCGCTATGAATTCAATGTGAGTAAATGGAGGCAGTGTGGTATAATAGTAAAAGGATAGGAAGGGAGAGGACGCATGGCCCTATGGTTAAAAAATGGGATTGGTACTCAAGCTCTAGTTTCAAGTCTCACTTCTGTTACAGACTTCATGTGTGATCCTGGGCAAGTCATTTTATCTCTCTTTGCCTCAGTTTCTTATCTGTAAAATGAGGAGCATAATACTTCCTTTCTCCCACCTGCCACACCTATTTAGACTGTAATATTGGGACAGGGATTATCTCTTACCATGTATATGTTAAATGCTTACCACAGTGGGGCCTGTAGGTGCTACTTGAACATGAGAACATAAGAATGGCCATACTGGGTCAGACCAAAGGTCCATCTAGCCCAGGGGTTCCCAGACTCGGTTAGCGGCTTGTTCAGGTTAAGCCCCTGGCAGGCCCTGAGACACTTTGTTTACCTGGAGAGTCCATAGGTATGGTGGCTCGCAGCTCCTAGTGGCCACAGTTCACCGTTCCCTGCCAATGAAAGTGGTGGCCCTGTCCACAGGCAAACTGCAGCCACTGGGAGCTGTGAGCGGCCATACCTGTGGACGCTCAGGTAAACAAAGCATCTCGCAGTCTGCCAGGGGTTTACGCTGAACGAACCGTGAACCAAGTTTAGGAACCACTGATCTAGCTCATTATCCTGTCTTCCAACAGTGGCCAATGCCAGGTGCTCCAGAGGGAATGAACAGAACAGGTAATCACCAAGTAAGTGATTGATCCATCCCCTGATGCCCATTCCCAACTTCTGGCAAACAGTGTCTAGGGACACCATTCCTGCCCATCCTAGCTTATAGCCATTGATGCATCTATCCTCCATGAACATATATAGTTCTTTTTTAACCCTGGTTTAGTCTTGGTCTTCACAACATCCTCTGGCAAGGAGTTCTACAGATTGACTGTGCAGTGTGTGGAAAAAAATACTTCCTTTAGTTTGTTTTAAACCAGCTGCCTATTAATTTCATTTGGTGACCCCTAGTTCTTGTCTTATGAGAAGAAGTAAATATCACTTCCTTATTTACTTTCTCCACACCAGTCATGATTTTATACACTTGTATCATATCCCCCCTTAGTCGTCTCTTTTCCAAGCTGAATGGTCCCAGTCTTATTAATTTCTCCTTATACGACAGCCATTCCATACCCCTAATCATTTTTGTTGCACTTTTCTGAATTTTTCCAATTCCAATATATCTTTTTGAGATGAGGCGACTACATCTGCATGCAGTATTCAAGATCTGGGCGCACCATGGATTTATACAGAGCAATATGATATTTTCTGTCAGAAGCAGTTATCTAACAGAAGCAGTTAAGAAGTGGGAGATCTGAGTTCTATTTTCAGCTCTGTTACTGGCTTGCTGTGTGACTTAGGGCTAGTTGCTTAACATCTCATTCATTTTCACTATCTGTAAAATGGGGACAAGGACAGTTTGTAACATACTGTGAGATCTTTGAATGAAAAGGGCAGTAGTGTAATTGTTGAGAGGTGCCAGAATGATGACCACTGGTGATGGTGATGCAGAAGAGCGGGGAGGGATAGCTTAGTGGTTTGAGCATTGACCAGCTAAACCCAGGGTTGTGAGTTCAATCCTTAAGGAAGCCATTTAGGGATCTGGGGCAAAAATCTGTCCAGGGATTGATCTTGCTTTGAGCAGGGGGTTGGACTAGATGACCTCCTGAGGTCCCTTCCAACCCTGATATTCTATGATTCTAAGAAAATGGCCAACATTTTAGGTTATGGAACAACCTGAAATGTTAGCCATCCTCTTCCTCATCACCCATGGCCATCATTCTGTACCTCCCTAGGACTATGACATGAATGCAAAGTATGATGGATGCAAACTGATCACTCAGATGCTATTGAAAAAGGATCATTCTGAGACAGAGTGGGAGAGATGGTTGGATTTAATATTTATTGCTGCTACATTTATATTTACCTTTTTAATGTGCCACCTGCAGCTGATTGGAATTGTTTATTTTGTCAGATGTGCTATTATTGGGTGTTGTATGAGTGTCAGATTAATTTCCTCAAATAGCTTACCAGTTCAGATATTTATTGTTTGTAATGTTATGTTTAAAAAAAATCTGTCAATTTAAACCGAGGCAGTGGTTTATACACTGTTAGTTATATACGAACTGATACTGTGGATTCAGTGAGTCACAGGCTGACATCTTTGTTATCTGAGAAGTCATGCAAAGGGGAGTTGGGGGTCAGTCTTATCACAGGAGTTTGGAGAGTTTGGGCATCATTTGTTATCTGATTACAATGCGTGTTAAAAGTTAGTTCTGGTCTCAGACAAAATAGTTATGGCGAGACTTCTTTGATATAAAAACAGCGCAGGTTTTAATATCAGGGCATGACAGCTTTATATCGGTCTCTCTGTGGCTAGAGCTTTCTTTCTTTGGTTCTCCAAACTCTGGAACTTTCACCTAAGATACTAGCAGGAAATATTTATGACTGTACGCTGGATTCTGCTTTTGATTTTCTTGGCTGTGTATCCCTTCAATAATGTATTGAGTGGAACCTGCTTACAGGGCCAAGTCCTCTGTACACTGCTTGGCCTGAGTGGCCAGACCAGGGGTCGGCAACCTTTCAGAAGTGGTGTACTGTGTTTTCATTTATTCACTCTAATTTATGGTTTTGCGTGTAAGTAATACATTTTAACATTTTTAGAAGGTCTCTTTCTATAAGTCTATAATATAGAACTAAACTATTGTTGTATGTAAAGTAAATAAGGTTTCAGAATGTTTAAGAAGCTTCATTTAAAATTTAAAAATGCAAAGCCCCCCGGACCGGTGGCCAGGACCCAGGCAGTGTGAGTGCCACTGAAAATCAGCTTGCGTGCTGCCTTCGGCACCTGTGCCATAGGTTGCCTACCCCTGGGCCAGACGATATGCTGGTCAGATATGTGGGCACATGAAGAATTCCCTCTTCTGCCCTGGAAGCTTTGGAATTGTGTCACAGAGTCTATCTCGGCCCAATGTCTTATATAGCCTCTGTAGTCCTTTATGTGAGTTGTGCATAGAAATGCGTCCTCTGTCCCTGCCTTCATGTCTCCCCTGGCACACCCAAACAGTTTCCATCTCCCATTCCCTTCATGCTGCCACTTAGGGACTATTACACAGGACTCACAGAGCTCTGCACCCACTGCTTTGCTGCTTTGCATTCACACTCTTCTCCCTTGCACAGGAAAACTGCACTGGTTCCAATGGCAAGGAGCCCTCTGTGGCAGTAGAGGACACTGAACTGGCCCATAGTGAACTCCAGTATAATGAAGCCCCATTTATAGTGATATAGTATGGACGTCCTGAATTGTTTCCATTCAGCTCAATGTACAAACTGAAGTTCTGGTTTTAGTGACCTGCTGTTTATTTTGTAGTTGTTCTGCAGGGGGAAAATATACTTTGCTGCAAGAGAGTCCCAGTGTCCAAGAATAATTCTCAGAGCTCCTTGTGCTTTCTGTAGTTTTGATACAAACATTTAGCAGGTTTTTTCACTCTTTAGAATGCTCTACACACACTAATCTCCAGAACAGCATGGTGGAGGCAGGTAAGTGTTCTTATCCTCATTGTATAGATGGGGAAACTGAGGCAGACTGGTCAAGTGGCTTGCTCAATGCCACAGAAGGAATCTGTGTTAGAAACGAGATTAGAACTCAGGAATTCCTGTCTATTTGTTCTGTGTTCAGATGACTAGTCCTGACCTTACATGCCTGAAAATTGTCTGCAAATCTCCAAGTAAGTGAACAAATACTCTGCTACCACTCGTGCAGAGGGGCATTTAGTTATGTGTATATGCGGTTTTCATGTTTGGGAAGGAACTTCGTCAGTCCTGACAATTGGCTTAGCTCAAGGGTCAGCAACCTTTCAGAAGTAGTGTGCCGAATCTTCATTTATTCACTCTAATTTAAGGTTTTGTGTGCCAGTAATACATTTTAACGTTTTTAGAAGGTCTCTTTCAGGGCCGCCCGGCGGGGGAGGCAAGTGGGGCAATTTGCCCTGGGCCCCGCATGGGCCTCCACGAGAGTTTTTCGGGGCCCTTGAAGTGGGATCCTTCACTCGCTCCAGGGGCCCCAGAAAACTCTCGTGGGGCCCAGGCCCCCGGAGCTGCTTCTGCTCCGGGTCTTCAGCAGTGGGAGGTCCTTCCGCTCTGGGACCTGCTGCTGAAGTTCATAAAGTGTCACAATAACCTATAATAACAAAGGTTGATGGGAAAAGTTGCCAAAGGGACACAGAAACACAATTAAAACAAAAAGACTTACTGATAAAATTCAAGGACTGTGTTAAAATATGCATGGCAAACAAGACAGTGTGAGACCCCCGAAGACCTGCAGCGGGGGGTCCTTCCACTCCTGGACCCGCCACTGAAGTGCCGGGTCTTCGGCGGCAGGGGCCCCCCGAATCCTCTGGATGGCCCTGTTCTCTTTCTATAAGTCTAGAATATATAACTAAACTATTGTTGTATGTAAAATAAATAAGGCTTTTAAAATGTTTTAGAAGCTTCATTTAAAATTAAATTAAAATGCAGAGCCTCCCGGACCAATGGCCAGGACTTGAGCAGTGTGAATGCCACTGAAAATCAGCTCGCGTGCTGCCTTTGGCACGCGTGCCATAGGTTGCCTACCCCGGCTTAGCTACTGTTACCCCACGATTCACAGTATTAGCATTGCAGACTCAAAAAAGGGTACTGTCTGGTGGGGGCTCTCCTTGCTAGCAATGAGGCCCAGACTCCCACACCTTGCAATGGGGTGGAGACTGCTCTTCCTGCTGTTGGGAAGACAGGAATTCACCCAGGAATCACTCCAGTACTATTATCAGTACAAATGCTCTATTTTATCAGCAACAGACCAATTCCAGCCCGAGCCTCTCTATAGTGTGAGTTAAGAATGCCAAGTCTGGGGGTGTTGTGTTTATTTAGATGAAATATATGGGCCCACAGCATCAAAGGGGTTAACATAACCCAGTCACTGTCCAATATTAAACGGTTTTAAACACAGTTCAGGGTTTGGCGGACAGTGACCTCAGCCTGCTTAGTACCGTCGCAAACACATTATTAAAAAGCCTTTTACTGTTTGATTAAAGATAGAGAAAAAGAAGAAAAAACAGTTAAAGCATTTGAAATGTGAAATACTGGATAAGATTTTAATTTTACATCATCTCTTGTTCCCTAAGAGAATACAGTCTCTTAGATGGTATCAAATATGGTAACAATTGTCCTTTTTTGGGGGAAAAGAGAAGTTGGTATTTGAGATGGGCTGAAGCTGTTGTTATTACTGTAGTTGTTAAAGTCCAGTCCTTTTCCTAAGAAGAAAAAACAAGACAAAAACACATGAAAGGAGGGAGAAAAGAACAGCAAAGAGAAAACACAGCGTCTCTCTGACTTTCATTGCAGCCTCACTGCTGGAAAACACAGGCATGGCACCTGGTCTTATTAGCCACTCTTGAGACCTGGCAAACTCATACTAGCTTTGGGCTGCTTAGGAAATTGGTTTTATCTGCCTTTTTCTGGGTCACAGACAGTGTTTCAAAATATGCAGTCTTGGCTAGTTAAGCCAGACTCTTATTAGACAAAAGGAAAAAGGAGAGAGACAGGAAAGAAAAGAGATAAGGCAGAGAAGGAAAAGGATACATTTGGGGGTGGCGATGAAGAGAGAGAACCATGTCTCATATCCCAAGGGGTGATTGGGATTCAGCTGGAAATGGTAAGGGTGGCAATGTCACCTGGGTCTCTCTCTGGCCTGGTCGGTTCAGGAGAGTGCTCAGAATGAGGATGACAAAGTCCCAGCGAGATCCCAGGAGACGGTGGCAGCTCTGATGGTGAAGCTGACTCCTGTAGCTAATTTTTCTCCTCAGAGTATCTTTCTTTAAGGACCTCAAATGGAGAGATGGATGGAATAGCCCTTCCTCTCATTATTTTGTCACGATTAGGCCTAATTTCTGACACCAATTTTGGTTAATTGATTTTTTGGTCTCACACTGTCTTGTTTGCCATGCATATTTTAACACAGTCCTTGAATTTTATCAGTAAGTCTTTTTGTTTTAATTGTGTTTCTGTGTCCCTTTGGCAACTTTTCCCATCAACCTTTGTTATTATAGGTTATTGTGACACTTTATGAACTTTCATTTGCTTTCCACAGTTGAGCTCATAATTAGGATTAATTTGAAGGTCCAATTATTACAACAGTGTTTGCTGCATTTGGCACCATGGTATCGATGCTGGCCTGGGCTTCCTTGCTGGGTCTCTGCTGCTCCTGGATCTGGTCCCCAAGGCAATCCCTCAGCTGCGGGTTCTGCCTCAGAGCTGTCTCTCTGGTAGCCACAGCACCATAGAGTTCTGTACAACCTAACTGCAAGGGACATAAAGGGTACTGTGCATTTGCACCGCTCCGCTCCGTCCTTCAGTCACAGATCACAGCTTCCTTCGCTTTGGGGTCTGGTTGGTTCTCGTGTGCCGCATGGTGCAGGCTCACTTGGGCTGCATGATCAGGCTGCTCTCTGGCTCTGTTCCCCCATCCAGGACAAGCTCTCAGCCGTTCCTTCTTTCCAAGAGTGCTCACCACTAGAAACTGGGTGGGATTTCTCACCATCCCTCTGCCCAACTCCTGTTTCCTCATTTCCTTGCCAGTTATAGCTTCGGGGGCAGGCCCGCCTTCCCCAGCACTGCTGCTGTTTTGTGGAGTGAGAATTCACAGTGCCACGGTGGGGCTTCACACCTCTCCAGCAAGCACTATGAGGAAGTATGGGAATACAGCAAAGACGGAGGTAATGTGAACTAAGGGAAATGTTTCTAAGCATGGTTATTGTCATGGTAAAATAGCTATATAGAAAAACCCGTTTGTCATGTATTCCTGTTCTCTCATCCTGTGTGGGAGCAGCCCTTCCAGACAGTATTATGGCTCTACCAGTCAGGAAGCAGGACTCAAAGATCTGTCAGTCGCTAGTGGCATATAAACCCCTCTCTGCCCACTTCCTTTCAGGCTTTGTCTTTTCTATTTGTGAGCTGACCATCTAGTCATGACTGCCACTGCCAGCTGGTTCTGTCTTTTGCTGCATACCGAGTTTGGCTGAGTAGTACATTGGGCTCTACTACAGGTTAGCCCAATTTTGGCATAATGCTGCTTGTTATATCCATAGTCTTTACAGAGTGTTGCTGAGTAGGATGGGTGAGGAAAGACATATGGCGAAAAAAGATTACGCACCGGTAATCCTGTTTGTCATAGTCCTCTCTTCTCCCATCCTGCATCCCTCCCACGGCCCCTCAGGGAGTGTCACTTTGAGTATTACATTCTATGTTCCTGCTTTGAAGTTTTCTCCCTCAGAGGAAGTGACTGGACTGGGGTTCATATGCTACCTATGACTGAAAGATGTTAACCTTTTGCCTTCCTGAGCGATGGAGTCGTAACACTGTTTATGTTTTTGCCAGATAGGATGGGGAAAGAAAGGACTGCCTCAAGCTGATTTCCAGGTGAGAAATCTTGTGACTTTATTTAAGAGTGAGGAGGCCCGATATGGAAGAGGCCTGGTATGGTCCTGTGCATCTTTGAGGTTGCCTCTTATTTTGTGCTCCAACCCAGAAGTTGAAATCTTCTGGGATATATGAGCTAGGTTTATACATTTAAAGACTGGGGGTAAGGGTATTCTGAGGAGCTGGTCTTTGACCCTGGAATTCTCTTCCCCCAGGGAGCTGGATAGATCCCAGGTTTATTGACCTGCAGGGTACACTGCAAGTCTTGTCTATTTTCATAGGCTTTTTTTCTGAGAGGACAGTTGTAGGGTTTTTCTTCTCTCTCTCTCAAAGGATTGTGGAAGTATATGGGAGGGATGCTGAGAGTGTGCGTGCTCTGCTGTTCTCCCTGTGTTTCTTTCTGTGGGAAAATGGGGTTTTGGTTTTTTTGTGTTTGTTTAGTTTTGTGGTGGTTGTAGGGTTGCCAGTTTTGGTTGGACGTATTCCTGGAGGTTTTATCATATCATATATATAATCTTTTATTAAAGATTAGGGCTGTCAAGCGATTTAGAAGATTAATCATGTGATTAATTGCACTGCTAAACAATAATAGAATACCATTTATTTAAATATCTTTGGATGTTTTCAACATTTTCAAATATATTGATTTCAATGATAACACAGAATACAAAGTGTATAGTGCTCACTTTATATTTATTTTTGATTACAACTATTTGCACTGTAAAAAGAAAATTGTATTTTTCAATTCACTTAATACAAGTACTGTAGTGCAATCTGTTTATCGTGAAAGTTGAACTTACAAAAGTAGAATTATGTACAAAAAATAAATGCATTCAAAAATAAAACAATGTAAAACTTTAGAGCCTACAAGTCCACTCAGTCCTACTTCTTGTTCAGCCAGTTGCTCAGACAAACAAGTTTGTTTACATTTGCAGGAGATAATGCTGCTTGCTGCTTGTTCACAATGTCACCTGAAAGTGAGAACAGGCATTCGCGTGGCACTGTTGTAGCTGGCATCACAAGATATTTACATGCCAAATATGCTAAAGATTTATATGCCCTTTCTTGCTTTAACCATCATTCCGGAGGAGTGATGCTGATGACGGGTTCTGCTCGATAACAGTCTAAAGCAGTGCAGGTTGACACATGTTCATTTTCATCATCTGAGTCAGATGCCGCCAGCAGAAGGCTAATTTTCTTTTTGGTGGTTTGGATTCTGTAGCTTCCACATTAGAGTGTTGCTTTTTTCAGACTTCTGAAAGCACGCTCCACACCTCATGCCTCTCAGATTTTGGAAGGCACTTCAGATTCTTAAATCTTGGGTTGAGTGCTGTAGCTATCTTTAGAAATCTCACATTGGTACCTTCTTTGAGTTTTGTCAAATCTGCAGCAAAAGTGTTCTTAAAATGAACATGTGCTGAGCCATCATCTGAGACTACCATAACATGAAATATATGGCAGAATGCAGGTAAAATATAGCTGGAGACATACAATTCTCCCCCAAACAGTTCAGTTACAAATTTAATTAACACACATTTTTTTTATGCATGCCCTCAGGAATGGTGGTCGAAGCATGAAGGGGCATATGAATATTTAATCTCTCTGCCATGTAAATACCTTGCAATGCTGGCTACAAAAGTCCCATGCGAACGCCTGTTCTCACTTTCAGGTGATATCATAAATGAGAAGTGGGCAGGTATTAGTTTTGCACCCTCCCTCCAGATTCTGAGTGTGGAGGATGATGAACTCACAGCTGCTTTGGGTCCTGAACACCCTGAGGGGGTACATACCCAGGATGCTCTTGGTAGGTTTCTGGATAAGTCTGAGGGAAAATGTGGAGGAGAGATGACAGACTGTCATTAATCTGTTCTTTGTTTGCTGCTCTGTATACTATGAGACACATCTCTGTGTCCAAGTATGACAAACAGAAATGGTACAGATTGAAAAAAAAAAAACTGATGACGAAAGTGCATGTGGAGATTAGGAACTTTGCTTTGAATTTTTTCTCAGACCTGTATGCTGCGGATCCTGTGTCCATCTTAGACTTGGTGGCTCCTTGAGGATCCCCGTAGATTTCAGGATTAGAATTTCTGTCCTAAGTGGCTTTGGTCCAGGGAAGGCACCTGGTATTGATGGCTTGCTTATTGAGTTTTACAGGTCTTTTGGAGCCTTCTTGGGTCTGACTTGCTCCAGATTTTTCAGGAGAGCATCAAAGAGAAGATATTGCCACTCATGTCATTGAACAGTTCTGACCCTGTTGCCTAAGAAAGGGGATTTTGGGGAGATGAAGAATTTGTAACCTGTGTGCCTGCTTTGCTCTGACTATAAACTTTTTTCACAGACCTTGGCAAATAGACTGAAATATATGGTTGCTTCACGCACCCAGATCAGACCTATTGTGTCCCCAACAGGTCCATTTCTGACAACCTTTTACTATTGTGGGATGTAATTTTGGCCTCAAAAAATGCATGATTTACACGTTGGGTTGATTTCCCTTGATCAAGAGAAGGGCTTTTGATCATGTAGATCATGGATATTTGTTTCATACTCTTTGTGCTTTTGGCCCAGGCTTGTATCTTGCATTCTGTTACTGTATCAAGATATATATGGTCTACTTCAGGGGTTCTAAATATTTTGCTTTCTCCGGCCCCCCTCAACATGCTAGAAAATCTCTGGGGCCCAGTGGGGGGAGGGGAGCTCCGGGGCAGGGCTTGGGCCAGCTTTGCACAGTGGGGTCCAGGGAGGGAGTGCCACCTCCACCCCATAACTCATCTCATCAGGCCACTCACCTGTCTGGGGCTGTGTGCCGGTGGCTACTCCCTGCGGGCTCTGCTGGGCCCAGAGCTGCCTGCGTGAGCAATCAAAGGAGGCTGGCAGCTGAGGAGCAATGCGACCCCAGGCACCAGCAGCAGATGGGGAATGCCCGAGCATCCCACTCCATGGCACTACCAGCCAGAGGGGCAGCTGCCCCTCACTGTCTGGCTCTGTCTTCCTGCCTAGGATCTGGCCAGAGGGTGAGTTCTGAGGAAAGCTGAGGGAGATGATGAGGTGGCGGTGGGTGGAGCTGCCCCCAGGACTATCCCACTCTAGGTAAGACACTGCAGTTTTGGGGGACAACACCACTGAGATTTGGGACTGTCATAACATTTCTTCCCAGATCTGGACCTTAGCGTCCAAAATATGGGTGTTAGCATGAAAACCTCCAAGCTTAGTTACCAGCTTGGACCTGGTATTGCTGCTACCAGCTAGGAATTATACAGTGCCTAGCTCACTGTGGTCTCCCCAAACCCTTCCCTGGGGGACCCCCAGACTCAGATGCCTTGAGTCTTACAACAAAGGGAAATAATCCCCTCCCCTTGTTTCCTTGTTACTTCCTCCCAGGCTCCCCTCCCTGGACGACCCTAGGAGATTCCCTGCTTCCCGTCCTGGAAACACAAGTACCGAGAGATCTAATCTCTCTTCCCCCTCACCCAGAGGTTACTGTTGTTACCCCTTTACAGGTAAAAGAACATTAACCCTTAGCTATCTGTTTATGACAGGGACTGAGACAACAATGCTGATACATCCTGAGACTTGGGGGCCCTGGTTGCGAACCGCTGATCTACTTAAAGCAAATGGTGTTTTGATCACCCTTTTTCCAATCTGCAGGAAAATCAGACAGGATTGTTCCCCATGTCTATTGGCCTTTCTAGCTTTTCAATCCCTGTTCCAGCTTGTATTCTGGTGAAAGTCTCTGCATATGCCAACAATGTGACTGTGTTTATTTCTAATGATTCTGATATCCAGGTTTTGACTGAATGTCAACAATCTTTGGAGCAGAATTCCTCAGCTTACTTAAATTGGAGGAAAAGTGATACATTCCTGCTGGGGCCTTGGATGATTTCCCACCCCCTGATTTTGCCAGAGAGGCTTTAAGGCACTGGGAATTGTGCTGAAATCAGATGATATTTTGGGTTAGAATTGGGAGGGAGTTATGGAAAAGATGGAGGGGAAGTTGTGAAGGTGGCAGTGGTCTTTGCCTTGACTCTCTTTCTTAGGGCGGGTATTAGTAATTGTTCATTTAATTGCCACTGTGTTGTGGCATAATGTACTTTTTAGGATCTCCCTCCACTCTTTCTAGAAAAAGTTCAGAAGATTTTTTTTTAACTTTTTCTGGGATGGCTATCATTGACTGAGGCACAGAGTATTTTGTATCTGCCTGTTTAGAAAGGGGTGTCAAGGTCTCATTGATCTTTTGAGCAGAGTCATGAGGGTGGTAGTCTTGTTTCTAGAAGTCTTGTCTCTTCCTGTATTGCAGCAGGTGTGACAAAACTGGTTAATTTAATTTATATTACTAATTTTACATAGGTCTCAGCAGCTATCTTGGCTGTCAAGCTTGATTTTCATGCATTTTTCTGGGTTTCTCAGTTTTTATCAGAGGTGGAATCAACCCTTCCCAGGGGAAGTATTGCCAGTCTGGACACTTGCCTTTTAGAATGAGCCATTTCTTATTATACTAATTTCTGTTTTCTTGCCTTTTGCTCTTGCTGTATATTGGGATGTTGAGAAACCCAGCATCTTGCTTGCCTTCAATCATAGAAGTGTAGGACTGGAAGGGTCCTTGAGAGGTTTTCTGGTCGAGTCCCCTGCACTCAAGGCAGGACTATGTAATATGGAATGGGTCTTCTGAATTTACTTTTAATAGCTTAGGCCACAAGTTACTGTATATACTTGTAATAAAGATTCATAATTTTAGAATGCCTGTTGATTATCCCAATATGGCATGGAGAAGACAGCTTTTGGTGGCAGACTCATCTATCTAGCCTGGTGAACTATATACAAGCCTCTGGGTGTGAAGGGAATGGGTAATTTACAATGGAGAATTCTTCACAGAACTATTGCCATTACTGTGTTTGTGCATCATTTGAGTCTGGAGGTTTCCATGTCATGTCCTTTTTGTGACACGGAGAAGGCTGTTTTTCACATTTCTTACTTGTTCCAGGTTATAACCCTTATTTATTTTACTTCACAATATATTTTGTTTATTGCCCCTTGATTTTTATCCTACTGTATTTATTTTTACTGTTAAGTATAGGGTCACAAATAAATCTGTGGGATACCTAGCAAACTTTATTTTGGGTCAAGCACAGATGGCCATTTCAAAAAGTAGACAATGTAAATTATTTGTTAGAGATTGCTGATGCTCTTCAGTTTCAGATTTTTAGTGGTTTTATGCCTTCATGTGAAGTTTAGCTAATATACTTTTATAAGCAATTTGGATCAATGCATTCAGTGGTGGCTTATTGGAAATGCACTTTGTACTGTTCGGGATAGGCAGTTGTTTTTGAATTTGAAATTTATTTTCTTGTTTCTGTATTGATTTTATTAGAAGTGTTTTAAAAGTCAGTCTCTTTCTCTTTTTATTATTCTGGACGAGAGCAGTGAAGAGAGGGTGATGGGCTAGTTCTTGTTAATTGGCATTAGTTCAATTGTTGACTCTGTGTGTTAGATTTTTGCACAGGTCAGGTCTAGATTTTTGCACAGGGCTTCTGTATAAATTAAAGAAATAATCAGTTATTAAAGAAATTTCATCTCTTCTGCTTCCCCACTGCCTCTCTGGTAATGGCAGAACAGCAATCTCATTGACTGATCTGACCCCTGATTTTTGACGTAGTTGCTATAGAGACCTTTTGGGCTGCATGGTGAAGAAACTAAGGGCATGTCTACATGGAGCAGTAATGCGGACTACAGAGATGTAATTTCTAAAGAGCACTAACATGTTGCAGATTAATTGGTCAGTGTAGGCCCTACTGGTGCAAACTGAAAGTTCCCTGGTGCTCTTTAATGTAGTTGTTTGAAATAGTACTAAGCAAAAGTACATTTTGGGAATTTTAATTTGCACCAACAGGAGCTACATGGACCAATTAATGTGCAACATGCTAGTGCGCTTTAGAAATTACACTCCTGTAGTCCACATCACTGCTCCCTGTAGACAAACTTGAAATAGTCTTTCAACTGTTGAGGAAACATTGAGATTCCTGGTGGAAAGATGTAAACAAGTCCTCCCACTAATGGAATAATTGGCAACACTTATAGGGTCAAGAGTAGACCAGGAGATTTTGCTCCTCTCTCTAATTTCAAATGCTCTTGCTACCACCATGCCAAAACAATAGCTAATAAAAAGAGTAGGGCAAACAATGGAGCATAAGATCCCACTATAAGGCAGCTGTACCATAAATTAAGCAGTTTTGAGCCAGCTTGTGGTTTGGTTGGAACTCTTCGTATATTGAGTATGTACAGTAGATGCCTTTTTCTAGGGAGCACAACAAGTCTTATCAATCAGAAAAGAGGCTCTGATCACACTAGATGATTAAAAGATCCCAAGTAACTTTCCCCTGTAGTGAAAGATATTAATCCAGGTACCTTGGCCATAACCATCCTGAGTGGTCATATTTCATCCAATGGTCTTTCCACTATAATTTCAACTGGAGAAGTTACTATTCACCTGATTATTGCACAATATTGCTGGTGCAAAATCACTACTATCTGAATCTCTTCCCGCACAGGTTCAAATCAGGAGTAGTCAATGGAATTATCCTGGTGTACAACTGCTGTAAATGAAAGGAGAATCAGGTTGTGATTTGGAAAGTGCTCTGGAGTCCTTCCAGATGAAAGGCACTGTGAAGACACAAGATTTTGCTCAGAACAGGTGTCCATCAGCCCTTTTGATTCTGCAGCCGCCTTTGCAAGAGGGAGATCCTTTCACAGGCACAACTCCCCTCCCAACAATCCCTAATCCCTCTATAACGTGGGTCTCAAGATTTTTCATTCTGAGGATCAGCAGGAAGGGCTGTGAGGTTCACTGGTGAACTGTGGACCAAAGTTTGAGAATCTCTTATTGAAAATATTAAACCCTTTTCTTGTCACTCCCTCCCACAATCAGAGCTGTGGTTTTCAAAGCCCGGTTTGCTTGTTTTTTGTCTAATCCACCTGCATTCAGTGGCAATGGCAGAGGACCATAACCTTTAAATTCAGATCTGAATGGCTTTCTAAAAGGGGTTCTGGTTTAATACAAGTTACAGGATTCAGTAGCATTCATTTATATACCCTCTACTGTGTGAAATTTTATAGCCTGCAATATATAGGCAGTTGGACTAGATGATCATAATGGTCTCTTCTAGCCTTAAAACCTATCAATGAACATTTTATAGTTGGAATATTTGAAATGATAGTTCTTCCTGATTAGGCTACAGAAGTAGGAGTATTCCATCTCCTTTTTAGTGTCCAATTGCTGCCTCCAAAGTAAGAATGACATGGATCTAGTTGGTCTTCCTAGTTACACGGACAATCAAATACCAGCTACCTATTGTAAAATCTCCAAGAGCTGCAAACAATCATGCTGTGATTATGGGCACCAGGCAAAGTTTCCAGTTCTGCAGTGCCATCCCTTTAAGTGCTGAATTTGGAAAGAGCAGAGAGAAAAATGGGTTTATGCCTACAGAATACAGCTTTTCTGTTTGAAATGTCTGATGGGTAGCAAAGCACCTAGGTACAGTTCCTGACTTTTCATGATCTGCTATACTCCTTATATACTTGGGTTTTTTTTAATATTGAGCTAGAACATTTCTGTTTGTTTGCACAGCTATACAAACTTTAAATAGGATGCCAGGTTGCTAGAGTGAAAATGTTTTGTAAAGGAAATAATATATGGCAGTATTTCTCACTGTAGAATTCATCATATTTTCTTCATCTTTTCACATTAAATAATTACATACTTTTTCTTTTGCAGTGATCATAATGAACATGGTAAAAGTGAAAAATAAGCATTAGAGTACAGAGCTTGCCAATTTTCTTCCATTCCCATCTCACTCATAATTTGTTCCTTTCTGCTGATTCCAACAGCCACTCTCCCTGGTAGCAGAAATACTGTAACACTGATGTCTGTCAGCTACTTATTTTTCTCTCCCCTCCTTCAAGGATATAGCTTACTCCTCTTCTCCAAATGGCAAACTCTCTGAGGAACAGTTCCCTGCTTAACATGTCAAAATGTGAGTACTGGCTGTCGATTGCTTGGGTTTTCATCCCTTGGGGTGTAAAGGTGCCAAAAATCAAAGCATAATTTTGCAGATGTTGAGATCCCGGTTAGCCCCCTAGGTAGCAATGCTAAGCCACCAAGCCAGCTGGAATTATGGGCTTGTGTTAAGAATGTAAAAGTATGCATTTTTAGTTTTCGACCAACAACGACCGACCACTGGTAACTTCAACAAAGTCAGGCATTGCTCAGTTTTTGTTTTTGGAGAGTCGGTGGCTCTGTGGATTCCCCTAAGCTCCTCTTCTGCTCTAGCACTGCTGTTTTAAAGATGCTGTTTAGAACTATAGAAATTTCTTTGGTGCCTTTCCAGCATATCTGCTACTCTTTAACGGAATACTGTACTTTGACAGCTGCTTTGGTTCATGGCAGAAAAATTAGAAGTTATTTCAGTGAACCATAATGTTGTTGGTTTCAAAATGTTTTTTACCTTGCTTCCAAGGGAAGGAAGGGGGGAACCCTAGCAAAATTAAAACAAGATGATGATGATGATGGGACAGTGAGCAGGCTCTATGCCATTCACCCTCATCGGCAAATAGACACTTGACAGGCTCTGAGAAATGATGTGTGTGTGTGAGAGAGAGTTTAGACAGAGATATCAAGATATTTTGTATTGTAGCCTGCCAGAGAGATTTTAAAAAATCTCTAAGAGGGTTAGTAAGCAAACGGTAGCAGCTGTTTCTTTTATTTATTTATCTTGGTTCTTTGGTTCAGTGCAAGATGTCTTTCTTGAATTATGGCAGCGAGGAAAACAGTTAAAATGGGTGGGACGTATTTTGAACTGCAGTGCACAGGCAACCCCATTCATTTCACTGTGGTTTCATGTACACTGATGAGAGCAGAACTGGGCCCACAGTGTGGAACTGTGCTCACTAAATTTGCAAAACACTATGCCCATAATGTGCATATTATAAATAGTTGGAAACAATCACACAGGATTTTTGTTCCGTGCAATAAAATGACATTAAGATAGCTTAAGGTTGCATAGGTAAGTATTATAAATTCAGAAAATGAAGATGTCAGGGCTGGGTTCATCCTGCACATTCTGTTCCTTGTGCTGACTGTTTGCTCCAATCCCTTCCCACCCCCTCGCTCTCAGCCTCACTCTACATCTGCCCCTTATGTCCTCTTCTTCTGCTGCTCTGTGTCCACCCCAGCTTCCCCCTTTAATGTTCCCTCTCCCAGCCTTGCCTTTCTGTTTACCAATCCCATCTCAATGAAACCCCTCCCAAAATTAAAAATAGTCTATTTTGTGCACCTACCCAGACATTTGCTGCCATCACACTGTTCACTCTGCTTATGTGCTACATTCCTTTCCCCTACCTGTCATTTGTCCTGTCTACTTAGGCCTGGTCTACACTATGGGGTTAGGTCGAATTTAAAAATGAATGCATCCACACAACCAACCCCATTCCATCGACTTAAAGGACTCTTAAAATCGACTTCTGTACTCCTCCCCGGTGAGGGGAGTAGCACTAAAATCAATTTTGCTGGGGCAAATTTGGGGTAGTGCGGACGCAAGTCGACGGTATTGGCCTTCCGGAGCTATCCCAGAGTGCTCCAATGTGACCACTCTGGACAGCACTTTGAACTCTGATGCACTAGCCAAGCATCCAGGAAAAGCCCCAGGAACTTTTGAATTTCATTTCCTGTTTGGTCAGCATGGCGAACTCAGCAGCACAGGTGATCGTGCAGTCCCCCCAGGATCATAGAGCGTACAATGTTTCATGCTCCTCCTATCATCTCCGTCCCTGAGGTTATCACAGATTAGAAAGTGAAAAAAACCACACTCGCAGTGACATGTTTTCTGAGCTCATTTAGTCTTCCTGCACTGACAGGGCACAGCTTAACGAATGGAGGCATTCAGTGGCAGAAACCATGAAAGAATTAAGTGAGCACGAAGAGAAGAGGCAGGATGCGATGCTGAGGCTAATGGAAGAGCAAATGAATATGATGAAGTGTCTGTTGGGGGAGCAAACGACACGATGAAGCATCTGTTGGAGCTGCAGGAACACCGACAAGAGCACAGACCCCCACTGCAACCACTGTATAACCATCTACCCTCCTCCTCATGTTCCAGAGCCTCCTCTCCCAGAAGCCCAAGAACGCAGGGGGGAAGCTGAAAGGGGAGGCTCCAGGCACCCAGCCACTCCACTCCAGAGGATGGTCCAAGCAACGGAAGGCTGTCATTCAAACAGTTTGATTTTTAGTGTGGCTACAATAAGCAATGTGGCCTGATCCTTCCCTCCTCCACCACGCCACCCATGCTACCTTGTCTGTTCTCTCATTTTTTTTTAATTAATAAAGAAAGAATGCATGGTTTCAAAACAATAGTTACTTCATTTCAAAGGGGGGACGGTGACTGGCTTATAGAGAATTAAAATCAGCAAAGGGGGTGGGTTTGCATCAAAGAGAAACACACACAACTGTCACACCGAAGCCTGGCCGGTCATGAAACTGGTTTTCAAAACCTCTCTGACGCACAGTGCACCTTGCTGTGCTCTTCTAATCGCCCTGATGTCTGACACAAAACGATTGTCTGCTGTTGCTTTCATGGCAGGAAGGACGACTGACAACATGTACCCAAAACCACTTGCGACAATGTTTTTGCCCCATCAGGCATTGAGAGCTCAACGCAGAATTCCAGTGGGGGTGGAGACTGCGGGAACTGTGAGATAGCTGCCCACAGTGCACTGCTCCATAAGTCGATGCTAGCCACGGTAGTGAGGACACACTCCGCCGACTTAATGCGCTTAGTGTGGACATATGCGATTGCCTGTATAAAATCGATTTATAAAACTCGGCTTCTATAAAATTGACCTAATTTTGTAGTGTAGACATACCTTAGATTGTAAACTCTTCATGGCAGGGATTGTCTGGTATTCTGTGTTTGTACAGTGCCTAGCACAATGGGCTTCTCTTCCTGGTTGATCCGTAGGCACCAGCTGAAATAAAAATGATCAACAATACAACTCTACCCTGTTATGTGCATGCATTATGATACTGTTGTTAGTTAAACAATTACATACTGTTTCTCTAAACTATGTTGTATGATACAAGATCAGATGCGTGTGTGTAGTACCATGCAATATTTTTTTTCTGGTATACTTAAGTTGTTTTTTATTGATAATAGTCCATAATGGTACATTTTATTTTACTTACATTTTTATGAAGTCTTTTTCTCTCTAGGTATGTATTTTAATTAGTTAGACCCTGATCTGTAAGTTAGAATATATGGGAAGACCCCTGAGCCACATAAACTTCATTTAAGTCAATGGGCTTTTTTATGCAGGCGCATAGATCTGCCCGTATGTTCTATCTTGCAGGATCACAGCCTGAATTAGCAGCCATGCATTTCCTTTTGCAACCAGAAGCACAGCTAGAGCTGTCTGGGTAATTTCTATAGAAGTGTTTTTCAGTGGAGAATGTGACCTCTGCAAATTTCCCCATGGGGGGAAAAAAAAGGCAATTTTATTGAAAACTTTTCACTTTCCATTGGGAAGATCAGAATGGAATATTTTATTTCAAGTTGGGTTGTCCAGAATCTAAACATTTTGGTTTGTCAAACTGACTCACAATGTTTAATTGTGGGTCAGTTTGGCATTAATCTATGTCCTCATGTGTTGTGGTAGTGCATCATAGGAGTTGTACTTTACATGCCTCGCGCTTTCATTTTCCTCTATGGAGCAAGTACCCTGGCTAGACTACATATCCCATGATGAACAACAGAATGGTGAACCATGACAATACATCATGAGTCTCACAGAGCCATGGAGTATCATGAAAGGTGTAGCCCAGCTGTGGCATTCAGCCCATAGATGAGAATGGGGGCAAGAGGCACCCAAAGTACAACCAAGCCAACATGAAATATTTGAACATTTTATAATTTAAATTTTTCTGAACTGTTGGTTCCATGAAAAATTTCAATATTTCAACTTTGTCTCTATCTGGAATGAAAACAAATTTGGATATATTGAAATTTACTGTGGGACAGAAATTCCCATTTTTGACTAGCTTTTAGCACAGCCCTTTTTAGTGTTTTTAAGGTATTGAGGTAGTTAACTATGAAATTAATTTAGATGCACACTTTGTTGGTCTCTGTATGGCAGCATATTTTACTATTAGTCTGTGTGTTTTAGTTAGTCTATAGGATATTATTTAAGTGCCACTTATGGTGAACTTTCCATATGTTTCCTTCATTCAGTGACTGGCACATACAGTGTATTGACAACTGAAAAAAAATGATCTACAACCTTAAATATTTAGCATTCATCACATATTACTGAAATAGTATGTTATAAAGACTATCATAATACATGCACACAAGGGACATAATTAATATTACATATACAATCTTAACTCTTGCATTTCCTTTTCAAATTAAAAAAAATGTGAACATTTGGAAACATTGAAATGTTTAGTTTCAACTTTGTTCAACACAGTACTTAATTTGTAATGAAATACGTGCCATAGCTCAAGGGCTCCAGCAATGTTTTTACATTAATAACTGATGCAGGAAGCCCAGAGGTGCCGGGGCTCAGCCCTGGCAAGCTCTGGCACAAATTAAGCACTGGTTTAACATTAAACAGAGTCTGCCTGAACTCCCATGATGTCTGATGAGAGTTGTAGTTTGAGTGCTTCATGCTGCAATTCTCCATTGCTGGATCACGTCTCCCATGGATCACATGGTTACTCAGCCAGAGCGGGGAGAGTAGTGCATCACAGGAGATATAGTTCAGCTGAAGAAGCTGACCTATAGAAGAACATGAGGGCACAAAGCACCCAAACTACATCATCCACAATAAACTATGGCAACTAAGACAGGCACACATTTAATTTGAAATAAAATGTTTTGATTCAGTTTGACAGCCTGAATCAGTTATCCTGATCCTAAAACTACATATTTTGTTTAAATTTTCCTGAAGAAAAAAGGAAAAATTTCTGGAAAATTGTTACCCAATGAAAAGGTTTGATTTTTGCTGAAACAACATTTTTCTTGATGGATTACCCCCAATTAGCTCTAATTATAATGCATAAACAAAAAAGGGCCAAATTAGGATTGCAAGAGCATCCTTAAGTCTGGCTCTTCCTAATTTCAGAGCACTTGACTTTGCAACCAAAATACCATTTCTGGAGTAGTTTCTTTGGTATTTAACTCATAGGCTGTGGTACATTACATTCTAAACCCATGAGACAGGCAATCACCCATTGGGCAGAGACCACCAAATTTATGTTCACGTCTCTGACCATTGCTACATTTGAATCCAGGTTTCAGTTTTATATCACTAGCAAGTCAAAATTAGTTGCAACTGATAATTTCTTAAGTGTGAAAAAGTATTTGGCTGTTTTTAGATGAGCCTCAATGTAGTTTTCTCGAAAAGGGAACTAGGACTTTTTTTTCCTCACTGGAAGTAACTAGCTTATTGCATTTTACACCTAGGTGCTTGCTATAGGATCTGACACATAACCAGGCCCTGGAAAACTATAAAGCAATATAATTTATAGAAATAAACTGAGTGAGAATCATTATTTTTTATTGTACCACTTAATGTGCAGAAAAAGCACACTTTCCAAAACTATGGAATAAACATTCTGTTAGCCTTATTGGGTCCAAATGTTAGGGTTTAAATTATTTTAGTATGCAAACTTGCTTTCATATCTTGGCAGCAGTGATTTCCATTTTTATTCCTTTGGTATCCATAATCCTATTAGAATCAAAAACATATGCTTTGAGATCATTGGACAGGTCTCCCCTCACTCACCCTCATGTTTTAAAAATACACCAGAAAGGCTGACACTCAAGTAGCGAAAATAACAGGAATGGTGGAGGAGAAAATTATTTGGACCATCTAGGCTGAACGGGAAAACAGTTCAAAAGGTGCAGTTTGGTTTTCATGCTTTTGATTTGCAAGTCATTATAGCTGCAAAAGTCTCCAAGTCCCCTGCTGGCTGCTATTCGGAATCCAGCTTTCTTTCCAATAACAGGAGATGCTTGCACAAGAATCACAGATTTACAAAATAAAAATGTGCAGAGGGATTTCAGCTTTATAACATGTCTGGGGATGTAACACTTGCTGCTATCCGTACATCTATAGGGCTGAAATGCAAAATCATTGCGCGAATTTATTAATAGATTTTTAATTGGTAGAACAATGAGAAATCTCTTAATATGTGAGTCCAGCAGTTAGTGAAACGCACTGTATATGCCACACAGTTGCTCTTTAGTTATAAGGTGTACAGAAGCTGATCAGGGCTTGATGGATTTAGTTTGAGTGTCTCCTCCTAAGAATTCAAAAGTTAACAGGGGAGAATAGACCAAACAATGAAGTAAAAATATTCTCATCTCACCTATTTGATCACTAATATTGATTTTTATTTAGTTAGTTTAATGTAGCACAGATTTTTCCGTGGCTGTGTAGTCAGCTGATTCTCAGTCCAGGCTCTTCCACGGTCTCTTGCCCATTTCCAGGCAACCTCACTGTTCCTGGCAGGAATTCAGATCACTCCCAGGGTCCCTTTGGAGTTCAACTACCTCTAGTCCATGGTGATGCTCCCCAGGCCCCACCATAGGATATTGGCTGGAAGCAGCTTGTAAACGAGTGGAGTCGGGGCTCAACCCCCTCTGGGGGGGAGGAGGGGAGCCACACTGGCTCACTACACTCCGGTGGGTCTGGGAAAATAGCCCGGCAGTCCTTGCTGCAGTCGCCCGCTGTGTGGGGCAAGGGGCTCAGGTCCTTCGGCAGGGCTGAGCAACAATAACAGTTAAGGCGCGGGCTCTAGGTCAGGGCAGGCAGCAAAAACTGAGTCAGGAAGCTCAGGCCCTCAGGCAGGGCTGAGCAGGAACAACAGTTTTAAGCCCGGCCCTAGGTCAGGGCGGGGCAGCAAACACTGAGGCAGGGAGCTCAGGCCCTTGGGCAGGGCTGAGCAGTAGCAACAATAGCAGTTAAAGGCCCTGGCCCTAGGTCAGGGTGGGGCAGCAAACACTCAGTCAGTAATGATAGGCTTTGGCCTCCTCAGGCCAAGGAGAGGAAGAGTCTGCCACCCAGGAATTGGGTGGCAGGGGGGACGCAGGCCCTCCCACTCCACTGCGTGCCAGCCCGGGGCCCTAGCAGCGGCTGAAGATCCGCTGCTTGGTCACTGAGGATCCTGGCTGCAACACACTGTCATAGGTTCTGGTAATGCTGCAGCCAGACTGGGGTCGGCTGCCCTGGGCTACTTCCGTACTCCTCCTCGGGGCCTACCTGGGTCCTGACGTCGGCCTCTGCAGGGTCCAGGCTCTTCGCTGCCGGGGCTGGGTGGCAGGTCCGGCAACTCCTCCGGATAGTCGGCCCAGGGTAGCTCTGGCAGTCCCTCCGGGTAGCGGGCGCGGGGGAGCTCCGGCGGCCCCTCCGGGTAGCGGGCGTGGGGGAGCTCAGGCCAGTCTGGGGGGCTGCCCTGGGTTGCAGGGGGTTCCCAGTCTCAAGCTCCCTGAGCAACGTCTGCTCACTCCGGCTGCTGGGGCCTGACTCTGAGGGCTGGCCTTTATAGTTCCGGGTCGTCACCTGATCCTTTGGGGGGTGGACTCAGAGCTCACTAGCTCCGCCCACTCTGGTCTCCGGCTGGGCTCTCCGTCCTCCGGCATGGAGGGGAGCCATGCCACCTCACTACACAGCTTTACAGGACTTGCAATGTCCATCTGCCCCAAAACAAGGGAGAAAGAAAATGGGATGTTGGCCTCTGCCCCAGGTTAGAGGAGCTCATTGGGAGTCCCTAACAGCTTTTCCTCCTGGGCAAACTTTCCCCTTTTCCTGTGGAGAGCTTCACCTTTTTAAGCTCCCCTTCTCCGGGTTGAATATGTTCTGCAGGCGCACCTAACTGGTGCTTCCTGAATGCACGAATGCAGTTATCTTTTCTGCCAGTGAGATGAGGGGGCATGTTCCAACACATTCCCCGTGCCTCCAATACCAGAAAGGTTTTGTGCTGTAATATCTCCCCAGTCCAAAGCTCCTTGGGAAAAAAAATCTGTATTTTCATGCTCTCTCCCTGCTTGTTG
Source organism: Gopherus flavomarginatus (assembly GCF_025201925.1). Taxonomy (NCBI): domain Eukaryota; kingdom Metazoa; phylum Chordata; order Testudines; family Testudinidae; genus Gopherus; species Gopherus flavomarginatus. The sequence goes on along the minus strand of NC_066620.1, from coordinate 195,539,990 downwards.
CTGCACCTAGAATCTATAGGGCTGGGGCACAACTTCCTGCTTAAATATAGGATGGGATGCTCTTCTCCCCCGGAGTTCTGAGAGAACACAATTCCCAGGTGGATGTCAGAAGCATCTGCACAGAGCAGGAGTGGACAAACTGTGGCCCACAAGCCATTTTAAGCTGGCCCGCAAGCTTCAGCCAGAGCGCAGGGTCGGGAGCTGCACCACATGGCTCTCGGAAGCAGCCACATGGCCCCACTCCAGCGCTACCAGGGTTGGGGGCCGCTCCATGTGTAGGAGCCAGAGAAAGGACATGCCACTGCTTCCGGGAGCTACTAGAGGTAAGCGCCACTTGGAGCCTGCACCTCTGAGCCTCTCCCCACACTCCAACCCCCTACCCCAGCCGTGATCCCCCTCCCGTTCTCCAAACCCCTCAGTCTCAGCCCAGGGCACCCTCCTACATCCCAAACTCCTCATCCCCAGACCCACCCCAGAGCCCGCACCCCCAACCAGAACTCTCACCCCCTCCTGCACCCCAACCCCAATTTGTGAGCATTCATGGCCCACCATACAGTTTCTATTCCCTGATGTGGCCTTCAGACCAAAACGTTTGCCCACCCCTGGTATAGAGGATAAATTCCCAGGTGAAGTGTAGGTTGGCAAAGAATGGCAGCTGGCTTGTTCATGCCTTCAGGGTATTAAAAGTTTCATTGCATCAGTCATCCCCTACCAGACCTTCTTGGGGTCTTTGCCTTTTAACACATCAGTCAGGGGACCTGTGATTGATGCATAGTTGGAGATGAAGTGGTAATAATATCCCAGCAGACCCAGGAAGTAGTGTATCTGTCACTTAGTCCAGGATGTGGGGTATGGATTTAATGCACAGACTTTGTCTGACACAGGTTTCACAAGGTCTCCTCCTACATGATATTCTAAGTAAGTTACTTCTGTCACTTTGCTGGGTTAGATGTGAGGCCAGCCTCCTGTAGTGATATCAGTACTGCCTTTAGGTGCTGTAAGTAGTCTTCCCACTTACAGCTAGAGATGACAATGTCATTAAGATAAACTGTGGTGAATTGCTGAGGGTGGGGTGGGTGGGGTTCAAGGATTTGACTGATAATGTGCTGGAAAATTGCTGCTGCTCCTTACAGCCTGAACAGTATAGTTTTAAAAGGGAAATGGCCCAAGGGGGTTGAGAATGTGGTCTCCTCCTGGGAGGATGGAGACAGGGGAATCTGCTAATAACTCTTGTCAGTGATACTGAGGTATTGTGATGGATCCAACTGCTCTAACAGCTCATCCACCATTGGCATTGGGTAGGTATCAAACTTCACAATGGTATTGACCTTGCAAAAGTCTATACAAAATTGGACCATGCCTCTTTGAGGACTAGGACTATAGGACTCCTCCAGTCATTATTAGACTCCTTAATAACTCCCATTCTCAGCACTGCCTGCACCTCTTCTCTGTTCCACATCCTTTTAGGTAATGGTGAGGGATTCCCTGGTGCTGTTTCCAGATGTTGTATTGTGTTTGTTCTTCTTGAACACTGAGCAAAGGCTTGGATCATTTGCACCAATTAGATCTTCTGATCTGGTGAAAGGTCCTTGTTCAGCAGTATGAGTCCAGGTTTTTGGCAAGCAGCTACTTCAGGCCATAGTTCAGGGCTCACCGGCCAAGGGTCTATAAGGAGAGCTTACCAGGTCTTTCGTGGCTTGGGAAAATTTACATGGTAGACCTTAGTCTTCTTTCTCCTGTCTGGTAGGTGGATCTCATAGAATCACAGAATATCAGGGTTGGAAGGGACCTCAGGAGGTCATCTAGTCCAACCCCCTGCTCAAAGCAGGACCAATTCCCAACTAAATCATCCCAGCCAGGGCTTTGTCAAGCCTGACCTTAAAAACCTCTAAGGAAGAAGATTCCACCACCTCCCTAGGTAACCCATTCCAGTGCTTCACCACCCTTCTAGTGAAAACGTTTTTCCTAATATCCAACCCAAAGCTCCACCACTGCAACTTGAGACCATTACTCCTTGTTCTGTCATCAGGTACCACTGAGAACAGTCTAGATCCATCCTCTTTGGAACCCCCTTTCAGGTAGTTGAAAGCAGCTATCAAATCCCCTCTGATTCTTCTCCTCTGCAGACTAAAAAATCCCTCAGCCTCTCCTCATAAGTCATGTGCTCCAGCTCCCTACTCATTTTTGTTGCTCTCCGCTGGACTCTTTTCAGTTTTTCCACATCCTTCTTGTAGTGTGGGGCACAGAACTGGACACAGTACTTCAGATGAGGCGTAATCTGCCATGCCAGATAAAGTAGGTCACATGTTCATAGGTGCAGTTAAGCATTGCGTTGTCATGCTGCCATTCCCTTTTGTCTAAGCAACTTGAATGGGCCCTACCAGTGAGCCATGAGCTTGGACTCTGAGGATGGTAATAGCTACAGAACCCTTGCTCTTGGATGGAAAGTACACAAGCCTGCCTTTTGGCTGTACCCTTGGTCTTGCCTCTGTTGAGCGCAGATGAGGGTCTCTTTTGCAAACATGCTCAATGTGTTAAGGCGTATAATGTACTGGATTGTGTCAAGTCTATTTTCATCTTGCTCCTCCCAACCTTCCTGCCCTCAAGATTCCCCAGGGCTGGTGCCCATAGAGCAGTGCAAAGGCGAGTACCCTGCCTAGGCTTGGGGTACCTCTTGTATGACAAATAGCAGAGGCAGGAGGAATTGGTCCCAGTGCCTAGGCTCAGTCCTGACAAGCCACTTCAATATCTTCTTCAATGTTATCTTAAATCTTTCCAGGAGGCCATCTGTTTGCAGATGGTGCTTTGATGTTCTCAGACCCTTGATTTTAAGGAGGGAGGATAGTGCTTGTATCAACTGAGATGTGAACTTGGAGCCCCGATCAGTCAATAGTTCCTGCAGGAAACCTACCCAGGTAAAAAATCACATGATTTCTGGCGTGATCACTGTCATCTTAGCCAAATGTAAGGGGATGGCTTCAGGGTAGCCTGTGGTAGAGTCCACCATTATGAGTCTGTATTGGTTTCTCATGGAACTGTTCTCTAAATGCCCCATCATGTCAATCCCTTTCTCTTAAATTGGTTTTCCACTAATGGTTCTGGGACTAAGGGGAACTTCAGAACATTCTTAGTTGCCAAATACTGACACTCCAGGCAGGAATAGCAATACTCCCTAACCTTGTGATACATCCCAGATCAGATAAAGTGGGTCATTTGTTCATAGGTGCAGCCAAGCATTGCGTTGTCATGCTGGTTTTGGATGAAACTTCGCCCTTGCTTGTGCTGCTGTAATTGAATTGATGTGGGTCCCTATTGTCAGTTCCAGTTAGGGTGACCAGATGTCCTGATTTTTTAGGGACAGTCACGATATTTGGGGCTTTGTCTTATGTAGGCATCTATTACCCCCCCGCCCTGTCCTGATTTTTCACACTTGCTGTCTGGTCACCCTAGTTTCAGTCACATACTGGGATAAGGGTTTATATCTCCATGTATACACTGCAAGCGAATCATCACCTCTGGGGTAATCATCTCACCTGTTAGGGTGGCTTGCATCACTGTTTGGCTACACACTGAGTCCACAAGCTCTTGTACCTTCTTCTCTTGAACCAATACAGGGATGGTCATGTTGGAAGAAGTCCTCCTATGGGCACTCTCTTCTGCCATCCAACCCTCTATATATTCACATTCCTTCAATAGACACTCTTTTCTCATGTGCATCTGTTGCACATAGGAGAAGCAGGTTACTTAGCTCAGCCTATGCCCATGGGCTCCTTCCTGGCAGGGAGTGTGTCCTGTGCCTGAGTTCAAGGGCTCCAGCCAGGTTGTTTGTGTCACAGGGTGATTATCTGGGTGACACCTCATCTGAGCTCAGCCCTATATCTCGCCGAGGTCTTCCCCTCTCCATGCAGGTAGCTCAGGTCTCTGGGGTAGGGTTTGTACATTTTCTTTGTCACTCCCAGAGTTTGGCATCTGCTGGTGGGCATCCAGTCGATGGCCCTGATTGGTGAATGGGCAGAGGCCAGGCCTGTTGCATCTCTAATGACCCATTGGCTGTGAGAAAATTCTCCATCAACTGCATCACCTGACGATAACTTTGGTAAATGCCGGAGCTTCCACTCCCAGCCCCAAACTGGAAGTCTGGAGACAAACTGCTCTATTAGGACTAACTCTGCAAGCTGGGCCCCAGGGCACTCCTGCAAGTGAAGCCACTGCCCCCAGTGCTTTTTTAATCATCGGGCCCCAGTGCTCTCACCTGGCGATATGGCCCCATAGGCTATGTCTTTGCTCTGAAGTGCTGCCACTGTGTCTTCTTGCCTATATCCAGATAATCTAAAATAGTGGCCTTCACCCAGCTGTTATAAGTTTTTTTTAACTTCTCTTGAATCATTAACTTAAAAACCAAATTGAATTAAAATGATTGTTAGTGCGTTATGAAAGGCATTTGATTGATAGCCATGGAGATGGCTGTCTAACCAGATTCTTTTCTCTATCTGATCTTCTGAAGCCTTTATCCAGAATCTTCCATCCATCTAATGTCTCCTTCTGCAGCTGCTTCCCATACGAAGCTAGTCTTTTATTTATTCCAAGGGGGAGTAAATCACATTAATTGTATTTTACATATCAAAAATGTACAACTACTCTCAATTGTAATGCCAATGTAATGAATTTTATAATTAGCCACAAACCAAGCATCAGAAACACAGACAATTTAGAAGTTATACCTACAAGAAATCTAAGGTATGGGGATGTGTAACAGAGGCGTCCAAACAACCTTAACTCCATCTTAACATAATGCAATAACCATATGAGTATGATTAAGAACTGATTAGTGCTAAGAATAACTTTAACTTTGAATTTAGTGAAATGAACCCACCATTTAATTAGCGGGCTAATCAGTTTGAGAAAATTCATTCTGTACTCAAAGTAGTAGTGCTGTACTTTTGGGGAAGACACACTATATTTTTAAATCAAAGTTTTCAATGCAGAAGAAAAAGCTTTAACTATGAATTTGCAACTGGTGCCCCCATAACAGATCTTATTTAATACAGGTGTATCATGGGCAACCACCTTCCCTCACACTGTATCACTCAGTCCTTTCTCTATGAGGTGTATTCCTGTCTGCTGCAAGCTGGCCCAAGAGCTCCAGCTCATTTCACATGAATCACTAAACAGCTATTGGATCATAGTGGCTTTCAATCACTTGTGACTTGGCCCAGATTAGAAATGGTGATCCAGAGTTGAAACACTCTCAATTCTCTTACCGTTTAATCCACTGTACCATCCAGATATCCTTCTACGCATGACTGCTGTGACTCTTGTTTTGAGAACAAGCCAAGATACTAACCTTTTCTTTTATTGAAAGCATATGCCTCCATTTGCCAAGATAGTGCAGAATCTAATGGTTTTACTGGATTAATCATTTATTCTAAATGTTTCAGTATCAGCATTTGTGAGAAATCCGTTTTACCATGAGCTTGTTAAGGACTTGTCTGCACAGGACAGAAGTTATTCTGGAATAAGATAAAGTGTGAATTTAAAATGCAATAGCTATTCTGGAATAACTTCCCATGTCAGTTTTCCTATGTACAGAAGCCCTGAAATCCTACTTCTGGAGCATTTTGTCTGAAATGTATAGCTTGTATCTGATTAAGGTGCAAACAATTAAGCATGTGTATAATTTCATTCGTGTGAGTAATCCTATTGGTTACATTGGATTAATCACTTGAGTAAATTTATACACATGCCATAAGTGTTTTGCAGATTTGGAACCTGATATTGCAAATTCCTTAGGGTAGGATCATGTTCTTCCTCTCTGGGTACAGCACCAAGCACACACGTGCTCTGTAAATGAATAAATCTGCTGAGCGTCAACTGACTGACTCCGGACCCTGTAAATGTTGCCTGTTGTTTGTAGGATCTATTATTTATTTGTTGATTAAACCAACCTAGTACAATTGTGGCTGTCTGAACTTACTGTGAACCAGGGTAGTTTGTCAAATAGACAGATTTGTCCTACTATAAACTGAGGCCAATATTTTAAAAAATGGATGCCAGAAAGTTAGGCATCTTAATCCGTATTTAGGCACTTAACTAAAATTGACATAATAGTTGAATAAAACTCCCATAATTTTAAGAGGTGCTAAGTGCCTCTGTTCTTGGTAATCCATCGATCCGATGATGACAAATCTGAGCAAATCATCTATTGTTGGTCTCATGGTGTGCCCTCTGATGGCTATACAAGCCAATTCTAGAGGGGCACATTTGGCTGCCGATGGTGCATGGGAAGTTCGCAGTCAGTGGGTTGTGCGCTGCTGGTGCTCTGTGACGTCGTTTGCGTGCCTCTTGTAGACGCCGGCAGCGGTCTTCCTCAAAGGTGATGCAGGTATTCCTGACTGTTGCACGCCACTGTGTTCTATCGCTGGCAGTGTCCTCAAGGTCCCTGGGTTTGATATTGCTATACTGCAGATTGGCTTTGATGGTGTCCTTGTAACGTTTTCGTGGACGACCTATATGCCGGACGCCCTGGGAGAGCTCACCATAGAGAAGCTGGCGGGGGATTCTGTTGGCATCCATGCGGCTGATATGACTGGTCCAACATAGCTGTGACTTCATGATCATCATTTCGATGCTTGTCATCTGGGCTTTCTCGAGGACCTCAAGATTGGGCACTTTGTCTTGCCAGTGGATCTTCATGATGTTGCGGAGGCAACGCATGTGGAATGCTTCGAGCTGCTTGATGTGATGCCTATATAGTGTCCATGTTTCACACCCATACAAAAGAGATGAAAGAACAGCAGCTCTGTACACAAGCAGTTTTGTTGACATCCGGATGTTGTGGTGGTTTAAAACTTTGACGCGCAGATAGCCAAGTGCCTGGCTTGGTTTGGATATTCATGCGTTGATCTTATTATCCAGTGATCCATCACTGGATATGACACTACCCAGGTATTTCTCCACTACTTTAAGCTGAGTGCCATCAATGGATATACTTGGGACAGAAGCATTTGATCCAGGTACAGGTTGATGGAGAACTTCTGTCTTTCCGAGGCTGATAATTAGTCCGAAGAGTTGCGAGGCCTTGGCAAACTTGTTGACAATGTGCTGAAGATCATTTTCAGTGTGAGCCATGAGGGCACAGTCATCGACAAAGAGCGCCTCAAGAAGGAGTTTCTGCACTGTCTTAGTCTTTGCATTCAGACGACAGAGGTCAAAAAGTGAACCATCATGCTGGTATTTCAAATATATACCTCGATCCAGATCTTTCATTGCATGGTTGAAGACGCATGCAAAGAACAGGTTAAATAAGACAGGAGCGAGAACACATTCTTGTTTCATGCCACTGGTGATGTTGAAGGGGGCAGGTGTGGTTCCATCAGACAATACTTCGCCTGTCATGCTGTCATGAAAAAGGCGTATAATCTGGACAAATTTTCTTGGGCAGCCAAGTCATGTTAGAATAGTCCAAAGGGCTTCCCTGTTGACGTATCAAACACCTTTGTCAGATCTATGAAGACAGCATACAGGTGTATGTTCTGTTCAATGCACTTCTCTTGTATTTGTCTGACAGCAAACACCATGTTGACTGTGCTCCGGCCAGGTCGAAAGCCACATTGACTTTCAGGTAGATTTGCCTCAGAAATACTGGCTATTAGATGGTTCAAGATGATGCGGGCAATGATTTTCCCTCCAACGGAGAGGAGGGATATGCCTCTATAATATCCACATTCTGCTTTGCTGCCTTTGTTCTTGAAAAGAGAGACAATAGTAGCGTTGCAGAGGTCCTGTGGTATGTTTTCATCCTCCCAGATGCTGATGATCACGCTGTGTAATGCTGCTAGTGCTGCTGGACCTGCTGCTTTGTATCTCTCTGCTGGTATCTCATCTTTTCCAGGAGCTTTTCCTGAACTCATCTGGCTAACAGCTTTCTTAATCTCATCTGTAGTGGGCGGAGAGTCAAGATCTGTCAGAGCAGGTTGTTGAGGAATTTCATTGAGGACATTATTATTCACGGTTGATAGTCTATTGAGAAGGTTGCTAAAGTGTTCTCGCCATCTTTCGTTGATGCCTTCTTTATCTTTAATCAGCGTTGTGTTGTCTGATGAGAGCAGTGGGGTGGTCCTTAGTTTAGAAGGTCCATAGACAGTCTTAATAGCACTGAAGAACATCTTTGAGTTGTGGGTCTCAGCTTAGTGCTCGATTTCTTTGGCTTTGCTCTCTCACCAGTTGTCTTGTATCTGACGAAGGTCTTTCTGTGTTTTGCTCTGAAGGTACTTGAAATGGTCCCGTTTGGAGACTAAGAAGGGATCATTCTACCGTTCGATAAAGGCTTTTAAATTTACTTCCAGAGCTGAGCATATTTCTTCTTGCGTCTCATCAAACCAATCCTGATGTGTTCTTTTCTTTGGTCCAAGAGATGTTATTGCTGTGTCAGTCACCATCTGCTTGAACTGGTCCCACTTTTCGGTTGCAGGACTGATCAGTTGTCCGTGGGATGTCAGTTTGTCATCAAGACTCTTCTGAAAGTTGTTGAAACACTGAGCATCCTTCAGCGTGGCTATGTTGAAAGCAGGTATCACATGCTTAGGGCGTTTGTGCTGAGAGGGAGTGATGTAAAGTTGGAGAGATGTCCTGATTAATCTGTGGTCTTGTAATAACCTTAGTCCCAGTTTTGGACCTTAGCGTCCAAAATATGGGGGTTAGCATGAAAACCTCCAAGCTTAGCCACCAGCCTGGACCTGGTACCTGCTGCCACCACCCAAAAAATTAGAGTGTTTTGGGGCACTCTGGTCCCCCTGAAAAACCTTCCCTGGGGACCCCAAGACCCAAATCCCTTGAGTCTCACAACAAAGGGAAATAATCCTTTTTCCCTTCCCCCCTCCAGGTGCTCCTGGAGAGATACACAGACACAAGCTCTGTGAACCCAAACAGAGTGAATCTCCCTCTCTGTTCCCAATCCTGGAAACAAAAAGTACTTTCCTATTCCCCCCAGAGGGAATGCAAAAATCAGGCTAGCAATCCAACACACAGATCTCCCCGATTCCTTCCTCCCACCAATTCCCTGGTGAGTACAGACTCAATTTCCCTGAAGTAAAGAAAAACTCCAACAGGTTTTAAAAGAAAGCTTTATATAAAAAGAAAGAAAAAATAAGTACAAATGTTTTCTCTGTATTAGATGATACAACACAGGGTCAATTGCTTAAAAGAATATTGAATAAACAGCCTTATTCCAAAAGAATACAAATCAAAGCACTCCAGCACTTATATTCATGCAAATACCAAAGAAAAGAAACCATATAACTTACTATCTGATCTCTTTGTCCTTACACTTAGAAACAGAAGATTAGAAAATAGAACTACTTCTCCAAAGCTCAGAGAAAGCAGGCGGCCAGAAAAACAAAGACTCAGACACACAATTCCCTCCACCCAAAGTTGAAAAAATCCGGTTTCCTGATTGGTCCTCTGGTCAGGTGCTTCAGGTGAAAGAGACATTAACCCTTAGCTATCTGTTTATGACACGCCCCCCAAATTGCAGACAGTGGGGAAGCTCACTGGCGGCGATTTTCTTCTAGAACTTTAAAATAAACAGATTACTACAACACATGCACCTTTACATATACTACTAAGTATATAACTAACAGACTTTTACATTTTAAGAACACTTTTTAACTACTGAATTTTGGGAAACTCTTACGGGAGAGTGCATTAGCTACTTTGTTAGAAGCTCCTGTGATGTGTTGAATTTTAAAATTAAAATTTTGGAGAGCTAAACTCCAACGAAGAAGTTTTTTGTTGTTCCCCTTGGCAGTATGAAGCCACTTTAGTGCAGCATGGTCAGTTTGTAGTTGGAACCGCCGTCCCCAAACATATGGGCGTAGCTTTTCCAGGGCGTACACAATGGCATAGCATTCCTTTTCACTGACTGACCAGTGACTTTCCCTCTTAGACAGTTTCTTGCTGAGAAACACGACAGGATGGAAGTTGTGATCTGTTGCTTCCTGCATGAGCACTGCTCCTATACCACGCTCAGATGCATCTGTGGTTACTAGGAATGGCTTGTCAAAATCCGGGGCCCTGAGCACAGGGTCAGACATGAGCATCGCCTTAAGCTGGGTAAAGGCCTTTTGACACTCATCAGTTCACTTAACGGCATTTGGCTGGGTCTTTTTGGTCAGGTTAGTCAATGGGGCAGCGATTTGGCTGTAGTGTGGTACAAATCGCCTGTAGTATCCGGCCAAGCCTAAGAAGGATTGGACCTGCTTTTTTAACTTTGGGACAGGCCACTTTTGGATAGCATCCACCTTGGCCTGTAGGGGGTTTATGGTTCCTCGACCCACCTGGTGCCCCAGGTAAGTTATTCTGTTTTGGCCTATTTGACACTTTTTGGCCTTAACAGTTAGTCCGGCCTGCCTGATGCGCTCAAAGACCTTTTCCAGGTGTAGTAGGTGTTCGGGCCAGGAGTCTGAAAAAATGGCCACATCATCGAGGTAGGCAACTGCAAATTCTCCCAGTCCAGCTAGTAGACCATCTACCAGCCTCTGGAAGGTGGCGGGTGCATTTTGAAGGCCGAAAGGAAGGACATTGAATTTATACACCCCCGCATGGGTGACGAATGCTGACCTCTTCTTGGCAGGTTCATCTAGCGGTACTTGCCAGTACCCCTTGGTTAAGTCTATTGTAGAGATGAACTGGGCCCGTCCCAACTTCTCCAATAGCTCATCGGTGCGTGGCATTGGATAGTTGTCCGGACGAGTTACCGCATTTAGCTTACGGTAGTCCACGCAAAAGCGTATTTCCCCATCTGGTTTGGGTACCAGAACCACTGGAGATGCCCATGCACTGGTAGATGAGCGGATTATACCCATCTGTAGCATGTTTTGGATCTCCCGTTCTATAGCAGCTTGGGCATGAGGAGACACTCGGTAGGGTGGGGTTCTGATTGGGTGAGCATTACCTGTATCAATGGAGTGGTATGCCCGTTCAGTTCGTCCTGGGGTGGCTGAGAACAATGGGGCGAAGCTAGTGCACAGCTCCTTGATTTGTTGCCGCTGCAGACGTTCCAGGGTGGTTGAGAGGTTCACCTCTTCCACGCCACCGTCTTTTTTCCCGTCGTAGTAGACACCGTCAGGCCACTCAGCATCATCTCCCTGGACTGTAAACTGACAAACCTGTAAGTCTCTGGAATAAAAAGGCTTGAGAGAATTAACATGGTATACTTTAGGCTTTAGTGAGGAATTGGGAAATGCTATGAGGTAGTTTACAGCTCCCAGGCGCTCTTGGACCGTGAAGGGCCCTTCCCATCATGCTTCCATCTTATGGGCCTGTTGCGCCTTCAAGACCATAACCTGGTCTCCTACCTTGAAGGACCGATCTCTGGCATGTCTGTCATACCAGGCCTTTTGCTCTTCTTGAGCATCCTTTAGGTTCTCTCTAGCAAGGGCTAAAGAGTGTCGGAGGGTGCTTTGTAGGTTGCTTACAAAGTCCAGAATGTTAGTTCCTGGAGAAGGCGTAAACCCCTCCCATTGCTGCTTCACCAACTGTAATGGCCCCTTAACCTCGTGACCATACACAAGTTCAAATGGTGAAAACCCTAAACTGGGATGTGGTACAGCCCTGTAGGCAAACAGCAACTGCTGCAACACTAGGTCCCAATTATTGGAGAATTCGTTGATGAATTTTCGTATCATGGCCCCCAAAGTTCCATTGAACCTTTCCACCAGGCCATTGGTTTGATGGTGGTATGGGGTGGCAACCAAGTGATTCACCCCATGAGTTTCCCACAGTTTTTCCATGGTCCCTGCCAGGAAATTAGACCCTGAATCTGTAAGGATGTTAGAGGGCCAACCTACCCTGGCAAAGATGTCTGTTAGGGCCAGGCACACAGTGTTAGCCCTGGTGTTGCCTAGAGCTACTGCTTCTGGCCATCGGGTAGCAAAGTCCACTAAAGTTAGTACGTACTGCTTTCCTCTGGGTGTCTTTTTTGGGAAAGGACCCAGAATATCCACAGCTACTCGCTGAAATGGGACCTCAATTATGGGGAGTGGCTGGAGAGGGGCCTTGACCTGGTCTTGAGGCTTTCCCACTCTTTGGCATACCTCACAAGACCGGACATACTTGGCAACGTCCTTGCCCATCCCCTCCCAGTGGAAGGACTTCCCCAACCGGTCCTTGGTTCTGTTCACCCCAGCATGGCCACTGGGATGATCATGGGCTAAGCTTAAGAGCTTCCCCCGGTACTTAGTTGGAACCACCAACTGTTTTTGCGGCTGCCATTCTTCCCGGTGTCCACCAGAAAGAATTTCCTTGTATAAAAGTCCTTGGTCTATAACAAACCGGGATCGATTAGAAGAGCTGAGAGGCGGTGGGGTGCTCCGTGCCGCCGCCCAAGCTTTCTGAAGGCTGTCATCTGCTTCCTGCTCAGTCTGGAACTGTTCCCTTGAGGCTGGGGTCACCAGTTCTTCCTCAGACTGTGGACTTGGGCTTGGTCCCTCTGGAAGCGATGTAGGTGATGGGGTTGTTTCCGTTGCTGGTGCACCTGAGGGTATTTCAGGCTCTGGCTGAGCCTTTTGGGTATGGCTGTCTGTTGCTTCTGCCAGTTTTGGCTCGCTGGCGCCCTCTGGCGTTGAGTTTGAAGATGTAGTTGCACTTGCTGGTGCTGGTTGCTGTTCCAGTTCCGGGCCTGGGACTGGAGATGCTGTGGCTGTTTCAGTGGTAGGCATGGAATCCGGGTCCACTACCTCTGTCTGGGTCTCTGGTAACACAGACGGGGCCTCTGTGGACGGTTCAGGAACAGGAATGGGTCTGGAAGCTTGCCTGGTTTGGCTACGTGTAACCATTCCCACTCTCTTGGCCCGCCTCACCTGGTTGGCCAAGTCTTCCCCCAGTAGCATGGGGATAGGATAATTGTCATAGACTGCAAAAGTCCACATTCCTGACCAGCCTTTGTACTGGACAGGCAGTTGAGCTGTAGGCAAGTCTACAGCTTGTGACATGAAGGGGTAAATTGTAACTTTGGCCTTTGGGTTGATGAATTTGGGGTCAACGAAGGATTGGTGGATAGCTGACACTTGTGCCCCCGTGTCTCTCCACGCAGTAACCTTCTTTCCGCCCACTCTCAAATTTTCCCTTCGCTCCAAGGGTATTTGAGAGGCATCCGGGCCTGGGGATCTTTGGTGTGATGGTGGTGTAATGAATTGCACTCGCATGGTGTTCTTGGGACAGTTGGCCTTGATATGTCCCAGTTCATTACACTTAAAGCATCTTCCATCTGATGGGTCACTGGGCCGAGGTGAGTTACTGGAGACTGGTGAGGTTGAAGGGTAGGGTATCTGTGGCTTTACTTGGGTGGTATGTGGGGTCTTTGGCTGTCCTCGGTTGTAGGGTTTATGGTCTGTGTGCCCCCTGGGGTAATCGTTCCCCTTGACAGTAGCTTTCTTGCTTTCTGCCAGTTCCATCCATTTGGCTCCAATCTCCCCCGCCTCAGCGATATTCTTGGGGTTTCCATCTTGTATGTACCGTGTGATGTCTTCAGGAACACCATCCAAGAACTGCTCCATTTGTATGAGGAGGTTTAGTTCTTCCAAGGTTTGAATGTTGTTTCCTGTTAGCCAGGCCTCATAGTTTTTTGCAATGTAGTAGGCGTGTTTGGGAAATGACACCTCGGGTTTCCACTTTTGGGTTCTGAAGCGCCGACGGGCATGATCTGGGGTTATCCCCATCCTGTATCTGGCCTTGGTTAGAAAAAGTTTATAGTCATTCATTTGGTGCTTAGGCATTTCAGCTGCCACCTCTGCTAAAGGTCCACTGAGCTGTGACCTCAATTCTACCATGTACTGGTCTTCGGGAATGTTGTACCCAAGACAGGCTCTTTCAAAGTTTTCCAAGAAGGCCTCGGTGTCATCACCTGCCTTGTAGGTGGGAAATTTCCTGTGCTGTGGAGCAATAATTGGCGCCGGGTTGTTAGGGTTGGCTGGCACAGGCAGCCCAGCTTTTGCCATCTCCAGTTCATGTTTTCTCTGTTTTTCCTTCTCTTCATTCTCTTTTTGTTGTTTTTCCATTTCTTTTTGTTGTTTTTCCATTTCTTTTTGGTGTTTTTCCATGTCTCGGCGGTGGGCCGCCTCCTCTTCTTCTTGCTTCCTTCTGTGGGCCAACTCATCTTCTGCTTGTTTCCTTCGGTAGGCCACCTCTTCTTCTTCTAGTTTTCTTTTGTGTGCTGCCTCTTTGGCTGCCTCTTTGGCTGCCTGTTCTCTTTGGTAGGCTGCCTCTTTGGCTGCCTGTTCTCTTTGGTAGGCTGCCTCTTTGATCTGTTCTTCTCTTTCTTTCATCTCCATCTCTTTTTGTTTTATTTCCAGTTGTCGCCTGTGTTCAGCTTCTTTGATTTGTTCTTCGGCGTCAATTTTTGCCTTAGAAGTCATGGTTCCTGTTTTCTTGTGTTGGGGTGCCCTCCGGTGTTTATCTTCTGAACTGCAGGTTCTCTGTTGCCTCCTGAAGTCTGCCTAGCAACAGTGCCTTTAGCTAATTTTCCTTTTCTCTCTCTAGCTAATGTTCAATGAAGGGAAACCAGAAAAACCACTTTATTTGCATGCCTATAAGTGCTGGTACTTGCCTCCTAATGGGAGGGCTATTGCATGACAAAAGACCCTTAACATGCAAGCCACAAACTGCGAGAGAGAGCAGAAAAAAAAATTCTCTCTGGTTCCCTTTTAAAACCAACTGTTTCTCTCTGCTAAAAAGCCCTTAGCAGAGAAAAGAAAAATATAATATTTCTACTGGCTTCTGGATTCTGTCTATCTCCCACCAGCTGCCACTCATGTAATAACCTTAGTCCCAGTTTTGGACCTTAGCGTCCAAAATATGGGGGTTAGCATGAAAACCTCCAAGCTTAGCCACCAGCCTGGACCTGGTACCTGCTGCCACCACCCAAAAAATTAGAGTGTTTTGGGGCACTCTAGTCCCCCTGAAAAACCTTCCCTGGGGACCCCAAGACCCAAATCCCTTGAGTCTCACAACAAAGGGAAATAATCCTTTTTCCCTTCCCCCCTCCAGGTGCTCCTGGAGAGATACACAGACACAAGCTCTGTGAACCCAAACAGAGTGAATCTCCCTCTCTGTTCCCAACCCTGGAAACAAAAAGTACTTTCCTATTCCCCCCAGAGGGAATGCAAAAATCAGGCTAGCAATCCAACACACAGATCTCCCCGATTCCTTCCTCCCACCAATTCCCTGGTGAGTACAGACTCAATTTCCCTGAAGTAAAGAAAAACTCCAACAGGTTTTAAAAGAAAGCTTTATATAAAAAGAAAGAAAAAATAAGTACAAATGTTTTCTCTGTATTAGATGATACAACACAGGGTCAATTGCTTAAAAGAATATTGAATAAACAGCCTTATTCCAAAAGAATACAAATCAAAGCACTCCAGCACTTATATTCATGCAAATACCAAAGAAAAGAAACCATATAACTTACTATCTGATCTCTTTGTCCTTACACTTAGAAACAGAAGATTAGAAAATAGAACTACTTCTCCAAAGCTCAGAGAAAGCAGGCGGCCAGAAAAACAAAGACTCAGACACACAATTCCCTCCACCCAAAGTTGAAAAAATCCGGTTTCCTGATTGGTCCTCTGGTCAGGTGCTTCAGGTGAAAGAGACATTAACCCTTAGCTATCTGTTTATGACAGGTCTGTCCAGCACTCTGCGCCTCGCATTACTCTGGTGATCATTACGTCTTGGATGTCTCGCCTTCTGACAATGACATAATCTGTCAGATGCCACTGTTTGGACCTAGGGTGCATCCATGTTGTTTTGTATTTATCCGCTTGTCGGAACAGAGTGTTGGTAATGGTCAGGTCATTTTCAGAATAAAGGCTCAAAAGCAGTAGTCCATTGCTGTTCATTTTGCCTACACCATGTGGCCCGGTTACTCCTTTCCAGTTCTCGTTGTCAGCCCCGACTCGGGCGTTGAAATCTCCAAGTAGGAGTAGTTTGTCTGTTACAGATGTGGCCTTGATCAGTCTGTCGAGATCTTCATAGAATTGTTCCTTTGAGTTGTCAGAGCATGTTAGAGTGGGTGCATATGCACTAATGATGGTGGCATGACTTTTGGCATTCAGTGGAAAGTGTAGTTTCAGCAATCTTTCATTGATACCCACTGGAAGGTCTGGGAGTTGATGCATCAATGAGGTTTTTATTGCCAGACCAACTCCATGTATTCTGTCCTCTGTCTCAGTCTTACTCTTCCAGAAGAAGGTGTAACCACTTCCTGGTTTGCTCAAGAAACCATCCCCAGGCAATCTTGTTTCTCTTAATGCCACTATATCAATGTTGTAGCGGGCTAGTTCTCAAGCAATGAGAGCTGTCCTTCTCTCAGACCTTGCAACAGCTTCTCGATTCATGGGGGTACGAACATTCCATAAACCAATGGTAAGTTTTCTCAAATTTTTCTTTTGGTTTTGGCTGCAGATTGGGTTAAACTGCCAGCCGCGGCTTGCTGGCCAGCTGTTGTAGGGCAGGCAATTTTTAGGCCACCTTTTCTAGGCCCCTCCCTTACTAGGGTGAGCAGTGCTGTCCTAAAGAGGGCTGCTCAGATGCTTGGGATGCTGCCAGGCAACTCTGCTGCCCCAAGTACAGAGCTGGAGACCACCTATCCACAGGCCACCTGCGTGCAGGATTGGGACTATGACTCCCAGTGGTAACCTCCACCTGTCGCTTTGCCCCTCCTCCATCGCCGCAGGACTTGAGTGGTATGATGGTGTTTGATGATTTGCACAGGACCTGTGCGTGAAAGCTTTTTAAGTGGTAGAGCCATTGCATGGGAGCAATCCCAGTCTCGACCTTAGTGCCTCTGTTATACATTGTTATATAACTTTAGGCTTCCAAGTTTGAAAATATGCATTGTTTTCTTGCAAGTTTTATTAAACAGTGAATTGAGGGCTAGCAAATTGAAGATCCTTTCTGCACCCTGGAGAATAACCCTAGCAAAAATAAATAGCTGTGAATACACAGCTGATGAAGAGAAGATAAATAACAAAGATTTTTTTTTCCAGAAAACATCTGTAGAAACAACAAAATTAAAACAAAAAATACATTGCTGCAAAAGAACAACTTTTTCTTCTGGAGGACACAAGAATGTTTTTCATTAACATGAATCATGGGAAACATCGCAGCTTCATCTATTCAGGCCTGACATACGATTTCTATCAAAGACACATTTCGTTTACCTTAGCCTTATTCAGCACTGCTCTTATGCAGCATTCTCTGCCAGCTGTTTGCTAGTAATTGATTGCTTTGTTCCTGGTCTGTGAAATAATGTCACTTAGTCCTTAAGCTTCTAGTGGGCTACTGGTTTCTTTTTTACCAAATATTAATTGTGCCAAAAAATAGAGAAAGGTCCCAAACAAAACACTAGATTTGAACTCCCCTGATTTTTGGTAAAGTTCAGACTCAGATTAGAGTTTTTCATCTTTGCCTCAGCAATGTGTATAGTACAGTATATCGAGTATTCCATATCCTTTAACATAACACTAACTTACTAAAATGTCTGCTTCCTTATTGTAGCAGCCACATGTTGTATTTTTATCTCACCAGTGAATACAAGAAGTTAAATTACCCACAGAAACAGTTCTCCCATTACTAATGGTCATGTGGCTCCAGGAGCTGGAAGATCAAAAAGGGCAGAGTAAATGTCTGAAAATATCCCTGGGAACAGACAATAAATGGACAGATGTGTGTATTTCACATCAAACAAGTAGAGGAAGAAATAACCAGTAGACACACTGGCTTTTAGAAACCTTTTTATGTAAAAAACACTGCTTCTAAAATGAGAAGACATTCACTTTATGGATTTCCAACATGTCTTTCTTGAACCTGTGCATTGTGCCTCCAAAGAACAATTAGGTCTCTCAGACTTTGACAGGACTGCTGTGTGAGTAAACGCTCACCAATACAAGGAAGGGTTGAACAATCTAGTCCACAATAAAGGACAAATTCCAATATACTTTTAAGTTGATGGAATTTTTTCCATTTACTGAAACGGGAAGAGAATTTGGCCTTGAGGAAGAATTCAAGTGAAGGGATGAGTCAAATGAATCTATATAAAGTTAGAGGAGTGGGGAGGTTGTACACTTTTTCTTTACTGCATTCTATAGTGGGAATGTGCACGTGTGTTTATTTATATTTAATAGCTGCTCATAAGTGTGTAATATAGGTGGTTGGCTTGCAGTTATAGAATGATCCAATATCACTGTCAGCATTCACATTTTTCAGGATTTCCTCAACATTAACATATGGTTAATTTCTAGATAAAATCCATGACATAAACAAACAGCAAGGGGTCAGGAATTTATGGTTTGCTCGACTAAGGCCAGGTCTACACTAACAGTTAGGTTGACCAAGCTACATCGCTTATGGGTGTGAAAAATCCACAACCTTGGGCAACAACGTTAAGCTGACCTACACAGCTGTAGGTTGACAAAAGAGGAGGTGTATTAACTACACTGATGGGAGAAACCTTCCTGTTGCTGAAGTGAATGTCTACATGGACGCACTAGGGCGGCTGATGCTTCAGAGCATCTAGAGAAGACATTGCATAAGTGAGTGCTTTGGGTGAACAAATGAATTGTATCAGAAAATAAACGGTGTAAATGAAGAAAAAAAAGTGCTCCTCATCGATTCATAGATTCCAAGGCAAAAAGGGATCTTTGTGATCATCTAGTCTGATGCCCTTGTATAACACAGGCCATAGAACTTGCCCAAAATAATTCCCAGACCATATCTTACAGAAAAACATACAAACTTGATTAAAACAGGGTCATTGAGAGAATTCACCATGACCCTTGATAAATTATTCCAATGTTTAATTACTCTCACTGTTAAAAATTTACCTTATTTCCAGTCTGAATTCATCTAGCTTCAACTTCCAGCCATTAGATCATTTTATTCCTTTCACTGCTAGACTGAAGAGATCATTATTAAATATTTGTCCCCCATGTAGGTGTTTATAGACTGTGATCAAGCTACCTCATTAACTTCTTGCTGTTAAATTAAATAGATAGACTCAAGGAGCTCAATTTCTGTAAGGCATGTTTTCTAATCCTTTAATTATTCTGTGGCTCTTCTCTGAACTCTCTCCAATTTATCAACATCCATCCAGCAGGAGTCACACCAGTGCCAAAAACAGAGGCAAAATAAAAAACAACGAGGAGTCCTTGTGTCACCTTAGAGACTAACTAATTTATTTGGGCATAAGCTTTCGTGGGCTAAAATCCACTTAATCAGATGCATGGAGTGAAAAATACAGTAAGTAGTATATATATTACAGCACATGAAAAAATGGGAGTTGTCTTATCAAGTGGGGGGTCAGTGCTAATGAGGCCAATTCACTTAAGATGGAAGTGGCCTATTCTCAACAGTTAACAAGAAGGAGTGAATATCAACAGAGGGAAAATTACTTTTGTAGGGCTAACGAGGCCAATTCAGTCAGGGTGGATGTCTCCCATTTCCACAGTTGACAAGAAAGTGTGAGTATCAGCAGAGGGAAAATTACTTTTTGTAGTGACCCATCCACTCTCAGTCTTTAGTCAAGCATAATTTGATGGTATCCAGTTTGCAAATTAATTCCAGTTCTGCAGTTTCTTGTTGAAGTCTGTTTTTGAAGATTTTGTGTTGAAGAATATTGAGTGTCCAGGGAGATTGAAGTGCTCTCCTACTGTTTTTTGAAGAATGAATGCATGAATAAATAAAAAATAAAAATAATTTCTCTCCCCCTACTTTAGATTCCCCTGTTATGCATTTAAGTATTGCATTAGTTCTTTTGGCTACAGCATCATACTGGAAGCTCATGTACAGGTGATTATCCAAATCTTTTTCAGAGTTACTGCTTCCCAGAATAGAGTGCCCCAGCATGTAAGCATGGTCTACATTCTTTGTTCCTAGATGTATAAATTTCCATTTAGTCATGTCAGTGACCTGTCCTCTTGATTATTTGCCACTCTCTCAATTGTTGTGTCATCTGTAAACTTTATTAGTGATGATTTTGTTTTCTTTCAGGTCATTAATAAAAAGGTTAAATAGTGTAGAGACAAGAACTCTGTGAAACCCCAGAAGAAACACATCCGTTTGATGATGATTCCCCATTTACAATTACATTGTGAGATCTATCAGTTAGCCAGATTTTAATCCATTTAATGTATGCTATGTTAATTTTGTAATCTTTCTAGTTTTTTAATCAAAACATCATATAGTATCAAGTCAAATGCTTTACAGAAGTCTAAATATATTGCTACACTATTACCTTTATCAACCAAACTGGCAATCCCATAAAAAATATCAAGGTAGTTTGACAAAATCTGTTTTCCATAAACCAATGTGGTTTGCCATTAATTATATAACTCTTCTTTCATTTTTTTATTATTTGAGGCCGTTCCATTATCTTGCCTGGTATTGATGTCAGACTCACAGGCCTAATTACTCTGGTCATCCAGTTTACCCTTTTTAAATATTGGTGCAACATTATCTTTCTTCCAGTGTTCGGGAATTTCCCTACTGTTCCAAGACTTATTGAAAATCAACATTAACAGTCCAGCGAGGACCTCATCCAGCTCTTTTAAAACTCTTGGGTGCAAGTTATCCAGATCTGCTGATTTGAAAATGTCTGACATTAGTAGCTATTCTTTAACATTCCCTTGAGGTACTAGTGGAGTGGAAACAGTGTTATCCTGTGATATGACTACCACATCTTTTTTGTTTTACAGAATAGAAATATTGATTGAACTTTTTTGCATTATTATTGATAATTCTACCACTTCCATCTGGTAGTGGACCAATACTATTGTTAGGATTATTTTTGTTTAAATTACTTCTTAGTGTCCTTAGATTTCTACTTATGTTCCTTTGCTTTCATTATCATCTTCTACAATTCCTAGCTTCTGATTTATATTCATTACTATCAACTTCCCCTTTCTTCCTTTTGTTATATATTATTTTTTAATTTTTTATATCTGCCTTCACTTCCCCTGTAAACCAGCTTGCTTTTTAACCAATATGGCCTTCTTCGATTGTGGAATTGTGGTTTTTTGGGCATCTTGTAATTTGTTTTTACAAAATTCCCAACTATCATTCACGTTTTTCTGATTAAATTCTTCCTCCCAGATGACTTGGATCATAATGTAGATTTCAGCTGTATGAAATTGGTCTTTTTAAAGCATCAAGTATATACATATCATTGGTCTGCATTTTTTTCTGTTTGCATATTATAAATGTGATCAAATCATGATCAGTAGTGCCTAAGCTACCACTAACTTTCAGTTCTGCGGTCAGTTCCTCTCTGTTTGTCAAAATGAGGTCTAATATAGAATTCTCCCATGTTGGACAGAACATTTTTAATTAGGGAATTATCATCTATAATGTTTAGAAATTCCAAGGATTTTCTAAACATGAGACTTCCAGTATATGTCACCCAAACATCCCCATGACTACACAACTTTTCCCCCTACATATTACAGGTAGGTATATAAGGAGTCTGTCATCCTGTTCACCAGTGTGATTTGGTGGCCTGAGAAGACACAAACTAATATGCCATCTTGTGCTTCATCTATTAGAATATTGATCCATAAGCACTCAATATCATTTCCTTCCGACTTATCAGTGACTCGGAAACAGATAATGCCATTTTTAACATAGAGTGCTACTCTTCTTCCCCTTCCTAAATAGGTTATGACCATTCCAATAATGGGAATCATCCCTTCAGATTTCAGTATTTACCTATTAGATCAAATTTATGCTCATAAATATGCAATTCCAATTCCTCTTCTTTGTTATCCAGGCTCCTAGCATTGGTATATAGGCAATTAAAGAATTTGTTCTCTTTATGTCCTTTGGTTCCTTGATTAATTTTGTTCTCAACATCTCCATTTTGTGCTGAGTGCTCACCGCTTCCCTTTATTTACCCTCTCCTTTTGTTGTTAGTTTAACACCCTGCTGATTGTACTAGCCAGCCTGTCCATGAGAAGATTGATTCACCTTCTACTGAGGTGGAGACCATTCAGACTATATAGCTCCCTCTCCCCGTAGAAAATGGGCCAATGTTCCACAAAACCCTCCACCCTCTTTAAGTTGTATGCATTCAAACATATTTCAGGGAAACTGAAAAGACTATGCAATATAAAAGATGCCCTAGAATTGACTTGAGGATACTTGTCCTTAAATGTATTAGATATAATAGGCCTTGTAAAGCATCATTACTCCTGGTAATAATGGAAGGAAAGGAAACAAGCTACCTGCATATAAAACATTTTAGAGAGACAAGGTGGATGAGGTAATATCTTTTATTGGACCAACTTCTGTTGGTGAGAGACAAGCTTTCTTGAGTTTACACAGAGCTCTCACCAACAGAAGTTAAATTCAATAAAATATATTACCTCACCCAACCTGTCTCTCTAATATCCTGGGACCAATACAGCTACAACAACACTGTATAAAACATTTTGACAGGTTTTTTTTTTATTCCAGGCAGAATAAATTATTTTATTAGGAGAAAAAAGATTGTATAGTTGAAAAATAGAACTTGTGACTTCCAATAAATGTGGGTATTAAATAATAAATCATTACAGCACATGATGTTTAGGGTAATTATGCTAGTGTGCTCTAATTGTTTAACAGTCAAAACCAATAAATGCACTTAATAGAGATCATTTGCTTTTCATCTGAGCCCAGAGAGAAACGGTTTAACAGCATTTGTAAATGTTAGTGAGAAGAGTCTATAAAGGATGCTGTCCATTTTGGCAATATTAATTGTAGAACTTTAACCTTTCTACAAAGAAAGGGATTGCATCATCCGTCTTTACTCAGGTAGTAACCTCAGTGAGAGCTTTGCCTGAGTAATGGCTAAAGGATCAGACTGGAATACTCTTTTGAAAGGCATAGTTGATGTCAAACAGTCATGTTTTTCCCCAGCTCCAGAGCATGTGCTGCCAAACTCAGTCTTTTGCACAGAGGTCTATTTCTTTAACAGAAGTTAGCAAACAAACTGAAAGTCTTTTAACTCAATCCTTGGCCCCAGGCTTCAGAACCACCCTTCCCTGGGGTCTCTGGCACTCTATCTCCTGGTAGCATTCTAGTCTCAGTCAGCTTTGCTCCTTTCTTGGAGCAACAGGTCCAGAGCTGCTTCTCTGGGCCCCTGGCTCCTTACTGCAGGGACCCAGCTCAGCAGCTAACTCCACTCCAGCATGGGCCTTTTCTCCCCAGGGCACAGCCTTTCTCAGTCCTTCCTCAAGCTGCCCTCTAGCAGCTTTTATAGGTCCAGGAGTAGCCTTGCCCTGCTTAATTGGCTGGATTTGGGCTCATCTGCTCTGGTCCATGGAAGATGGGCTTAGTCTATCCACAGAGCCCAGCTATCCTGTGACAATTGATCATAGAATCAGAGTTGTAGGGCTGGAAGGGTCCTCAAGAGGTAATCTAGTCCATCCCTGTGAGCTGAAGTGGGACCAAGGACCATCCCTGACAGGTGTTTGTCTAACCTGTTCTTAAACATTTCCAGTGATGGGAATTCCACAACGTCTCTTGGTAACTTATTCCAATGCTTAACTCTCCTCATAGTTAGAAAGTTTCCCCAATATCTAACTTAAATTTCCCTTTCTGCTGATTAAGCCAATCACTTTTGTCTTACCTTCAGTGGACATGGAAAACAATTGATCATTGTTTTCTTTAGAACAGCCCTGAACATCTTTGAAAACTATTATCAAGTCGCCTTTCAGTCTTATTTTCTCAAAACGAAACATGCCTAGTTTTTTTTCCCTCCTAGCTCAGGCTTTTATAAACCTATCATCGCTTTTGTAGCTCTCTTCTGGACTCCCATTTGTTCACATCTTTCCTAAAGTGTGGCCCCCAAAACTGCACACAATGCTCTAGGATTCAGCAGGGCGCAGCTGTGAAGTCTGCCAGAGTTTGTCTGGCCACCAGCATGGGGCCACACCAGTGCTAAGTAGTGTGGGACAAGTTACCTCCCATGTCTTACATATGAGGCTCTTGTTTATACACCCCAGAATAATATTAGTCTTTTTGCAGCTACATCACACTATTAGTTTGTATTCTACTTGTGATCCACTGTACACTCCCTCCCCTGCACCAGGATCCTTTTCTGCAATACTACTTCCTAGCTGATTATTTCCCATTTTGTATTTGTGGATATG
This sequence comes from Gopherus flavomarginatus, assembly GCF_025201925.1. Lineage (NCBI taxonomy): Eukaryota > Metazoa > Chordata > Testudines > Testudinidae > Gopherus > Gopherus flavomarginatus. The sequence goes on along the minus strand of NC_066620.1, from coordinate 195,515,808 downwards.
ATTTTTTTCCTCCTAAATGTACTTTGTTCTTGCCTTTATTGAATTTTGTCTTGTTGATTTCAGACCCATTCTCCAATTTATCAAGGTCATTTTGAATTCTAATCCTGTCCTCCAAAGTTCTTGTAATCCCCTTTCCCTAACATGGTGTCATCCACAGATTCTAGAAATATACTCTCCACTCCACTATTCATTTTCCACTATGAAAATATTGCATACTGAAGAATAGAGCTGTGTGGGATTCCGCTAGGTACATCTTCCCAGCTGATGATATGACTCGGCCATTATCTGTCTTCTGGTCTGCTCAATGGGCAGCACAACAATGCACTGTCCTTGCTCAAGACACATTGCAATGCCATAGCTAGCCCTTTGAATATGCGTGAAATAATAATATAAACATTTTACAACCAAGGTAGCTGTTGTACTGGTTCAGATATCCGTTTGCATGAAATCTCCATATGATAGCTGAGAATGTTGTCAATTGTCAGTCAAAGTGCCTCCCAATCCTATAAGCATATTCCAGCAAATTTCTGTTGCAACAAAATCTCCAGGTGGTTCTTCAGGGTCATCAGCAATGCATATCTGCTTGATCCACCTTTTTTCAGCTAATTGAGCTCCTTCATTCAGCAAAATGTAGAGAGGTGACCATTAGCAGAAACATCTCTCTAGCGTAGATTACTGGGTCTCCTCCATATTCTGGAAAACCACTTCTCGTTTCCATGCTGGAACTTTGAAAACTGCTATGTTCTCCACATGTTGGCTAGCCTTGAGAGAAGAAATTGTAAACTAGTAAAACAGCCCGGAAAGGAATTACCCCACCTCTTGTTGAGACAGTATGAACATTTTAAATTGTTAAAAGCAGTTTTCTTACCATTATTAACTGCTGTTCCTTCCTCATGGGCTGTAAAAGTTGTCTTAGATGAAAGGATAGTGAGACAGTTACATTCTTGGAATGCTGAAATGTATCAATATCGTGGCCTTCTACAGCAAAGTTATGTTATGTGGGAGTATTTCCAAGTTTGTCCCAAAGACCAAAAGTATAATGCTTTCCTTCCCTTTGAATTGGCAGGATCTACAGCTCCTAAGGCCATGGCTACACTAGAGAGTTGCAGCGCTGGTGAGGGGGTTACAGCGCTGCAACTTAGGATGTGGCCACACTTGCAAAGCACGGCCAGCGCTGCAACTCCCTGGTTGCAGCGCTGGCTGTACACCCTGTCGAGCCTCGGGTGTAGGGATTCCAGCACTGGTGATCCAGTGCTGGTCAGCAAGTGTGGATGCCCACCACCGCTTTTACTGACCTCCGTGGTATAAGGAGGTATCCCAGCATACCTTAGAAGCCTCTCTGGTAATCATGCACACTCCACTGCCCTGGGCTCAGCTGACCCCACCTTTAAATGCCCCGGGAATTTTAAAAATCCCCTTCCTGTTTGCTCAGCCAGGTGTGGAGTGCAATCAATCATTCAATCAATCAGCGACCATGCCTCCACGCCCCAAACGAGCCCCAGCATGGAACAATTCCGAGCTGCAGGACCTCATCAGTGTTTGGGGTGAGGAAGCTGTGCAAGCACAGCTGCGCTCCAGAAGGAGAAATTATGATACCTATGGGCAGATATCGCAGTCCTTGCTGAGAAGGGGCCATGAACGGGACGCGTTGCAGTGCAGGGTCAAAATAAAAGAGCTGAGGAGTGCTTACTGCAAAGCCCGTGAGGGAAATCGCCGCTCAGGAGCTGCCCCCACAACCTGCCGTTTTTACAAGGAGCTGGATGCCATACTTGGGTGTGACTCCACTGCCAATCTGAGGACCACGATGGAGAGCTCAGAGCAGGGAGAAGTGGGGGAGGGTGTAGAGGAAGCCGACAGTGAGGCTACTGGCGTGGAGGGAGACACCCCAGAGTCCCAGGAGGCATGCAGCCAGGAGCCCTTCTCAAGCCAGGAGGAGGCTAGCCAGTCGCAGCAGTTGGAAGTTGCTGGTGAGGAAGAAGCTGTGGAGTGTGCTCGGGGTAAGCAGATTTTTATGTTTTGGGAGAGGAGGGTTTGGGTTATGGCTGCCTGCATGCATGCCTAAAGGTGGAATAGCCCATTGATTTGCTCTATCACGTCTCTGTAATCTGCCTCGATAATCTCTTGAAAAGTTGCAGCCAAAGCGTGCGCAATTTGCTTTCTCAAGTTTATCGGGAGAGCCACCGTGGTCCTTGTCCCGGTCAGGCTAACTCGTCCGATCCATTGTGCAGCGAGGGGTGGGGGGACCATGGCTGCACACAGGCAAGCTGCATAGGGGCCAGGGCGGAATCCACATTGCTGTAGAAGAACCTCCCTCTCTTCCCAGGTAACACGCAGCAGTGATATATCTGGCAGTAGGAAACCCTGTTGAGAATTTAGGGATACTTGAGTGCAGGGCGCCAGGTTCGCGGTCCCCCCCCCCAGCCCCGCGGTACGTTCCGGTCTCCCCACCCCCTTCCAGCACGTAGCCAGCCCCGCGGTGCGCTCCGGTCTTCCCCCACCCTTCCCAGCAGGCATGCAGCCCCGCGGTGCGCTCCGGTCTTCCCCCCCCCCCTTCCCAGCATGTACCCAGTCCCGCGGTGCCCTCCGGTTTTTCCCCACCCTTCCCAGCAGGCAGCCAGCCCCGCGGTGCGCTCCGGTCTTCTCCCCCCCCCCCCCGTTCCCAGCACGTAGCTAGCCCTGCGGTGTGCTCCGGTCTTCCCCCCCCCCTTCCCAGCACGTAGCCAGCCCCGCGGTGCCCTCTGGTCTTCCCCCCCCCTTCCCAGCAGGCAGCCAGCCCCGCGGTGCCCTCCGGTCTCTCCTCCCCCCTTCCCAGCAGGCAGCCAGCACAGCTGTGCGTTTCCCCCCCCCCTCACCAGCAGGCCGGCAGTTACGTGGACCGCCCCTCCCCGCCAGCAGCTCGCCACCTTCCTGTTCACTACTGTCCCCTGTGCAGGACACCAGCTACCTCCTGTACCCAGTGCAGATAAACTCCAGTGACCCATCGGTCAATTCCCCCTCCAAGGTGCAGTCGGGGCAGAAACACTCACCCCATTGCTCGCCATGCCTTCGCTTCCCTGGCCTGTCTGTGTTATGTTAGGTATGTGGGAAGGATGCTACAAAAAGTCTAAAAACTCCTTCACTGTGTGATAATAAACAATGTAGCCTCTGTGTATTACATATTTCTATCTATGTTATTTTTTAGTGACCTTGACTAATGCAGCTGGATCACCGGCCTCACGTCGCTTGCAGAACTTGAGAAAAAATCCGCGAAAATCAAAAGAAGAATTGATCAAAGCAGTTATGATTCACTACAACAGAGAAAGTAGGAAGACGCAGGAATGGAGAGAGAAAATGTATGAGTGGAGGCAAACAGAAAGCAGGAGAAAGGAATTGGCTACCAAAAAAACTTCAAAGCAGATGATAAGCCTCCTGGCTCGCCAAACTGAGTCTTTCGAGTCTCTCGTAGCCATGCAGGCAGATCTGTACCGTGGTAACCCACACCCCTCCCAAAGCTCTCTTTCTTGTTCCTCAGTATTTGCACAAAACACCTTTCTCCAGCAGCCAGTTTCTTATTACCCCCAGCTGCCCCCAACACCTGTACGATCACCTACCAGCCCTGATAACTACAATTCTTACCCTGTGCACTCCACCCCCATTACCCTGCAGCATAGTAATCCTGAAGTGCAGCAGACATTGAACAGTAATCCAAACAGGACATATTCAAACCTCTGAATGTACAGTCCACCACCCTAACCCCCCTAGCCTTTTATGTACTGTACTTTGAATAAAGGATTTTATGGCTTTTACAATGCGTTTTATTATTGCAGGAAGTGGTAAATATTGTACCCCAAGGTAGAAAGGAGCACAGCAAAGGCACCAAACATTACTGTTGGCTCTCAGCATCAAATTGCTCCCTTAAGGCATCCCTAATCCTTGAAGCCCTTTCCTGGGCCTCTCTAGTAGCCCTGCTCTCTGGCTGTGCAAATTCATCCTCTAGGCGTTGAACCTCGGAGGTCCATTCCTCACTGAATCTTTCACCCTTCCCTTCACAAATATTATGGAGGGTACAGCACGTGGATATAATAGCGGAGATGCTGCTTTCCCCCAAATCTAGCTTCCCATAAAGACACCTCCAGCGGGCTTTCAAACGGCCAAAAGCACACTCCACAGTCATTCTGCACCGGCTCAGCCTGTAGTTGAACCGGTCCTTGCTCCTGTCAAGCTTCCCTGTATACGGTTTCATGAGCCATGGCATTAAGGGGTAAGCGGGGTCTCCAAGGATCACAGTGGGCATTTCGACGTCCCCTACTGTGATCTTGCAGTCTGGGAAAAAAGTCCCGGCCCTCAGCCTCTGAACAGGGCACTGTTCCGAAAGATGCCTGCATCATGCACCTTTCCAGGCCATCCTGAGTAAATGTCAGTGAAACGCCCACGGTGATCCACAAGCGCTTGCAGAACCACGGAGAAATACCCCTTGCGATTAACGTACTCTGATGCCAGGTGGGGTGGTGACAGAATAGGAATATGCGTCCCATCTATTGCCCCTCCACAGTTAGGGAAACCCATTTCTGCAAAGCCATCCACAATGTCCTGCACGTTCCCCAGAGTCACAGTTCTTCTTAGCAGGGTGCGATTAATGGCTGTGCAAACTTGCATCAGCACCATTCCAACGGTGGACTTTCCCACTCCAAACTGGTTCACCACCGATCGGTAGCTGTCTGGAGTTGCCAGCTTCCAGATTGCAATAGCCACCCGCTTCTCCACTGGCAGGGCAGCTCTCAATCTCGTGTCCCTGTGCCGCAGGGTATGGGCGAGCTCAGCACACAGTCCCATGAAAGTGGCTTTTCTCATCCGAAAGTTCTGCAGCCACTGCTCGTCATCCCAGGCTTGCAGGACGATGTGAGCCCACCACTCAGTGCTGGTTTCCCGAGCCCAAAGGCGCCGTTCCACGGTGCTGAGCACATCTGTTACTGCCACAAGCAATTGAGTGTCTTGAGCGTCAGGCGTTTCAATATCATCGTCTGACTCCTCACTGTCACTTTGCAGCTGAAGGAATAGCTCCACTGCCATGTGTGATGTGCTGGCAACATTCATCAGCAAGGTCCTCAGCAGCTCAGGCTCCATTTGTAACAGAAATCTCAGAAATCGCGCTGCAGACTCACAATGCCACCAAACTGCTCGGAATGTGTAGCAAAGCACCACGGGGTGTTGGAACAGGAAGCGGAAAGACCCGCACACTTCCTTCCCCTTCCCACAAGCCACAGCGCCAAAATGGGACGAGGTGCTCTATGGGATAGCTGCCCACAATGCACCACTCCCAACAGTGCTGCAAGTGCTGCAAATGTGGCCACACTGCAGCGCTGGTAGCTGTCAGTGTGGCCACTCTGCAGCGCTGGTCCTACACAGCTGTACGAACACAGCTGTAACTACCAGCGCTGCAAAACTGTAAGTGTAGCCATGGCCTAAGAGTAAAACTATGCTGCCAAGAGAGCAGGCGCAGCACCCCAAAGACCACAGAAGTAGATGGAGAAGGACTCTGGAAAAGCTGCTCATAGAGATGGACAGGAGAAACCCAGAGCAATTTGAATTCCATTGGGCAAGGAAGGAGCGGACTTTTCATCAGAAGGAGACACTTATGAACTAATTCATGGACATGGAGATGCGCCATAGGGAACAGAAGCATCCCTTAATGGGGAGGTTCATCGAACTGGTGGATGAAAGAGTGTGGTATCCACCTGCTTCTAAGGCCCCAGAGCCAGCCCACCTCCTCTTACTGCTGCTCAGGCTGCTACCAGACTGGAGAGTCCTGTTGCAGTGACCCACCCCTAACTGAGCAGATGGAGAATGATGAGCTGGCTGGAGACCCAGAACACCACCAGGGATAACCCCCTAACCTCCTTGCTGGAGAAGTCCCTCGAGTCAGTGTTTCCTGTTGTTCATCCCCTCTGATGAGGAGGGGAAGGAGATGGGTACAAATATGCTAAGCTGTGGGCAATGTTCTCAGTTGTGAATGGTGACTTTGGTAAACATATGTTGTAGTTCTGATGTAAGAATCCTCCCATTAAACCTTCTGCTTCCAACTTTTAATAAATTTGCTTTAACTGTGTTGCTCTCCGGAGCCCAGGGAGATGACTGATGAACCCTGCAAGTTGAGTATGAGATACTGCCTCCTCAGCTGCCTGGGAACCTGCACGGCACATATAAAAGCTCAGTGTTCTTTCCCTGGGCAGCTGGGGGGTCTCAGGAGGAGAGACGCGCCACATTTCTCATTATCCAGACAGGGTTGCGCAGGCCAGACCGGGGCTAAGGTGGCTCGGGAGGCTGCGGCTGCATGCTCAGGTTAGCCGGCCAGCCGGCCGGCATGCCCACACAGCTGGGGATGGTTTGGGCAACCAGCACAGCTGGGCAAGGCCCAGGACTACTCTGGTGGTGGGGGGTGGGGACCTGGGGTTACAGCCAGCTCAGGGCTTCTCCATCCATTAGAGGGGGGAGGGCTATGGGGGTTTGGGCTTCTGGCCAGCCCAGGGCTTCTTCGGCCATTAAGTGGGAGGCTCATGGCTCTGGCCATAGGAGGCAGTGCCTCTTGTGGAAGAGGCGGGGTCAGGGGCTAGCCTCCCCGAAGTGGGGGGGTCCACCCTCCACCCGTGGTCACAAGCTTCCCATCTCACATAATGCATAAAAAATCTGGTGCCACTATAGTGCAAATATTTATGAGTCTCCTCTTCCCTGCAAGATTCAGAAATCCATTAAGTCGTATGGTGCAATGTATGGCATTATGTGCTTTAAAAAGCACTGCTAATTTTCTATGCAGCAGATGTTTAAAACAAACAAAAAGGGGTCAATCAATATCTCATGGACTTTATTACACATGTTGAAAATCTAAACCCAATAATAAAGAAAGAGGGAACGGTGCAATAACAGCATCTGCCAGTATACTTCTCCCATGCAAAAACAAACAAACTTTAAGCAGTTTCAACCATGCCAGGGAGTAGTGCTCTCTAACAACCATTAATTGTACTTAGCACTGCTGACAATAAAAGGTCAGAAAACACAATGGATGCAGTACTCTCCAACCAAAGCAGCAAGCTGTCAAAAACTTGTTAAAACAGCTCCCATTAAGAGAGATAACGAAGTGTGTATAGTAAAGCCAAAAACATGTCACAACAATCATATAACTCAGCTGCCATGCTCCATGGCACAAATCCAACCCCAACATGCTAACCCAGAGGAGGTGCTCTGCTGTCACTGTCTTTAATGTGTGCCATGCCACATGAACGAATGGCTAATGACCTTCGGCTATGGGCAATAAAAAACCCTCACAAAGCTATATAGCCCCATAAATATGTACCAATGTTCCCTTGTATTTCTTCAGCAGCTTTACATCTTCTGTGTCCCTGTTGTGCACCCATATGGCATCTCTGATTTCCCTTGCCCATTGGGAACCAGGGCCAGTTTACCTGCACTTGGGATCCAGCTGCCTGTACAGAGGTTGTAAACCAGAGTTATCCTGAGTCCTCATATATGGAGATAAACCTATCTCATAGAGCTGGAAGGGACCCTGGGAGGTCATTAAGTCCATCCCCCTGCTTTCACTAGGCAGGACCAAGTACTGATTTTGCCCCAGATCCCTAAGTGGCCCCCTCAAGGACTGAACTCACAACCCTGAGTTTAACAGGCCAATGCTCAAACCACTTGGGATAGAACCAATTCCCTTTACCCAGCAGCAGGCAACAATTATACAGACAGAATTTGCCACTATGACATCCAGCTAGGTGCACTGGCTGCCCCAACAAACTTTCAGCCTATCAAATGTGCACTCCATGACCATTCTGCAGGTACTTTACTTGTACCTGAATTCCTTTTCTCCAGGGTTATTGATGTTGGGGTACACTTTCAGGAGCCAAGTTTGGAGTGTGTATAACAGTTAGCACAGACATGCCATACAGAACCATATCATTTCTGAAAAATAAAATCCCTTCTTCCCCCTTCAAGTACAATCCTGATTTTCTGAACATCTTGGTGTCATGCCCTTTCCCGAGTTTCCATTTGTATTCAGGATTTGGCCTCTGTGGTCCACTGAATCTTGCAGGACAATCAAATAGTAACATTTTCCATTCACAAACTCACTTGACCTGTGTGGTGGTCAAAGTACTGGGATATGGGTGCCATTGCTGACCCCTGCGCAGTTTGGAAAGCCCATCCTCGGAAACCCAGCAATTATTGCTAGAACTTTTCTTATGGCAATCATTGTGGGTAAACAAAAATGTTAACTGCCTCACAGATATGCAAAACCACAACCCCCAACTATTGATGTTCCAACCCAAGTGGTTTGCACTGAATCTATAGCTTTCCAGATTCCACAGAGCAATTGCCACCTGATTCTACATTCATATAGCTTCCATGAAGCAAGTGTTCAGGTGCTGGAGGGTTGGTGCAAGATCTTCACGCACTTCCATGGAAGTCTGTTTCCCCATTCAGATGTTCTGACACCACCTGCTAGTCATCCCAGGTTTCCAAAACTATATGATTCCATCAGACAGTGCTGGTGCTCCTGCATCAGATGCATACTGACATTCACCGTATCTGTACAGTGTGACCTGAAAGACATGTCATTGAAACCTCAGGGTCAGCTGCCATTGACATATCACCCAATGCTGCCCAAATTCCATTCAGCATCTCGGCGATTGCCTACTCCATTGCCTAACCATTTGTCTCTCAATAAGGAGCAGGAGCAGAACTGGATCATCATCCCGTTACTTCATGTCTTCCACCCTGTTTTGCAGGAATAACAGTGAGATGTGACGTAATCAGAACTTGCCATTGGCAAATGTGTAAGGCAGGTGACAGTACCAACAAAACACAGGAGAGCAGGTCTTAGAGTGTCTCTCTGTGATGCAGAGAACCCAAAATACCTCCCTGAAGTCGTAGTGCTAATGTTATGTAACAATAGCACTATGTGGATGCAGGTATGCACGTGTATACAGTGTTAGACCCGTGTCCAGCACAACACATGCAGATGCTCAGGTTTGGGTATGGAAAGTACACAGGAGAATTACATGCTTCACTACTTGGGTATGTGCATAAGTGTAGACAGAGCTATAAAGTTGGCTGGAAAATAGAGGAGAAAAAATGGTGCACATTTTGTCAAATTTTCCATTTTTTCCATTAAAATTCAAACTTATTGATTTAAAACCATTAAAATTTTAAAAACCTAGAAATTTTCGACAGTTCTTCTGTGATTTTTTTAATATATCAACACAAGCACCTGGAAAATGTATGCCATTAAAGAAAAAGCCCATCCAACTCTATGCTTTCTCCACTCATTACAGATTCTCAAGAGGGTCAAATTTCATTTGAACTTTGTCTAAGTGCATTTCACCACCAGGTGGAGAACTGTCATTTTAATTGCAGCATTAATGGCCATACAAATTGACTTTGTTGCTCCCTCCTGCTTCATCCTGGAAGAGACTGATTATGGGCTATGGATCTGGAGGTTTTTTACTATCATTGTTTACTAATATTTAATAGTAAAAGAAAAATAAGAAGAGAGTGATGAACTGTTGACTTCATATTGTTGGGCACTTGGGTGCGTCATTTTGTGATGTCCCAAAAATAGAAATTCAGGGCCTAAATGCGCACAACTGCTACCAGCTAGAGTAATGTAATGCAACTGGAGATATAGCACTGAGGACCTTCTTCAAAAAGACAGGCTCCTAGCAGCAGAGTTGAAGGGAAAGTCTGTAGAAGCTGGAAATGAAAAAGAACTATTAAGTCAACCAATTTATTCAACAGTCAATGTAGGATTTCTCCCTACAGTACATTATGATGCTCATGATTATATTAACCTTATGTTCTACGCTTTATTATATAAACCCCTTTTTTTTTCATCTGTCCAGAGCATCCACCGTCTTTGTCATTCTTAGCAAATTAATTCCTTTTCATTTGAAATTGTCTGTGCCTGGTATAAAGAACAGGAGTACTTGTGGCACCTTAGAGACTAACAAATTTATTTCAGCATGAGCTTTCGTGAGCTACAGCTCACTTCTTCAGATGCACTTCTGTCTGTGTGTTCCATTCTATGCATCCGAAGAAGTGAGCTGTAGCTCACGAAAGCTCATGCTGAAATAAATTTGTTAGTCTCTATGGTGCCACAAGTACTCCTATTCTTTTTGCAGATACAGACTAACACGACTGCTACTCTGAAACTTGTGCCTGGTATCTTTCTGAAAGCGAATATTTTTGGAAAATTTGATTACAAATATATATTTTTGAGTTATGCAAGTGTTAAACAGTACACTTCACAGCTGCTACAGTCATAGAATTTGTACTTAAACCCTGGCTTATGTAAGTCCCACTGAGGGCTATGATTCAAGCCAAATTTTAAATAAACTCATTCAGTAGTTTTAAAGTTCTAAATGCTTAAAATCAGTAAATATTTCCTCAAATTAGGACAACAGATGCCAGTAGCATTTGGAAAATATCAGGACATTTCAGAGTTTGGGACGGTCCCACAGTTATGTGTCACTTCCACCAAAGGGCTGTTAACGCTAGTCCCAAATCTATCTGTCCCTTTAATCGAGTTCATAGCACTTCACTGTTATTCCCTGCAAAACTGGGTGAAAGACTTGGAGCAATGGAAGGATGAGCTGGTTCTGCTCCATATTGTGGCACAAATCCAGTGGCGTAGGCAATCACCAAGACGCTGAATGGAATTTATTACATAGCAATTTGTATTGTAGTAGTGCTTAACAGTCCCAATTCGTGATCTGTGCCTCATTATCCTAAGCGCTGTGTACAGATAAAACAGAAAGACATTTACTGTCCCAAAGAGCTTCCTGTATAAGTCAGTGTTTGCAAAATATATGGCACTAGATACATTTATTGTTATTGGTAATAATAGGGATCCCCTCAGACTTAATTGTGGCAGGACCAGTAAGAAAGTCTTTTAATCAAGGAATCTATCTTGTCTCTGCAAGATGAATAGCTCAGAGTTGTTCTCTTTATTATTTTCTATCTTAGTCTTTCTTAACCATGTTATTTTTTTTATTTTTAGCTTGAAACAAGGAAATTCCATAAAAATAGCTGTGAGCACTCACTCAAAAATCAGGTTGTTTCCAAAGGTAAGGTTGAACACTGAAGCTTCACTGTGCCACCCTTGTTCATAAGCCTTTAAGACATGGTCATTTCCATTATACTACATATTTGGAAAAATAATAAAATTCAAGTTGGCATTTCTGGACAGGTGAAGGCCACCTAACTTTGGGAATTTCCTTGGTTTTGAGTGCTTGTGACTGCATATTAATGGTGCAATAAATATAGGTTTATTTACATGGAATTATACAATGTGTTGTCCAGCCTAGCTTTAAATTAGATTTATATGGGAGCTGTGCAGCCATGTAAGCATGGGGTTGAGGGAGCTGGGAAGCAGCAGAGACTCTGTGTGTCCAGAGCCATGTAGATCTTGAGATCTCCCTAGATGGGACATCCATGGGACTGAGCTGAACACTACCTAATTCATGGTGAGAAAGATTGGAGATAGTAAAACTCTGTGCATACAGTGGGATGATTCAGAGGATACTTGTGCAGTCTCTTATCCTCTAAGCAGATTTTAGCCACACCTTTCCTCCTTCAAGGATCTCCTTAAAAGTCATTTCTTCCAAAGGGCTGCTAACCCTGGTTCCAAATCTATCCATCCCTGTAATCATGGAGTCAATAGCCCTACCCCTATCCCTTTGGCAAACCAGGATCTCCACACATGCTTATTCAGGACCAGTGCAGAAGATCTCATTCATTAATGTTTCCTGCCTCTTCACTGCTCCACCCATTCCCATTTATCTGAAGGCCTAGTGTCAAGCTTAGGTGTTGGAGAGGGCCTTGGACTCTACAGAAAGGTGAATTTTATCCTCCCAGAGGAAGTGTTATTTCTCAATCCATCATCCTGATTCCTGGTATGTTACTTGGCAAGGAAACATATTTCATAGTGAATAGAGGGTCAGTTTATCCTGACCAGGATAATTTAGGAAATTCTTCCCAGTTTTGGCACCCAACAGAAGGCGTGCTTTGGCCCTTTTTGAGAAGAGAAATAAGTATGAAGCATCATATATAAAAGCAGTCTCACTTGCAGTTCAGTTTTGGTTTATTATAACAGATGCAGCTTTTGCTATTTCATTTATTGTTATTGCAAATTTTTCAGTAAAACTGAATGCTAGCTCCCCACGTAGGCTAGCAGACTTTCTTCTAATGTTGTAATGTCATAAATAAATAACCAATAACTAAAACAAGGTGTGAGGAGGGATTTGTTAGGTGGGTTTCCCCAAATTCTTGCAGCTGTCAGCCAACTATGGTGTTCTTCATTTTTTTGTAACCCTCCTATGCCTCATTCATGTGACATGGAAACAATTACATTAAAATGCAGATGTAGATTCCAGTAATCTCTTTGGAATAGACAAATAGACTTTGAAATAATTTATAAATGATGCACAAAATCTGCATGCCATCTGCTCGCTGATGGAGGAAAAACACGTTTCTCCCAACAGGCTTTTTATGTACAATATTGCTATTTTTGCATAGCAAGGAGAAAAAAAACAACAGCTAGCCAAGCAGTTTTGGAGTGTAACTCACTCAGATATGCTCAGAGGGTTATGGTGTGATGAACCATTGTGTGGGTCCTTAGGGAAAGGGCAGGGCATGTGAAAGAAACCTTTCTCTTCTCCCACTGCTTCTTGTGCCATCTGTGCCAGGACCACTCACAACAGTTTCTTAAGGCAAGCACTGATTTCATTTTCTTCCCCGCAGCAAACCAGTCACCTGAAATGAAGGTAAGGCGGCGCCTGAAGGCAGGACAGAGTTATAGCATCAACCCACCAGGGGGAGCAATCGGCATCATTTCACTGGATATTGCAAAAATCTTCTCTTGTGTGTAGCACCAAGTAACCTCAAGACGGACTGTATCTCCTCAAGCACAAGTTCTTCCATTGCTTCTCTAGGGTCAGTATAGTTCTGCACTGCCTCCTACCCAGGACTGTGTAAATTTGTACATTCTCTTTCCTAGAGGCCCAGGTGTGGAATGTGTTATTTTGAGAATCTGCCGTAATTCGGGAGAAAACAAGAGCTCTTATTGCGCCTGTATTACCTGATGCAACATTTAAAAACTGGAAAATGTGAAGTCCATTTGAAATATTAATTTTACACATTGGCATAATGCATGCGACTAGCTTCACAGCAATGTGGCCTTTTAATTAACAAAGCCAATATCTCAGAGAGGGCTCGATTTTGTAAGGTGCAGCGAGCCGCCAATATCTGCTGACTTCAAATGCAGTTGAGCTCATGCAATATCTTGCAAGACTGAGCCCAGGAAGAGAGCACCTTAGATTTTTTGAACATTTAAAACAAAAGCTGACCATATAGAGACTCTGATTCTGCTCCCATTGAAGTCAATGGCATAACTCCTTTGAGTTCAGTAGGAGCAGACTCGCACTCTAAATGTAATGGTTTAGGGGTCATCTCTATGGGTTTTAATCCCATTGAAATGAATGGGATTACTCACATGAACAAATGCTCCCCAGTGTGCACAACTGAGCCCTTGCTATGGTTTTGTGCTTGTTGGTGGCATAGAGGGGACAGATTCTGCCAGGCTCACGGCCACTGAGTTGTACTTTGCTCTCTGAATAGTCCCACTGAAATTGATGGGATTGCAGGTGGAATAATGTCCTGCCAAAAATGAGCAAGGATCTCAGAATTTGGCACGCTGTGATTTCAGTGTCCTAGGATGAGGAACTGTTTGGCTCATTTGTAACTTCAGGAGAGACTCTGTAGTGCAGCAGTTTTGCCACACAGGATTCACACAAGTTTTATGTTACCATTGTCTGTTCAACATGCGGAACATTGGCTGTGTGACTCCTGTAAAAATTTCTTTTGTAATTTATTTATCTAGAATACCTCAGTTTACATGCAATGTCTGGTTTTCAGTGAGGTCTTGCTTTCGTTTCCAGCTGGGCTGATGGAAGAAGTCAAATGATTTGCAGAAGGTCACCTGGTGATGTTAGCCAATGTCTCAGGCCAAATTATAATCCAGTTCCTTCCTGGCTGCTGGGTTTTTCTTTATTTGTTTGTTTTCCACCCCCTCTAACCACAAATTTATACTGTCTCCTTAATGGAAGTTGAAAAGCTAAGCTCTAGGTATTGACTTGGAAACATAACTCATACAGTGGTAATGCTGCATGACTGTACTCAGGTGATATCTAAGAGGGACAATATCTTATCAGCAGGAGACTATTTATCTGGAGATTGGGATCAAGGACATGAGGGTTTGGCTGCTTACTTTAGCTATGGAGACAAGCATCTTTATGGCCTCCACTTAATTTACATTTTATTAAATTTTATTACTTGTGGATATTTGATTGGTTCTGGCCTTTGTCCTATCCTACAATCATGGAGTTTTAAATCCACTCTGAAATAGACATTTTTTCCTCTCAGATTGTCAAGGGGGCCTATACTTTTTTGGGGGGAAGTACAGTGGCAGAACAGCTGGATTAATGGTGGAAGGGTTAGGGTTAGGCAGAAAGGAAGGGAATACTTAACATTAAAATCTAGCCCTGGCGATAGAGCACAGCCAACTTGAGGGAAATAAGTGTCATATAGTGTTCAACTATGAAGCCTTCTAGAATTGGTCAGGAATTTTTGATGAAATGTTTATTTATTTGGAAAAAGCCAATTAATCAGAACTGAGGTGTTTCACAAAAACGAATGTTTCAGCACAGATTTTGTTGAGAAGGTTTCTCATGCCCAGGATGGAATCGCTGGTTAGGGCACTCACCTGGGAGGTGGAAAACCAGCTTTAAGTCCCTTCTCTGGCTGATTCCCACATTCTAGATCAGTAGTATAACCCTTGAGCTCTTGCCCAGTGAATATTTAATTATTTATACAAAGTGGAACAACTCCAATAGGAGAGACTGGGAATCAGGCCAAGAGCAGGAACTCCAATCTGGGTCTCCCACTTCTCAGGAGATTGGCTATTGTGGCCTATCACTCAACCTCTCCCGTTGGAAGGGAAAGTTGACCTATCACCTTTCCACTAAGGTTTGACATCACAGATTTTCTGCTTTTATCGTGGTTGGCTCTTGCATTCCATCACTGGAGCAACTACACAGAGTTCTCTAGCTCTGTGCAGAGCAGGGGAATCATAGCTCAAGGCTGTGAAACACCAAGCAGCACTGGAGCAGACCCTAATCCAATGATGGGGACTGTGCTGTTGCATGAGAGGGAGGAGCAACACGGCTCTATACTCACTTCAAATGCCTGCAGTTAGGACCATAGGCCCTACCCTGCATTACCAAGGAAGCGAAGAGGAGAAAATAGAATGTGGCAGACCAGGTCTTTCTTATTTTATTGGCTAGACTCACATACAATGCATAACAGCAAATCTCTTTGTTTCAGGTGCCAAATCTTCTGGGTTTTTATTCTGGCAGCGGGCTTTTCTTTCAAGTAATTATTTATAAATTAATGAATGTTATTAATCTAGTTTGTGGGAGGGGGGAAGGGCCATTTCACGTGCATTGTATTTGTGGGTGTTATATACAGTATCGAGTACAGTATTGCCAACTCCGAAGGTTCAAAAATCATGTCAGAGCCCAAACATTCATGAGACTGTCTTAAAAGTCATGAGAACTTTTTCTAAAGAAATTATATTGTATTATTTTTGGTCTGCCTTTTGGTTTATGCACTTGTCCTGACACACCGTGTCTGTGTGTGTGTATGTGTGAGTGAGAGAGAGAGAGAGAGAGAGAGAGAGTTACTGTGTTGCCAATTCTCCCAAATGTACAGACAAGGTGGATTTTGGCAGGAGATCTCACCCCACATCTTTCCACCTTTCCAAGTCCCCCAAATCAACACTGTCCACCAAACCCCAAATCAGTTCTCCTCCTCCCCAGCTTCACCCCAGCTCCTCCTGCAGGTCCTGGGGTTTGTCACCCCTCTCTCCCAGGCTTGAGAGAGGAACTGCAGTGAGGTATCCTTATCCTCATTCCAGGCTGAGGGAGCAGCTTGAGGGATTCTTCACCTTCCTCTCTTCCTTCCCCTGCCAGGTGGTACAAGGAGGGAGAAAGAAGGGGAGAAGCAGAGGAACCACAGGAGGGGAAGGAGGGAGCCAGTCTGCCCTGAGCTGCTTGGCTGTTTTCCCCCTCTTCCCGTACTCCCTACTGTGAGAATGATGTCCGTTCTTGAGGGGAGGGTGAAAAGGTCCTGCTTGCCCTGATTGGCTGCTCTTTCCTAGGAGGTGGGGAAGGAAGCCAATCAGAGGGGGGCTATTCCTAGGCAGGGCTTACATTTTAAAGAGGGCTAGAGCTTTTCAGGTCACCTTTCGCCCGAGTCCAGCCCTAACAGAAGTCCCATAACACTCAAAAAAAATCTTGAGGATTGGCAACACTTTGTATAGCAACTAATGAGCACAACTTCCACTGCATGGCAACTGAACCATTGCTAAATTATACCCCTAAACATCCATCTCTGTAGCAAGGGACTGACACACAACTGCCCAGGCAAGTAATTTGAATTTTTTCCCCTCCTCTAGTCACGTGATCCATGCCAGGGTGACAAAGCTCAATCTCTCTGTCACATGACAGGGATCAGTATCCACTGATTGCCCTGACAACTCCTTTTAAATAGAGTTTTTCATATAATCTGAAGCTGCAGAACACCTTGGAATTTCTATGACAGATAAGACCAGTCAGTGGCCCAGCTGCTTCCTGCAGTAGATGTAGCCATCACTAATCATTACTAAATGTTTCTATCGGGGTGGGCAGGTACAGATGGAAGCAGACTCAACAGGAGGAAGAACATTTCATTCTACTGGCAAAGTCTTTAAAGATAACTGGCAATAATTATAAAAAAACAACAACAAAAAAGAATGCATACTGCTTGCAGGCCTAAAATAAGACATTGCTGCTTCTTGCACTCTGCGTTCCAGTTGCCTTCATTGACTGTATTTCTTAGATCCACATATCTGGAATTATTTGTTTGTATATTGCTAGCACAATGTATAACTCTAATAATGTCTATCACTTTAAAGGAGTTTGGGATATTTTGAGACTACTGCATTTTTCTTAATTTTTTGTTCTATCTGTCCATTGCTACTAACCAATTCTTCCTGCTTTATAATGATGACAGTTTAATTCCTAGGGACAAAGGGGTTTTAAAAATATTTCATTGAAGCATTTAGAATAGAGCTGCTTGAAATTTCTTGAAAATTCAGGTTTCTAATGGGGAAAAATGTCTAAAATCAGATTTTTTGATTTAAAGATCAGGAGTGGGTGAAACCCTGTAGATTTTAATGCAAATTTTTTTTTAGAGTTTTCTAGTTGTTGTAGAGCTGGTTGGGATTTCTAGATAATTGAAAAACTATGATTTTCAAAATGTTAAAAAAAGTAGTTCTCTCCTATAGGTACATTTGCCTGCATAACAAAATAATGATTTTAATTTAAAACTGAACTCGGAGCCAACCAGGGAAACTTTGAAGAAGGATATTTTACCATAGGCGAGGCGATAAATCTATTTCTTTTTAGATTGGGGGAGTTGGTTTCTTCATGAAGTGAGAGCATGATATCACTAGTGGAGCCAGAAAATCAAATTCTGATCTTTAACATCTTAGTTACCTTGGGTTTCAGTGTTTCAATCCTTAGTCTTATGAACAGCCTGCAAAGTAGAGAAATATTATCATACATTTTCAATGGGGAAAATGATGCTCAAAGAGCAGAAATGATTTGTCAGAGATCATATAGCTCTCACGGTATGTCTATACTGCAATTAAAAACCCATGGCTGGCCTGGGCCAGCTGACTCGGGCTAAGGGGCTGTTTTATTACAGCGTAGACATTTGGGCTCGGCCTGCAGTCTGAGCTTTGGGGTCCTTTCACCTTGCAGGGTCCTAGAGCCTGGACTTCAACCAGAGCCTAAATGTTTAGACTGCAATTAAACAACCCCTTCACCAGAGCCCCGGGGGCCCGAGTCAGCCGTGTATACACACCCTCAGTGGCAGACTATAAGATCAGGTCTTCGAATGTAAACATTTGAGCATAGGAACAGTCTTCATGTAATGTTTGTATAGTGCCTATCACAACAGGACCCTAATCTGTAGTGCCCAGAGGTCTCAATCTGTAATATTAATATTTAATAATAATATATCACTAGGAATAGAACTCAAGAGTCTTTACTCCAGTCCCCTACTCCATTCTCTGGCCTTGGCGGTGAAATATATACACTGGGGAGCTCTTACTTACCTGAGTGGTCCCAACCAAGTCAATGGAACTACTTGCCTCGGTAAATCCTGACCAACAAGAGTAAGGGTTCTACAATCTGGCCTGCTATGGTACAGTTTGCTGCTAATTTTGCTGAGCTATATTCCAGGGGTTAGGAATCGTGATCTAATTATTCTGTTATTTTAAGCACCGTTATAATAATGGGGGCTATTCAGGAAGTCGAGTCAAAATCAACAGGAATGCTCCATTTTAGGCATCCTATGAAAAGACACACAAAGGAAGAAAATGTTTTTTCATTAAAAAATGTCCTTGTTTTTCATGTCCAAGGGAAGGAAGGTCATGTGGTTAAATGCAGAGCTGGGACTTAGAAGACCTGGATTCAATTCCCAGCTCTGCAACAGACTTCCTGTGTCACCTTGAATAAGTCATTTAACCTGTCACTGTGCTTCACTTTTCTCATTTTTAGCAATAGGAATAATACCTACCTATATCACTCATCTATAGATATAAGGCTAAATTAAACAAGGGATGAGGGCTAGCTGGGAGGGTGTTCTTTGTTAGGGCTTCCAGGACTTCAGAAGACATTGTCTGCTTCCATGGTCTTAATTGCCCAAGTTTGTTAGTCTTCAGAACACACTGGGAGGGCTACCTTTTCTCCTTTACATGTGAGGAGTTGAGCTGGGTAGTAGTGGTTGTGGGACATAGTAGAGTATGTGCAGGAAGGTTGATTAATTTCTGTTATATTTATGTTGTTGCCGGTTGATTTGATCCGAGGTAATTCATGAGTCTGTTTATTTATTAGTATAAATTTAGGAGACTGTCAAGGGTGTCCAGAGCACTGGTAGCAAAATAAAAATTTGAATAAATAAATACAATAATTAATTCATATTTTTACAGGGAATTGAAAGCCTTCGAGGGGAATGCACTAATATATAAATGTCAAGAGGTTATTGTTAGTTGTTATTAAAAGATCCCACTATAAATGGGTCAGAGGACTCTTTGTTTTTATATTTTGTTTTGTTTTGAGAGCAAGAGAGGTCCTATTTTTCTTGTTTGGCCATAGACGGTCACCATCAGATAATGCACAAAGTTTGTGTGTGTGCGAGAGTGTGTATTCAGAATTTTGCCTCCAAGTGCATGAACTTGTATATGAAAGTGGGAACAATTATTTTCGTAATGCAGCTGTGGCTGTTTTCAACATCAAAGCAAAATGAAAACAGTAACAGTAAAAGAAAAAGAAGGAAAAAAAGAAACATAAACTAAAACTATTATTAGAGAAGAACAAAGGAACTGATCCCACAGACAGTTTTCAACAGCTGGCAAAGTTCATCAGATATTTTTACTGGTCTAGTGCCGGCCCTATGAAATTCTCTGTCATTTTTTTGTTTTGTTTTGTGTCTTTTTTTTTTTTTGCATGAGTAGCACTTACGGTTGGATTGATTTCAATTATGCAGGTGCATATGTTACGCTTGCAGTGGAGTAAAACCCCATGGAAGGCAAATAAGTGCAAAAATCAGCACACTCAGCAATGCTTTAGAGGCTTGTTGCCTTGATATGCTAGGCAGGCGGCCCTTAGATAACCTTCATTCAACAGGCCTAGGTTGTTGATTGCTCTCCTTGCATTTTGACATGTTGTGAAATAAGGCAAGATTTTAATCTTCCTATTAAACCTATCTTTCCGCATCCCTAGAGACTGCTGCCTTTTAACTCACTTGAACGAACCACAGTATTGTCAACCACGCGCATTGAAAAATTGTACCAGGGCTCAAAAAATCATGAAGTCGATTTAAAAACCATGGACTTAAAAAACCCAACAACCATAATTTGGAGTTTTTATTTGCCTTCTGGTTTTTGAGCCATTAGAGTTTGCATTTTCAAAGTTTTCTCAACAGAGCTAAAAACATTTTTATTTTTATAAACCAAGCTAGTGATTTGACTCCGAAAGCTGGGAAGTGAGGGAAACTGGCAAATACACAAGTAAAAGTAGAAGAAAGGGGAAGAATCACAACACAAGAGCCATGTGCTCTCCTACTTTGGAATGTAGGGTCTGGTGCTGCAAGGGGCTGATCACCCTCAGCACTGAAGTCAATGGGCATGCAGCTTGCCAGAAGAGGTGCTCATACATTTCAATATCCCTTCAAGTGATGATTCCTTCATTAGCAAATTCTCTTCCTCTGTTGAAACAAAACAAGATAAATATGACCACAGTGTAAATATTGTAACAAAAATGGTAAAGATATTGTGAAACCAATAATGTTACTCTAGAAATAGATCACAAAACTGGAAGAATATGTTAGTAGCCCAGTGGTTAACAATACTTAAGTGGGAATAAGGGATAGAGACTGCTATTGGATGGGCAGCATCTTACACATAAGTTATTAAGCCAAATTCAGCCCTGGTGTAAGTGGTTGCAATGCTATGGACTTAACTGGAATTATACCTGCTTCCATAGTGGCTGCTTGGAACTGCTTATACTTGGGGACATTTTCTAACTCTGAAATCTAACGATGACCATTTGTAACACATTGAGAAAACTGTTCTGAAACTGAGGGGAGAGCATAAAATAAATTGAATGTAATATTAAAACTAAACAACAGCGCCTTCGCCCCAATGAGCAAGAAGCACCCAACTCCAAACTTCTAGTCATCTATACCTTTAGGCTACCTTTAAGTTTTATGTACTGAGCATTTTCAAAAGGACGTTGTTAAATTTCGATCATAACCATTGTTAGGGTAAGTATGTTTAGTTTTAAAATTACTTGATAACATGTGAAATAATATTTACATTGGCCTGCTCTGAAAGGAAAACATGACTATTTCAAACTGTGTTCCACTTGTTTACTTTTAAAATCCTCCTATGCTAGCTATTTTTTACACTGAGTCTATACATTCGTTACCTGACATAGCCGCATAGAAAATGAATATGGAAATGACCTAAGAGGTCATCACATTAATTCCACTGCCCATCTAGAATCACTCCCTACAGTGTATTGGTTCTTAAGAGGTTTGTTTTGTCTTGTTGTCAGTGGTTTCCTCAGTGGGGCTTCCACCACTTCCCTTGGGAAACTATTCCACGGGCTAATAATAATTCGGAATTCCCCCCCACACACACATGCTCCCGCTACACAGACTAGTTTTTCATTTGTTTAATTTTATCCAATCAATGTTACCTGCTTTTCTTTGATATTTGTTTGATTATACACATGAAAATCATGTCAGTTAAAGAGCCTATAGATTTCAGAAAGTTGCATTAGAATTTGCATAATGTAGGAGTAGAAATTATCTGTTCAAGTGACTGGAAGGTGATCTTCTGTGGCTTACTGTTGAATATTGAGCCTCCAAATACACAGAGGAGACAGACAGACCCATTCTCATTCCTAAATGAACTGAGTAAATCAACCCCGACTCAGGAAAGGAATTAAGCACTTGCCTAATTTTAAGTATGTGAATAGGTGGGACTAGTTGAGTAGCTTAATTCCCTTCCTGAATAAGGGGTTGATTTACACAATTCATTTAGGAATGAAGGTGGATCCACCTGTCTAGGTTCTACAAGGGGAAGTTTATTCACCTTCAAAATATATTTAGCAAACTTGAAGAATAAAGTTATGTCCACCATTCCTATCTAGTTTTGCACACTCCAATTATGGAACTGCAATTAGACATTTTAATGTGATTTGCAACTGCAGGTAATTGCATATTAAAGGCACAAATGGATGAGTCTTGATGAGACCCCTTTGAAATTATGGCCCTTGATATTTTAAATATCCATTCAAGAGGGTAGGAAACAATACTTCAAATGAAATATGTATTGTACTGTACCTAGAGCTTCTTTCTTCAGGTAATTTCAGCAGTGTTGCCAGCCCCAACCATTCAAAAATTATGAGTCAGGCTGCTGCCTCCCATATTGAAATTAAAAAAAAATAATAAATCTGGGGTTCTTCTGAATTGCCATCTGGCTTTTGAGCCTTTTCAGCTCAGGTTTTCAGGCTTGACTCTGCAACTATGAGAGCAAGAAATGTATGTTTAAAAAAATCCGAAATCTGAGATTTTCATGTTATCACCTGACTCCAGGGATGGAAACTTTAAAAACCACCAAATATCATTAGATTTTTGAGAAAATTGTGAGAGTTGGCAACATGGCTTTTGGATGGGCTCTTTCCCATGCAATGATCACTTTAATAACAGTGTTATATTTCTATTTACCTATTAACTTTTCTGACTAAATAACAGAAATGGGCAAATACACTAAAAAGAATCCAGCACTTAGATTTAAAACTAGTTCCTTTCTGGCCATTTTGATTGTCTACAGACGTAAACATACTTGAGTTTCACCTCAATGTATTCTGAGCAGAGTAAACTGACCAGTTTGACTGTGTGCATTCGAAATGATATAAGGCATTTGATGTGGTTGGCACAGCAGCAGCACAGGGTTCTCAAGAACCTTCCCATGACACAACTTTGGCAGATAGCCTTGTTTAGCTCATTTAATTCCCTGTGGAGACACCCTGCACACAAATCCACACACACAAACCCTCACACACATAATTATTTTGTGTCAATGATATAAAATGACAGAGGAGTAAAGGCAGCTATGTTCTTATCCTGGCACAAAGGCAGTCATCAATGGTGGAAAAGGATCTGACCACACTACACATGCACACACAATTACTTTGTGAGACTGTACCAGAGAAAATGTAATATTTAAATTCTGCACTGGCAGGAGAGACAAGAGAGGGTGTACCTATTGCAGCAACCATGGCAAAAGGAGGCACAACTTTTGGCTTGGCAGCTGCTTGAGTGAACAACGACCATCTCAGTCCCAGCTTCAGTGGGGGATGAAAAAGTTAATGAGCAGAGCCAGCCTTAGCATTTTAGATCCTGCCGTGAAAAGAATTCCAATTCCTAATGCCACTTCCCTAAATGTAATTTATTCCTATCCACATGATCACACCATTATGTGTAAGGCCGGCCTGAGGAGTTTGGGGAGGGTAAGGAAACTGAAATTTGAGGTGCACTTAACTGACATTAAGTGTGTATGTCTGTGTGTATCTTTAGGAATTCCCCTAC
This sequence comes from Gopherus flavomarginatus, assembly GCF_025201925.1. NCBI lineage: Eukaryota > Metazoa > Chordata > Testudines > Testudinidae > Gopherus > Gopherus flavomarginatus. Next base: position 195,492,513 of record NC_066620.1, on the reverse strand, counting down.
CAGTCTTCTACTGCAGTAGTAAAAACCAGTGGCCTGTTCTTTTCATCCCAAGCAACTGGTTTACACTGGTTTGTTTTCAAGGCTATACTCACTAGGAGGCGGGGTAGAAATTTCTACTTTTTAAGAAAAATCTGAGATTCTCCTTTTACGGGCCCTGTTAAGAAGGACCTCAAGGTGAACTTCCTAAGAATCATCAGCTCTCTATTTCTGAAAAGGCAGAGATACGTGATATGTATAATTTGTTCTGAGATTTTGCTGTCCAGAATTTGTTAGCATAGTGCTCAACATCATATTACTCATCATCATTTGGTTGCCTTGAAAGTTTGTATGAACATATAGCTTAAAAATGAAAGTGGGCAAAGAAGAACAGATTTGTTTATTAGTAGAGCCCTCTGGGTGAAATTCTGTATGCCAGCGTATCCTGTGACTAAGTGCTCATAGTACTTGCTGAATATTTTACGGTAGTCCATATCTATATAAAGTACAAGTTAAAAGCTGTTAATTACTGCAGATGTTACCGGTACAGTTTTGTTGGAATTATTTTTTTACATTTCTCTGGGACATATGAATTGTTGCATTTCTTCCCATGAACAGCTATCCTGTTTTGGTCTGTGCCTTCTTTATAGGTGTGGAGAATTAGCTGTGTTCACACCTTATTGTTTAAGAAGGAGCTAAAGTTTACTCTTTTCCTTTTACTAAAATCTGTAAATAGTCTTCATGAATGGGGGCTACCTCATACAATAGCTCCTACAAGCTAACCTATAAGATTAGCAGATGCATTAAGTTCATGGTACTGGAGCTTATATATAAAATCTGCTCCTGCTCCTACTGAAACCACTGGGCACAAGACCAGGTACATTGTGTGGCACCCTTATATTAAACTTTTGGTTCCTAGAAGGAATGGAAAGAATATAGTTTCTCCTTAAAATGATTTATTTAAATTGGGAGACTAGAATTATACTTAAAACCAAGTGTCTAAATGCACCTGTTTCAGTCAGCTTCTTGTTCTCCCAGGTATTTAGGCATTGAATTTTCCCCATTAGCTGAGTGATTGACACTGTGGTCCTTACAATAACACATGATTATAACTCTAAAAATAGCAATTACAGAAAATGGAATCCAGATGTTGCATGGAATTTGACTCTCTTGGTTTCTCAGTGAAGTAGATGAATTTGTAAAGCAGAAAACCACAATCATTATTCAGATGGATTGTACATGAATTAATGACATATCTAAATCATATATGGTCAAAAATAATGATTAACTTCAGCTATCAAGATAAGCTAATGGAAAACAGATTAAAAAAAATCGAGTGCATGCTCTTTTCAATGTATTTTATACTTACAGTAATAACAAAACCAGACTGTTTTAATATTTCTTCATCCCTAAATACCATGGACAAATGTAAAGAAGCAAATTCTTCACAGCTCTTAACACTACAGGGAGGGGGAAGGCGAAAGCAGAACAACTCTTCATATTCTTTTCTTGTTGAGTTTAAATGCTTTTTCCTTATTGAGTGTGAGGTACTGCTTTGTCCAAATTACATCTCTTTTTTTTTTTTTTTTTAGGAATATGCATTGAAATAGATGTAGCAATGTTTTCAGTTAGTGAATTTTTACAAAACCTCAGCTTGATAGGTGTAAGTCTTGTGTGGACGTGTGTATACATACACACAACATTTGAGGGATGGCAACTGCTCTTGTGTTGCATTTAGAACTGCAATGTCACAAACAAGTCTCAACTCTCAGTTAGCAGCATCCTAAATGGTTAAATCTATGAAAACCTTGGCACATCATTTCCACCATTGTGTATTCTCAATGACATCATCATTGTAAAATTAGGAACTTTCATTCTCTCTTTCCTGCAGATGTGGAAGTTTGAAATTGCATTCCATGGTCCTGTGCCACATTTCATCAGCGTTTTTCCTTTGCTTTCTCTAAAGACTGGCCACATGTGGTGTGTGGATTGCTGGTGCTGTTTGGGATCTCATATCAAATGCTGCTACCTAATCCCAGATGGGCCTTGGCGGGCCCACACCTGCAGCTGATTGAATCCTCCCAGAGTACAAAGGCCTGATTTACAGCATCAAGGATACAGAGCCTGGTTGCAGCTGGGCTCCAGCAGGAAAAGGAAGTTGTTCATCATCTTGTGTGCATTTCATTAACAATAGTGTACCCGAAATGTAGCTCATACAATAATTTCAAATCACTGACAGAGAGCATTATAGTATTTGGCATTACTAGGAAAAATACTTCAGGATGGGCAAATTAAATGTGAGCGTGAGGTTTTCGTGTGACCCAGAGAAGTTACAAAAGCTGATTTACACTACATGGGTTAGTCTTGAAATATTTCCGTCTTCCTTTATCTTTGCCCCATTTCTTTCCCTTTGTCTGTTGACCAGACTGACATAGCACAGTGAGCATTAATGTACAGGAATGAGGGTAAGACACCCAACTCAAAGTTAAAGCTCTTTTTTCTGGCACAAGAATGACAATGTAGATAAAATGATTGTTGTGCTTAACATTGAATTTATAGTTTAGACAATTCACATAGAAATTAGATGTGGGATATCGTTTGCCTGATCAGGATGAGATGCTAAGTGACCTAAATTCGCATGAATGCCATAGGAGTTGTGGGTGCTCAGCATCTTATAGGAGGCATCTGGCACACTCTACCACTGGACAGTCTTTCAGTGTAGTCATTTGTGAAACACTTGTGAGTGATCACTCAATAACTTGGCTCAACTCAGCTGAGCAATTTTTATTTCTGATGTTGTTTCTCTTAAAGTATTCAGTTGTAATCACCTTTGCTGAGCTGCCTTGCCATTTTTAGATGGAAAATAAACATTGCCAAAAATCCTTTTGACAACACGAGGTTCTCTTTCCCACTGGATCCTGATAAAACTCTACTATGTGGGCTTAGGGAAGCCACTCTTTCAGTCTTTCATACTCAAAAGGCACAAAAGTGTTCTTGTTTTATTAAACAGCTTCTAGAACTTCACCCACAGTTTTTCAGGAACAAGCAGTTTGATGGCTAACTGGTACTATTTGCGTTGCATTTCTAAAATTATAGACACAAAAAATATTCATTTTTTAAAGCTGAGTTGAAGTCCATTGAAAAAAAATTCATCCATTTTTTTATTTCCTCAGGTTCTAGCAATGTTCTAACAGTGAGGTTCTAGCATGGGTTTGATGCTACTAGACAAGACAAGCAAATGTGAAAGAAAAATACAGGACTCCCTTGTTGATTTATGGTCAGGAAATTTTATTTTGTGTAAATTTTTCAAAAACAATGGGAGGGAAATAATTAAATCAACATGTTTTTATTACCTACAGAATTGTAAATGCTATTTATTTGGGGGTAGGACCTACAATCCAAATGATTTCTAGCTTTTACTGATGAGTCAAAAGTTCTGTTGCTTTAAGTAAGACCTATTTTAACAGTGCATTTACAATGTAGCATATTAAAATAGAATATTTTTGACGTCTTTTATGTGGAAAGGAATGCTTACATTTTCTTTACTACTTCTATATTTCATGCTTCCAGTATTATATTTTGTGTAACTGAACATGTTGTCCAGTGGAACAATTCTTTCTATTTGACTTCTACATGATGGCATTTCCAAAGGCGCCATTTACTCAGTTGACAAAAGTAGCAACAGTCTCTGCTTTGTGTTGGCAGAGACAGTTCATAAACACTTGCCCAGCTGCTCTTCCTTGAGGAGGGGAGTAATTTCTGTAATGATGGCATCAATTCATGTCACATTAGGTTTCCCTTGCTCCCTGTTCTGGATATCTAACCTTCACAGCTAGGAACAATACTTTTGGGTAACATACTGTCTCTGTAGCATCAGTAAGCTGCCTTATCTTGCATTATCTTGCCTTAGTCCCCTGAGAGGGATTTTTAGGTGCCCATTTGCTGGGCCATGTTCCTGCCTCACCCTCTGGAAGTGCTCAAGGCTCTCAAGGTACTGGGCTCTCAGAACACTTGGGAATAAATGACTGAACAGCAGTTTTGGAAATCCCCTCAGGGCTTGACTTTCACTTGCTGCCCCAGATGGGCACCCAGATGGCTATTTGCTGCTGCTCCAAGCTTTTGAAAATTAGGGCCTCGTACAGTAAGAAATATGAAGAATGAACAGAGGCTTCCCCAGGCTGGGTTCCCTGACTTCCACGAAGGGGACAAACACAGGAGAAATTGTTCTACATTTCTGGATTCTTGAAATATGAAACTAATTGAGGGCTGGAACAAATCCATTCAAATTGTCTGTAAAAATAATTTCCCCTGAATAGTTATCCATCTAGTATCATTGCTTATACAGTTGTAAAAAACATTTAGCACTTTATAATCCAATCTTTGCTCCTATGAGGGCCTGGGAACATATTCTACTTACAAAATTTTGAAATGCCTAGAAAAGTAACAACTTTTACAAAGTGCTCCTCGTGGAAATCACCTGGAGCCTCTCCAAGATGGCATTCCAGCTGTTATGGCTTTAGCAGTTATAGAAATGCACTATATTTCCAGAACCTACACATAGTATATTGCTTCTATGTGATAGCACCATCATTTTGACCCAGGGATGAAGTTCTTGAATTATTGTTCATCTCTGGATATGGAAGATGGGATTTTTGGACCCATTCAGAAGTGATCTAACTCTGCTTCCACTAAAGTCAATGAAAGACTTATGCTGACATTAATGGGAGCAGAGTTAGGCCAATTCTGTGTGCATTAGAAAATCCCACCCATAGTCTCCATTCAGTTATGTATAGCATGTAATTCCCTGTAATACGCTGATCATGACCTCTCTTTGGACTGTAATTATTTATTAAGGTATTAACTTATCTGTAAGCTGTTTAAGGCATGACTATTGTCTTTTGTATGTCTGTAGTGCCAAGACTGTTTGTGGTGCTGCATTCACAATACATTAATTGTAAATAATACAAAAACGCCTCATCAGAACTACAGTACTGGTACTAAAGAAAACACACATCAGAATGGGCCAAACCCTGCTGTCCTTCCTCTTCTCAGTAAATTAGTAATTATTAGAATTATTGCCATGAGTTAAAGTGATCAAGGTTTGACCCATTACATCAAACACAGTAGGGTCCTGGTCCAGGACTGAGTGCTATCGCAATACAAGTCATAAATAAGGCACACCTAAAACCCAGATTCAGGGTGATATTCACCTCTGTGCAGTAGACCAGCACAAGACCAATGCATCACTTTATTATTTGTAGTATCATAGTGCCTAGGAGCCCTGATCATATGCCAGGACCCCACTGTGCTAGTTGCTGTACAAACAGAGAACAAAAAGATGATCGGTGGCCCAAAGAGTTTTCAATCTAAGTATAAGACAAGAGACACCAGACAGGTGGAGGGGCACAAATAATGCTACTGATATGCTGAGGCTTGTATTGGCCATCTGTAAGGAGGTGAATTTCACTCTAAGAGCTTACATAGGATTTAAGTTGTGCCTAGGGTCTGTGTGGGCAGGAGCACCGCCAGCTTTTTTATCACCTTAGGCGGTGGAATGTCCTGCCCCCAAAGTGTCGCCCCCGACAGAGGCAGTGGAAGATCCGGCCGCCACGGTCGCCGCCCCCCAAATGTTAGCACCCTAGGCAACCACCTAAGTCTCCTAATGGGTTGCGCTGGCCCTGTGTGTGGGCCCTCTGAACTTGAGTCTTTTCTTACAAGCTGTAAATTTTTAAATAAGACCAACACACAGAACTGCAGATATCTCCCTAATAATTCTATCAAGAGCAATTCTTTCTTTAAAGAGTCTGCATGTTGATTAGTTGGACAGCGAAGGAGGAGAACAGCAAGAGGTTTTTTGGTGCTATGTTACTAGGTTTTTTTTCTACTTAGGGTAAAATTCACAAAGAAGCCCACACAAGGCCTCATGCAAAGCTTAGACTGCATTTCCCTTCTCTTTTTATTTCTATCATTTTTGGTTAGGTTTCCAAAAAGCTGAGAACTCTACTTCCAGTCAGCTATCCGCTGCAGAATGTCTCATCTTTCAGTGCTGCATTTTGAAAAAAGAAAGAGAGAGAGAGAATGAAAAAAAAATCTAAAGAGGACATTGTTGCTTTTCAAACACTCTCTTTTATGGAGGGTAATGCCTCCGCTAATGGGAGTGCTGGGTTGAACTATTCAAAATTTGCTGATGCTCTATCATTTGTTTTTTCTAGGAAGAAGGAGCCATTGGGAAATACTAAGAGGAGTGTCCTTTAGAAAATCTCCATGGGAGAAGGTCCTATTTAAGTTCTGTTGATGGTAAAATACCATCATCTGAAGATCTTTCATCTCAAGTAAGGTAATTCCAGTGTGAGAACTTGTCACTAGAGAAAGATTTTCCTCAGGAACCCTTTTTTCTCTATAGTACTTCTGTTCAACTGGACATTTCTCCAGAATGTCCTCTTGCCTCCTTTCCTTTCAATTCACAAATCATTATTTTTCCAGCCAAAAGTTCATCAACTTTGTAAGAAGCAGTGCAGAACTTTATACATGCATTGTCACCACTGGCTTCCACAATAGCCTGTTCAAGAGAGTTGGCAAATTTTAACTAAAACGTGTGTAGCTCTGAAAGAAATATCTGGCTTCTTGAGTTACCAGTCCTGATTGGGCCAATGTATGTTTTCATAGCTTGGTGCTGTTCCACCACCTTCCAAGCATAAACAACACAGTGTTCCAAAGTATTGAAACCTGCCAGTTTTGAGCAGGTTTCCCCTCTTCCCACCCAGCAAATTGGGTGAGGGATTTTCTAGCTGTCAGAGAAAGGAAAAATTGTTTGAAGATGATATTTTTCTCCCTAGCCACTGTTAATGCTTCCCTTTATTCTAATTAGCATCAAAGAAGTTACTGATTACTTGAGCAAGTTTAAACAAAATGCACAGCAGGTAGTCTGCAGTGAACAGTTTTCATATTGGCTTAATTGTCAGATACAGTGAATCCAAGGCTTAGATTTGAGAACTCACAAGGCAAGTGGTGGTGTAATTTCTACACCTGCTTGGCCACAGAGTTTCTTTGAACAACACTTTTATAATGGATAAAGTTGCATAATGGAACTTAACTAGCTGGATTTGGAGAGGGGTATTGGACTGTAACCCTACCTGATGTGCCTGAGATTCATTCCTGTGACTCACTGCAGTTCACTGTTTGACTCACACATATCACTGGGGATATGTACATGGTTATAAACACAAACACACACACACGCCACATTTTGATCATGTACACTATTATGCGTTAGGCTTCATAAAACTAAGTAGGAGTCTTTCTTTCTTTCTTTCTTTCTTTCTTTCTTTCTTTCTTTCTTTCTTTCTTTCTTTCTTTTCTTTCTTTCTTTCTTTCTTTCTTTCTTTCTTTCTTTCTTTCTTCACTCTCCAAAAAGTAACATTGCAGTGGAGCTAAATATGTTTGTTCTCCAGGAAAAAAAAGTGGATGGGATCCAATCTGAAGATGAGCCTTGGAATTCCCTTATTTTAATGCTGTTTGGAGCATACCTGATTTTTAGGGCCAAGACTTTGTGCAGTTTTGCTAGTCTTTGACAATCAATGCTGTCCTGTGCAGTGATGCTACAGAAGATTAAAGATATTGCCTTTTTCTCTGCAATACTTTATTCCCTTTTAGTAGTGCTGTTGAGCAGGAATAAAATCTCAGATTAAGTAGGGCACAGGTTAAATCAGTTGCTCCACGGTTCTAACTTCAGCTTCCTAAATACTCAGGTTCTCTTTTTTTATGGTTATTTAGAGAATTTTTGTGGCTTGAATTATGAGAGTGTGGACTAGAACATCGCTGCTCTATATGTAAACATCTGCAAACTCTTAGTTTTGTCTGGTATGCAGAGCAAGTGTCAACCTTTTCCTAGATGGCTGCTCCTGCCGTTGCTCTGGTTACATCTAGGCTTGTCACCAAGCTCTTTGTCAGTAGGTGCTCTTGGGTTTCATTTCCCAAAGACTTTTCTTATGATCATGGATCAAGCCAGCTGGAGGGGAGAAGGTAGGGGTAGCCTTCCCCTTTAATTCTGATTTGGCTGATAAATACATGAGTCTGAGACAGAAAAGTTTTGGAAAATGCTTAGGTGATGGGAGGAGCAAAGTAATGTCATCATCCCTGCTTCTGCTGTCCCGCTGAGGCCGCAGCTGCTTGTGACAGGTTAGCAGGCTAGTCCCATCCTGCAGCAGGGTGGGGAGGTGATGTGCTGGTCCTATACCGGAGAGTGAAGGGGGCCAGCAGGCCGAGGGGTATGTGTCTCCCCAGTTACCAGACTTGGGGCAGGAATTGAGGCCTGTCTTGTTCCACGCTCAGCTGAAGCCCAGGGCTCAACTGTTGCTTCTGATCTGGCCAGTGGAGAGAAGGGTCAGTGCTGACAATGTGGTGATTAGGAATCCCAGACTAGCCTGCCTCCAAGCTGTCCCCACAGGCCCAAAGGAGACACTACAGTCCTGGCTGGCGAGGAGGAGCTATGAAAAGTTGGAGCGGGGGCAAACCAAGGTATGGAGGAGAGGGGGCAACTGCCCACCCTGCACTATAGCAAATAACATCCCTGGCCTTAGAATGAGTAGTGTCATATGAGTGAGATCAATATTGTCTTTTGTGACATTACATTTTAAATAGTGTTTTTGAGACTGAGCTTGGTTAATGACTAGCTCTGGGAAGTAATGGGTTGAAGAAACAAACTTTCTGGAGATGCACCATCGAATGCAGGACCAAGGCCAAGCCAAGGAACAGGAATGGGATTTGATGGGAAGCTTTGAGGTAGCTAATAGTCTATTGTGTTGTGATTCAGTGAAATGAAGTGTAAGTAGTGTTCCTACTATAGAGGTGGTCAGAAAATACATATTTTCCATGGAAAACTTGGATGGAAACAATTTTTGTGGTCAACATTTTCTGAGCTGTAGGCTTCTAAGTCATTTAGATGCTTTTGAATATTTCATTTCACAGAGATTCGTGTGAATCTTTCTTTTGGTGTCAGGTAACATCCTTAGAGTTTCAATTGCATTTCAATTCCAAATGAATAAAAAAAAATGATTAGTAAAACTCAGTTGAAACAACCAACTTCTGCCTTGATTTAGCACCAAATAAGTGAGGTTTCACAAATTTTCCACCCAAAACCATCATTCTGCCCAGCTTCCCTCAAATCATGGCCCAGTTTGCCAAAGTTTGACTGACTAGCGCTAGCGTTCTGGCAAGCCTGGCCAAAGTTTCAGGTTTTAATGAAATCCAGGGAGGTTCTGCTTGGTTTCAAGTTTTGTTATGAAGTTTCACACAGATCTAATTCTCAGTCAGCTATATTTCTTTAGTTCTTATCTACGCTTGATGTTAAAAATCAGATGCAGCGCCACCAGTGGTAGCAATGATGGAAGCTATATTGTAGAAAGAGGTGTAAGATTAGGTAAGATTTTTTTGTTCCCTGCTGCTATTATAGAATTCCGGGTCCAATCTTTTACAACACAGCTATAACCATAGTCTCCCTTGGTGTGAGGTTTTTCTCTTCAGTTTTGGTAGGGGTACACCAAAGTTGCTTAGTGTATTGATAGAGAACCACACCTCTAACTTTAGGTCTGATCCAAACCCCATTGAAATCAGTGTAGCAATTCCTACTTACTTCACTGGGCTTTGGAATAAGCTTTCAGTCTCCTATACATATAACCCTGTGTCTTTAGTATTCAAAACGGTCTGAACCAGTGTGTGTGGTGCATCTTTATTTCTCTCTGTTTCCACTCTTTTGCAGGGAGGAGGAAGACGTAATGCTAGCTGGACTGAGTGCATACTATGTGGCAGTTGTTGCGTGTGCCATCAGCTGGATGCTACTGCCGGAATACAGAGGGAAACGTTTGTAGGGAGCTTTATAGCCATAAGAATAATGCAAGTCTAAAAAGTACCTATAAATGCAAGAATCTAATCACAGGGGTCTATTTCAAGTGACTATGAAATCCCACTTTTAAACCATTTTGATGCTTGTAACAAAGAGTTGTCAGGCTTTTCTTGTAATTTCCCTGTAACAAATACCTTATTTGAAGAACCCCTTCTAGCTTTAAATAAAGAAAATTTAATGATAACATAACTGCTGGTAGAAACTGAGACACCAAAATGCCACATTGTTACACTGAATACATGGTATACAAAATCTTATGCAAGAAGTCTGTAATCCACTTCCCTGTTGAAAAATAATGGAACAAAATCAAGCCCCTTTTTTGGGGGGGTGGGGGAGGAGGAGGGCAGAATGCATGTGTCTGCTGGGTGGTGGTGTTTTAATGAACCAGTACATTTTCTGGAAGCTGCCATCTTGTTCTCCTTTTTTTTTTTTTAAAAAAAAAGTCTCCTGGTTTGCTGACAATGTCACGAGGGTGCGTTATTCTGTGACCACACTCACTGCATGTATTACAACAAGACTTGATATCTTTGCACTACAGAATCCTGCTTTCTTTGATATCTTCAGTGAAATAGGAGATCTCAGAAAGATTTCACAGAAGGAAAAAAAAGTCATGATAAATATTAGCTACAACTTATTTCTATGATGAATTCCCTCTAACAACCTGGTTAGTGGGGCCATTCAGTGCATATTTGTGGGATTAACTGTATTTTCATTTTAGCTGTGCAGTTCACCTTTAAATATTTAGGTTGGTTCCTGTGGACAAATGTTGATATTGGCTCTGTTGTCAGGCTGATGAAAATGTTACACAGATGTCCTTTGGTGATCCAGTACTACCAGAAGGCTTGTAAATTACTATATTATAAACTCTTTTCCATAGTTTTTCTGGTTGGTAGAGTTCACTTAAGATCTTTTACTCCTCATTCTGTTTTCTTTTCTAATTTCCCTAATCTTCCTAGCTAACTCTGTAATTTTTGCCTTAAAATGTTAAATCAATAACTTTTTCAATTTTCCAGGAGCTGATAAAAAGCCTGTCTCTTAACAGAGTAGTAAACCTGCCCCACTTCTCTCCCCACCCCTACCCCCCAAAAAAATGCCCCACACCAACCTATGGCTCACCTTCATTTGCCATTACAGGAAATATAATTTAGGTCTCACTGGAAAACACCATTTCACTATGATCTCTTTTCTCCAGTAAAGAGACTCCTTTAAAAAACTGTGTGGAACCATCTCTACCTTTTTCCTAATGGTTTCCATGTGCCAGTACTGCCGTTTTAATGGAAAGCAGTGTCCCATTGCCCATTTTTTTAGCTGGTCACACACAGGTGATACTTCTATCATTCTCATTTCTATTAGCAGTTCTATCATCTTTGAAGATTCATGAATCCTGAACTAATAATCCATAACCTTAACTGCAGGGCATGAAGATAGCTGACCCACTTGCAAAGCAGATTGCTCTCCATTGAAGGGAGGTTGGTATTGGTACTGTAATTGCATCCAAACATCCATGGATCACCTAGTTCATGTCCTCCTCCCCACATCCTAGTGCAAAATACGTGGAAGAGCAGTCGGAACCTCCTTTCTAGTTTCGACTGTACAACTGCCAAACCTGCTTCCTCAGAATGGCCAAAATCGAAGTGCTTGCTTGGTGAACATTTTCTGCTTGCTTGGTTAACGTTTCCAGCTTACTCTCTCTTAAAAACTGCTTGCCATTCTCCTCTTCCTTGGGAACAGTTAAGACATAGCTGGGGGGAGAATGAAGGGACCCACCTGCCCAACTTCTCCCTACAATCTAAAGGCCAGATGTTCTTTTGACCACTCCTTCAAAACCAGAACTCGTATTGGCAGTTTGCCCCTTTGTTTTCCCTGAAACTAAATTCACTTTATCCTCTAAATTCCCTTTAGGTCCTGATCGTTCTTTGTGCGTACTTGATGGATTGAACTGACCCTCCCTGGATTTGATGTACTTGAGCTGAACTTCTAGGAGTTCCTGACTGACTGAAATATAAAACCAAGATCCTGACCACTCTGTGGTCATTAGAGATCTCAAGACACTTTTCAGAGCGTCAGGGTATTAACTACAGCTTTTGATTTCTCTAATCAGTTTGTTTGAGTTAAAGCTCAATTCTCATCTACAGGGAGCAGAAACAACTTTCTCAACTTGATGGCTTCTCTACACCACAACCATGCAATGCATGTGTCAGAGTCCTTGACTGGTACCATATTTGTGCCTTTTATCAGGAACTACCCATTTATTAAACTATTTTAAAGTACCTTTAGGTACATGAATGTTATTCAGAGCGACGTCTCCTTTATCTTGAACATTGGCATTTGGTCATAGAAGTAAGGAAACCACAGCTCTTAGTGGAGTCCTCTACTAATGGAGATAATGGGCAGACAGCAAAGGGAAATGTCTGGTAAACTAATGGTAATTTCTTTTCAGTATCTACTGGCATCTTCAGAGGCCAGTTTTGTTTTGTATGCTTTTATAATCTCCTCTGTGCAACCTCTGGGGCCTAGGTTATCATTTGCCCCCTTGTGGAAACTGGCTCTTAATATTTGTGAGCAAAAGTTCCAGTCATACATTACCTCTGACAAGGCATCTGGCCCTCTCATGGTGATGTAAGGGAACTTACCCATGTTTTCCATTTAACTCTGTGTTGATTTTTTTTACATGCCTACAGAAGTTAAACTTAGGTTGAATAATTGACAAAAAACAAACTGTAATTAGCATGGCTGCCTAGGCCAAATTTCACTGCTGGCATAAAGGGGTGTTACTTCATTCAGTTCAACTGAGTTGTGCCTGCTTATGTCAGCCCTGAATTTGGCCTCAGCAAATGAAAACAATACAGTCATACAAAGGAGAGTACATTTTTTTCTATCAGTATATTAAACAAAGGATAATATTAAGTTTGGATAATGGATAAAGTTAAGTTATGCTAATACATATAATCAACTACCACTCTGTTGAAATTAGAAATCATACATTCCTGAGGTTTCTAGCTATTTTTGCTGCCAAGAACATGTAGTGCTTCTACCGACTGCATAGTACAAATGAAAGACAGGCTGTGTTGCACTATTACAGTCAGCAGTTACTGTACATTCACCTTTAAATTATGGACAACTGGGTAACTGATCATAAAAAAACAGAGGAGATGGCTGAAATATTGCTTGATAAAAGAAGACGAATGTAGTACTGTTTAGGGGTGTGAAGAACCTGTCAATATAGAATGGCAGGGAAGGGGTTAAATCTCTCTCTCTCTGTGGCTAGATGGTAAAGCTGTGGGGAACAAATGAATTTTCCCCAGAACACTATAAAGTGTGCTGAGATCAGAAATGACCATTGGGATAGGAAAAATCTCTAAGGGCTTGTTTAGACTTTTAAAATTTGCACCAGCCAAATCCTTAGTGTAGACACTCTATACTAATGGACCTTACTGTGGTATCTTACCAGGGTAAGGTACACCAGTGCAAGTAGCATCTTACTGAAAGCCCTTTGGCCTGAAGCCCCATAGAGTAGGGAGCTCACTATTGACACCTGTTGGTGAGCACAAAGAAGAGCAGGCCAGAGCTGCTTGAGAATGCCAGTTTGACACAGCTGCTCCCTAGGGAAGAGAGTTCTCTGCTGGCATCTGTTGGTGAGCAAGGAGAAATGACTGAATGAGCCAGGCCTCATTTGCATTTCAGTTTCATGATGGTTTGAGTCATTGTGGTTAAAATACAGTTACATTTTGAGTCTGAGAGTAATAAAGAACTATTGAGCCTGCTGAGAAATGAAGGGATGAAAGATCTATGCTGTATGTGCCAACGGTCACCCTGACTGCGACTACAGTGTGATATGGGGGCCTGGAGTGCTGTGTTAGCTATAAGGATTCTATTGAGATCTAGATATCAGTAATTTTTCTTTAAAGAGCTAACTTGCTGTAGCTTTACAGTAAGGGGTAGTGTAGAGCTGAGATGTTCTGTGGCAATGGATGGCTCTAAATGAGGTGACTTGGGCTGAAGTCATAAAAAGAGGAGTAGCCTATTTAAAGGATTCTGGTGTAGGGCTTTCTTCTCAACAATTAAATCTTAAATCGCTTCAGCTGTGTCAGGCAGTAGAGCCCCCAGTACGGCCTAGGCAGCATAGAGCTGCAGGAAGCCTTAGATTTCAGCAATCTAGGACAGCAAACTGTGAGTGGATACCTGGGGAGGAGGGAAGTGGCTAGAATGGATTAGCCACTTACAACTGCAAGAGGAGGACTGAGGTTGGGACAGCTATTAAGATACTTGGGGAAGGGGAACCTTATCTCTAGAATTTGTTAATTGCTGCCTTTCTCAAGTTCATTCTGTTGTCCCTTTTACCTGTTAATAAAGTTTTTTGTTTTAAAACTCCTGGATTGCCCATCAAGAGCACCCAAGGTGGTAGGTATAGTGTCACACGTTTCTGGGTGAGAGATGAAGTTTATTTAACTCCTTAGAAGAAACCTTAGAAAATTGAATCCAGGCCTTTTTCCTAGCAGAAGGATTCCCATACATCAGGGCAGCATATCTATGGGGCGGGGGAAGGGGTTGGACTGGTGGAGCTACTTCGCTTTAGCTACACAGCTGCAAGCCCTCAGAGTATAGTCAGGGCCTAGGAATAAGGTTGATGCTGAGAAGAATTTGGGGGAGGGAAGGAATGGGGAAAAAGTTCCTATTTCTATCTTTCCCTCTGTATCTTCATCTCCTCAGGGTGCCAGAGTGCCCCATATGTTATATTTGGCTGTATATTTGTTTAATCCTTAAATGGCCAGATATTCTTTACATTTATAGATTCTTTTTCACAATACAAATTATTCCATGGTGATGTTTTAAACTCCTCTGAAACATACAGAATTTTTTCCTACTTAAACTGGCCTGTTGAACAAACCACTGGCCACAATGTACTTCTATGTTTATCTGTCTTCCACAGGTAATGTGGAGAAAGGATTCTGCTTGGCCAACACTCAGAACTGACTTAAATCCTAGCACTGGTGTTAGGAAATAATTGAATTCTAAGAAACCGATTATTTCCCCCTCAAATTATAGAAATAATAGAAAGTGAAAACATTTACGATAGTTTAATTTAAAAAATTGTCTAGTTGCAAAGTTAAAGCGTAGATCTGACCTTCTTAATAGGAAGCATGAGCTTATTTGTTAGGCCAAATAATGTTTCTGCACTCAACCACTGTTACAATGTGTGTGTGTGATTGTGTGTGTTTTTCTGCCTAGCATAATTAGTAACAAAAACTCACATTTTATTTGGAAAGATGCTGATTGTTTTACAAACTGATTATTAAGAAGTAATAGTCTCTAGACAACTATGGTTGCCACCAGCTTCTATTATAAGGCTTTATTTGTGCCACTTTATAACTTTGGCTTTATAAAATTGTCAAATTTCCTCTGAGCACAAAGAAGAACATTTCTGTAAATTCTGAACTATCTGCTAAGACTGCCGCTCTACAAGAATGCTGTTTGTTTAAAAAAAAGAGTCAGGAAGAGAGTCCTATATCTTAAAAATTACCCATTTTTCAAATTTTTAAATTTGGTTATGATTCTGGGTTTGACGCCTTTACTGCTATGAAAAATGTCATGTGATCTTTAACGATTGAGTGGTCAAACTCCAGACCTTGTGCTTTATATCTTATTTGAAAAGAGTCACTTATTTTTGTGTTGGGTACCCTGATTTGGAGATATCACAGTGCCCTTGATCTGTGCATTCAACTCCGTCTACATCAGTCTGAGTAGTTTGTGAGCAGACTGAAACTAAACTGTGGCAGTGCTGCAGTGTACTGCAAAGGAAAATTGCTTAGCGACAGATCCGTTCCTCCTATCACAAGATGAAAACTTTATTTATCTACTACTTACCGTGCTCACCAGTATCATCTCACTGTTTCTTTGTGCTTCCCTTGTCTGCCCAGCTTACTACATGCTGTCTTCTATTAGCACTTTGTAAGTGCTTTAGGGAAAAAAGAGGCTCTTTGTTTGGTTTATGTAGGGCCTATCACGGTTAGACCCTGGCCTCTAGATGCTATTGCAATGCCAAATAATAAAAATAATTAATACATTATTGTATGAATTAGTCTGTACCTTTTTGGGGAGGGGTTCTATGGAAGCTTAAATTGTATATGCCTAAGTAGCTGAATAACTAGAACTATTTAATAAGACATTAAACAAAATGGTTAAAATGGATATGCCTAATATACATAAGAGAATGAATAGATGTTTCTAGAGCTAAATAGATGTCTCAGGCTTCTTCTAAAGCATTTTTAAGAGAGCAAGGGGGCTCATTCTAGTAGCCACATTGTGCTTCCCAACCAGCACACCTACTGTTTAGCATGACATTGGAAAAAACTCCAGCAATCTCGACCTCAGCTGTGGCAGCTGCAGAACAGATGGAAACCAGTGTTTCTTGTCTCCTTCTCCTCCTCACCCTCCTCCATTGCTAATTAACCTGCATAAAGGAAAGGGGAGTCACAAGATCTCAAGTGAAAAAGCCCATGTCTCTACTAATGCCAGCTCTCTGCAAGAGTGGTGAAAAGTAAACAGAGTACTATATCTTAGCATGTACAACTCTGACTTTTCATCACACAGACCACACTTCAAATCTAAAGAAATTGGTTACACTAATTCAGTGGGTCTTGCCTCAAAGCCCTAATGTACCCTGGCCTAAACCAATGAATGATTTAATTCATGACACTTTTGGCAGTTGACAGTCTCATAATCTGGGGAGACTTAAATCAATGTAATAAAGTCTAACTTCTGTAAGAGTACAGCAGCTATGTGTGTACTGGGCCAAATTCTGTTCTGAGGCACAGTGCAGTTGCATAAGGTATATAGCAGCACAGAGTTGGGCCCAGAACATTTTGGCCCATAGGGTAATCCATATTTCCTGTGTAAGAAATTTTCAGTATTTTGGGTCTGACGTGGAAAATCAATAGCCACTTCTGCTACTGTAAAAACGTTTCTAGTATTTTTGTATAATATGTGTAGGCTACTTATTTAATTTACAAATGTGATGACTGATAGCCATTTGGACTGCAGTAAATTATACTACCAATGGATGGAGGTGGATTCTCATCCAGCTCTCTGTCTGCTTCTGCTACTTATTTTTATTTATCATTTGGAATAAAGTAGTGCCTAGGGTCCACCTGAGACAGGATCCCAATTGTGATAGGTACTGTACAATTAAAGCCCTTTGTTTTCAGTTTAAACTGATTTTTACCAACAAAATCCTGGGTTTTAAAAAAATATTTGGTGTTTTTTACAATTTTCACTCTATTTTTGTATCATTCAAATATATAAAAATAATGCATTTTATTAGGAAAATACAATACATTGCCTGAG
The DNA here is from genome assembly GCF_025201925.1 of Gopherus flavomarginatus. Taxonomy (NCBI): domain Eukaryota; kingdom Metazoa; phylum Chordata; order Testudines; family Testudinidae; genus Gopherus; species Gopherus flavomarginatus. The sequence goes on along the minus strand of NC_066620.1, from coordinate 195,475,292 downwards.
ATATATATATTATGATAATACATTACTCTGTGCATATATGCAAAGCTGCCTGTTGAAGTAAGCCTATGTATTAGTCGAGAAGATACACACAATAAACAAACAGGCACACATGCAAGCTTTGAAGTGCATGCGCTTCGGAACGTACTGGTGAATCTCAGGCCCACCATGTACACATTTCAAGCTGTTAGTAGATAATGGTTTAAAGATTTCACACACTGACAGGGGAAGAAAACAAAAATCTGTATCAGAATATGTTTCAAAACACAAGGAAGTATTCAAAAGTTTTAAAAAAACAAAAACAGGAGAAAAGGATGAAGTTGAGTGCATGCGCTGCAAATGGTGTGGCCCAGTTATTAAATGTAAATATTTATAGGCTAATAGTTCTAAGTCTACAACAATAAACTGTTTATTCAAATGAAAAGTTTTACTTGGGGAATAGAGAGAGATTGTTTTCTGAAATTCAGAGGTGGCACTGTGTTTTGAGTTCCTTTTTACTTCTGTAGCCAGCCACATTGAATTCTGTTCATCAAAGCATTAATCGACTGAATACTTCCCCCTTGTCCTTCCATCCGCCAAAATAAACCCCAATATTTACCCAGAAAAATTATTAGTAGTTTTTTGCACTGATTTTTCACCTATTTTTGTGGTAGTAGTCATAAACCCTGATAAATTCCTGGGAAAAATTAAATTCAATAAAAACCAAAAATGAAGCGTCTGTGTACAACATGCAACAATACAGTCTCTGCTCTGAACGGTTTATAATCCAAATAGACAAGACAGATCGAGGGTAGAGAAAAGGGCTAGAACATGTGACCCATGTGATGGTGTGCAAATGTTGTGTATGCTCAATGATTTTTTTTTTTACAGATAGTTAAATAGTGTGATTTAACCTCATGGCATGCTGACACTTTGCTGGTGGACTTGGTCAGATGCTTACTTAAATATTTTTTTTTAAATGTGTTTTTAAAAGAAGTGTAAACTTAAAAAACCCCATCCTGATTAATATTTACAGATGATGTCAGAAGAACCAAAATGTTTAGCAGGTGCTGACCCAGCCAATATTCCTGCATATTGTATATTATTTCCAATATAATGCCTTTAGACAATTACATCACCATACCATTTCAGAGGTGTATGTATGCATTGGAGGGTCATTAAATAGTGAAATTTCTCAATGTCACACAATTGCAGAAACAGTTGTGCTAAATGTCTGTGCTGATCCTCTGAGTAAATGGACAGTGAAATGGCCTGTTCTTCAGATACAAAAGTCAATGGGTTGCAATTCAGACTGCAGCATAAAACATAGGACAGCTGGTTGAAGATACATAAAGTTGTTTCTTTAAAACAAAACAAAACTGTCCAGGCCAGTCTTGAGCGCCTTTACTTATCAATGTTCATTTTTTGTATGTTTAGCACATTGGAAGCAGCTGCATGATGTTAACCATTCTCCAGCAATTTCCATTCTTAACTATTGCTGGATCCTTCTGATTTTTGGCCTCTTTCTTCCTCCATCCAAAATGCCACTGCTAACGCACACATCCTTCCCTGCCTCTCTGACTGTCTCCCCATACTCGGATCTCAGACCTGACCACCCTCTCCTTTTGCATTAAATTCAAGCTTTTTCACCTGGTTTCAAAGTGTGTTTAAAACTCTGCCTCTGCCTTGATCTTGCTGTACACCTATTTCCTACACTCCACCGGAATTTCTCTCTTGGTCACATCCTATTATCTGCTTTGGACCCAATTCATCAAATTATTTAAGCACATGCCAAATTTTAAACATGTGAGTAATCTCTTCCACGTACTTTAGTTCCTTGCTAGTAACTTCTTTCATACTACTCTCCCATATGGGAGAGGGATAGCTCAGTGGTTTGAGCATTGGCCTGCTAAACCCAGGGTTGTGAATTCAATCTTGGAGGGGGCCATTTAGGGATCTGGGGCAAAAATCTGTCTGGGGATTGGTCCTGCTTTGAGCAGGGGGTTGAACTAGATGACCTCCTGAGGTCCCTTCCAACCCTGATATTCTATGTTTGGAAACCCTCTTAAATTAATTTATTAGTTGCATTACTATAGAACCTAGAAGCTCTAGCCATGGACCTGGCTCCATTGTGCTAGATGTCATACAGAAAATGGAGTGCTGCTTTTTCTTAAACAAAACTCCCAGTCTCTTCAATGGGATTGCAGGGCTTTCAGGAGATGCTCAGCAGCACTGGGCCACAAGGTGGGGAGTAAAGAGAATTTCTGTAAGTCTGTATGTTTTGGAAGCTGTTTCCTACAAGAATGAAGGATACTTTTGGCTGTGCCTGCATTTCCTTGCATTTGCTTATAAATGAAAACTGGTCTGTGTCATAGAGGTGGAATAGAGTAACTCTGAACAGTGAAACAATGCTACAATAGTCCAGAAAGAGGCTCTGCTCCTGTTCCTTTTGAACTCCAGGGGAGAAGGAGTGTGTCCACCATATTTGCTAACAACAAGTTACTCCTTTTGTTCTGTGAAGGTTAGGAAGCACCGAATTATTTTTGGATCCCACTTTCCCTGATTTTGCACTTCTAACTCTCACTGGGTAGCACTTAATGCAAACAATCCCATGGGCTTCAGTGGGACAACTCTCACAAGTAAAGGTTGGCCCTTGTTTAATTCCCATCTTGCTTTTTAAAGATGCTTGTTTGTAAAATCTCTAGAGTTTTGAAAATGATTTTTACACAGCTATATCAGCTCTCCTACTTAATTTCTTATTAAATATAGTTCCCAGTGTGCTTCCCCAGCATACATACAACAGGTGCTTTTAGGAAATCAAGTTCGAGTTTTTAGGAAAGCTGTGCAAAACTTTTGTAATGAAATGCAAAACTTGCCCGAGTTTGAGTTTCATTACAAGCCTGAACCTCATGTCAAGTTTGCTGAAAGGTTCATCACAGCTCATAATTCTATATGAGCTAGGCTGGGCTGAATTGTAAGTGAGTTAGTCTTTCAAGCATAAGCCGGGTACAATATAGTGGTTTGCTCCAAAACCAGATAAAACTTGGTGGTTTGGGCAAAGAGGGTGCAAGCCCTTGTAAAGAGGAAACTGGAGGAGAAATTGCTCAAACCCTTGGGTACTAATGCAGCCAAGTTTTTCATGTGTCTGCTTTTCAACTTCCACCTTCTGTAGCCATCATTCCTAGTTATTTTTCCTTAATTCAGTGTTCTCTGGTTCTCTATTTGGCATTTGCCATGTTGAAAGCAAACAAATTCATAAAACACTTAATGGATAAAATAAGATACAATACAAATTTAAGAGGAGGAATTGCAGTCTAATAGAGAGGGCTTTGGGCTGGGAGCTAGGAGATTAAGGTTCTGTTCCTAGCTCTAGCATTAACTAATTGCCTGACCTTGAGCAATTACTAAACTTTTCAGTGCCTCAGTATTCCCCATCTGCAAAAACTTTTGCCCCCTTTGCAGAGCATTTTGAGATCTATGTGAGAAAGGTGCTCTATAAGTGCGTTACTGTATAGTGCTACACAAGTGGAATCATATAAGGAAGAAAGGTGCTATCTCAGTGCTGCTGTTTTTTATGTCTATTCTTGTTTCACACCCCTTAACCCTTCAAATTCCATTCAGTCTAGTAGATTGGCATAGAGGTTATTCCTGGGAGGTAAACTTTTGTTAGCATCATTCTGATATAATTCACAGGCAGGAACAACTTGTATATTGTTGGAGCAGTAGCATTTTACTACTTCTACTTTCTTTCTAAGAAAACTCATTAAGGGGTTTAATTAGCAAGAGGCCAAAAGAGAAAAGTTTTTAAAGCACCTAAGTACCTTAGGCACCTAAATCCCATTTTTAAAAATGACTTAGATGCTTAGAGAGTCTAAATCTTATTGAAAGTCAATGGGTGTTAGGTTCCTAAATCACTTAGGCACACAACAAAATTTTACTCCAAGTCAAAGTTTGAGGTTTTTGGGTCTATCTGAAGTTTATAAACTTTGAGGTATTGCTATCCTGAGTTTTGGTTCAGGCCAATCGTTAGTTTTAATAAAGTAACTACTGTGTCTATGCTAGTGGCCGGAGGATTAGAGTATCAATGCAGTTTCAGATTCTTGTCTCTCTAGTAACTAATGCATTTAGGGGAAAAGGAACTATTTTTCATTTCCTTCTGCAAAGATTATTTAACATCCAAATACTCGTAAGTCTGTCAGCATTGAGTTTTTGGATGAACACAAATCTACTGTATTGTCTACATATCCAAAATGCTGTGCATTTTGGGATTACACTTTTCAGCTTTAAACAATTTAGATGACAAAGTCCATGGTCAAGCTTCATTATGAGTATCTTGAAAAATGGGAAATATGGATTTAGATATGTAAGGAGGCTAATGGCTTGGGAGCAGTCCTAAGATGTAAGGATATGTTAGACAGCTCTGCCCCTGGGTAATAGATACCAGGGGCACCGCAGAGCTGAGTGTATAGCTTGAGAAAGAAGAATGGATTAGGGATGCAGCCCAGATTTGAAATTCTTCAGAGCTCTACTCCTGGTTCATCCGCTGACTCGTCCTATGGCCATAGTCAAGTCATGCAGGCCCAGATCCTCAAAGGTGTTTAGGTGCCTAGTTCCTATTTGAAGTCAATGGCAGTTAAGCACCTAAATAGCTTGGAGGATCTGGCCAGAAAGTCCAGTCGTGCTCCAGCTCAACAAACTCAAGAAGAGATTAGGCTGTGTTGGGTTAGAAATGTGGATGCTGAACTCTCCATGGAAGGACAAATGCCTTACAAGTATTTTTATTCTTGCTCAGATCCTTATAGGCTTGAATGGTATGTAGCTAGGGAACCCTCTTGGGTCTGAAGACTGTTGTGGACAAGAGGGACTGGTAGGATGTTTGTGGCTGGGATTAGTGGGCAGTTACTGAGACAGGTATGTCAGATTCCAGAAAATTGTGTGCAACCCTTTGCTACATTCTGTATTGGCAATCTCCATAGTATTGGGCTCCTTCACGTATGGTGGTCTGCAACAGTTAAGTAAAACTGACTATCAGAGGCTCCTATTAGTAATTTGTTTGGAGAGTACCTGCATTACTTCATAAATGAAAAATATTATCCCTATTCTAGCAGCCACAGATGAGAAAACTGCATAGATGGCTGAGTATAATCCATTAATTGATTTATGGACCCTGAGTCTCCCAAAGAGAGTCACAAATCCACATGATGTCCCTGAGTGCTGGATTTTGCATTTGGATTTCTGTGTTTGTTGAAAGATGGGCAAAATGACATTCAGCCAGACAGCTCCCTGTTGACCGCACATGGAAGGAGGTTGTGTGTATGGAATAATTTACACTCAAGCAATGTGTTCTTAAGATGGCTGTTTAAGAGGCTAGGATATGAATAAGTGGAGTGAAGGGCTAAAACCTCCCACTTTTGCTTCCAAACCACTCTGCCTTGAGGGGATTATCCAGTACAGAGGCATATTCTGGAGAACTGTGGTTAGTATGTAGGCTGCTGCTGGCTTCTGGAACACACAGATCATTCCATTCTTTGATGATGAGCAGGTAACTCAGATCAGGATCAGGCTCAACTTACAATATGCACATAAAACAATAGAGAAATTGAAGTTGTATTGTGTTATCTGAATCTCATTTAGGTTTTTTTGGGGGGTGGTGTGTGAAATGATTTAACAGAAAACTTCTTACATTTTACTTTGAATAAATGGATATCAAAACCCTTGTTAATGTCAGTGGTAGGATAATAATGGGAATGGGGCCTAAACCATAATGGTTTTGCTGGATATGGCTGCAATTAAAATAGATATTATTTTCAAATGTCAAACAAATAATTGATCAACTGGATAAATCAGACTAAAAGAGAAGCCATATTTAATTTGTTACTGCCTTGTATTGCTGAATCATATTATTCTGCTTTTGCATGATATGGGGATGAAATCTGTTGCATGCCAATTTTTAAATTGCATGCTACATTTTGGATGATTATTTCTTACTTTATTTTGCATCGCAATCAGTGAAACATTGCTACACAGTTCTCTTTATTGCTTTGAATCAGTACAAGACATATTCTGCATCTAGCCAGCAACTAGTGAAATTCTTTCCTCTTCCTTACCCCACCTTCCCCAATCCTTTGTGAAAAGAAATAAACAATATTGTTATGCTATTGTATTCTGATCATCTAGGTAAAATCCAACCATTCTTTGCACAGATTCATTTTGACCATGGCAGATGAGAATATAAATAGGGTTGAGAGCAGATAGGGGTGTCTGGATATTAATGTATGGACCATAGCCATTGCTCCTAGCCTCAACCCTTAATGTCTCTTTGCAGCTCTGGCATCCAAGGAGATATAAATCTGCATCTTCATGGGGTTTGTGAGAGCCACAATCAGGAAGGGAATAGTTCCCTCTTATTTTTCTCCACAGCAATGGATTTTAGGATATATACTGGTTAAGGCAGATTCTGGGCCCATAGTTTCCTATATGAATCATTAACAGTATATTCCCATCAGAAACAATGTAGTGACCTTGAAATCTTTAATTTAAATTATTTAACTATATTGACTTGTATATAGACCATGAGTAAATAAATACCCTATATACAAGAAAATACATTTACTGAAAAAAGTTTATCTGAAATACAGTTTAGTTCATTTAATATAACTTGAATGCATTTAATACTTTCATATGGCCTAAATATTTCCACATTGATTTTTTTTCCTTATTTTTAATCTACTTTACGGTGAACATGTGACAATGGATCATTGATTTATTGCGAGTGTAGCAATAGGTTTATAACTGCATGAATCATGCAGATTGCTCAATTCACCACATGCCTTAATAAAAGTTTCACTTTAATAAAACAGAGCTAAGGCAAATATGCCCAGAGTCTGGTCTGACATTCCTTATACATTACCCTGCCTCAGGAAATTATTACTATATATTTTACAGCAGCTACAGTAGGTTGGGGATCAGGATTAGAACATACTAACTACTGTGACATTTAGCAGAACTCCTGTGCATACAGTTAACCCTCACTGGGATGGAATGGAGCAAATACATGCTAGGATGCACATTCGGTAAGCTTCCTTCATTTCACCTATGTAAATGTGAATGTAGCAAATTTATATTCAAGTGTAATAATTATTTATGTTTTAAAAGCTCTTTGTAATTATAGTGACTTATATAGCATCTCTTTCAGCCAGGGATCTCAAAGTACATTACAAAAATTAAATCTCAGAGAATTGCTGAGAGATGGGTAAATAATATTTTGAGAGATGGCAGATTTCCATGTCTTCCAGAGTCAAGGACGGGGTCGGGGAATTCCCTGATTCAGACTTGCCATTTCAATTCTGAATTGGACCTAAAAGTGGAAGTGCTGATTTTCAGGGTCCTGGATAATGAGACTCCAATCTTATGGGAAAAGCAGCTCTCCTAGCATTTTCAGCTTTCTAGTTAGAACTGGTCTCACTAGATTTCAGCCCCAAACAGGGAAACTCTCTTGACAAAAGATTGTGAGATTTCAGCATTCACTTAGCCCTCATTCAGCACTGAATTTGAACCCTGGCTAAACTTAATCTGACAATTTTCAAAACTCTGTACAAATACGTTTTCATCTGCTCTGATCAGCTTTCATCGACCTTTTTTTTCCTTCTCCTTCTCTCTCCATTGATCACAATTGTAGACCTGCTTTATAATAGTGTTCATCATTGGCCCAAGTACTGAGTTTAATATCATCCTGTACATACATATTATAGAAAATCAGTGCTTGGGATAAATTAAGAGTTATTCACTGTAATAGCTGACACTGATACGTGAGTCTTTATATAAGATGTAGGGATTGTACCCCTTTTAATTTTGAGGTTTTTTCTCCAAATTTCAGTTAGGACCATTAATTAACATTTGCTTTTCTAAGTCTTTGCACTGAATTGAGGTACGCATTGTACAGTCTTTATGAAGTAAATTAAATATGACCACCACAGTGACGTATACCTTGCACTACATCCCTCATAACTGTGAGACTTTTGCCTATATCTCTATCTGCACAGTGTACTATACAGGTGAGATATTCAAAGAGCAGTCAGTATCGCCCTAACTGTTCCCACTGAAGTCACCTGGGGACAATAATATAATACACTTTCTCCCATTCATTGTCTGTCCAGGCCGTGTGACGTAGAGGATAGACCACTAGCTGGAGACTTAGGTTCTACTTCTGGCTGAGTAATTGGGCTGGTGGGTGACCTCTGGCAGGTTACATCCTTGCTCTGTGCCTCGGATTCCCATCTGTAAAATAGAGATAATGATATTGGCCTCCTTTGTAAATTACTCTGAGAACTATGGATGAAAAGTGCTACACATGAGCTAGATGTTTAGTCTTTAAGCTATTTGGGGATGTGATTGTCTTTTATTATGTGTATGTACAGCTCCTAGCACTGTAGATCCCAATTCTCGTTGGGGTTTCTGTAACAAATAGAATAATAATTCTTTGCTTTGGGTTCAATCTTAGTAATGGCTGAAAGTTCAGGGGAATTCCAGTTTATTCCAAACTAGTTTGTCTATATTTAATTCTTAAATATATTTCTTTTTTTCTTGGCTTTTGACTGCTTGAGTGCCATGTAATGCTATAATTCTACTTGTCAGCAATAGCCTATTCCTTAATTGTCTTGAAATCTGACTTTTGTGTGTTTAAGTCTAACATAAAAATAAATATGTTGGCTGGCAGAGGAACATTTTGCACATTAATTTTATTAAGTTCGTTTTCTCTTTTTAAAAATCCTGTGCAATCCATGAAATATATCATCTAAAAAACAGGATAATTGTATTTGAAGATATAATTTATGAAAATGAGTGGCATTGTATAATGTAATTCAATTTGGAGAGACCTACATAAAGCTCATTTTGTTTATTTTTGGTTAGTAGCAGAGATGAACTTTATAAAGCCGAGAGATTCAAGGAGGTCAGCCTAGATGATCACTATTGTTCCTTCTGGCCTTGGTATCAATGAACAAGTCTGCTTAGCTAGTTGCCTAGGTGTATGGATGCATTCTCCAAAGTCCCATCTTATTGGTAGATGCTCTAAACCAATGATCCTTACATTGTTCTTGGATGTTCTGATTGTACAAAGGTGATAATTCTGAGAGTCATTCTGTGAGAATGTAGAATGCTGTACTCTCTCTAGCACTTTCTAAAATGAGTATGAATTAATTAGTATAGACTCTGTTGGAAAAGCTCTATAGAAATGAATAGAGAATGAAATTCTCTCCATTGGGTTTTTGAGCCATTCTTTATAATGTAATAAAATTGTATAAAAGGGCTATTTTCTAACAGAGTTCAGGAACATTTTCTAGAAAAGATCTCATTCTCTAGAATTTACCCTGGAAAACTTATAACATTAAATAGAGAAAAATATTTCATCCCTGTTGAATTCTATAGGATTTTTCATATAAGAAAAATAAAAATACAATTTATTCAGCAAAGACCAAATTCTGCTTCTGTTGAAGTCACAACAAATCTCCACTGACTTCAGTAGAAGCAGAACTTGGTCCCAAATGAAGAAGAAAATGTACACAAGATAAAAAGTAGTAACCTAATTCTTATTTAACCAAACTTTGAGAAGTACTGTGTTCACACTACACACAATTTACAGGAATGAGACTCTGACCTGACAGAGTAGTTACTTCTCTGGAATGGAACAAAGTAAATATTTTTTCTGTGATCTACAGTTCTTAAGAGGGAATGGACTTTCCTGAAATAACAGACTTGGCCCTTCAAATAATATCTTTTATCTGAGCTCTTAAAGGATTTTAAAAAACATAAATTAAGGATTGCAACACCTGAGAGAGATGGGGAAATTGAGGCACAAAGATGTTAGGTTGTTTTTCTGAGATCTTTTAGGAAATTTGTGACAAAACAGGTCTCCTGACTCTTTTAGTCCTGAGTTCCAACCACTGGACTATGCTTCCCTTTTCTACATAGTTACGGGCAGGAGAACTGGTTAATCCAAACCTGAGCCAAACTTGTTTCAAGTGCTAAGAAGTTCCATTAATTGTATCTCCCCCACCCCCACCCCCATTCACTTCTGTCTGCCTCATGTATTGATGTGCTTCCATTACTTAGGGTCTGAGCTCCTGACAACCACACATCTGTGTGAGGCAGGGAAGCACTAGTATCACCATTTTACAGAGTGGGAGCTGAGGCACCAGAGGATTAAGCAATTTATCCAAGGTCACGCAGGATGCCTGTGGTAGAGAGGATGTTGAGCTTAGGACTTCCAAGTAATCAACTAGAACCCTAACCACAGGTTCATATTTCCTCTTCTACCTGTCCGGGATTGGGAGTTAAAATACTGAAGCACCACAAGTGAGGATTTTGAGGTATAGACATATCAGATATGTCATAAACCAAAGAATATCAGAAACTTGCAATTAACTGTATTTTCCTAAATATCTAACATAATTCTAATCAGTATTGGTTCAGATATCAATGTTAAACTTCTGCACTTTATGTGGTTCACTTCTCATCAGTTATAGTCAGCCCCTGAGGAATGGACAATTTCTCATTAAACCTTTCATCATGATAATTGTAATTATAAAGAGAGGTGACAAGCCTTTGTGTTGCCACTTCAACTCTGCTGCCATTCTCAGAAGTCCTTCTTTTAGGGCACAGAATTCTGAGAATGAAAACGTCCAATGCAGTGATGAAACCAATTGGATGGTGGTATGTCAGGTGGGCAAAAGAGCAGGCTTTTCTCCAAACATTGCCTTGTGCTCCATGGCTGCTGCTATAGGCACTTTTAGTTGCTATGAGTTTACACAAGTGTGGTAAAGACACCGGATGGATGCTGCAGCACCAGGGCGGGTGCAAGGATGTTTTGCACCCTAGGCGAAACTTCCGCCTTGCGCTCCCGCCCCCGAGCCCTGTGACAGCTCTCTGCCACCCCCCCTCCATCCTAAGGTGCCCCCCCTGTGGCAGCTGCCCACCTCCGCCCTGAGGCGCCCCCCCATGGCAGCTCCCCCCGGTCCAGGGAGCTGTGCGGCAGCTCCCCGCCTCAGCTCACCTCTGCTCCACCTCCTCCCCGAGCACGCCATTGCTGTTCCAATTCTCCCGCCTCCCAGGCTTGCAGCGCCAATCAGCTGTTTGGCGCCGCAAGCCTGGGAGGAAGAGAAGCAGAGCGGGCGGTGTGCTCAGGGGAGGAGTCAGAGCAGAGGTGCACTGGGGCGGGGAGCAGTTCCCCTGTGTGCCGCACCTCCCCTTACTTGCTGCAGGCGGCCCTCCCCACGCCCCCCTGCCCCAGCTCCCTCCGCCTAAATGCCAACGATGACCAGGGCGGCCGAAGATCCGGCCGCCGCGGTCGCCACCAAAGGACCCAAAATGCTGCCCCCCAAATACTAGTGCCCTAGGTGACCACCTAGGTTGCCTAATGGGTTGCACTGGCCCTTCGCAGCACCACATTATATTGGGTAATGTATAGAAAACATACATAGAGAGTGAGCTTAGCCTTACAGATACCAATCTAAAATGTAGTGAAATAAGTGTTTCTTTGTGAATAGGGCCCTATGTCCAGCATTTGCACCACACTGCTTAATCTGGCCTACAGCCTATATAAAGATACATAGATTATAAAGAAAACACTTATTTCGGAATGTGATGTGAAAACTTGTAAAACATAGCCTTTGTCCACATAACATGTATTCATTCCGGAATGTTAAACAAACACAGTAACATTTCCAATGGTCTCTTTCTCTTCTGGCATTTTAGGGTCCAAATTTAAAACTGATATGTTACTAAGTAAGACCAATAAAGTAAAGTGAGTAAACAAGATGATTTTTTTAAAGGAGAGTGAGGGGATCTAAGTGTAGCTTTTCTTAGCAGGGGTTTGGAATTGAGACAAAGTGAGACCCCGATCCTCCAATGAGCTCCATGTAATGGGATTCCTCAGTCAGTCTTCATGGTTTTCACTGTAGCATCAGAGCTGTAAAAAATACAGTCATGTTAGAGCTTTCCTTTGCCACAAATTGTGACGGGTTTGGATAAAATGTAACCGGTAGCGCTAGCCAGAAAACTGGATTTTCCCATTAATAGTTTTCACAGGAAAAAATCTTTTGCAATTTTCCCATTGGGAAATGCTGATTTTCCTGAGAGAAATTCCAAAATTTGTGAGTAGTTTTTTCCCTAATTTCCCACACTTCTTCCCAAACTTTCCCAGCTTGGGAACATCAACAATAACGTGAGAATGTAGGCAGTTGACAAAATTTTGGCAAAACCTGGAAAATAGAAAGAAAATTAAGAAAAGAAACCCACAAGTTCTTTCTTTTTTTAAAAAGTGAAAATTTCCTCAAATTTTCTTTTTAATTTTTTTTCATTTAGAAAAATATCAGAAAATAAGCAATTGTAACAACAAATTATCAGAAATTTTTCAACCAGCTGTAATAATCATTTGTTGTTATTTCTTCTTTTAAAGAGGTCCTCCTTCCTGGCTCTTTGTTCCATTTGTAGACACTTGCACAACTTTCCAACCTGTCTCCCTTTGCATCCTCCCATCCCCTTTTTTTCTGCATTATATCTACAGGCTACCGTTCCCTCACAATGTCTAATGTTAATCAGAAACACTGTGATGTGACTCATGTTGGGGTTTTTTCTGTTTAATTTTCACTCTTAAATGTAAGGCTTCTGCCCTCCATTTTCCACACTCAAGTCACTTAAACACGTGAAATGATACTATACACTCTCTATTATATCATCAGCTGCTATATGTACAGTATTTGATTAAATGTCTGTACATCCGCAGTACTGGAAATACATTATATGAAATGTATTTGAATTCAGGGGGCTTTGGTTTAAATGTTAGCCGTCTCAGGGACCTTACTGAGGATCTATGTAAAGAAGACAAGGTGAAGGGGTCATTCCCAAGTGTTGCATTCCTGTTTCTTGCTTTTTGTGTCCTCCTCGTTTCCTTTATACTCCATCTATCTCAGGGAAGTGCAGTGTAAGACTGGGAAATGTCACCAATGGGAAAAAAAGTTGGCTAGAATCAGTCAAATACCCACCATGATTATAATATCATATGGTTCTATTTTTTATAAGATATTTACCGAGGAACTATTTGCAAAACCCAATAAAAAAAATCTTGCTTCTGTTGAGCCATATAATCTTTGGTGTAATTTTAATGCACAGCACAGAACTGGCACTCCAAGCCTGTGAAAATGTTGCACTGGTATGTCATGTGGGGAAGGGAGCAGTGAAAGCTAGATAGTGCCTGGATTTGGCCAGGATGCCAAGAAAGGGAATGGAAGTTAGAAAAGCTGTTAGGAAACATAGACTGGTAAAGGTGTCGAAGGAAGACTGAATGGGCAGGACTCAGGGGAATCTGGAAGAGTCTTGTGGACAATATATGAGGTGAAAGGCTGTGTTTGAAAGCATCCCTATCAACCATTTCTGGGCTCTTCCTCTCCTGTTTCAGCCTTTCATTTACTAGGCATTTATTATTCTGTTGGTTTCCCTCTCTCCAGTAACTCTTTCCTAGTAAGTTGTCAGAGGGGTAGCCGTGTTACTCTGGATCTGTAAAAGGCAACAAAGAGTCCTGTGGCACCTTATAGAATAACAGTCATATTGGAGCATAAGCTTTTGTGGGTGAATACCCACTTCGTCAGACTCAAGCTTATGCTCCAATACGTCTGTTAGTCTATAAGGTGCCACAGGACTCTTTGTCCTTTTTTCCTAGTAAATGACATTCCAAGACTTAAGTCAGCCAGGTGTCCAGGTGCTTCCCCTCTTCCACCTTTCAACAACATTCACGTGAAATCCAGAAAGCAGATAGGCTACCTCATCATTTTCCTACAGGCCAGGTTGGTGTTTTCTTTTGCATTCGCTCTTGTGGCACCCATCCATGCCTGAGGAGGTTAACGCTGATTGTTTTCACTTACTGCTGGTGCAGCTTTGAAAAGCTGTGACTATGCTGGCTGTTTTTCTGGTGTACAGTTTATTTCCTTTACCCCTGGCTTTTAGCAAACCTTCCATTTTTCTTCTGCCACAGCCATCTCCCTGCTGACTCCTCTAGCTATTTGTGGGATCTAATCTCCCTCCCAAATTTCCTTCTCCCACTCCCCACATGCCCCACTCACAACTTGACAAGAGCATTACCTTCCCCTCCCCGGCAGTATTTATAACTTAAGTTCCAACTCTTATTTTCCCACCTGACTTGGCATCTGATTCTGATTCCATAAATAAGTATGATTATGAAACTTCTTGGACTGGTACTCGGCTGGCACAGGTGTCAAAACATTCTGTTCCTTCACAAGAAACATATCAGTTATTTAGATCTTTCAGAATGGAACAGCAGGCCCAAGCTGTCCATATGCTTTTACTTTCTTTATTTTGGTCTGTGTGTGTGTGTGGCTTTTTAAACTGTGCTGGGGACCAACCCTTTGCAATTCAGGACTGGCAGAAGAATTTCTCAGATGAACATTTACCACTGTTTGTTTGTCAGAATGCATCCTTCGGCTACAGAAAAAAAGGGGGACAGCAAAGTGGTTAAAGATGTAGCATAGCAAAAGTGACTGCAAAAAATGCCTTCATAAGTGCATGTTTGTATTTCTCTTTAAAAATAAAAAAAAGCTTTCAGAATGGAATATGTAGTAAAAAGATAAAGACTCCTCCTTAGTAGTCTGATTATTACTGAATTGTTGTAATCCAAAACGGCTGAGACATTTCAAAAACACAACACTGAGAATTTACACCAGGGGGCAGAGGGGCAGACAGGATGAACAAATAGGCCTTTTCCATCTCAAACGTCTGTTTTAATATTCTTTGGAGTTGGATCAACTGTAAATCATTGCAATTCATTGAACTTTGGCTACAACTGATTGCAGGGCTGTTCTGAGACTCTTCGTTAGTTTTTGTAGCCAAACTAACGGATGCCTTTGAATTGATCATGAACCTTAGACCAATTGTGGATACACTGGCCTTAAAAGTATTGAGAACATATGATCTGCCATGCTGGATTAGACCAGTGATCCAACTAGTTTGGTATTCTGTTTCCTACACAGGCCAGTGTCAGATGGTTTAGATGAACGTTCAAGAAACCATGCAATGGACAATTATGGAATAACCTGCTCATAAAGCAAGCTTTGTCCTGATGTCTGTCAGTTAGAGGCAGCTTTGTGCCCTGATGGATGAGGATTTATTTTACTTAAATTAAATGTAAGTGTAGAAGTTCTCATTCTCCATATTCATTTATATAACCATTAGACTTCTACCAAGATCTTGATCTCAGTGATATTTCAGGGCATTAAGTCCCACAGGTAATTTATGCACTGGATTAAATTAAAAAAAAACTTTCATATTTTTAGTGTATTCCCTTTATATTTCATGAAAAATTCCTTTGGTCTTGCCTTGCAAGAGGTGAGCAGGTGTGCTGACTTGCCTTTTCTTTAGCATTTGTTATTTCAGAGGTTCTCAACCTGTAATCAGAGACAGGACTGGTAAATTAAGTGCCAGCTCTGGCCAAGGCCGTAGGCATTAGCTAAGAACTGACAAACTCATAGCTGGAAACCAAACCAGCTCATCTCTATGTTAGTTTTGTTCAGAATAGGTGTTCGTCTCTTAAAAATGTTTTTAGTGTTTAGACTCTATGAAATGCTTGTAAGTTGCTGCCTGCATGAATTGCACTTGTATTCAGGGCTATAAGGAAATATGTACGTTTTGTTGATAACTTTGAAAAAGTTTGCTCTGAACTTGTGAACTCAGGCACAGGAATCGCCCCTACCTCCACCCATATCGGAGGACTATCAAAAATTAAGTGGGCCATTATAAAACAGAAGCTTTATTAATTGTCCCATTCACCCATGGAGAAAAACATGCAGAAGGCCTCGAACCATCAGTTTGAATGCTGGAAGAGGGAAATAGAAATAGGTGAATGAAGATTTTTCATCTCTTTACTGTTTGAACTCTCATGGGGCCAGAGACGTTAAAATAAGGCAGGGCTCTCCGGGAATTACTTCTGGGTCCCCTCTTTAGATTGCAATTCATTTGTGTGTATATGTTTGCTTGCTTTAACCTGTGAATGACTCTATTTCTTTTTCCTAGTTAATAGAACATAGGTAATTTATTACAGGGTTGGCTATATGCAGTATCTGTAGTGTAAGATCTAGGGTATCCATTGATCTGGGGTAAATGACTGGTCTCTTGGGACTGGAAGCAATGTGAGTAGTTTGATTTTTTTTGGTGTAAGTCAGTGGTTCTCAATCAGGGGTCTGGGACCCCCTGAGGGGCCACAAACAGGCTTCAGGGGGTCCATCAAGCAGGGCCTGCATTACATTCGCTGAGGCCCAGGGCAGAAAGCTGAAGTCCCCCACATAGTGCTGAAGCCCAGGGCCCTGAGCTCCACCACCCAGGGCTGAAACTGAAGCTTGAGCAATGTAGCTTTGTGGGGGCCCATGGGGCCACAGGCAATTGCCCTGCTTGCTACCCCCTAACACTAGCCCTGACTTTTATATTCAGAAAACCAGTTACTGTGGCACAGGTGAGCCATGGAGTTTTTAATAGCTTGTTGGGTGGGGGGCTGCTCCAAAGTTTGTGGTGATGAAATCCAGAGTATGGATTTGGGGCCACCTCTAATTGCAGCTTGCTAAAATACTGTCTGCTATGCTTCCTTTTCTCTTTAACTGACATAGGAACTAATCATGAAGCTCTGAAATTGCAGCTTATGATTCTGCTCCTTCTTATACTCCACCTTTCTTATACATAGACTTCTGTACAGCTTGAGAGAGGCCACCACATAGCACACTTCCCAGGAGAGGAATCACACCAGCGCCAAGCTATGAGACACACACACATACACACTGCGTGCAATCCATCCTCTGTGCATCTTCCCGCCAACTGCAAATTTCTTTAAGGACATGAATTGGCAGAATAGATTCCTCACTTGCCACAACGAGGAGTGGAAACTTGATTTAGGATTCCTACTACAGGCCAGTCAGTAAACCACAAGCTTTTGGTAAAAGTGTACTAAATGGGTGAATATGATCACCATTCTGCTTACTGTGGTCTCTGGCAGCCTAAGGAATGAGAGGATTCTGGGGTACCTCCTGCTTGGCAACACAATACCTAGTAGCTGTGTTTTGGGAACAGTGTTCACTCTAGGTGATCTCCTGTGCAGAGGGAATCTGCTGGAAAAGTGGCACCGGGAAGCACAACTCCTATGGGGATTTTCAGGGAGCAAGGTGCAGAGAGGCCTTTGTTAGAACCTCATGTAAGTGGTGCATATGCTCTTCTCACTGACCATACAGAGGCTAATGCAGAAGGACCGGTTTGCCCTTTGCACTTATTGTGTGCAAGGACCAAAACTATGTCTGACCCATGCAAAAGGTAGGGTGAAGGCTACTTGTACCCTTTTCCTCCTCCTCATGCCCTGTGCTCTTGTTCCAATCTCACCCAGAGCTGCAATGGTGCTGAAACATTGTTCAGTTTGTTAAAGCCCCGTCTGTATTCCCTTACATTGAGGGGGCTATTTTTGTTTTTCTGAACGCTTCGTGTGTGAGGCGACTGTAAACGTCTGTTAATGTTGCTTTCATCAGTTAAAGAAATGAAGTGTGGCAACAATTGGCCCCGGTCCTCTGAAAAGTTATGCTGCTTCCATAGAGCATATGTCTGCTTGTTTACATAATTTCTTCCGGTTCTCAGTACATCTTCATCTTTATATGGGCATATTGTCTGAGTGAAGTGCTTATAGTGGGGATGAGTCTTAACAGGTGTTCTTCAGTATCCATAATAACAATGGTTTTGAATTTATGTGATCTCATAGACTCATAGACTCTAGGACTGGAAGGGACCTCGAGAGGTCATCGAGTCCAGTCCCCTGCCCTCATGGCAGGACCAAATACTGTCTAGACCATTCCTGATAGACATTTATCTAACCTACTCTTAAATATCTCCAGAGATGGAGATTCCACAACTTCCCTAGGTAATTTATTCCAGTGTTTAACCACCCTGACAGTTAGGAACTTTTTCCTAATGTCCAACCTAAATCTCCCTTGCTGCAGTTTAAGCCCATTGCTTCTTGTTCTATCATTGGAGGCTAAGGTGAACAAGTTTTCTCCCTCCTCCTGATGACACCCTTTTAGATACCTGAAAACTGCTATCATGTCCCCTCTCAGTCTTCTCTTTTCCAAACTAAACAAACCCAGTTCCTTCAGCCTTCCTTCATAGGTCATGTTCTCAAGACCTTTAATCATTCTTGTTGCTCTTCTCTGGACCCTCTCCAATTTCTCCACATCTTTCTTGAAATGCGGTGCCCAGCTTCTTGTTGGGAGTTGCTCAAATCCCCCAATTACTTGATCCATGGTAGTGGAAATCTCCCATCCACTCTCATATCAGAGGGGCTTATCTGACCCTTCCTTCTCTCCTCTTTAAATTTCCAGTGACTTGGGGAAGAAAACTTCCACCCAATGAAGCCATCATAACAAAACTATTAGCAAAGGAGATGTAATCTTTCTGTTATAAGCCATTTTAAGTATCTTCTCTTCTGATCTGACTATCAGTCACCCAGGGCAGCATTCACTGAACACGTACCCCTGATATTTTTTATTCCCTGAATGTCACAACCAATACATTAAGCTGTCATATGAGATGAAATCCCAAGGGGGTTAAATAGACCGGCCTTGATTGTTGTGAAGCTTGGAAGGTTTCTGGAGCATCCACAGACTACACAGCTTTGTTGGTAGTTAAATATGGATAGGATCTATGCATAAAGAGAATAATTAGGAAACTTATCCAATGCCCATTAAAGTCCTTGGATAGACTCTCATTGACTTCAGTGGATCAGGCTCCAATGTAAGCACCTGTCTGCAAAAAAATATATATGTATCCAAAACAAGACTCATTTGAGAAATGAATCATTCCTCTAACTGAGCTTTTCCTTGTAAATATAGAAAATTCAGGCAAGTATTCTATAAAGTCATATTCTCTTTACCTGTCTCTATAGAGGTCACTAATATCTTGTATTATCTAGTTTCTCTATGACACTTTATTGCACATTCTTGTAGAGTGACATATTGTATGGCCACATTCTTCAGCTCCTAATAGTCTAGGAGGAGTTTGCTCATTTAGGATGACTACATTCTATTAAAATATAAGGCAACAGCTCACAAATACCAACATTTCAAATAAGTACAACACACTTCCAGTTCTGTATTGAACTCAGATAGAATGATATGGCCACTGCATAGGTCTTTGAAAAGTCTACTTATATGTTGGAATAATAGTAAGGCAGGAAAAATTGCTTTGGCATTCTTGTGGATTTAAGCCATGTCAGGGATGAAATAAAAATCCAGGGTAAGGGGTAAGGTTTCTAGCTTCCCCTCCCGCATTCTGACACTTCAGCAACAACTGCACAACTCCATTCCCAGAGAGTAATAAAAACAGCAAGTTGTTAGCTAATAATAAAGAGATGCCGCTTACTGCCACCTTGCCTTTTTCTCTATAAAAGACTGAATATTAGTTCACAATCTTGAATATCTGTCACCACATCATCTGTCTTGCTTGAGCACCAAGACACAGTCAATGGGTAATAAATGTCCTCTTACTGAAAGAGAATGAATACCCTGTATACCAAACTGTCGTAGAATTTTCTGCTTCATGCAACATTTTCTTATGTTAAGTTAGTCTAGATCGTTTTCACCAGAGGTTGTTTGTTTAACCTCTGCTTCATGATATATTTGTCAACCCGATTACATATTCCATGAATTCTGCTTCAGCCAGAAAACATGAAAAATGGCATTGATAAATCAAAATTTTATTCCCCATCCCCCTTTTCTAATATTTAATTAATCTTCATCCTTTCCCCAGGCTTCTCACACTGCTATTAGCTGGTGAAAAAAGCTGTAAATCCATTTCAGGATTTCTTTGAGCCAAGCCAGGACACAACCATTTAAACAGTGTTGACTCCTGGCTAAGCAATACAAAAATAATTTTCATGGATGTAATTTGTTTGCATGTGTGATGTGAGCTTTTCATTGCCACCCTATCAAATACAGGAAGATTAGATCAGTAGTAGCAAAACCATACCACAATTACAGCAAAAATATAAATAAAAATATTCAGAGCCCACCAAGACTTTTGAGAGAAATGTCAACAAAACCATGTAGTAGTGGTATATTAAGGGTCCAAAATTAGGTGGCACTCCTCACCCCTAAACACTTCACAAAGGTTCTCCCGAAAAAAAGAGAGACTTTTAGACCTGATTTTTGTTGATCCCAATGCCAGTCCTGGGGTGAGGTGATGGAATGTGATGGCAGCTCTGAACAACCAGTGACCTTTAGAAAAAAATCAGTGACAAGCTGCTTAGGCTACATCTATGCTGCAGTCGGATGATTGCCGCACATGTAAATATACCCGAGCTAGCTTTGATCTAGCTTGATCATCGCTAGCTTGAGTAATGATAATAGTAAAGCTGTGGCAGCACAGGTAGGAGCTGCTTGAGCATGTATTTAGGTTCCTGGGCAGCCACCAAAGCTGCCACAGTTTCACTGCTGTTGTTACTCAAGATAGGTCAAAGCCTGTTTGGGCATGTCTGTATGTGCTGCAATTGTACCTCTGATTGCAGAACACACGTACTCATAGAGATTGTTCTACATTTGATGCACTTATTCCCATGAAAAGTGTATCCACCTGAGGAAAGGGCTTGAGACTTTTTTTTTTTAAACAATGAAAGCTGAAAATGTAAATGAGAATTTCCCCAGATGTAAACTGTGGCCTGTGGCCCAAACTTCATGATCCCAAGGGGTAACATTGGAATAAAACCAGATAAATTGGGGCTTGTCTTCACTGCAATGTTAGCTTAAGGTATTACTCAAATGTTGCCCCAACCCAACTCCTGTGCATACACAAAACTCTCTAGCTCAAGCGTAATGCACCACCTATCTGTCCCATCAGGGTGCATGGGTTATTATTATTTATTATGTTATATTAGCACAATGCCTGTGAGCCCCGGTCAAGGACCAGGACCCCATTGTGTGAGGTGCTGTACAAACACAGAGTAAAAAGACAGTTCCTGCCCCAATGCGCTTACAAGTCAAGCATAAGACAAGTGATGTCAGATGGATACAGCCAGCCAGATGGGGGGCATGCAGGGAAAACACTGATATAATATGGGTCAACATGATAACTTGTGATCTCTAGACACCAGCAGCTGAATTATTATTTTTTTGCAGGCATCAAGGCAAAGGAGAGTTTTGGGGTAGGTTTGCAGGAGGATAATGAACAAGTTGCAGTTGTTTACAGGGAAAGCCTCTCAAGCACATGGGGCAGCCTGGGAGAAGGGACAAAGGTGCTTGTCTGAAAATTTTACAGATGGGCAATGGAGGCTGGCATCATGGGCTGAGTGGAGGCGCGGACTGACAGCCCAACAGAAATGAGAGATAGGGTGGGAATTGGCCATGAAGGGCCTTGAAAGTGAATGCAAATAGCTTATGTTTGATGTGAGAGGGAAGGGGGAATGCTGCTGATGCTTAAGCTAGTAATGCAGTGTGGATTAGCACCACAGAGTATCTACATTCCATCTCTCTGTGCAGCTCAAGTGTTAGTGTACAGTGTGGCTACACTCACTCAAGCTAGGCTTATTCAAGAGGAGTTAACTCAAGTGTAGATTACTTGAGCAAAATCTGCACTGAAGATGTATCTCAGGTAAAATCAGGTCATTTTGATTACTGCCCTACTTTTTTCCTTTGCCACTTCAGCTCTACTGTTATTTAAGCACAGCATTAGTAATGCTTTATATCATTAAAAAACTAAAAAGAAAAGTATACTGATGTTCGAGGGAACAAAGTTACTACACGGATTTCTAATTAAGATGCCAAAAACCTTTTGGCGTACATTCAGAGGAATTTAATTTCTAGTTGAATTGAAGGAATACTAGATAAACAAAATGTTCCAGGGGAAAATAATGATCATAGTGAAGAAAATGCAAAGGGTAGACACACACTTGAACGACATTTTAACATCTGGCCTCCATTCTCTCTTGATTCAAATCCCTCCTCAATGTCCGTAAAAGTAATGAATGAATAATTACCAGATGAAGCGGGGGAAAATATACATAGGGTGACTCCTTCCTCTGGAACTCCCAGTGCATCTTGTTATTTTGTGTCTGTCTTCTAAATGGCAGCCTGTGTGGGGCAGTGACTGTCTTGTGCAGCATTGATCACAATATCACCGCTTGACAAATAATAAAAATAGTATCGGGGGTAGCCGTGTTGGTCTGTATCCACAAAAACAACAAGGAGTCTGGTGGCACCTTAAAGACTAACAGATTTATTTGGACATAAGCTTTCGTGGGTAAAAAACCTCACTTCTTCAGATGCATGGAGTGAAAGTTACAGATGCAGGCATTATATACTGACACATGTTGAGAAGGGAGTTACCTCACAAGGGGAGAGCCAGTGTTGACAGGGCCAATTCGATCAGGATGGATGTAGTCCACTCCCAATAATAGATGAGGAGGTGTCAATTCCAGGAGAGGCAAAGCTGCTTTTGTAATGAGCCAACTACTCCCAGTCCCTATTCAAGCCCAAATTAATGGTGTTAAATTTGCAAATGAATTTTAGTTCTGCTGTTTCTCTTTGAAGTCTGTTTCTGAAATGTTTTTGTTCAAGAATAGTTACTTTTAAATCTGCTATAGAATGTCCAGGGAGATTGAAGTGTTCACCTACTGGCTTTTGTATGTTACCATTCCTGATGTCTGCTTTATGTCTATTTATTCTTTTACATAGGGACTGTCCAGTTTGGCCAATGTACATGGCAGAGGGGCATTGCTGGCACATGATGGCATATATAACATTAGTAGATGTGCAGGTGAATGAGCCTTTGATGGTGTGACTGATGTAGTTGGGTCCTCTGATGGTGTCGTTAGAGTAGATATGGGGACAGAGTAGGCAACGAGGTTTGCTACAGGGATTGGTTTCTGGATTGGTGTTTCTGTGGTGTGGAGTGTAGTTGCTGGTGAGTATTTGCTTCAGGTTGGAGGGTTGTCTATAAGCGAGGACTGTCCTGCCTCCCAAGGTAAAAATAAAAATAATACAATAAACAATAAAAATAGTGTCCTCTCAGAGGAACATAACAATCCATTATTCCAGTAATCAAGTCTGCAGATAAAGTTCAATATTAAGAGAAGTGCCTGCTGTGTCAGAGGTGGACAGACTACTTGGACACATTATAAACAGATAAGCCCCATGCCTGGATCTGAGAAAGTAAGACATTAGGAAGTACAGGCTCCTAAATCCATTCCAGAATTAGAAGAGAATTGTAGGTTTCATTCAGCATCTAAGCAAATATATACCAATCCTGCCAGAAATGCTAGAGTCTGAAAAGTGAAAGCTCCTGGTGTGGAAGGAAGACACAAAAATAGGCAGACAACAGAAAGAACAAACTACTCTCCAAAGTCACAGTACTTCCATGCCAGTAAAGAGAGTATTATGATGCTCGTCAGCTGAAATCCATTGCATACCATTCCAGGATATATACTAATGCTATGTCTTCTTATATTGCTCTCTGGGCATATGAAAAAAATCAACTTTAAACTTTTCACTAACCACTAAATGTTTGTATAATGCTGATAAATAGCATAGACTCATATGCCAGTAAGATGTCAAAACTACTGCTATGAATGGTGGGGTACAATATGAGGTCAGACTGTGTTCTTGGTAAGGTCTTGGTGATGGCTGATACCATGAAATTTAACAGTGCCTGAGGAAATAGAACCTTGAAAGAGCTGTGCAAACCACAAAGGCAATGTCTAGGTATTGTTACACTATGAGACAGACCACTGATGAAGAATTAGCTATCCAGAGAGTGTCATAATACATGGAAAAATCCTGGACTAAATACGTTAAAATGTACATAAGAGAATCTGAACATCTTAGAGATAAAGTCTTATAGAGCCTAACGCAAAGTTACTTTGAGGTGAGTTCATTTTCCCCAACAGAAATGCATCACAATATCTTTTTCTGAGACCTCAAGATGGGTATTTGGGTACTACTAAGTATTATGAAGCAAAGGTGTCTATTTTATGGCCAGGGATTGGAAAACATTTATTAGATGATTATAGCCAGTTGTGAGTTTTGTCAAGCAATCCAACATAAGAGACCATTAATAACCACTCAGACCCTTAAGAAAGCAGAGACTGCTGTCTGTGAGATAAAGGAAGAAGATACTTGGTTGCAGTTTGCTACTTGGCCAGCTATTTAGAGATCACACACTTATAGCTCAAGTGTCATAAATCAGCCAAAGACTATAGTGATCAAGTGGATCAGTCCAGATGAAAATATCACAGTTGGAGGCCCACTATTTGACAGGGAAGAATACATTTAATTTATGGACAAATATAAGTTGTTGACACATTGCAATTGGGCTCTGCTATCCTCAGACTAATGGAGAGGCTCAGAGGAATGTACAGTCTGAAAAATTTCCTGAAACAAGCTGGCTTTGCTTATTTATAGCACCACTCCAAAAATATACCGTAACATGCAATCCATATCAGTTGCAGCTGATGTTGAAACAACTGAGGATGTGCTCAAATGCTGCTTGGGAACGTAAATTATTTCCTAGATTGCCAGACCTTAAAAAAAAAAATCAAATGGGCTGACAAAGACGCATTAAAAATCTCACTCTGATAAAAGGAATGTGACCAGGGAACTGTATGAGTGCAGCCAAATGAGTTAGTGGACACATACCTCTGTTGTGGTACGTGTGTGTGCAACTGCCATTGACTTTAATCAGAGTGCCATGCTTATAACTAATGAGATAATTGGCCCCCTATTACACTAGAACTAGAAGACAGAATCAGCCATACAGACAGTTTTGTGACTGTCTCACAATCATCAGAGGATTGACAGCAACTGATTATTCTTCAAGTCCTGTGACCAAAACCAGAAAAGTGGTCAGGAAAACCAGACCACCATAGAGAATTACAAGTGGGGGGAGACCAGAATAATCTCGTTTAACATAGAAAATGACAGTCTACCTGAATCCTCAAGTCAGATAGGTCAGTTGTTATCAATGGGGTACACAGAGGTCTTCCAGGGGATATAGCAACTCATCTAGATATTTACTTAGTTTTACAACCGCCTACATAAAAAGCATTTGCAAAGTCAGTGCAAACTAAAATTTCATACAGACAATGACTTGTTCATACTGCTCTATATACTATACACTGAAATGTAAGTACAATATTTATATTCCAATTGATTTATTTTTATAATTATATGGTAAAAATCAGAAAGTAAGCAATTCTTCAGTAATAGTGTTCTATGACACTTTTGTATTTTTATGTCTGATTTTGTAACCGGATAGTTTTTAAGTAACTTGGGGGTACGCAGGACAAATCAGACTCTTGAAAGGGGTACAGTAGTCTGGAAAGGTTGAAAGCCACTGAGCTAAGTTATTATGTTTTCTCTCTTTGTTTAAAGTGCTTTGGATACTTTGTTTAATAGTGCGTTAAGTCAAAATTTGCTAACATGATCCCAGTTAGAGACGGTTAAATGTTTGAATACTGGAAAGAGAATGAGAAGTGCTTATGAAAGTCGTAATGGGGAATGTTTACAGTATGTACTTGATGACCCATTGGAAAGAACTGAAAGTTTGTGTTCCCTTGTTAGCAGTTACTGGATTTCTATAGAATTTTACTCTATCCTAAAGCAATTAATAGAATTCTGGAGGTTGGTTTAATACTTCTGTTGAAATTGTTTACTTTATATTAAATTCAATAGACTTTTGCCATAGGAGTTCTAGATAAGAGTTAGACTGAAGTGCAGAAAGAGAGAAAGGCTTATATAAGTGGTCCCATGGCCACAGCTAGATTTGCAACTAAAATGTTGCAGAATTTTGCTGGTGTATAAGAATAGGAAACTGAAACTAATTACAAAACGTGCAGCTGAGTAAAGTACTCAGCTTGAACAATGAATAAAGTGTAAAAAGTAAGGGCATGACTACACTTGCAGACGTAGAGCGCTGTGAGTTAAACTCACCTCTGGAGAGCGCAGTAGGGAAAGTGCTGCAATCTGTCCACACTGACAGCTGCTTGCACACTGGCGTGGCCACATTTGCGGCACTTGCAATGGCATTGGGAGCGATGCATTATGGGCAGCTATCCCCTCATGCAAGTGATTGCAACGTGCTTTTCAAATGGGGGTGGGTGTGGTGGAGTGTGACAGGGAGTGTGTTGTGTGTATGTGGGGGGAGAAAGAGTGGGTTTTGGGGGGCTGAGAGCATGTCAGCATGCTGTCTTGTAAGTTCTGACAGTTCTCTCTCTCACACACAGCAGTCCCGGGTGTCATAAATGGAGCTTTCAAACAGCATATTCGCATTCCTACAGTAATTCAAAACAATAACAAGAGTGGCCACTTGACTTCAGGGGATTATGGGACATTTCCAGAGGCTGATCACCGTGTAGTAATGCAACACCTCATTCACACTGGTGCCGCGGCACTCCAGCGGGGGCGCAGCAAATGTTATTCCACTCACTGAGGTGGAGTACCAGCAGCGCTGTAGCTGCGGAATCAGAGCGCTCTGTGTGCCTTGCCAGTGTGGACAGGGAGTGAGCTAGGGTGGCTGAAGCTCCTTTATCACACTGTAACTCACAAGTGTAGCCAAGCCCTAAGTCTAGAGAAATATTTATTGTTACTAATATTCCTGTAGTGCCTACAATACCCACCCCAGACAGAGGCCCCGTTGCACTAGGTACTATATGAACATGTGGCAGCAGATGGCCTCTAATTCAAACCTCCAATTTAAACAAACAAGACAGACAGTGGTTTGGAGAAAGGAAGCATTTCTATCCTAGGGATCCGAGGTACTGGGAGTTTAAGTGACTAGCATGAGGTTACCCAGGAAGTCTGTGCCAGAGCCAGGAACTGGAGCCAGGCTTTCCTAAGTCCGTTTAGTGCTTTCACAAAAGCCTTTTTTCCTGGTACAGTAAGCTACATTTTAAAGTTATTTCAGTATTAATCTAAAGTAGCACCAGTGAGGCAATCCATGTTGATTAGTAATAATAGTTATCATGTTTATTATGGTAGTGCCTATAGGCCAAACAAGAATAGGGCCCCACTGTGCTAGGCACTGCGCAAGCAGAATAGTAGATGACCCCGTCTCAAAGAACTGACAATATCAAGGTATGTCTACACTACCCACCAGATTGGCAGGCAGTGATCAATCCAGCGGGGGTCGATTTATTGCATCTAGTCTAGACATGATAAATTGACCCCCCAACCACTCTCCCATTGACTCCTGTACGCCACTGCTGTGAGAAGCACAGGTGGACTCGATGGGGGAGCAGCAGCAGTCGACTCACCATGGTGAAGACACCACAGTAAGTCAATCTAAATATGTCGACTTCAGCTACGTTATTCACATAGCTTAAGTTGCATAACTTAGATCAATCTCCTCCACAGTGTAGACTAGACCTAAGTAGACAAGAGAGGCACTGGGTGGGGGCAAAGGGGTATAACACAAAAGCAGAACGAACAATGTGAAGGCAGCAACTGTTACGCTATTTCCACAATTATTGTCTTGGTTGAAGCAGGTTTGTTAGGAGGAGATAAGCTGAATGGAAAGAAAAGGGAGGGGATAGGGCGAAGGAGAAGAGGGGCAGGTGTAGAGTGAAGCTGAGGTGAAGAGTCTGAGGGAGGGGGAGGTTTGGAGCAAGCAGCCAATCAGCAAGGGGCAGAGAAAGTCCACTCAAAAACTGTAGATAGTTCTCCAAATGTCCAGTAGTCCCTGTTCTGCTGCTTCTGGAATCCATTGACATCTCTGGCTGGCTCTTCTCTGCAGTTCTCCCTCAAAGCCACATTGGGGACTTGAGAGGGACAGGAGGCACCCACCTGGCTCCCAGTGCCCCCAGATTAGCAGAGTGTGTGCAGGGATTTCCCCTACTCAGTGCCGGGTCCAGGGGATGCTGTGTGTGTGTGTGTGTGTGTGTGTTTCAATAGATATAAAATCTGACGTTGTCTGTTTAAGCCATATGCACAATTGTTTCAACCCTAGGGGGGACTGTCAGAAGTCAATAAATTGTCTTAAGTGTACAGTATTCTCCCCACAGGCTGTGGTAGTCCCTTAACTATGTTGTTTTCATTTGGCATGAGGTGATCAAAAATTAGTTTTCAGAAGTACAAGGTAAATTTTATTACTCTTTACATATAAAGACATGATTAGTTTATTTCAAGGCAAAATGTTATTAAATCGGAGTATATTTCCACTCTGAGGCTGCTGGAAAGTGCCAGTGTTTATCTTTGCCGAAATGTTATATTATTGTATTCTGAGATGCATGGAACTTTGATCCCACCTTTCCTGTGTCCTTCACCAGGCAGGTAATTTGCAATGGTAATCTGCTACCAGGCCAAGATGATTTTTCATTGGAACAAGCTGTACAACGGCTTCAGGCTCACCTAGTGAAAGCAGATTGATTTATCATGCATTGCTGATGTAAAGTCAAAGTAAAATTTTAGTGTACATGATTAGAGTAACCAGACTCTTTTACCTTTCTTTAGCATGAAGGCTGCCATCTGGTTAGATGTTATGGAGATTGGATAAGCCTACTTATTCTTCCTGCATTTTGTTTGTTTTGTTAGCTACTCCAGGCTTTGATACAAGTAGTAATTTATTAATAGCTTCATAGATATTAAGGCCAGAAGGGACCATTCTGATCATCTAGGCTGACCTCCTGCACAACTCGACTTGGCAGAATGTAATTTTTTATATATAATTTTGACAGATAATATCAGTTTATTTTAAGCGTTTTTTAAATCATCAATGTAAATGTTCACAGTCATGTAAAATTATGGGGTTTAAGCATTTTCTCATTTTTATAGGTTTATATTTTCACAGTTGAAGGAAAATATGGGCATGTCAGATAATTCTTTTTTAATGACAGTAGATGTTGAGATTCAAACAGTTAAAGCTTTATAACCATTCAAATACAAATTGTCAACATTCCATGTCAAAACATGCATAATACGGACCATAAAATGTCACCTAGTATGCTCTGCAACAAGCCTATGATTTCTAATTGAATTACATCTTCTCGTCTTGAAAGACATCCAGTCTTGATATAAAAAACCTCACCACATCCCAAGGTAAGTTGTTCCAATAGTTAATTACCTTCACTGTTAAAAATTGGCACTTTATTTCTAGTTTGAATTTTGTCTAGCTTCATCTTCCACGTATTGGCTCTCATTATGCCTTATTTTGTTGGATTAACAAGCCATCTATTATCAGACTATATAGCTGGGATGCCCTCTCAATCAGGAATAGGTGTATTGGATAATAGGACACTTAACAAATCTAAGGCTCTCGATCCCACAGACCACATTTCAAGGGCATTAAACAAAACAGTACATGATTGGGCCTCTTTGCTTGCAAAGGGACAGCACCTTGCAGGGTTGACATCTAAGTGAGTTGCCAAGTGCCCAACACCTTTGAAAATCAGGTTCTTGTATATGTGTGTAAATTTGATACAGGAACCTTACTTTAGGCCTCCATTTTTAAAAATCTTGACCTGATCCTGCAACTGTACCTGTGTAACAAGACCCTTGGGCCCATTGACTTCAGTGGGCTTCATTCATGTGCATGTGTCCACCTGCACAGCTCTGATTGCAGTATTGAGGCAATGGAAGGAAGTAGGTCTATGGGCATGGACGAATCTAAGGGACATCCTAATTAAGGTGAAACAGATCTCAGTTCCTGTGGAAAAGAAGAAAGCAAAGGCTCAAGAAATTGCCAAGGTGGTCAAATAAGGGACTAGTCAAAGAAAGACGGGGTCTCACCCTTTGACCCTCAAAATATATTTTTCTGGAAAAGAGTAGTAGGGAGGAAGCCGAAGAAGGATATTAAGACTTGGCTAAGTCTTGATGGGAAAGAGATAAAGAACAGCAAAGATGCATATTAAGTTAACACTAGCCAAAGGGGTTAAATGTAACAGAAATGTTCACCAGGAATATTTCACCTATACTATCAGAGAAAATCAGGAACTATGAAGAAAGCAAACAAAATGGGGGATGTGATTAGTGTCCACTAAAAGTTCAAACACTGCAAAATTCAGGCCCAGCTAAAGAATTAAACACCCTCAAAGGTTTGGCTCAAGGGGAGTTAGTTCGACCCATTACCGACTAGTTGTGAAATGCAGATCCAGAGTTGGATTTAGATCCAAGCTGCCCTGAATTGAGGAGTATGTAGCCCCGTCTCTATTTTTCCTATTAAATCTGTTTTAATGGAAAAAATAAAGAGAAGCAGTTTGGACAATTAAGACTAATGAAAAGCTTGTAAAAATAGCTACCGATAAAAAGGAAGCAAGGGAATACTTGGGAAGTGTTAACGTACACAAAACAGCAAGAAAAGGCAAACATACGCTGAATATCATGGAAAAATATCCTGGCAGTGAGATATACAGGACTGTGGGGAAGTGGAAGGAGCCCCATTGCTTGTGACATTTAAAACTAGACTGGACAGAGCACTAGAAAATGTGCTGCAGGGAACAATTTTTTATTGGCTGGGACATTGATTGGATGACTTAATAGATCGTTTCCATATCTGATTTCTATTAGTCTAGGATTCCCAACTGTCTTTTGCTTCCAAAACTCATCCAGTCTCTGGTTTCTTTCCTTAGTATTGACTAATAGTGCTTTACCAGTGGCCTGTTCACACTTCACTTTAGTTTTATTGAAAATTAAATAAATAAATTGGCAGCTGAGTAACGCTTTCCATTTAGTATTCCTTGTAAAAAAGAGAAAGTAAAAATGTCTGAAAGTGCAGCTGAAGCATTAGTGAAAGCTCCACCTAGGCAAATGCTACTGAATTTTAAAAAAAAACCCTCCTTCTAAAGAAATTAAATTGTTGTCTCTGGATGGCTTGGAGGACTTATAATTAGGTATGAACTCTCACTTCTAGGTCATCTATCAGTCTGTCTTTGTGATCAAAGTTTGCTACCATATGGCAGTTGTTTAGCCTATATTCTATGTAAAATGAACTGGTTTCAGTTCTAATTATATACTTTCTATAATGTGTACGTCTGGAGTGTACTTCATCTCTAGGTTAAAGCCTATTTCAAACCTGTCTTTTCAAGCCTGTTTTATTGCCTTCAAGAAAAAAAATACTCATTTTTTGGAACATATTCTTAAAGTGTGGATGGTTGAACCTTCAAAAGGTAGAGCTTGGGGTCCATTGGGGCAACTATCCAAACTATCTGAGCCTCTAGAGTCTACAAGTTTTGGATAGCAATCTTGTGAGAACAATATTTCTAATGAATTTTCCAGCACTTCTGCTTCTAGTTCTAACTGGAAATACCATGAAAGCATCTGCTGTTGTGGGAACTCAGGTTCCTCAGTTCTGTTCCTGACTGGAACTTGGAAGTGGAAAAACAGGTATCCACATTTTTCAAAAAAGGTTTTGATTTGCATTTGGCTGTAAGAGCAGGTGAAGATTGGGACTTAGGGTGGATTCTTATTTTATTAAATAAAATACCCCCATGTTGACACTAGAACAAAACATTCTTAAATATGTAGCAGGTGCTATGTGCACTGTTGGATGACTCTGCTGTGGATGTTGAGCTGTCTTTGCAGGTCTTGCATTCACATTTTAGTGCCTAGCTGAACTTGAATTAATATGCAAACTAGATACTATCAATTTAGGCTTAAATAGAGACTGGGAATGGCTGAGCCATTACACACACTGAATCTATTTCCTCATGTTAAGTATCCTCACACCTTCTTGTCAAACTGTCTGAAATGGGCCATCTTGATTATCACTACAAAAGTTTTTTTTTCTCCTGCTGACAATAGCTCATCTTAATTAATTAGCCTCTTAGAGTTGGTAGGGAAACTCCCTCCTTTTCATGTTCTCTGTATGTATATATATATCCTCACTACATGTTCCATTCTATGCATCCAATGAAGTGGGCTGTAGCCCACGAAAGCTTATGCTCAAATACATTTGTTAACCTTTAAGGCGCCACAAGTACTCCTGGCTTTTGTAGCATACCTTTGACTGACATGTTAGTAACCCAAATAGACGCAGAATACATTATGATGAATGGGTCCCCTAGTATGCTTCTGAGTATGTTACCTTCCCTGATAGGTGAACTTCATCTAGGATGAAATATATCCAAGGGTGGGGATTCCAGTCCTTTTTGTTATGATGTGAAATATTTTCAGGTTCAAAACTCAGTTTGTAAAAACTAGTTTTCTCTTTATAAAATATTCCATGTGTAAATGCAAATACCAA
This sequence comes from Gopherus flavomarginatus, assembly GCF_025201925.1. Lineage (NCBI taxonomy): Eukaryota > Metazoa > Chordata > Testudines > Testudinidae > Gopherus > Gopherus flavomarginatus. The sequence goes on along the minus strand of NC_066620.1, from coordinate 195,443,066 downwards.
ACCTACTCAAACTGGAAAAAAACAAGCAGATTGCATGTCTTAAGCTTCAAGCGTTTCTAATCCATTACAATGGTACTTGTTTTAAATATAATGATGGATTAATAACCATATAGTAGAACTCGAAGCTAAGTAAATGTGTAAGTAAACCTACATACATTTGGATCATAAGGAACAGGAGACCATCATGAAAAAGTGGAGTGCATTTTGCAGTGGGGAGGAGTTGAGGATGCCTGAGCACAGGCTAAAGAGAAGAACACAGTGGAGATTGAACTAGGAGAGCTAGATTAAAGATAAGATATTATGTTTGGATCAAAAGGATTTTTGGATTACAGAACTGGAGAAGAATCAAGCTGGAGGCAGTTATCTGGGGAAAGGAGAATATAGTTTGACATACGCTTGTAGGAGAATGGAAAAAATAACCTTAATTTATTGTATTTGTTCCTATTTTTTATATTAACCACTCTAAATTTTAAAATGGTTTCATGCGTTATTTGGATACCTTTTTTAATAATAAACTAGCAGTTTGATGTGCCAAATAGCCTTGGCCTGAGTTACTAAGAAAACTTCAATGTTCAATAGTCTTCAAAATATCTCACTTTCTAAGTGTAGTCTAGCGATTGGACATTAAACTGTTGCATAACCCTCCAACTAGAACATAAGGACATAATAATGGCCGTACTGGGTCAGACCAAAGGTCCATCCAGCCCAGTATCCTGTTTACCAACAGTGGCCAATGCCAGGTGCCCCATTGGTAATGAACCTAACAGGTAATGATCAAGTGATCTCTCTCCTGCCGTCCATCACCACCCTCTGACAAACAGATGCTAGAGACACCATTCCTTACCCATCCTGGCTAATAGCCATTAATGGACTTAACCTCCATGAATTTATCCAGTTCTCTTTTAAACTATTGGGAGTGAAAGGTAAAGTTTTCCTATAAGTGACTGTTACAGGGTTTCTTACCCTTTTTCCTAAAGCAATTGGTACTGTCCGCCGCTTGAAGCAAGATACTGGCCTGTATGTATTCTTATCAGTGTAAGTAATCCGTGTTTGTTTTATGGCATTTATATTTGGCAGATTTTACAGGTGGAAAATAAGTTTTAAAGTTGCATCTGATTAAATTATAAAAGCAGAAGTACGTACCCTGTCAGCAGCTTTGGCATAACTTACTATTGACTTTAATGGCAGTTCTGAATGTGGACTGAAGATAGCACATGACCCTCTACAAAGTAGTTTTTCCATGGAGGTATCTTACACTACAGCCATGTGCATTTGCAAGAGCACCAGAATAAGTAGAAAAAATAATATTGCTGTTGTAAGAAGTACAATAATGGGTCTTAGTTCATAATGCAATCATCCCACAGTGTTATATTTATGTTTTACTTGTAACTTTAGAAATCGTAAGTAGGAAAGAATGTTCCCAGTTAAAGACCACAAGCAGGGAACAGTTGATGGAAAGGAAGAGGAGCTGAAGTGGCATGATAAACATGGAGTTGACCTTCATGAATTAAAAGATATGTTATGAAGGAAACGCAAGAAAAGAGATGTACAATTTGTTCCTCTAGAAACAAGGCTTTGCATTCATTGGTATTCAGCAAACCTTCTTTCATTTACACCTGTTTTACACCAGTAAGGCCTGAACCTGCACTGCTGTGACCAAGGTGACTCAAGGCAATACATAGTGAATAAAAGGAGTGAGACCCATGCTTAAAGGTTAGCAAGATGAGTTTACTCACTTTATCCATATCATTGTTGTCTGTGGGTAGTATATTTAGAAAATTCTAGGTGTGAACTTAAACTGCTATATATGGATGAGTGTATTGGATAGTCATATTTCAACATTGGTTCACTTCATTTTTATCTATAACTCTGTTACATAGATTTAGAAGTGGAAAAACAAACATCTGCCATCTGCTCTGTTATTTACGATGATTTCTCTAATTCGGTCCAATTAACTTGCTGTCAATGATTAAATGTAATGGGTAATAATAACTTGGCTTCATCATTACCATCATTATTATTAGCTCATTGATTGCAATAATTTCAAAAATTGTCCATCAAAATAAAATATGTTTAGCACCTGGTTTGTCTTCAGGAACATCTGCTCTAAATGTGTGATATATGTGGAATTTAATGTCTCTTGATCTGAAAAGGAAGCAAATAATCCTTACTTTGGAGTCTGTGCTGGCACGAATTTATCATTGGATGTGAAGATCAAATAAAAATCAATCTAAAATTTGCTGCTAGATTTGCAGAACTGTCAAAAAGGAATGGAGCTGTAGTATATTCACCATCTTGAGGTTTTTTGTCTAGCAAGTTAAGAGTCCTGTTCAGATTATATGAATATATGTGTCAATGTCTTGCAGTAAAATGTGCACATAGATGAACTAACAATACATACTTAGAGAAACCCAGATCCTAACAATCTCTTACAGATAGATTGTTGCTTGTCCATAGACAGAAGCTTCCCTTCTGAATCCTCTGGCGTGGCTCCCCTATCCTTCTTTGGAGATTTGCATACAAGTCTAATATTGATTGGTTGCACATAGGTCATGTAAGTTCCATCTCACCTCTCTGTACACAGAATGCAGTAAACAGAAGCGTGATATTCATTTCCCTTATGATGTTCAGCATGCAGGTCTAATCCGCATGTATTTCCCCTGCGGATGACAGTTAGCACAAATTCTCAAAAAACGAACTAGGAGTACTTGTGGCTCCTTACTTCCATACAACTAGGTGACATTTGTCTACACTGAACTGTATTTTTCCTCTACTATACTTGCCTGGTGCTGTTAGGTCAAGTGTTGGGTTACTTGCAGTCACTGTAATGCAATTCTGGTTTTTCCCACAACCATATGGAAATGCCATGCAATAAATACTGTCTGGAACAGCTCACAACAGACACTAAGACAGCTAATGATTCTTCAGACTTTAAGAATGACAACTAGCTCCCCTTCCCACACTATCTTTCCTTGAGCATTATAAATAAAGGGAACCTAATTCTGTCCTGATTTACATTGTCCTTAATGGACAAATCAGGACAAACTTTGGATATATTATATTTTGAAAATATATAGTTATGTTTTGAGTTCTATTAAATTTCCCCTTAGAAATAATCAGGAGCAGGATCTTATTTTCTCCAACACCTAAAAAAACAAATCTCAATTTATAATTCTTGAAAACTAGAAAATTTGGAGGCAACTAATAAGTCTGGCTGTTATTTACACACTATCCCTCTTCTTTTTTGGCTTGCCAAATTTGAGAAGCATTAATTCTGTTTGACTATTTCTGTGTCTACAAATGTTTGAACCACACTTTTTAAAAAACACTTTAGCTCAGTCTTGGAAGAACAAGTAAGGCTTTGGCTGGTCTCACCCCTCTTCTACCATTTCATTGCCCATTTTCTCAGATTTTGACATCTGGAATGTAAATTAGATTTTTTTTTTAAATTGTGTTTTATCAAATTTTCATTATTTGGCTATATAACAAAATGCAGATTGGTAAGGTAATGCTTATTCTGGGTGATTATTTCACTGGGTAAGTGGCGTAATGTCTTCAGGAAATTTAGTAGTCTAGCCCTTCAAACCTCTGATTTTTTTTCCCCTGTGGTCGTTCCTAAGAAATACTGAACCACTAAAAACTGAACAGCTTCTGCATGTTATTTCACTGCTTTCTTTAACATGAAATGTAAAAAATTTCTCAGCAGACATGCTGATTAGTTTGTCTGTAGATACTGACTTAAAATCCTTATAACACTACTGTGAGATTCATAGGTGTTATCCTTCATATTTCACAGGTTGGGAAACTGAGGCATGAAGAGTCCATGATTTGCCCAACTTAGGAGTTCCTGGCTTCTAATCTTGTGCTCAGACTTTCCCAAGTTTTACTTTCTGTATAATGGACCAGATTCTTAGCTACTGTAAATCAGCATAGCTCTGTTGAAGCCTCTTCACCACTGGGATCTTGCCCAGTACGTTTAAGAACTCCCTGAAGTTTACTTTACCATGTCTTCTTTTTGTTAACAGATGTAGGGTGTTTTAAAAACAGCACCATCCTCATGCAAATCCTGCTGAAGCAGGAGAGTCACCTCACAGTTACCCACTTACTCCTCCTGCTCCTTTGCTGCTGCCTCCTCCAGAGACCCAGAGATCAAATAACCAGATGTAGGAATAAAATGTGGATCTCTTTTACAGTAGTGCAGAGTAGCAACTACAAGATCAACAGCCAGTACACAGTGTCTGCACTCTTTGGGCCTGATTCTCTTCTTACACTGTTGTAAATCAAGAGTAATGCCATTGAAAACATTTGACTTACACCTGTGTAAAACAGTAAGTGAATGCAGAATTCAGCCCCTTCTGAGCACTTAACCTTTGCCCATCAGCTTTTCTATTGGGTTTCTCCAAGAGCTGGTCAAAATTTTTCTGTCTAAAATTGGGTTTACATCTTATAATTTTTTCCATTTTGCATCAAAATTTTGATTTAAAGAAAGTGAAAAAGACATAGTATCTTTATTTGGCTATGCTGCTGAAACGTCTCGTGGGAGTTGTAATTCCGTTGTTTCATGTCCCCATTTTCCTTTATGGGCTGATCTCCCCAGCTGGACTACATCTCCCTTGATGCACTGCTTTCCTTTTCCCAACATGGGGGGACCCACATACATTATGGGTGTCAACGGCCATGGTGAGTTATGAAGTCTAACCAGAAAACCTAATCTATATAAGAGAACGGGAGCATGAGGCATCAGAACTACAACTCCCATGAGGCACTGCAGAAGTATTTCTAAATCAAAATATTTTGATTTTCAGACAATTTCTCAATTTGTCAAATTCTCAAATATTCTCGATTTTTTGCTGAAAAAAATCAAAATTTTCTGTGGAAACTTCTAAGGGAAAAAACAAAACATAGACCCTATTTCCCAACCATCACTGGTTTATCAGAGTAATTCTCCTTTTCTCAAATGAGACTAATCTCTTAAAATTTCCTCCTAGCAAATGTTGTGAGAAGGATTATCTTGTGAATGACCTGGGACTCAAAGGAGCCGGGTTCTGTTCCCAGCCCTGTGTGACTATGGGCAAGTTTCTTAATCTCTTTGTTTCCATTCCTCGCTCTGTAACATGGGTATAATTAAACAGTGGGTTTTTTGTGAGGTTAATTAAGATTTCTGAAGTGCTTTGAAAGCTAGGGCTGTAAAGTACTAGAGAAGAGTTAAGTATTATCCAGCAGAAAATATTTCTAGCCTACTGGGCTACAGAAGGAAATCTCAATAGCTGTGGACCATCAGTGCATTCATAGTTATATTTAGAGCTTATTTTAATTGAAAAAGTCCATTTCTGTTGAGAATTTCTGTCCATCTATACTACATAGGTAATGAGGCTGCTCATGCTTCAGGGCATATGCCAATTTATAACAAGTGTCAGGACGGAATCTGTTTTTGGATCATGTTTGAACCCTTAATGTGTTTATCATTGTTAATAAGAACATTTTTGAAATCAGCAAATGAGTACCAATTAAACAAATTGCCCCAGCCCACCAGGGTGCTTACCCTGGCGGGTGGCATGCCAAAGGTTGCCAATCCCTGCCCTATTGCATGAGCTAAAAGCCAGTTGGCTGTTAGCTAAAGATGTAGAGCAGACTCATTTTATCTCTCTCTAAGTGATCTTAGTGCCACTAGATGGGACACAACACCATACCCAGAAGGTGTGTGGGTTACACTTGCACCCGAAAAAACTTCAACAAAATTGCTGTCAACACTGATACATTTAGACAGAAAAGGGTTTTGTCACTTTTTTTCCTAACCAGGTCTAGTTGACGTATTGACGTCCCATTGGCCTCAATGTTAAGCCAGTTAGGAAAAGCCCAGCCGCTCATTAGGTTCCCTCACCATTATGCTGAAGCACTGCAACTGGCATACCTGGAAATTGGACCTGACAGTCCAAGGGCCCAAATGTCTCACTAGTATAAAACCCTAGTCCTTCTAACAGTGAAAGGGGAGTCTTTCCATAGACTTCAATAAGAGTCAGATCAACATTTAAATCAGGCAGTACACCAATTTGAAAGGTGAATCGGGCCCAACAAGTCTGTTCTAAAGAAGGAATGTTATGGAATTCCCAGAGAAGCATATTTTGGCTGCCAAAGAAGGAAGATTATCTTTATATTATTGTGAAATGCCTCCAGGATGACCTATTCAGTTTTCAGTATTTCAGTTCAACCCCTATGTATTTTTTGTATCTGTTCACTGCAAGTTTTGTTAAAAATCCACAGCTGTTTACTGTGTTGATTTTTTTCAGTACATTTTCCACATAATCCCCTGATTTTTTTCCCTCTGATTAGCAGTGTTGAGGGACTATTACAGTAAGCACAAACTCCCTTGACTGGTTACTCATTCCCAGACCAATACATTTATATTTGTCATCACTGAACTGTGTTTCTTATCTACTGGCTTCTTACCTAAATAATTCACAGCCTTCTGAATATGGCTGATTTTTCCCCCCTCCTCATTGTGTTTTCTGCCTCTGTTTCCAATATTTTCTGAAAATTAACTTGATTTGGTTAGTGCTCTATATGAAGAACTCCCATTAATTCACTGGAGATCTGTTAATGGAGCACTTACAATATCAGATCTTCCAAAGAAATCAGAGGCAAAATTCAAAGCTAGGGTCAGATCATCAGCTGGTGTCAATTAACATAGTTCCATTGACTTCAATGGAGCTAAGAAGGTGGACCACAATATGTTATGTGGCACAAGATACATTCCCTTAGATCTGACCACTTACTGCCTCATCTAAAGCTCATTAAAACCAATAGAAGTCTGTTGTGAGTTACCCCATCTTAGACTCTCTTGGTCAGTTAGCTATGAACTGCATTCAAGTTGTGAGGTATAAGGCTGTGTGTGAAAGTGTGAGTTAAAAATTGAAAATGAGTCTAAGTGAGGAAGTTCAAGGAACTCTAGAGCGTGTCTGAGTTTTATTATTTGTACTATAATAGTTCATAGAGGCCCCACTCCTGAATAGGCCCAATGTGCTCTGTACAAACACACAGCTACATATGGTCCCTGGTCCAAAAAACTTACAGCTTATACTGAGATTGTTACCGAAACATTGGGTCTGCCTAGCTGAGAGCCAATGACAGCCAGATAGGGATAAGGAAAGGTTGCTTTATTCTGCAGAGGAAAGGAGAGTTTTGTACCTTGGTACAAAGACTCTACTCCATACAAAAACCAAGAATCTTTTATACACACTCACACACAGGCTTCGGTCGTGTTAGCATTTGATTGGTGGTTAGCAAACTCTGCACTTCTGCAATCTGCTCAGCAAAAACCAGCTTAGAACCAGCTTCAACTGCCTCAAGACCAATAAGGGAAGATAGTTCAAAAGTTCAGGCTACTGTGTCCATGAAGTGTCCAATTTCCCCTAATGGTTGCCAGCTATTATAAGGCTACTATCTGTTTGGGGGTCGCTGCTGACTGTCATGATCCCCCTTTCGGGCCTGATAATCCAAATTGTCAGGCTCGATATGCAATTTGCGATCAAGCTGGAGGGAGAGATATTGTGTTCTCCTACGGATGGTAGAGCCCTTAGTAACAGCACTACACAAACATTTTGCACATTGCAACATTACCCAAATGACACATAGAAAGAAAATAATCTATTTGACAATTTTACGGAAAAGGCCAGTAAACCATGACCCAAGGTCTGGGAGGAGGTCCTCAAAATTAAGGGTATGATCAAGAGATACAGTGTGGAAAACAACAGCTGCATCCTTGATGGCCTGCAAATCCTCCTCAATTAAACCAGAGCGTTTAATATAAAAACAGCATCTTTCCTCAATGCGAGCACAGGCCCCCCTACTTCAGCATTCATGGCATCTAGCACACGCCTATTTTACAGGGTTACTTCTGCTATGTCATCGATTTCTCGTTGTAACTTTTGGAAAGCATCCAAGGAGGCATTAGCTGCTTTTTCAAGTTCTGCAGAAATGTTTACCATTGCCCTTTCCAGCTCCGCTACCCCGAGTCCAGGAATAAGTCCATGTATAAAGGAATGAAATCCCATTTGCCTGATTACTAGGGGGTTTTCGGCATGTTTAACCTGAGCCCCTTTCAAGGGTGTGAAGAGCTTGTGAGAATAAGTCCCCAGGTTGAGGATTTGGCGTGAGTCCAGTGTGGTGTTTACTTGAATGTCTGGTAATACTCTGGCCACACCACACCGGCCATGCTAACCCGGCGAGAGAGCTCTATAAGCATTATGGCCACAAATAAAATACAGAGTGGGGCTCTGTAAATAAAGGGTGAGGGAGCTTCCTGTTACTCAGTGGTGCCAATCTACCCTAACATCTTGATGTTTGGAGATGCCAAATACCTGGCCCCGGCACCGCCAATGGGATGCATTCAAATGTCCCATGGCATGGGTGTTGTTTAAGATATCCCCACAGTATGTAACAGCAAACAAGTGTGATATAAAGCTTACTAGCACCCCCTGGCATTCAGAAATTTTTACAAGGGATGAGTGAGGTGATAAAATGCCAAAGGAGACATCCATATAATATGCATGGGTCTCATTTATGGGACCCAAGGGAAGGAATAAAGGAAACCACTCTCCTTGATAACATTCACCTGTCAATTTCGCAATATAGGCCTTTTGAAATTGGCAGAGAGGTCTCTGGGTGTCTTCACTAATTTTTAAGAGGTAAAAGGTTCCATTTCTAACACTAAACCTAAGGGTTTGATCACAGGTTTCTAAGGGGATGTAACCTAGTTCCTTCCCGGTCCCATCAACAGCCTCAAAACATAGGGCCAACTTATACCCAAACCCAAGGATATCGAAGAGAGGGACCCCTTGGGCCTCCCAACTATGATGCCAAACATCAGACATTTTCCCATACTTATCGGACTGGTAATCTCCTTTCCACCACCACTCAGCTTTCCGCACCACTTGTAGGGAGAGAGTTTCAGAGAGGTTTAAAGGTACAGCCCACAGTCCTATTCCTTCCTCAGAATGAGTTTGGTGACACAACCAACAGTCAGACAAGTGTGCCAATGTGGCCAGTCACTGAAGAGGTTTAGCCGCTAGGTGCGGGTTAGCTTGTACAAGAGGCAGGCACAGAAATAATAGCCACCGCAGCACCGTCTGAGAACCCACAGTCACAAAGTCTCAGGATTTTGTTCATTGGAACAAAAGCTTTAGTCCCTCGAAAGGTTCTATTTTCCAGATATCGTCTGATTCTGTCTCTTTCGGGTCATGGTGGGAAGAGCTGGCAGTGCTCCCTCGAAGTCCGATGTCGTCTGCTTCTGGCCCCGGCCTAGGAGGCTAGCTTGATTCAAGTGTGATGGATTCAGGTATCCCGTTCCCTTACTTGAATTGCAGTGTGAGAGGTAAGAAGGACTAGAAAAGGGCCAGCCCACCAGGGATGGAAAGGCTCAATTTTCCACTCTTTTACATAGACCCAATCCCCTGACTGGATCCAATGAGCAGGTACATCAGCGAGTAGTGACTGAAATTGGGCTGCATACCTGTGAAGAGACATGATAGTATTTTGGAGGCAAACAACATAGCTGGTCAACTCTTTGTCCCACCAAGTGGCTAAATCAGTCACAGATCCTGGGTCAGCAAATCCGGAGTATGGCCTGCTGAATAAAAGTTCAAAAGGTAAGAGACCAAGTCGACCCCTAGGGGCAGTTCGAACTGCCAAGAGGGCCAAAGGCAGAGCCTGAAGCCATTTTAACCCAGTCTGTGCACATATTTTGGAGAGCTTAAGCTTTAAAGTTTGGTTCATTCTTTCCACTTGCCCAGAAGATGGTGGTCTCCAAGGAATATGTAGAAGCCAGGTGATACCTAGGGCCTTTGCAATGTATTGAATAACCTGAGCAGTGAAATGAGTCCCTTGATCAGAGTCAATAGACCTAGGAGGACCAAACCTAGGAATAACATGGTTCAATAAGGTTTTCCCCACTTCCAAGGCAGTTGCTCATCTAGTCAGGAATGCTTTGGTCCAGCCAGTCAGTTGGCATACAATTACAAGAAGATACTTGTAGCCTTGGCACTTGGGTATCTCTGAGTAGTCAATTTGGAGCCGTTTAAAGGGCATACATGCCCATAACTTTGCTCCGGGGGGCCTTTTGGTTCCCCCCTTGGATTGAATTTTGCACAAATGTCACAGGTGGAAAGGACTCTTTTGGCTTCCTGGAATACCCCAGGGAAGGAGGGAAGTGGGAAGGGTGCCTGTGGGTTGTGGAAGTAAGAACATTTGCTCACGTACGTTTGTTCTTGCTTAACTTGATGGTTCCAGGTCAACTTATATTTTAAAAATAAATGAAATGAGCTAGATTGGTGTAATATACATCACATTATGATGGGAAGATACTAGTAATACTAGCTTATACTCTACTTAGATTCAGTTTACATTGGGACCTTCATTTTAAATAACTTCATTCTAATAATATAATATAGCTATATTGTACATAGAGGACCACCTAAAACACACCCTTGAGCTTCCCTACTTGTAGACCCTTTGCAGACTACAATCCTTTTTCATATTCATAATTTTTTGTACACCATCCTAGTTTGCCTTCTGTTTCATTCATTTTGCTTTGAACATTAACTATGTTTCCCTTTTCCTATCATGCTTTTGATGCCTTCGAGGAACTCCAGCAGATCAGGTCTATCATTTATTTAATATAGGACTTTATAGTTAAACATAACCTGCCTGATTTCATGCTGCTGACACTTAACCAAACTGCTCTCCCAGGTGTTCTTCCGACCACATACTTTAAAGTTTCCAAGGCATCCCCTACGACAGATGTTAAACTCACTGGTCTCTAGTTTCTTGTCCTTTAATCTCTTGACCCTTTTTAGGCTCATGGAGTTTTACTTGCCACTTTCTAATCATCAGGCATATCCCCCTCCTTTCTAAGAATGTCATGTTAATTTCATGACTTATTAAAGCTCATGAAAACATTTTTAATAAATTCTAGTTTTAACTGTAATTCTGGCTTCCTTTTGTCTCTGGAAGAATGATCCATAGCTTAGTCAGGGCTTTACCCCACCTTTTTCCTCTAAGACAAAGGGAAAATGACTGTTTAACAGCTTTTATTCCCTGGTGCTCCAAATAAAAGCTTCATTTGCACATTGGAAAAATGTGGCTGAAAAAAAAGCCAGTTCTCATACACTTTGCTATTCTCTGTGGGATCTAAGCATTCCCAGCATTGCCATAGAGAAATGAAGACAGACCAAAAAACCATGAGTTTGACATAAAAGCAATGAGCTAACCATAACTGGTAAGGACAGGGGTGTAGCACAAGAAGAAAAAGGTTCAGAGATGCTAGAACAACTACTATTGAGTTCCCCTTTCTCTTTGATCTCCTTAGTGGGAGAACCAGGTGCTACCCATGGACCTGGTTCAGCAAAACACTTAAACATTAAGCCTGTGTTCAACTGTAAGCATCTGAGTAGTCTTACATGCTTAAGTGCCTTGCTCAGTTGAGGTCCATGTTCTTAGGGTGATTGAAAGCACAGTGGTTGATATACCTTTTTTGACTTCTCCACCATCTCTCTAGCTCCTTTCTAGCCACTAATTCATTGTAAAGAGTATCCTCTAGAGCTGTTTGGAGAAATGTCTCTTTCCCCCACCCCGCAGAATATTTTGTTAAAACAAAACATTGTATTCATTTAATTTTTAACAGAATTTTGACTTTTCATCAAAATCATTTTTTTCATCATTGGCAACCAAAATTTCAGCCAAAAACTGGGAATTTTCAAGGAAAGCGGACACTTTTTATGAAAATTTGTTTAGTCAAAACCCCCATTTTCCATAGAAGAAACCCCAATTTTCCATTAAAAGTAGGTCCTATTGACTACAGCTGGATTTGTAGATGCTCAGCACCTCTGAACTTAAGCTCTAAGTATGCCAGTCCAAAAGATATCTTTTCTGTGACATATGTCAGCAGCATGGCACCTACAGCTATCTGGGACCAAGACATGCTCAGGAGAATATGGAGATGAGTTAAAGTTAGACCCAAAATTTGCCTTAACTTACATTCCATGTCACCTCTATTGACTGCAGTGGTGCGTTCACAGGGTCTAAATTGGGTTAGAATTTGACTCTTGATTTTTAATTAAAAACAACCCCAGACTGGAGTTTTACAGATGCTAAAGTTCTATGATTTTAGAATCATTTTGGGGAAAGGAAAGAGCTAGGCACTTGCAAGCCACTTAGATGCTAGCATTTTTAAGCAAGAATAATCTAAGAAACAAATACTGCTTTAAGTGTTTGAAGGGTTTGGTCAGTTTGGAACCCACACAAAAACCAAAGGTTCTAGATCAGGGATTGGCAACCTTTGGTAAGTGGCCCATCAGGGAAATCCCCTGATGGGCTGGGACGGTTTGTTCACCTGCAGCAATCGCAGGTTCTGCTGATGACAGTTCCCACTGGCCGTGGTTTGCTGTTCCAAGCCAATGGGGGCTGTGGGAAGTGGCACGGGCCCAGGGATGTGCTGGCCACCGCTTCCCGCCAGTGGGAGCTGCGATCAGCCGAACCTGCAAACGTCACAGGTAAACAAATTGTCCTGGCCCGTCAGTGGAGTTCCCTGATGGGCTGCATGCCAAAGGTTGCTGGTCCCTGCTCTAGATTGAGAGTAGATCTTGAAAATCTTGTTTTAAGTCCTGTTTCACAAAGGCAAAATAAGTAGTATTTTGGTAGTCCTAGTAACAGAGAAGTGACTATTTTCAAACAAGAATAATTGTTTGCATTGTGCAGCTATCTAATAAGAAATGAAAGTAAGGGAGAGAATCAGAGTGAGTGCCCAAGATACACTATGTTTAGACTACTGTTGGATTTTTGTAATGATGTAAGACAGATACCATGGGGATGAATTTGATCTATATTGGTAGACAGACAGATAGTCTCAAAATTGTACACGGATTTTATAATAGGTAGAATATGCCCAGCAAAATCTCAAAGAAAGTTGCATGGCCTGAAGAATTTACAGTCCAGAGGTGTGAATGCTACTGCACAGTAAACAAAGAGGAGCATGTGGATGTTATCCTAAGACTGTTTGGTTTTTTTTGGAGCAGATGTATCTTTAGAAGTCATTTGAAAAACTGTAATGAGAAACTGAAATGGGGAAATTTAGCATATATTGCCCACAGTGTTGCTCTGAAATTACCATTTTGTGTGAAAAGGAATTGAGAAGTCAAGAATGGGAACTGAGCTGAAGGCATGGAATTTGCATGGCACAGGAAAGAGGAAAAAGGAAACAAGGGGAGAAATATGAGCAAAAGTTAAGTACTGGAGGGTTCTGAAAGGAAGGGAACTGTACTCAGGTGAAGATTGGAGACTAATGCAAAAGTTCAAGGAGTGAAGGAGGGAAACATGACCAGAATGGTGGGAATGTTTGGTGGTGTAAGGATTATTCATGTGATTGCCATAAGAATTAATTTAACCTAACCTATCTAATCTGGTTTAGTCTAACCTAACGTATTAAATGTAATATAATCTATCTGAATCTATTGTATGTAATCTCAAGTGATTTAATCTAATCTTTCCTATATAATCAAATATTTTTTCAAATCTTTCTACTCTGTTCTCATTTATCACTTTTTGTATCTGTGCTCAAAGATGGAAATATAAGGTTATGTTACACACAAACAATACCTGTGAGTTCTGACTTTGGTGGTTTATAGTATTTCCAAAACTTTTACATTTTTCATTATGGCTGCTCCAGGATGTTTTCTAAAAGTTGGCATGAGGAGTCAATAGTCCCTGATAATTTCAAACTTGGTCCCCATATACCACACCTGTCTTATTTCAAGCAATCACATAATTCTTTGGTTGTTTAGAATGTTATCTAAGTCAGGGGTTCTCAACCTTTTTCTTTCTGAGCCTTCGCCCAAAATGCTATAAAAACTCCGTGGCCCACCTGTGCCACAGTAACTGGTTTTCTGCATATAAAAGCCAGAGTGGCATTAGGGGGTAGCAAACTGGGCAATTTCCCAGGGTCCCATGACACAGGGGCCTCTAAAAAGCTACATTGCTCTGGCTTCAGCTGCAGCCCCGGGTGGCTGGGCTCAAGGCCCCGAGCTTCAGCCCCATGCAGTGGGGTTTTGGCTCTCTGCCCTGGTCCCAGCAAGTCTAAAGCTAGCTCTGCTTGGTGGACCCCCTGAAACTTGTTCATGGTCCCCCAGAGAGCCCTGGACCACTTCTTGAGACCCCCTGGTCTAAGTAAACCACCCGATACTATGTCCATGAAGACAAACCCCTTTCCCGTTAGCTTTTGTAACTAGTATTTGGGTAACAAGTCTACTGGGCTTTTCACGGGCCTGCTTTAATTTTTATTTTTTTTAATGATATAGTCAAATTTTCTAAGTACTTAGAAGCCCAAGTCTCATTGAAACTCAATAGGATCAGGCTCTTCATTGCTTGTCACTTTTGAAAATAGGATGTAGGTTTCTAAATCACTTAGACTCTTTTGAAAATGTTACCCTTAGTCTAGTTTATGTAGAGTCCAAGAACTCCAGAGCAACAAGCATCACCTTTCCCCACCCCTGCTCCCCTTTTACCCAAAATAGTCCTTGCTGTATTAGCCGAAAACAGTAATATACCCTTCTGCTTATAAAACATTCATTCTTACTGCTGTTTCCTGTCGCCCTTCTCCTGCCTTGATTTCCCTGGTCCTTCTGTAAACATATTTAAAGTCTCAGTGATTCAAATAGAACTCACTTCTCTGTCAGCACATATGCTTCTCATTCAACAATCTTGTTATGCATTCAGCTTTTTCTTTTACTGCCACTACCTTGCTGACATTGTAAAAAAGAACACCAAAAAAAAATCCTTTAACAGACTTTGAACAATTGTCATTACATGTTCCAGACTGCAACCCAGTGTGCAACGAGCACTTCACCACAAATAGGAAATGAGAAATTTTGAGGTATAATGAACACTATTGAATTTTTACAGGGCTTAACACAAAGTTATTTAGCTCAGGTGTTTCAGTAATGGAGATATACTTGTGAAATTCAATGGTCAATGCCCTCAAGCTTTTTTCAGTGTGTGAGTAAATTTAGTTCTTATGAAATTGAGCGACCAATAATACTGGCAGTTATTATTTTAAGCCTACACTACCTATCCGGTCAGATAGGTCCCAGGATATATATACCTGGCTCCACAGCCACCTTACTACTCCTAGCTGGGAATTCTGTGCTATATGGGGATGGTAGCTAGTGTAACAATGACAAGCCCTGGTCGTCGGCAGGCAGGATTGAACCTGGGACCTCTGGAGCTTAGTGCATGAGCCTCTACTGCATGAGCTAAAAGCCAACTCGCTGTTAGCTAAGGCTGTAGAGCAGATTCATTAATCTCACTCTTTCAGTGGTCTCGGTGCCACTAGATGGAACAGAACACCACACCCAGAAGGTGTGTGGGTTACACTAGGACAGGGCTGTGCATGGTAGAATCAGCCATAGAAAAAATCCCATTGACTTCAGCATTGATAGGATTGTTCAATGACTGCAAATCATGCCCAATGTCAACAATATGAGACTGGGATGAGACAGCTACGTTTACTTTTAATTGTTACCTGAGTTTATTTGGGAATTCATGTGTTCAGAGGTAACAGATGCTTAAGCCCATCTTTCCGGGGCTAATGAACGAATTCAATGTGTCACAGTAGTTTCCTGGTTTCCTCAGACCTTCATTTCCGTCTCCATATTGATCTAGTAAAGATACAATGGACTATGCTATTGTAATGGGTTTCATTTATCATTGGGGCATCTCCTTGTGGCAGATTGGCTCCTTTCAGGTCAGTCGTCCCTCTTCTGAGAGTTGCTCACACGTCTCTCCTCACTCTCCAGGACTAGCAGTTCTCCCTATTTGTGACAGGCTGCTGTATAGTCCTCCCCTTCTGGGCTATCAAAGTCCCACTGGGTCAGCCATCCACATGTCATTCCAGACAGTCTTTCAGTCCAGGGCCAGGTCCTGTGCCACTTTCCCAGCAGCTGGTGGTAGAACCCAGGCCCACTCACAACTTCAGGTTCCAGCCCAGAGACCCTATATCCAGCAATTGTGGTCTGCTTGCTTCCCAGATCCTGTTGCTATTTCCCTTCCTACTCCTTTCTCTATCTTCTGGGTCCCTGCTCTGGGTTTTCCAGCCCAAACTTCCTCCTCCCAGGGAGTGACTGCAGACTACTACTTCTATAGCCCCTTTTTGTTCTCAACTTCATCTCTTTATACAGGCCCAACCTGTTCCTTCCCAGCTGAACTTCATCTTCCATTAGGCTTTATAGATCCCTGGCTCCCCACCAGATGCATATGAGGGTAATTGACCTAACTTAACCTGCTCTGCCTTGTGTGGGGTGGATACCACATCACAACTGTAAAACATGTAAAAATACTTTCTAGACTAATTCCGACTGGAAGGAGAATGACCCTAATCTCTTTGGGGGCAGGGACAGTCTCTTAATATATGTTTGTACAGCACCTCGCACAATGGAGCTCCAGTCTCAGTTGAAGCATCATAAGGATAATAATCATAAGAATCATGATATAAAGAATATTAACATCAAGGAAAGGGAGGCTGGTTTCTTGAGTTTTCCAGCCTGGTTTTGGGGATCCCAAGGAGCATCCTGGTTCTGATGTGCTTCTCCAGCCCTATTGATATACTCCTATCACTATGAATTTGGGCCAGTTCCTGGCTTCAGTGGGGCTACTCGCATGAGTAAAACTACTCCTGTGCATATGTGTTTGTAGGATTAGCTTTTTTATTCTTAAAATTTCTATACAAATATTAAATGATTCCTAGTTTAGGGATTTTCTTCTGAAACTGTACAGAACTGCATTAGTGAAAAGAGTTGTTTTTCCCTTCCTCTTTTTTGAAAGAAGAACAAGGTCTCCAGTTTATATTTAACTGCAGTTTTTTGCATATAACTCTATATTCAGTTCTTTTCAAAGTCAGCTTTGACATATTTACAGAATGCAGTGGATTGCACTGGACACAGATACAATGGTGATGAATACCATAGAAATGCCTATTAATAAAAAAGCAAATAATTACACATCTATGAATACATGTAATGTCCTATTGTGAGATTTTTTTGCATTGTAGTTAACAATGATGACGATGATGCCAAGAAAAATGTATTTTTTTTCTATATAACAGAGGATACTTAACCAATTACGGGATCTCATAATAGATGTGGGGCCTGTAATTTCTGGAAATATTTATTATTATTTATTGTCAACAAAATAGCTTTAAATAAAAAAGCATATTTTTTTGGCCTGAGAAGGCAGATTTGTTTTAAGATCATCTTAATGTACAAAATTGTGAAGAGGAGAAAAAGCGATATCACCACTGGACTTCTTATTTTCAACATCTGGTTCTGGTCCACTGGGGGAAATGTAAGTAACAGCTTACCACATGGATTACAAATGTGCTGAATTGCAAGAATAAATATTAAATGAAAATATCCATAGCACCTGCAGCTTGTCCTGGAGAATTCCCCGTGAGTGTTGTGGGTGGGTTTTCAAGAAACCTCTAGTGAGATGCAAACTGCAACTGCAGCTGCTTGTAGTAGCAGCTTATATAGTGTTACTGAAGAGTTTGCAGATTCTATTCCGTTCAATGAATCAACAGTGATCTGTGTTGCCAACACATTAAAAAAAGGGGAGAGTGATTGCAGGGGAAGAGTTGTTGTTATTGTTGTTATTCTTTTATTATTAGAATTTTTCCTTTGGGTTTTAGATTATCAGGAAAAAATTAAACAGTGAATGTCAAATGTTTTGTTTAATTTTTTTTTTAAAGTAAGTGAAATGCATGATGGAATATAAAGCCAGTTTGATGTATCTGGGCTAGAAGCAATGTTTACTCTGTCAAAAGATCAGAGTAAACGGTAGAAGACCAGCAATAGGATAAGTTTTGCTGACTTCATTCATATTCTGTATATACAGGATACTATACACATAGGTGACACTTGGCTTTATTTCATATAGTGTGTTAAAAAGGATTGAATTTAGGATTAAAATCTCTCCCCTCACCCCTTTTTTTTAAAAGAGACCATGCTAACTCAGCGGTGGCCAAACTTAATGACCCTCTGAGCCGCATATGACAATCTTCAGAAGTTCAAAAGCTGGGGCACACCTGCCAGGGCTTGGGGCTTCAGCTGTGCCGAGATGCCTGTCTGAGCTCAGGGCTTCAGCCCTGCTCCTTCTGAAGCCCCAAGCCCTGCAAGCATGCTCTGTCGGGCTAAAACCCCGAGTACTCCCTTCCTGTTGGGCAGAAGATGGAGGTGATGCGTGTGGGAGGGACAAATGGGGTCATGTGCCCCCCCCCCGATTTTTGCCAGGGTTAGCTGGTCCCGCTTGGTCACATGGTGCCACCAGGCCCCCTCCCTGCATGGCAGCTCCTGGAGCCAGAAAGCTGGGAGCTGCAGCGGTAGGGAGAGGCAGAGGCAAACAGCTGGGAGCGGCCGGCAGGGGCTGCAGAGGGTAAGGTGGTAGGAAGGATGAACTTTTAAATTGTGCCCTCCCACCCCAGCAGGCACCAGTTGTCTCTGGCAAAAGCCCTTAGCCCCGGCACTGTGCTGCAGGCCAGAAGCCCTGAATTGTCCCCATCCCTGCCCCAAGTCTGGTACATGGAGAATGTGACGGGGACGGACGTGTGGGGCTCCATGAGCCGCACTTTAACGGTAGAAGAACTACATGAGACTCGTGAGCCATGGTTTGGCCACCCCGATGTATACACTTAGAAAATGGGGAGTTAAATTAAAAAGCATTAAACTGCTCATTTTGCTTCTATGCTGTGTTGTTATAGCTGTGTTGGTCCCAGGATATTAGAGAGACAAGGTGGGTGAGGTAATAAAATATCTTTTATTGGACCGACTTCTCCCCAACAGAGGTTGGTCCAATAAATGATATTACCTCACCCATTTTGCTTCTAACAAGCAAGGAGAAGAAACAGAACAGATGCACCACACCCTGCTATCTAGTCACTATGAAGAATTGCTCACACATTCAGGCGCATTGATGGGAATAGGAAATCAAAGACAGATCAAGGTTGGCAGCACTAAAAGGGAAATATTACTGGTTTTCCTCTGAGTTTTATAATGTTAAGATAATAAAAAATATGACTGTCAAGTGGTTTTATATATATATATGCAGTAAAATAATATAAATATTTTTAGCCATGAGAGGCTGCCAACGTATTCTGTTCTGGAATTTTGGAATTTGTGTGTGATCTTACTTGGGGCCAGGAGGAGGAAGACAGCCTCACACACATCTCTATGTCTAGTTCCCAGGGAGTACCCAAGTGACACAGTGTTTAGAAAAGAGTCAGCCAGCACATATCTATCACCCAGAGGCACATTGCTAAAATACTAATCCTGTGCATAGGTACTTTAAATATTGTGCTCCCTCTGCAGGTGATTCTTTTCCCCTTATTTCTAGAATGCCATCAGTGCATGTGGTGCTTTGCAAATGTACCAAAGGAAGGCCCTGCATTGAATTCCTTATGTATAATTCTGGATTCTGCAGTCATGGAATTTATACCCTTCTCGATTACAGTCTAGCAGTGAGAGCTAGGATACAGATAATTGCAGTTTGAGATTGGAGATACCATATTTTGGGCTCCAGCCAATCTGGGCTCAGTTCTGCCAGGGAGACATAGACAGTAAAGGTAGGTTTGTGCCATCTTTGCTTATCCTGAATACTGGGGCTAAAATCTTAACCTGGAAGGTGATTGAACCTGGAGACAAATATAGTGCCCATCTTTAAAAAAGGAAAGAAGGAGAACCCGGAGAACTACAGACCGGTCAGCCTCACCTCAGTCCCTGGAAAAATCATGGAGCAGGTACGCAAGGAAATCATTTTGAAGCACTTGGGGGAGAGCAAGGTGATCAGGAATGGCCAACATGGATTCACCAAGGGCAAGTCATGCCTGACCAACCTGATTGCCTTCTATGATGAGATAACTGGCTCTGTGGAAAGCAGTGGACATGATACATCTTGACTGTAGCAAAGTTTTTGATACAGTCTCCCACAGTATTCTTGCCAGCAAGTTAGAAAGGTATGGATTAGATGAATGGACTATAAGGTGGATAGAAAGCTGTCGAGATTGTCAGGCTCAACAGGTAGTGATCAATAGCTTGATTTCTAGCTGGCAGCCGGTATCAAGCAGAGTGCCCCAAGGGTTGGTCCTGGGGCTGGTTTTGTTCAACATCTTTATTAATGATCTGGATGATGGGATGGATAACACCCTCAGCAAGTTCGCAGATGACACTAAACTGTGGGGGAGAGGTAGAAAAGGTGCAGGGTAGGGATAAGGTCCAGAGTGACCTAGACAAATTGGAGCATTGGGCCAAAAGAAATATTATGAAGTTCAACAAGGTCAAGTGCAGAGTCCTGCACTTAGGATGGAAGAATCCCATGCACTGCTACAGGCTGGGGACCAACTGGCTGAAAGCAGCAGTTCTGCAGAAAAGGACCTGGGGATTACTGTGGATGAGAAGCTGGATATAAGTCAGCAGTATGCCCTTGTTGCCAAGAAGGATAATGGCATATTGGGCTGCATTAGTAGGAGCATCGCCAGCAGATCGAGGGAAGTGATTATTCCCCTCTATTCAGCAATGGTGAGGCCACATCTGGAGTACTGCATCCAGTTTTGGGCCCCTTACTACAAAAAGGATGTGAACAAGTTGGATAGAGTCCATCGGAGGGCAATGAAAATTATCAGAGGGCTGGGGCACATAACTTGGGAGGAGAGGCTCAGGGAACTGGTCTTGTGTAGTCTGCAGAAAAGAAGAGTGAGGGGGGATTTGAGAGCAGCCTTCAGTTATCTGAAGGGGAGTTCCAAAGAGGATGGAGCTCCGTGTTCTCAGTGGTGGCAGATGACAGAACGAGAAGTAGTGGTCTCAAGTTGCAGTGGGGGAGGTCTAGGTTTGATATAAAGAAAAACTATTTCATTAGGAGGGTGGTGAGGCACTGGAAGGGGTTACCTAGGGAGGTGATGGAATCTCCAACCTTAGAGGTTTTCAAGGCCTGGCTTGACACAGCCCTGGCTGGGATGGACTAGTTGGTGTTGGTCCTGCTTAGAGTAGGGGCTTGGACTAGATAACCTCCTGAGGTCTCGTCCAACCCTAATCTTCTATGATTCTAGGATTCTATGTTGCCGTACTAGTCAAAGAGGAGGGGGAGAGAAAGGGGAACTCCCCTCTGCTTCTAGTAGAGGAGGAGAAGCTGTGCTTGCTCCTGCTGTCTCCTTACTTTTGCTCATGCTTTCACCCTGGTTTTCGCAGTCCCCAACAGACCGACCAGCAGCCTAGGGTAAGCAGGAGTTGAGAGTGCTTTGGCCATAACTCCTCTCTCCCCAACACTATACTTCCCTACCCTGGGCATGGCCTCATCACACCTCTCCTCTGGGGACTGCAAGGGGGTTGCCTAGAGTCATTGTGCCAGACTTGTGCTCTCAGAGAATCCCTTTTACACCAGGAGTCCTTGACGGGGAGAACTGGGTGGTTCTTTTACAAGTCAGCATTTCCATTGGTTCAGTTTCTAACCCAACTGTCCAAACTCACCTTAGCCTGAAACTTGGTGTATGATGTCTAAAGGGGCCAGGACACAGCCTAGAAGTGAGGACCTTTTGGAAAAATCAGTATTGGAAAGGTTCCCAAAATAAGGGCCAAATTCTGCTTGGTCCTTACGTATAAGTGTACAGTATAAGCGTGAGAGCAGGTGGCCTATGTATGGGCCAGACAGAATGGCAGCCATTGGCTTGGCAGAGCACAGGTGTTGTTCCATCCCTGCTCTCCTGGGGACAAATGATACTTCAGCAGAGAAGATATAAGTAAGAGGTGGTGCCGTGGCTCTGAGCCCCTATGTACTGGCTTGTAGAGTGGGACCAATGTGCAGAGTAGCGAGGATTCCAGCAGGGAGTGGGGGACAAATTCTTTTGCATATCTGAAAGCTTTGGGAGGCATTTGCAGTGCTCCCTTTGGAGAAGCACATTTCTGCACCATCCTCAACATAGGTTTCTAGAGACAAGGTACAATAGCTGTAAGTGAGGGATTGGAAGGTGGAGTAGGCTTCTCCGAAATGGGTGTCAGAGTGTCAACACGTTCAATGCTTCACACATCATTTGTGTAACACTTGAGAGGAGGAACTACTTACTGGCATGTAAAAACAAATTACAGCATTCATGGCTGGATGAGAATATCAAAAAAGGAAAAAGCACCTACTGTGCCTGCAACTGAACATTCTCTTGTCCAGAGGCACCTGAAGTTTGTCAAAGCCATCTCCAATAAAGGGAAAAAATCTTGTCCCATTAGAACACGTGCTGTCCCTAGGAGGTTTGTGTTCTTCACCTGAATCTGGTTGCATACATTTCAAGGAAATAGCCATATTGTCTTTTTGCAGCTGAATACAGTAGCTGTTAGAAATGGGCTAAGTCTTATAGTACTTATACAGTCACAGCTCCTACAAGAGTTAATGTCTCAGGACTTACAAGATCAGGTCCAACTTGTCACTGCAGGACTGTAGTGCGGCTCGGCCGCAGTTTGTCCCTCAGCGAGGCTGTGGGGTATCCCACCGCCTCGCTACTGATAGTCTTAAGCCCGGCCCTAGGTCAGGGCGGGGCAACAAACGCTGAGTCCAAATGCTCGGGCTCTCAGGCAAGGCTGGGTGGCAATAGTCCCAAGCCTAGCCCTTGGTCAGGGCGGGGCAACAAACACTGAGTCAGTATACTCAGGCCCTCAGGCAGGGCTGAGCAGCAATAGTCTTAAGCCTAGCCCTGGGTCAGGACCGGGCAACAAACACTGAGTCAGTACACTCAGGCCCTCCGGCAAGCCTGAGCAGTAATAGTAGGTTTCGGCCTCCTTGGGCCAGGGAAAGGGGGGAGTCTGCCACCCTTGGAGGGGTGGCAGTGGGATGCAGGCCCTCCCACTCCACTGCATCCCAGCCCGGGGCCCTAGCAGCAGCAGACACTCGCTGCTGTCAGTGGGGATCCTGGCCGCAACACACTGACATTGGCTCTGGCAGTGCTGCAGCCAGACTGGGGTCGGCTGCTCCCGGGCTACTTCCACTCTCCCCCTTGTCGGGTACCTGAGTCGGCATAGTGTGACCAGAGTCTCAAACACCATTGGTTCCTCTGGGTAACTGTTTGAGGGTGGCTCAGTGGCTCCTCGGGGTAGCTGGCAAGAGGCAGGCTAGGCTCTTCCTCGGAGTAGGGGGCAAGAGACAGGCTCGGCCCTTCCTCGGGGTAGAGGGCAAGAGGCATGCTCAGGCAGTCCTCCTCGGGGTAGCGAGCGCGAGGCAGGCTCGGTCAGTCCTCCTCGGGTTAGCGAGCACAAGGCAGGCTCAGCCAGTCCTCCTTGGGGTAGCGAGCGTGGGGCAGGCTCGGCCAGTCCTCCTCATGGTAGCGGGCGTGGGGCAGGCTTGGCCAGTTGTCCTCGGGGTAGCGGGCGCGAGGCAGGCTCGGCCAGATGTCCTCGGGGTAGCGGGCGCGAAGCAGGCTCGGCCAGATGTCCTCGGGGTAGCGGGCGCGAGGCAGGCTCGGCCAGATGTCCTAGGGGTAGCGGGCACGAGGCAGACTCGGCTGGCCGGGTGTGGGCTCCGGCTGGCTGCAGCAGCAGACATCTGATCCTGGTGGTGGCTGGGCTCCTACTGAGCTCTGCAGGTCAGCTTTTATACTTCCGGGTCTGCACCGTGACCTCTGAGAGGCAGGCGCAGGACCCAGCGGCTGTGCCCACAGCGGGGTTGGGGGAGGTTTGTCCCTCAGCCGGGCTGTGGGGTATCCCACCGCCTCGCTACAAGGACATAAGGGGCCTGATTTTACACAGTCTTGCACCTAATATAGAAATGTACAACTTTGCAAAATGCATGTAAAATGCTTCCATAGTGTGAGTGGAGATTTCAGATTTGTGAGCATTTTACACCTATTCTGCATTCCTTTGCATGGCTGTAATTGACTACACAAGGACGCAGCGTCCAATGTAGTCTCAACATTTCTTAAGTAACAGAGATCTCTGTGTGTCTATAGGACATCTTCCAAAGGGAGCCTTGGAAACTGCACTCTTTGCTTCATTTCAACTAGACTTTAAATAGCACTTTGATACCCTCAATCCTCCCAAAGTGGCAGAGGGATCAACTAGATACCAAGTAGCATTTTCCAACTCTGATTAAATTGCATTAATTTTTATTGTCATGAATCCCCATGAACAAGCCATAGGTTCTTGCCCTAAGGGAAACGGTATGGAAAAGGAAGTTCCATCATGAAAAAGTTGGAAAAAACTCTGACATAAGAATATTTTACACACAAAGGGACAAATTTTCAAGAAAGACCAAACTCAGCCTCTAATATTGTGTTTGCAGCTGAATACTGATCTAAAATTAAAGGCCATTTTTAAAATTTGGCTCAGATATTGAATAGGGCAAATATGACATCAAATTTATCTCAGAGATCACACAGATTGATACTGGAGTTTTAAAATTATTGTGTGCATGCACACACAAAGAGGCACATATGCAGGGCTGGACCTAGACCCAAATGGTGCCCCAGGCGAGGAGCATCTTTGGAGCCTCCCTCCATTTGTTAAACTTTTGAATACCATATTTTTTATTGCAGTGTAGCACATTTCATGACTTTGATGCACGAATTGCATGCATGATTTATCTCTGTCATATAAGATACATTTGCATGCTAGGGGCTATAAATCTGTATTTATTCATGCCATATATAAGCAAAAATTGTTTCCTATAAGCTTATAAAACCTTTTTAATTTTAAGAATAACTGAAATGTACTAACATCAAGAAATTGAACTGTGCACCGACATTGGGTGAACCAGTATTAAACAGTGTTACTACAGGCAACAGCCTTAGAATGTTAACCCTAATCCTTTAAGTCAAAAGGTTGCTTTTCTGCCTTTGCGACTGCAAACTGAAGCACAGCATCAGAGAGATTCAAAGACTGGCCAATGGCATTTTTAAGCGATAAAATAGCAAATGATGTCAGTATCTCATTAACCATTGTCTATAGAAGATATGTTTTAATGAACCTGAGCTTCAAAAAGCTGCACTCATCAGTCATGACTGTGAGGAGCAATGTGAGCAGAATCCTCAAAGCTATCCACACATTAGGAAAAGTGTCCTTCAGCTCCGCATCATGAATGAATTGGACAATTTGGAGCAGAGAGTGCTTCCTGTGTTGCAAAATGTGATGGATGGTTGTCCAATTTGACATGTCTTTATCATTGATGTCTAAACAGTCCCCATGTATTAGCATCCAGTGAAGGTCTGTACAATTGTTCAAGAGTGTTTTCCTGTCCACTGGTAGCTTATTAAGGTCATGCAAAATCCCCCAGATCTTTCTGTGGTGCTTCATTATCCAAACTTTTCTTCAGTGGTCACTTGAGCAGTGTCAACGAGTGAGCAGAAAAACCTTCCCTCTTGAATTTTTCTTCTGAGTTTCCTATTACTTCATCTCTGCCCTTGTAACCAAACTGTCTCTTCTTCTGATGAATACAAGGTTCCTTGAAGACAGGCTCAACTCCTAAGTTTTCCATCATTTCTTTGGCAGCAGTGATGACATCTTCAAATGTGTTGTCTCTGTAGACCACAATGAAATCAAAGTAGCTTTGCATCAAAGTAGTAGTGGTCGCGATGTCCATCGACTGAGTTTGTAATGCCTTGCTTACAATGTTTACTTGGAAAACGATATTGTGCCAAACCACAATTGAGACCAGAAATTTGAAGTCAGTGATCTGGTTTCTGAGGGATTGTGCCTTGCGTCAGATTCCGTTCCCGGCTTTACTCAACTGTGCCAGTTCCATGAGAGCATCATAAACTTCAGTCACTTGGTACCTCACTTGGCCTAACACTGTCAGTGTGGCTTTCCCAGTGAGTGTCACTTAGCAGCTTCACGGTCAGATTTGCAATATTATCCGTGAGGATTTTCCATCTGATAGTTGATGCTGAAAACAGGAGGTACATCCTTTGCACTACTCCAAAGAGAGATACTGAATCTAAAGAAGATGACATGGCATCTGACACAACCACATTGAGGGAATGGCAGCCACAAGGCACGAAGAAAACTCTTGGATTCAGTGCAAGGATCCTTGCCTGGACATCACTGCTTCATCCCTTCATGTTCACACAGTTGTCATAGCCTTGGCCATGGAAGTTCTGAAATTTTATTTTATACTCATTCAAAACATTCATAAACACTTCTGTTAGGCCTTTTCCAGTAGAGTCATCCACAGACCGGAAACAGATAAAGTGTTCTTTTACGTGGATACAGCCATCCTTGTTGCCAACAAATCTTACTGTAAATGATATCTTTTCACTGTGACTAATATTGGGAGTGAAAAGAACAGGAGTACTTGTGGCACCTTAGAAACTAATACATTTATTTGAGCATAAGCTTTCGTGGGCTACAACGCACTTCATTGGATGCATAGACTGCAACATACAGCAAGGAGATACTTATACATATAAATATCTTCTTGCTGTATGTTCCAGTCTATGCACCCAAAGAAGTGGTCTGGAGCCCATGAAAGCTTATGCTCAAATAAATTTGTTAGTCTCTAAGGTGCCACAAGTACTCCTGTTCTTTTTGTGGATACAGACTAACACGGCTGCTACTCTGAAATTGGGACTGAAGTTCGTTATTATGGCACAATACTTCACTTTGCCGAGCCGCATCAATATGTTATCAAGCACCCTCCTTGCCATAAGGCCAATCAATTTCTTTTGAATTGTTTTACTGTAGTAATGGTATGACAGGTTTGGTCAGAGAGACCCCCTTGAGGCTGTCATCTGATGTGCTGGAATTACCTCTGAGCCCCTTTTCCATTGCCAGCATGGTACTCCAGAACCCTGCCTTTTTGAGCCAGACACACTAGTCTGCTGCAACACAGACCCAGGTCTGGTCCACACCCCCAAAGCTGCAGTCTTTAACCAAAAGCTGCTCAGCAATTCACTGAGACACTCAGCTCCCAATGGGATCCAAACCCCAAATAAATCCATTTCACTCTGTATAAAGCTTCTACAGGATAAACTCATAAATTGTCCGCCTTCTATAACACTGATAGAGAGAGATGCACAGCTGCTTGCTCTCCCAGGTATTAATCACTTACTCTGGGTTAATTAATAAACAAAAGTGATTGTATTAAGTATAAAAAGTAGGATTTAAGTGGTTTCAAGTAATAACAGACAGAACAAAGTAAGTTACCGAGCAAAATAAAACAAAACACGCAAGTCTAAGCCTAATACAATTAAGAAACTGAATACAGGAAAATCTCACTGTCAGAGATGTTCCAATAAGCTTCATTCACAGCCTAGACTCCTTCTTGGTCTGGGCCCAATCCTTTCCCCTGGTACAGTTCTTGTTAGTTCCAGCTCAGGTGGTAACTAGGGTTTTTCTCATGACTGCACCCCCTTTGTTCTGTTTCACAAGGAGGGAATCCTTGGTCTCTCTCTGGGTTCCCACCCTTCCTTCTAAATGGAAAAGCACCAGCTTTAAGATGGATTCCAGTATCATGTGACATGCTCACATGTCCTGTGAGACTTCATTACTTACTGGCTGGCACCCTGTCATGGTATAAACCCCCCCAATCTGAATCTTAGCGTCCAAAAGATGGGGTACCAGCATGAATTCCTCTAAGTTCAATTACCAGCTTAGTACCTGCCACCAACCAGGAATTCCAGTGCCTGGTACACTCTGGTCCCCGCAAAACCTTGCCTGGGGACACCCAAGACCCAGACCCTCTGGATCTTAACACAAGGAAAGTAAACCCTTTCCCTCACCGTTGCCTCTTCCAGGTTTCCTCTCCCTGGGTTACCCTGGAAGATCACTGTGATTCAAACTCCTTGAATCTTGAAACAGAGAGGAAAATCCACCTTTCCCCCTCCTTCTTTCTCCCCCTCCCAGACTCTCCCTGAGAGAGAAAGTAATCCTAACACAGAGAGAAAATAACCTTTCTCTCCCCCTTCCCTCCTTTCTCCCCACCAGTTCCCTGGTGGATCCAGACCCCATCCTCTGGGGTCTCACCAGAATAAAAAAACAATCAGGTTCTTAAACAAGAAAAGCTTTTAATTAAAGAGGGAAAAACAGTAAAAATTAACTTTGTAAATTTAAGATGGAATATGTTACAGGGTCTTTCACCCATAGACACTGGGAATACCCTCCCAGCCTAAGTATACAAGTACAAATAAAAATCATTTCAGCAAAATAAAAATTTGAACTCCTTCCAGCCAAATACACATTTGCAAATAAAGAAAACAAACATAAGCCTAACTCGCCTTATCTACCTAATACTATTCTGGACATATAAGAGACTGTATCAAAGAGATTGGAGAGAAACCTGGTTGCACGTCTGGTCCCTCTGAGCCCCCAGAGTGAACAACAACCAAAAACTAACAGCACACACAGAAACTTCCCTCCCTCAAGATATGAAAGTATCCTGTCCCCTGATTGGTCCTCTGGTCAGGTGACAGCCAGGCTCACTGAACTTGTTAATCCTTTACAGGCAAAAGAGACATGAAGTACTCCTGTTCTATTAACCCCTAACTATCTGTTTATGACACACCCACTGTGTACAGAAAGGCTTACAATAAACAAAGCCATTTACAACCAATTGTCCTAGTTAATGGGAACCATCAAGATTCCAAGCCACTATTAATGATCCACACTTTGCATAGTTACAATAAGACTCCAGAGTAATACTTCATATTTTTAGCTTTAGATACAAGAATTATACATTCATACAAACAGGATGAACACATTCAGTAGATTATAAGCTTTTTAATGATACCTTACAAGAGACCTTTCGCATAAAGCATATTCCAGTTACATTATATTTACACTCATAAGCATATTTCCATAAACACATGGAGTGCAACATCACAAATGGTCCATAGCTTCTTTATGAACTACTTGACGTAGGTGCCTATGCATGACACCGTCGTATTTTGCAAGGCTCTACCAAAACAAGGAAATTACTGTTATGTTATGTGAACAACTTATCTGATGAGCCCTGGAAAGCCAAATTATTCTGCAAGGAAGAGTGTAATTAAGATCAGACACGAGAATATGTTCCTCCAAAGCTGAGTTTCTACCTTAAAAAAGTGCAGGTTTTCTACACTTATGCATTTATTCAGCTTAAGCCTAGACTCAACCTCCATCTGTTTGTAGTGGGCCATAAAATGGCCAGTGACTTTTCGTGTTGTTTCAGAGCATCAGCTAAATTATGCCAGTAATTGTATCTGGAGAGCACAAGCACTGACTTGGCATTTTGTCAAATATTTTGCAACAAAATCAGAACACTTTATCAGTTGATTTTGAGTAAACTAGCCAACACCGATTCAGTTTCTTACCATTCTCGAGCACTTTGGGAAGTGTCACTTCTGCTCATTTACTGGAAACATCATAGTCTCCATTTTGCCTGGCCTGTTCAAAATTGTACAAATCAATATTGGCAGAGTTTAGGATTGCCTCCAAAAAGCAGGATCTGATGTACTGATATGTGGTGTGCTATTCTTCTCACTGCATGCTTGCAAATAGGGGCTGCTAACAGGGAGTTTTGCAAGGGAGTTCTCCAGGTGAAGGAGGAGAAAATACAGCATCTGTGGGGTAAGTGACTGACTGTGGTGTGTGTGTTTGTGTTTGGGGGTTACTTGCTGTGTGCTGAGTTTGCGTTTGTCAGTCTGTCTGTTTTATTTGTTTGTAGGACTGTGTGCTGTGGCTGGCAGTTGGAAGCTGTGAGCTTCAAAGGAAGGTTTGAAAGCTCGAAGCCTCTGGTAATTGGCTGAGCCTTAATCAGTGGGCGGGGCATTAACTCAGGCCAGGGCTTTATAAAGCCGTGCACAAGTGACATGGGAGCTTGCGAACAGAGGCTGCTAACAGAGAATTTTGCAAGGGGGTTCTCCAGGTGAAGGAGGAGCAAATACAGCATCTGTGGGGTAAGTGACTGTCTGTAGTGTGTGTCTGTTTGTGTTTCGGGGTTACTTGCTGTTTGCTGAGCTTATGTTTATCAGTCTGTTTGTTTGGTTGGTTGGTTTGAAGGACCATGTGCTGTGGCTGGCAGTTGGAGGCTGTGCGCTTCAAAGGAAGGTTTGAAAGCTCGAAGCCTCTGGTAATTGGCTGAGCCTTAATCAGTGGGCGGGGCATTAACTCAGGCCAGGGCTTTATAAAGCCGCGCACAAGTGACCAGGGAGCTTGTGAACAGGGGCTGCTAACAGGGAGTTTTGCAAGGGGAGTGGGAAGGGAGGAGGGTCCCTTGTCGGTCCTACCTGTTCCCCTGTAGTCCCCTTAAAACCTAAAATCCAAACCATATTCCAAAACCCCTCTCTTTAAATCACTTTTTCATTAACTAGGAGACAATGCAGGCAGAAGCCCAGCAGCAGAGTGGGGGCTATCCAGTTTATTGTGCTGAGTGTAGCATGTATGATTACCTGCCTTGCGGGCGGGTGGCGTATGTGTGCAGTCGGTGCAAGGAGTTCCTGGCCCTCAGAGACCACGTACAGACTTTGGAGGCCAGGATGGTGGAACTGGAGGAGCTAAGAGAGGCAGAGAGGTATGTTGATGAGGCTTTCCGGGACACTGTAGAATTGTCCCACCTCCGCTCAGACAGCCTCTGTGCTGCTGAGGAGGAAGAAAGGCCCAGGGAAGCAGAGCAGTCAATGGGAGCAGAGGGAAACCTTCCCATAGTTGGGACCCTCCTTCCAGATGGTACTGGGGTTGCCTCTCTCACTGAGGTTACCTCTCTGGGGAAGGGAACTCCAGTTGCTAGGAAAAGGCAGGTGTTAGTAATGGGAGATTCGATCATTTGAAACATAGATAGCTGGGTTTGTGATAACCGGGAGAAGAGTATGGTGACTTGCCTGCCTGGTGCAAAGGTTGCAGATCTCTCGAATCATCTAAATAAGAAGTCTAAATAATAAGATGGGTGAACTAGAGTGCCTTGTGATAAAGGAGGATATTGATATAATAGGCATCACCGAAACCTGGTGGACTGAGGACAATCAATGGGATACAATCATTCCGGGGTACAAAATATATCAGAAGGACAGAACAGGTCGTGCAGGGGGAGGAGTGGCACTATATGTGAAAGAAAATGTAGATTCAAATGAAATAAAAATCTTAAGCGAATCCACATGTTCCGTAGAATCACTATGGATAGAAATTTCATGCTCTAATAAAAATATAACATTAAGGATCTATTATTGACCACCTGACCAGGACAGTAATAGCGATGATGAAATGCTAAGGGAAATTAGAGATGCTATCAAAATTAAGAACCCAATAATAGTGAGGGATTTCAATTATCCCCATATTGACTGGGAACATTTCACTTCAGGATGAAATGCAGAGATAAAATTTCTCGATACTTTAAATGACTGCTTCATGAAGCAGCTTGTACGGGAACCCACAAGGGGAGAGGCAACTCTAGATTTAATCCTGAGTGGAGCGCAGGAGCTGGTCCAAGAGGTAACTATAGCAGAACTGCTTGGAAATAGTGACCATAATACAATAGCATTCAACATCCCTGTGGGTGGAAGAACACCTCAACAGCACAACACTGTGGCATTTAATTTCAAAAGAAGGAACTATACTAAAATGAGGGGGTTAGTTAAACAAAATTTAAAAGGTACAGTGACTAAAGTGAAATCCCTGCAATCTGCATGGGCCCTTTTTAAAGACACCATAATAGAGGCCTAATTTCAATGTATACCCCAGATTAAGAAACACAGTAAAAGGACTAAAAAAGAGCAACTGTGGCTTAACAACCATGCAAAAGAAGCAGTGAGAGATAAAAAGTCTTCCTTTAAAAAGTGGAAGTCAAATCCTAGTGAGGCAAATAGAAAGGAGCACAAACACTGCCAGCTTAAGTGCAAGGGTGTAATAAGAAATGCCAAAGAGGAGTTTGAAGAACGGCTAGCCAAAAACTTCAAAGGTAATAACAAAATGTTTTTTAAGTACATCAGAAGCAGGAAGCCTGCTAAACAACCAGTGGTGCTTCTTGAAGATCAAAATACAAAAGAAGTGCTTAAAGATGACAAAGTCATTGCGGAGAAACTAAAGGGATTCTTTGCTTCAATCTTCACAGCTGAGGATGTTAGGGAGATTCCCAAACCTGAGCTGGCTTTTGTAGGTGACAAATCTGAGGAACTATCATAGATTGAAGTGTCACTAGAGGAAGTTTTGGAATTAATTGATAAACTCAACATTAACAAGTCACCGGGACCCGATGGCATTCACCCAAGAGTTCTGAAAGAACTCAAATGTGAAGTTGCGGAACTATTAACTAAGGTTTGTAACCTGTCCTTTAAATTGGCTTCGATACCAGTGACTGGAAGTTAGCTAATGTAACACCAATATTTAAAAA
The DNA here is from genome assembly GCF_025201925.1 of Gopherus flavomarginatus. Taxonomy (NCBI): domain Eukaryota; kingdom Metazoa; phylum Chordata; order Testudines; family Testudinidae; genus Gopherus; species Gopherus flavomarginatus. Next base: position 195,410,708 of record NC_066620.1, on the reverse strand, counting down.
GGGCTCTAGAGGTGATCCCGGCAATTACAGACCGGTAAGTCTAATGTCGGTACCGGGCAAATTAGTCAAAACAATAGTTAAGAATATAATTGTCAGACACATAGAAAAACATAAACTGTTGAGCAATAATCAACATGGTTTCTGTAAAGGGAAATTGTGTCTTACTAATCTATTAGAGTTCTTTGAAGGGGTCAACAAACATGAGAACAAGGGGGATCCAGTGGACATAGTGTACTTAGATTTCCAGAAAGCCTTTGACAAGGTCCCTCACCAAAGGCTCTTATGTAAATTAAGCTGTCATGGGATAAAAGGGAAGATCCTTTCATGGATTGAGAACTGGTTAAAAGACAGGGAACAAAGGGTAGGAATTAATGGTAAATTCTCAGAATGGAGCGGGGTAACTAGTGGTGTTTCCCAGGGGTCAGTCCTAGGACCAATCCTATTCAATTGATTCATAAATGATCTGGAGAAAGAGGTAAATAGTGAGGTGGCAAAGTTTACAGATGATACTAAACTACTCAAGATAGTTAAGACCAAAGCAGATTGTGAAGAACTTCAAAAAGATCTCACAAAACTAAGTGATTGGGCAACAAAATGGCAAATGAAATTTAATGTGGATAAATGTAAAGTAATGCACATTGGAAAAAATACCCCAGCTATACATACAATATGATGGGGGCTAATTTAGCTACAATGAGTCAGGAAAAAGATCTTGGAGTCATCGTGGATAGTTTTCTGAAGATGTCCACGCAGTGCGAAGAGGCAGTCAAAAAAGTGAACAAGATGTTAGGAATCATTAAAAAGGGGATAGAGAATAAGACAGAGAATATCTTATTGCCCTTATATAAATCCATGGTATGCTCACATCTCGAATACTGTGTACAGATGTGGTCTCCTCACCTCAAAAAAGATATTCTAGCACTAGAAAAGGTTCAGAAAAGGGCAACTAAAATGATTGGGGGTTTGGAAAGGGTCCCATAAGAGGAAAGATTAAAGAGGCTAGGCCTCTTCAGCTTGGAAAAGAGGAGACTAAGGGGGATATGATAGAGGTATATAAAATTATGAGTGATGTGGAGAAAGTGGATAAGGAAAAGTTATTTACTTATTCCCATAATACAAGAACTAGGGGTCACCAAATGAAATTAATAGGTAGCAGGTTTAAAACAAATAAAAGGAAGTTCTTCTTCACACCGTGCACAGTCAACTTGTGGAACTCCTTACCTGAGGAGGTTGTGAAGGCTGGGACTATAACAATGTTTAAAAGGGAACTGGATAAATTCATGGTGGCCAAGTCCATAAATTGGCTATTAGCCGGGAAGGGTAAAGAATGGTGTCCCTAGCCTCTGTTCATTAGAGGATGGAGATGGATGGCAGGAGAGAGATCACTTGATCATTGCCTGTTAGCTTCACTCCCTGTGGGGCACCTGGCATTGGCCACTGTCGGTACACAGATACTGGGCTAGATGGACCTTTGGTCTGACCCAGTACGGCCGTTCTTATGTTCTTATGCTGATTTTATGATCATTTCTCTCTTTTTCTTGTAAATCAGATTTTTCTTTGTTATTATTCTCCTCTTGTGAGCCACTTTCTTCTTAATCATCACTCTCCTTTATGCTGTCAGGAAAACTGGATGATTTTCCATCACTTTCCTCACATTTCCATCCCTTATCTTCAGGTAAATCCACTAATTCCTTAGTAATAGGGCTGCTACCATTTATGCTTCACTCCTCAATTTCTTCTGCACTGAGATGATCCCTACTGCCTAAAGCCCAGTCTATTATTCTGTTTCAGATATTTTCCTATCAAATTTGCCCCTTGCTGCAAACTAGATTGCAATAGAGCTTTTCACTACCTCTACTGAGCCCCTGAAGGCTTCCTCAGGAGCATTTTTTTTTCCATGGGGGGAAACAGACAGTATTAGGGAGAGCACAAGTCTATGTTCCACAGCCTTAGAAAGTTATCAAACATTACATCTTAAGCATGACAAAAGAAGTAGCAGTATTTCTTTTATACTGTTGTGTAGATAAGGGTTTGATAGATATGTCTGGTGTCTCAGTAAATATTTCCTTTATTAGTCGCTACTTTCTTCAAGTCTTAAAACACAATTACACTTTTACAATTACACAGTAAAACAAGGCTTACAATATCGCAACTGGATTCTCACTTCACTTGTTCTTAACTCTCACTGACTAACTGGTGATGCCCCACCCCTTATATATCCACAAGGGCATGGCTGACAACATTCTAGGAGGTTCAAGGAAAATGTAGTTCTCAGAAAGTCTGGAAGATTCCATGAGATTCTACAAAGGTCTAGAACATTCTAGAAGGTTAGTGAAAAATGAATCCACATACAGAATACCTGAAACATTTTACTTCAAACATGCTATTTTCCCTTTTGTCACTAACAACAAAAAACGTACCTCAAGCCTAGCACCCCCCAAGTCCAGCACCCCAGCAGTCACCTGGGTTGCCTGCCCCTAAATCCGGGTCTGCACATGTGCTATACGTAATTAATAAAATAATCAGAAATTGTCAATTCCTTTTTTGAATTGACTCTTTTTTCTTTATCCTGAGGCCTAACGGAAGTATGTAGGTGAAATGCATGGTGCGATGATTTGAGCATGTTATGTATAAATTTAATCAAGAGGAATTGGAATAAACTGTCTTCCGATTTAGTGAAATAACAAATTTCAAATTAATTATTATGTCCTGCTCCCGCCTTATAACACAGTCTTTGGAACCTGTTTGAGTGCTGTACAGAGGTGTTTCTTTTAATAGGGTGATTATAGAAACACCTGTTAGGACTGATATAACTAAAGCTGAGTCAACATTTCCATTGATTTGGTTTATGACCCAGCTGTAAAAACGTACTTTAGCCTTAGACACGTTAAATGATGTCTAACTTCAAGAGCACAAAAAAAGCAACTTCAGTCCCATTTTGTAAGTTACTACAGGGCAAAATAAAATTAGATAATTAGAAATAAAGAGTTTTCCGGAGCTTGCTTTACATGCCTATAAGGGAAGGAATATTTCTTTCCATAATGAAATTGTGCAAGTTATTTAAGGCCATTAAGTGGTTTGGTGCCCTTATGTGTTGAAATAACCTGACTGATTTGTTTTAAGAGGAAAAATGGCTACTGTTCATTTTTGTTTACAACTTTTATTAAGAATTTCACCAGCATTTTTAGCAGTGAGATGAGAAGAGTCTAATTTACTGCAGGGATTTGAGGGGCACAAACATCCTTCTTTTATTTTGGCTAGATAAAAGGGTTGGTCCTAGACATATGGGAAGGGTGTCATGCATGTTTTTTCTATTAGAATACAGGATCACAATGTTGAGAAGGTTAAGGCTCGCTGATCTAACGTATATTAAATGATGGTACAAGGCTCCCATGAATCCAGTCTAGAGAAAGTCTACTGAAAAATGTGACTCAAGTGAAACATTTTGTAGGTGACTGCTCTGAAATGAATAGTTGGTCTCCACACCTTTCCCTGAGCCCCATGAGCTAAAACCACTAAATACAACCATATGTTTGGGTAATGCTCCAGTAAAGGGAGGAAGGGGACCTAAGGAGACCTGGACATAAAGTTAGGAGTGACTTGATATTTGCAGCAGTAAGATAGGCACTTGTGTGATCGTCCCAGGTGTGGGTCAAAACCTCTTTCACAATGGAGAGGGAGACAAGTGCTTATAAACTGGGAGAAGTTTTAGCCTCAGAATGAGGACTAGAAAAGGTGGCATATTACAACCAAATACTATACTCTTCAAAGAATTGAAGTGAGAGTAAGTTCAATATAAGTCATTTAAGGAAAGTCTGTTGTGTAGCTTGGATGTGTCCTTTAGAAAGAGGAAGATGGTACATGTATAACTATTGATGTTGAACTTTAGATCATTCACCGCACCTGACTTGGGGAATGCAATGTTAATTCCATTATGGTATACTGTATATCTACACCAGGGGCCAGCAACCTTTGGCACGCGGTCCATCAGGGTAATGACATTTTGCTGACGTTGACCACTGACAGACATGGCCCCCCACAGCTCCCAGCGGCCGTAGTTCAGCATTCCTGGCCATTGGGAGCTGTGGGGGACCGTTCCTGCTCATGGTCAATGTAAACACAATGTCTCATGGCCCACCAGCGGATTATCCTGATGGGCTATGTGCCGAAGGTTGCCAACCCCTGATTTACACAGAGAAATGTTTGAGTGAAAATGGCCTCAGCTTGGGTGACTTATGAGACACTCATCAAGGTAGTCAGTCTCCTGTGGGATTCCAGTATTTGTTTAAGTTCTGTGGGTTTGATAACTATGTTACAAATAACTGGGCAAGTATCACTTTCATCAACAGGAAGGAATGGCGGACTTGTATGGCAAATATTTCCATTAATTCAGATAATATTGTTGACATTAAACTGTGAGAGAGTCAAAACTGGTGCTTATTACTCTAGCTGGGGTCTAAAAAGATGGAGGAATATGAGAATATCTAGATTATGAGCCACTGAAGTTAATGGTAAGATTTCCACTGGCTTCAGTGGATATTAGTTCAGGCCCCTATACCTATAGAAGAGTTGAGAAACAAAACAGAAAACAATTTAACATTCTGGGTAGGAAAGATGGCAAAAGCTCTCTGAAAAAATTATTAATATATGATAGAGATGATGTAAAATCAAAATTTGTTTTGATATTTGGCATTTTACTTTCTAGAGCATTTGTGCCACAGTATTTAATACTCTATATGACTTCTAGTTTAGATTTTGCAACCCTTACTTATCTTCAGTAGCACATGTTCATTCAACCGGTTGCAGAATGGAAGGCTTTCATAGAGACATTATGGACACAACCCTTTTGGACACCACTAGAGAATTTGGCTCTATCTTATGTAATTGAAAAGGCATGGATCTGATATACTAGGACTTTTCTGTCTCCAACTATTATGGTTCCAAAAGAGAAAATGTTTACATGGCACTAGAGTGATCAGGAATTTTTCAACAACAGTTTCTTTTGTCAGAATATGCTGATTTGTCAACCGGAAGCTTTTTCCCATGGGAGGTCTGGCTTTGATTAAACTTTTATTGGAAAGATTTCTCAGGTACAGGTTGGAATTTCTCACACCACACACACAGCCAATAGACCAGTGATTAAGACCTGGGCCTGAACCCAGGTCACTCATATCTCAAGTGAGTGCCCTAACCACATGTCCCAGGTGAATCAGCCTCTCTCTCTTTGGCCCAGTGAGTATTTAATTATTTATATAAAGTGGAACAGCTCCAACAGGAGGGATTGAGAAAGAGACAGAAACAAAGTTACCATTTTCCACCTACCTATGTTGAAAGGCTTGGGTTCTGGTCACTCTCCTCTTGCCATATGGCCAAAGCTATGATCAGCAGAGGCCCCTGAGTTGGAGCTCCCCTGATATTAAAGGATATGTTGCATGGGGTGTAAACAGGACTAATGAGATGAAAATATGAAGGGAAAATTTAGGCTTAATATCAGGAAAAACTTCCTAATGCACTGAGGTGTAATAGGTTGTGGAAGAGTTTCTCAAGAGAATTTGTAAAAGCATCATCCTAATTAACAACTTTTTAAAAATGCACTAGAGAACATAGGAATTGCCAGACTGGATCAGACTTGAGGTCCAGTTAGTCCAGTATCTTGTCTCTGACAATGGCCAGCATGACATGCTTCAGGAGAAGGTATAGCAGGCCCACTGACCCATGGGGGATGGGTGGGGGCAAAGGGGACAATTGCCCAGGGGCCCAAGCAATTTAAAAGGCCCTGGAAGCTCCCGGCCACCACCAGCAGCGCAGCAGGACTCAGGCAGGCTTCCTGCCCACCCTAGTTCCACGCCGCTCCTAGAAATGGCTGACATGTCCTTGTGGTCCTGGGGAGAGAGTCTCTGCATGCTGTCCCCACCCCGAGCGCCAACTCCACTGTTCCCATTGGCCGGGAACTGCAGCCAATGGGAGCTTCAGGAGCGATGCCTCTGGGCAGTGGCACATGGTGTCCCAGGTAAGCACCGACCCCGCTTCCTGCACCCGAACCTCCTGCCTCAGCCTTAAGCCCGCACCCCAACCCAAACGCCTTCCCAGGGCCCGCACCCTGAATCCCCTCATGCAGCCAAACTCCCTACCAGAACCTGCTTCCCAAACCTCTCCTGCACCCAAACTCTGTCCCAGAGCCTGACCCCTACCCCTGCATCCAAGCTCCCTCCCAGAGCCTGAACCTGGCACCCTCTCCCATACCACAACCCCTTGCCCCATCCCGGGGAAAGTGAGTGAGGGTAGGGGAAAGTGAGCTACAGAGGGAGGGGGGATAGAGTTAGCAGGGGGTGGGGCCTCAGAGAGGGGACAGGACAGGGGCATTGTTTCAGGGAAGGGGCGTGATAGGGGTCAAGGTTATCTGGATTTGTGTGATTAGACAGTTGGCAACCCTACCGAGCAGGCATGAGGAAGCCCTGGCCATGCTGGAAGAGCACACCCAGCAGCGCAGCGGGCAGCTCACTGGGCATTAGCTAGCACAGGCACAGCACTGCCCAAATGTCAGGCTGACTGTGTCCACACTGGTGTGGCTTGTGTGTGGGGCCCTTTGACTATTCTGCCCTAGGACCCAGAATTGCTGTCTGCAGGCCTGGGTGTAAGAATGCTACAGTAGGAAGTTGTAGGATAATCTGCCCACCCAGACAAACACTAGAGGTCATAGGACCAGATTTTCAAAAGATCTCTGGGCCTGATTTTTAAATTGGAACCAGATTTATCCAAGTGCTTAGAACCAAGCAGCTCCCACTATGATGCAAACGAGCAGAGTTTCAAAAGAGCTCAGCTCTTAACATGCAACAAACAGGTTTAGCTCTTTTGCACATCTACCTACTTGTTCAGTGCTTAGACAGGAGCTAAGCACGCCTAAAAATCAAGTCCAAGTTGTGTGTCATGAGTGCTGTTGAAAATCTAGCCTATAATGTAAGAAGTAATCCTGAACTGATAGGGAGATGAATTAGATGATTTTGTAGATCTTGTCCATCTCTAACTTAAATGAGTCTATGGCCTCTGTTCAAATTCCTGCCTGCTAATTAGAAACTGAACTGGTGGGTGGGTTTGTTGATTTATTCTGTGAACATTTTACCCCTTGAAGTTAAGACATTAGTTCCCCCTCAAGTTATTAGTAAGAAAAATCTTCCATCTAGGTTGATTCTGTGTGTGCATGAAAGTACATGTGTGAAAGAGAGAGAACCAATCAGTATTATGAGTGCTCACACCTTACAACTAGAGCTGGGAGAATACTACAGAAAAGTGTTTGTGAATACTTGTTTTTATTTATTTTATCTTTGTAAGCTAGTCTCATGACAGTTTGGGACATGAGTCATGATTTTCAAGTGCTTGAGGTTGCCAGTGCTATATTTTTTTTCATGTGAATGTTTGCAGCAAGAGCAACTTTTATGACTACTCACACAAATTTGTGTTTATTTGAAGGTTTGTGCTGAAATGGTTCCAGTGGCCATCTTGAATTCTTTTTGATTTCCCTCCTTGTGTCTATAAAATTTGTTGTCCATTCTGGGAGCAGAAATAATTTACATGGATGATAGGCACGCCATGCCAGTAATGGACAGCAAATAATTAAAGATGTAGTTGAGATGAACAGACTGAAATATGTTGACATAAAAGGTTTGTCAAATCCTTTTGAATAGTGAACATATTTGTAATAACACAAGCCTGTTTGTGAGTAATTCCCAAATAGACAAAAACATTGTGTATAGAACGGCTGGTTTTTATGAATAGTACACCCAGTTCTATTTACAAACCTTGAACAGGTGAATGCAATAGAATAAGAAAAGAAGAATGGTATTTCTGTATCCCTAATGTATATTTTCTGTTCAGAGTATAGTTTTACGGGCTATTGAAGATCCTACTTCTGGCATCCTTACTCATGTCAGAGAGCACTTACTGACAGGAGTAGCAATGAAACTACTTGCCTGAGTAAGTTTTCACTAACATGAGTAAACAGAATGGGGCATGAGTTGTCACAAAGCACTAACAGGGAAGAAAGTATAATTAGCTACATGCTGCTCAGTGTTTAAAAGGTACAAAATATGTTCCTGCTCTAGGCTTCCTTTAAAGCTCAAGGAGGCCTGTCTCAGCTTCTAGTTTGCTCTGTTTTTCAAGAGAATTTACTGGACCTTGATTGCCAGAATCTTGGTCTCTGGTGATCCTCTTCTTGAAGTTCTGGTTTCCAGTAGTATATCCTTTTTATGGAGCTTGGCTTGTGAATGATTCTGACCTTGAAGAAAGTGGGGAGGAGATTAGTGATTTAGCATCAGCCTTTGGCTGCTACTTCTGGGTTGTAATCGCCTTATTTATGATTATTTTTATGCATGCCAATAAATCTAAACAGAACAAATAAACATCAGTGCATACTGCAGAATTCTTCATTTTTGCTGGAGTGTTCATTTTTCAGGATTTTTAGCAATACCTGTGATATTTTTGTGTGTGTTTTTGGTATTTGCTGGTATTATTCCCAAAGTACATCAAATATAATTTGACATCTGGAATTTCTGGACAAAGAGTGCAAAAGACTTAGTGGCCTAAAGATGAACCAAATAATCTTAATATACTTAAAATGAGTGAATACACATTTATTAGATCAACTTCATAGACATGCTATACTTGGTTTAACATTTAAACTGTCCCCGTTAAAATGTATATGACAACATTATGGGGTTTATTCTGTTCCCACCAAAATCAATGTGAATTTTGCCTTTGGCATCAGTGGCAGAAGTAGCGGATCCAGTATAGATTCTGTCTAAAAAAAAAAAAAAAGTTATTTTTGCTATGTTTCACTGTAGTATGGTATGAGACAGTTTACAGAGAATAAATAAGACACATTTGAATTATGGGGCTAAAATTCCATATATGGGTTCTGGTTAATTTATAAACCACAAGACTGAAGCTCCAGATGGTTTGGGTATCATAATGAGCAGAATGCCATCATGGATTTAAAACTCAATCTTTCAAAAGCCACTTGCTGCTTCTTCTTATTGTAGTTGTTACATTAATGAGTGGGTCTATATAGGGCCAGACTGTGATACTCTAACTCTCAATGAATTGTACCTTACTTCACAAGTAGTCCCATTCAAGTCTTACCAATGCCCATTACTTGTGGGGTAAATTGCTATTAAACCATAATAATGCATCACAATTTACCCATAGTATTTGATGATCCATTGGTCATATTAAGAAAGCAAATGTCTTTGGAAACATAGTTGATATCAAAAGAAGATTACTAGTAATGATGTGCAGAAGTAAGGACATTGGTGTTTTAAACAAAATTTCTTATGAACCATTTTTCTATTTTGCTTTGGGTGATTTTATACTTTGCACATTTTTGTTTTATCGTGAAATTTTGTGGTGATGCATAATTTTCATATCAAACCAGGCAAGAGTACAAAAAGACATATTTGAAGTTTTTCTGTCTACAAAGAGAAAGTGAGAGGGACCAAGTGAGAAACTTAGAGCTTGATTCTGGCACTGGTATAAAGCAGGAGTGATTCCATTGACGCCTCATTGGTGTAGATGAAATCACAAACAGGCTTCTTTTATGTACATCTAAGCTTATGTCACCCATGGATTCCTCTGTGCCAAAGGAGTCCTCAGGTAGCTGATTAGGATGAATTTCTGGCTGCTTGCACTGGCAAAGTGTAAAAAGAAGCCACAGTGCGTACTAAGATCTGGCCTGACAATTCTTAAGGAATAGCCAAATAGTACTCTCATTCAAAGGTGGGAGGAAGTGAGTTTCATATTCACAGACCAGAGGAATATGGAACGTATACTCTCCACATTTCCTGTGCTCATCTGTAATTCCCAAACTGAATACTCTTTTTGCCCTTTAAATAGTTCTTGTCCTGCTTCTAGGACTACAGTACAAAGGCAATAACACACACACACACACACACACACACACACACACACACACACACACACACACACACACAGCATGCTATCCTATAATTACTCAAAGCCACATATGGAGCATGTGTGACTGATACCATCTTGGTTTACACAGTGGAGATTAAACTGCAGACCTCCAGAACTGAGAACTTGAGCTAGTACAGCTTGAGCTAAAATTCTATGGATGGGCATGAAACAGACTCGGCTCCTCTGCAGATAAGATGAGGAGAAGGCTGTGTAATACACACTCACCAGTGGGTTACATGTACAGTAAAGGACTCCCCCAGTTCATATACAATTATTCACTTGGAATGTACAGCTACAATTATGAAAAATGCATAAAGAGGACCAGATCCTAGCAACACTTCAGCACATACTTAAATTTAGGCACCTGAGTAGTCCCACTGAGGTCAATGGAGCCTTACGAAGTCAATAGGACAACTCAGGTGCTTAATGTTAAGCAGGTGCTTAAGTATCTGCAGGATCATGGTCAAAATTACTTATCTGAAAACCTGAAAAGGTTTAGAATTCAATCAAAATGAGTATCACTAATGTGGCTGTTAATCAGAACTATCCACGTTTACAGTGAGCATCATTCCCCATCCCCACACAGCCTCCATCCCCTACCATCTGTGCATCAGTCCTTCCTTCCCACACTCCTGCTGCTGGCGGTGGTTTCTTGTGGCAGTGCCTACTATCCCAGATCGGTGTGTCTGACTGATGGCAAACCCACTTCTTTGAATTATGTCTTTTTGTCCTTATTTGCGCCCTCTCAGACCCAGGAAAACCATTCAAAATTATTTATCCTGGGGCTCTTGAGCATATAGTTTAAATACACGCATTCAGGGAACCTGAAGAAATATTCTGTGGTTACAGTCCGATGTTAAATCCAACTAACACAGCTCAGTACTAAGAAACAAACAAATAAAACCCAATGCTTTCACATTTCTACTGACATCCAGATTGGTGGGGGGGGGGCGGAATATGCCCAGCTTTATTAATGCCAAACATTTAGCAGGCAACAGGAACTCTATAAGTGGTATATTTGTATAATTTTTAATTTTGCAACACCTAATTCATACCACTTTAAATGTCACATGCTGCCCCATGGAAAGAAAATAGTCAGACATTTAATACATTTTCAGACCATGCCATTAAAAAAAACCCCAAAATGTGTCCATGATTAAAGGATTTACAAAAGAACACAGTGCAGGAATCATCTAACAAATGCCCTTTCTGCAGTGATATTTCAACCATGCTAGCATCTTGTTAGCCATTTTTATTGGCTTTAAATATCAGTGTAGACAAAGCCTTGCAACATACACTTTATTGGATTGTTCCTGTATTATAGTCTCAGCACCTAAAGGCTTTTTAAACAGTTCATTTAACATGGGAGCTGTGCAAATAATGGATTTTTCGATTAGCTGGTCATTATAAAAAATCATTTTAGGTTGGACAAAACATTTGGTTTCAACAAAATCTAAATATTTTGTCTCAATGTTGACCATTTAAAATGTTTTTGGTTGTTTTGTTTACACTACCACAGAGCTCTCCAAATCCCCTTTAAACATGGTGAGGTTCTGTCTATGTTAGGAAGAGAAAACATGTAAACACCTTATTAGTATGAACTATGTTTAAACATGATTTTTAAGTAAAATGCTAAAGTGGTTCCAGAGAAATGGCTAATGTTGGACTTGGGAGGAGGGTGAGGGTAGGTGTCAGTGCAATGCCCCCATGTGAAAAAAAGAAAAGGTGTTTGGGGGGGAAGTACACTAATAATTTCTTTACTTCAGTTCAAGCCCTGGAGTTGCTAATATGAGAACCTTGTTATAGAAGACTTTGTCCTTGCTACCTGTAATTGTTCCCAACAGAAAGAGGGACCATCAGGGAGCTGATTATTGCTTCCTGATTTTCTGTCCCAGTCCTGGCTCCTGTGCAGGTTAGAGCAGCCTACAGGCTGCTGTAATATGTCACAGATGACAGCAGTCTCTAAGAGACCATCTGCCAGAAAAGCATAGCAGGCATGCACTGTGATCCAGACATTCCGCCTTCCTGCCCCTTCTTACCATAACATTGTACTTGGTGATTTGGGGATGGTGGCATAGAACTAGCTATGATATCTCTGTGCCCACTAGGGACCCCTCTGCACCGGGGGAAACCCCTGCAGAAGACTTTAGGGATGGAGTAGGCCAGAGAATCTGTAGGAATTTCACTGCTATGCAAAGCTAGAGGCTGTAATGGGTAAGGAATCAGTCTTAGTGTTCGCAGTGGGAAAAAATGAAACCAAACAAAAACACTTGCATAAAAACTACACACACACACACACACACACACACACACACACACACACACACACACACAGAGTACAGTGCACTCAATTTATCATCACTGTGTGTAGGCTGCACTGAGGAAAGCTTTCCAAACACTGTACTTGCTGTGGAATGCAGTCATTCTTCATTATATTCTTCAGGGCATAAGTATTTCTAAACCCAAATTGTTTCGCAGCATATTTTAAATAACGAGTCATCATACAAAATGTTCTCAATGTCTCTAGTGTTTCTGCATGCGCATTACTTTTTAGGCAAGAAAGAAGATACACAACAATAGTAAAGATAACCATTTCAACCCCAAAGGCTACCTCAACACAACCTTCAATACACTCTAATGATTTATTCTAGATGTATAAAGATGTATAAATGAGTTAGGACTAGAAAATCCAGACTTTGAAAAGGCTTTTGCCCAGGATTATCCTCAGAGCTCCAAAATTGACAAGGTTAGCATGTTGGGTACCAATCTAAGGTGTCCTGACTGGGAGAAAAGTATATGAGACAATAACATGGATTTCCAGCACTCAAATTAAAAACATAAAACAGCGTCTGCTTCCTATTTTCTATTATTTTATAGTGTCTGCAAGTATGCTAGGCACTTCAGAGAAGACATAAGGAAAAACAAATCCCTGCCTGAAGACTTAACAGTAAAATGATGGGCATGATAGATCGAGTGAGTATCATATATAACATGCACCAAGAATAGTGTGCTAGATGCTTCACAGACAAAAAAGATGCCTTTGAGGAACTTACTGTTTAAGATGGAGAACAATAATGGTTTCATTTGGTTTACCCAGGGAGGATAAGAACATAGGATTATTTTGTTTGGCTGTGCACTTTTGGACTGAGCATTTAAAGCACTAAAGATACCAATCAGCATTCCTATAGCCCAGTTGTACTGAAGGGGAAATAGAACAATGATGTTTCTAGAAGGATTTAGAATCAGTAGAACAGATTTTGCTTTCAATTACATCAGTGTAACAGAAATCAGAATTTGGCCTAGTGGACCTAAACCTGGAGTTGTTACTCATACCTTAGCCAAAATTCTCACTGAGAGCTAAGGAAGCGTTGTTCTAAGTCAGCCATAAAAATGTTGGCATACTGTGGGGCCATGCAGGTACCCACAGCAGTGCCACTGACTTGAAAGTATAAGTTGTCCCCAAATCTGAAACGGTTGCGGGTGAGGACAAAGTCACAAAGCTCAGCCACCAGGTATGTCATCGCCTAATCAGGGATACTGTTCATGAAAGCTTGTAGTCCATCCTCAGGTGGAATATTGGTGTAAAGAGCTTCTACATCCAAGGTGGTCAGGATGATGTTTTCAGGAAGATCACCAATGCATTGTAGTTTCCTCAGGAAGTCATAGAATTATAGGGTTGGAAGGGACCTCAGGAGGTCACCTAGTCCAACCCCCTGCTCAAAGCAAGATCTAATCTCCAACTAAATCATCCCAGCCAGGGCTTTGTCAAGCCTGACCTTAAAAACTTTTAGGAAGGAGATTCCACCACCTCCCTAGGTAACCCATTCCAGTGCTTTACAATCCTCCTAGTGAAAAAGTTTTCCTAATATCCAACCTAAACCTCCCCTACTACAACTTGAGACCATTACTCCTTGTTCTGTCATCAGGTACCTCTCAGAACAGTCTAGATTCATACTCTTTGGAACCCTCTTTCAGGTAGTTGAAAGCAGCTATCAATCCCCCCTCATTCTTCTCTTCTGCAGACTAAACAACCCCAGTTCACTCAGCCTCTTCTCATAAGTCATGTGCTTGAGCCCCCTAATCATTTTTGTTGCCCTCTGCTAGACTGTTTCCAATTTTTCCACAACCTTCTTGTAGTGTGGGGCCTAAAACTGGACACAGTACTCCAGATGAGGCCTCACCAATGTTGAATAGAGGGGAATGATCATGTCCCTTGATCTGCTGGCAATGCTCCTACTTATACAGCCCAAAATGCCATTAGCCTTCTTGGCAACAAGGGCACACTGTTGACTCGTATCCAGTTTCTCATCCACTATAACCCCTAGGTCCTTGTCTGCAGAACTGCTGCCTAGCCACTTGGTCCCTAGGTGGTGGTGGTTGGTGGTGTCTTGAAGACAGCTAGGAGTGCTGGTAGCATAGAATCTGAGGAGAAAGTCCAAATAGTCGGATAATTCTGCTATAAGAGTGCCAATGCCTGAGATGATGGGCATCCAGGATTTCCAAGTTTATGGATCTTGGGTAGCAGATAAAATACCCCTGATTGGTGCCCTAGGGGTGTGTCTGTGTAGACAGACCAACAGGGAAAATAACAGAACATCACTGACCATCACATACATCCCCCAGCCAGGGACAGCTCCAGGCACCAGCACTCCAAGCGTGTGCCTGGGGCGACAAGCCACTGGGGGTGCTCTGCCGGTCGCCACTAGGGTGGCAGGCAGGGTGCCTTCGGCAGCTTGACTGCGGAGGGTCCGTTGGTCCTGTGGCTTAGGTGGATCTCCCGCAGGCATGCCTGCGGAGGGCCCTCTGGTCTTGCATCTTCAGCGGACCCTCCGTGCTTGGGGCAGCAAAATGTCTAGAGCTATTCCTGCTCCCAGCTGAAACCTTTCTAGTGCATCATCAATGATCTACAACCTATCCTGGAAAATGATCCCCGTCTCTCACAGGCCTTGGGAGGCAGGCCAGTCCTCGCTTACAGACAGCCCCCCAACCTGAAGCAAATACTCACCAGCAACTACACACCACACCACAGAAACACTAACCCAGGAACCAATTCCTGTAACAAACCAATTGCCTTCTCTGTCCCCATATCTACTCTAGTGACACCATCATAAGACCCAACCACACTAGCCACACCATCGGGGCTCATTCACCTGCACATCTACTAATGTGATATATGCTATCATGTGCCAGCAATACCCCTCTGCCATGTACATTGGCCAAAGTTGACAGTCTCTATGTAAAAAGATAAATGGACACAAATCAGACATCAGGAATGGTAACATAAAAAAGCCAGTAGGAGAACACTTCAATCTCCCTGGACATTCAATGACAGATTTAAAAGTAGCCTTTCTTCAACAAAAAAAGTCAAAAACAGACTTCAAAGAGAAACTGCAGAGCTACAATTCATTTGCAGACTTAAAACTATTAATTTGGGCTTGAACAGGGACTGGAAGTGGCTGTTCACTACAAAAGCAATTTTCCCTCTCTTGGTATTGACACTTCCTCACCAATTATTAGAAGTGGACCCCATCCCCCCTGACTGAATTGGCCTTCAACATTGGTTCTCCACTTGTAAGGTAACTCCCTTCTCTTCATGTGCTAATATATATTTATGCCTGTACCTGTAATTTTCACTCCATGCATAGGAAGAAGTGCGATTTTTTGCCCATGAAAGCTTATACCCAAATAAAGCGGTTAGTCTTTAAGGTGCCACTGGACTCCTCGTTGTTTTTGCTTATTTTTGTGTTTCGTTACAAACTCAGACCAAGCTGAACAAAAGATTCAAGTCTTGGACTTTCTAAGGGAATCTGGTC
This sequence comes from Gopherus flavomarginatus, assembly GCF_025201925.1. Classification (NCBI taxonomy): domain Eukaryota; kingdom Metazoa; phylum Chordata; order Testudines; family Testudinidae; genus Gopherus; species Gopherus flavomarginatus. Next base: position 195,394,929 of record NC_066620.1, on the reverse strand, counting down.
CAGTTTTGAGTGAACCCTTGTTGTACAAATTATATTAGACCAGTAAAAACGAGCAGGATCTTATTAAAGGGGACAAGGCAAAGATGCCACATTTATTATAACAATTTATGACTAATAACTAATATCTTAATTCTTATACACACACATTATACCTATTACCTATACACACACACACACACACATTCACATTATAATACCTAATACCTATACACACACACATACACACATTCACACACACACACCCACATTCATCAGGTGTTCTGCAGCTGCTGCCTAGTTACCAATCCTGAAGATAGCTTAAGATCATGGCTTGATTTTGCAGCTTGGGTTCGTAGCTTGTGGCAGCTAACTGGCCAGGAAAGCTGGGCACAAGGCTGAGCTGGATTTCTGTTGGGCAGGCACCGATGTTCTTCCATGTTGGCAGCAGAATGTTACCCAGAGTTTCTCATCTCACCCTTCTTTTTTATAGGCTTTTAGTTTGGATTCAAAGTCTTTAGGTCTTGGTGTGTCACGCTGCCTCTAGGTTTAGATTGATCACCCATCAATTGCAGGCGTGACTTTCAGCCTTGGACCTGGCTTTGATCTTCCTTCTGTTGTTCTGTTGTCCTTTTCTTTTTAGGGTGGATGCTTCTTACTTTGTTTAGGGCTGTTGTCCAGGTCTTCAGCCATTGGTATTTGAACTTTATCTCATCAGGACAGGCTGGGGCTGGAGGTTGATTCCATCATTCATACATACCTCATTCACACATCTAAACTAAACTAATAAGATTACAGCAGGGTTTGCAAAAATGAAGGTTGGAGGAAGCTTTTACAAAATGGAGTGAGTGTTTTAAAATGGGGTTTGAATTACAATATGGAACAGAAGTTACAATATAGGCAAGTGTAGTGAATGGTGAACAGAAGTTACATTAATTAAGTGAACAATTGAAAACAATTTCATTTATCAGTCCTACACTCTGGCTGATTTATGCTTTTAATTTTCACTTGGTTTTGATATGAAACCAGATAAAACTTGGGCAGTTTTGACTTGGTTCACTTTGAGATTTTGAGGATTTTTTGGACCTAAAACTCAAAGCAAAACTCATAAGCTGCGAACCCACCCAGATACAAATAAAAGAAAACAGCCCCTCCATACAGTGAAACCATGGAGTTTTGCATAGTTCTGAAGTACTGAGTGAATTCAATGGTACTGGCACTCAGACACCATGGTGATGGACATCCTGATGAAAACCTAGAAGGATAGACAAAAAGATTCAGGATTATTGGGACAACACACATGAAAGAGTGACCTGTAAGGAAAGAGAAGACCAAACCTGAAGCAAAATGTGTGAATTTGCTGCATATAGTAAGGTTACAATGACAGAGCAAGTTTGGAAAACCAGGCTGGCAATTTTGATGGTGGAAGTCAATGAAGATAATGGAAGAGGAGGAAGTTGATGTGGCCCTGACTCTAGGAGCAAGAGAATAGCTTGGTTACAGTATTCTCAAACATATGAAGATTAGTGAGTAGATAAAAGAAGGAACTGAAATGGTTAGAGAATAAGTCATTAATAGGGATTTCAGCTGAGACAGGGACTAGATAGGGATAAATTCTAGTAAAGCTCCAGACATGGTAACAGACACACTGACCAATGAAGGGAATATATTTTTCAAGCATGACTCCAAAGGTCTTAGCCATTCACAAAGCTGGTTCACTGTTCTACTTCAAATCCAGAGAACTTACAGCATAAGGATATAGAGTTTCCATATCCATGTAAATGTTGGGTCTAATTTCCCTTTAAAATCAACGGGAATCTTTCTACTGATTTCAGTGGGCTTTGGATCAGATCTTTTGTCCTCTTTGCTGTAATTGTCAGAAGGGTACCATTGTATTGTCCCTTATGGAGATGTTTTTGGTGGTCTATCTATCTACTATTATTTGGACTAACACTACTAACTAATTTCACTCAGACCTCTGAGCAGCCTTTAGTGCTGCAGTGTTCTGCTTACAACTCCTTAATATTAAAAAGGCTAGAAAGATAAATGCTGTACAAGTGAAACTGGACAGACAGTGCTTAGAGTAAAACAAAGCAATATTAACGTATGTGGTTGTCCTATTCCTCGAGGCCTCACGTGTCATTGCAACCTTCTAGGTCAGAAGTCACAGTTTTGACAATAGAATTTTCCATGTGTGGTAAGCAATACGTGATTGAGGAGATATGCTCAAGATTTGTCAGCATGCTAAAAACAGTTGCACATTGGTGTGAAAAGGGTCATTTCACAAAGCATAAATATCGCATATTTTGTTACCTGTTAATAGTCTTTAATATCTCATGAGAAATAGTTTTATATTTTGGAATTTATGTATGTGTATTGTTTGTACGTAAAATGTTTAAAATATTTTGCCTGCGCATAGCTCTTGTCATTTTAGGCTCTCAAATCACATTATATACATTAACTAAGCTCACAACACCTGTGATGTAGGGATAACTACATTTACTGAAAGCTTGAGGCCCAGATTTTTAGAGGTATTTAGGTGTAGCTGTGTTCAGTGTTGCAATGCTCACTGATTTAGGAGTCTAAATATCATTATCAGATGGGATTTAGGCACTTAGAAATCTAAATTCTATCAACTGTCAATAGGATTTTGGGTTCTAAGTGCCTAAATCACTTTTGAAAAAGAGATCTAGGCTCCTAAATCAGGAGTTGCAATGTTGCATGCTGCATTGCCTAAATACCTTTATAACTCTGGGTGTAAATCACTTGTCTAAGGGTACGTCCAGACTATCCGCTGGATTGGCGGGTAGCGATTGATCTATTAGAGATCGATATATCGCATCTTGTCTAGATGAGACATATCAATCCCTGAACACGCTCCCGTCGACTCCAGAACTCCACCAGGGCGAGAGACAGAAGCAGAGTCGACAGGGGAGCCGCGGCCATCGATCCCGCTCTGTGAGGACGGGAGGTAAGTCGAAATAAAATACGTCGACTTCAGCTACACTATTCCCGTAGCTGAAGTTGCATATATTACATTGACCCCCCCCCCCCGCCCCCAGTGCAGGTGGCCCTATGCGTCAGTGTCAGAGAAAAGAATAAACCACAAGAGTACTTAATCATAACCACTAGACCTTATTGCCTTTGAAATGAAGTTCCAGAAGAAGAGCTTTCTCTGCAAGAGAAAGTTCAACCCAGACTTTCACGGTCAGTGATAAGTAGCAGTCGCTGCTTCTACACTACAAAAAAGCCAGAGTGTCACCACCCCCTCCTCCCATTACTCACGTTAGTGAGCAGTTACTCACATGAATAATCCCATTGATGTCACTGAGACTACTCATCTGAGTCACTGCTCACCAATGTGGCCTTAGTTATTTAAAAACACCAGGGCATTTGTATAGATGAGACTTATGGGAATGAAAGGGGAGAAACAAATTCCTTCTTATCTTCATTCTCATGCTCCCCATTTCTTCTCTTCCTTCACCTCTCCCCAACCCTACCCCATCCTGACTGGCCAGGAGAGGCAGTCCATCATGGAGAGGGCACATTCCATATACAACTTTAAGAGGTGTACCAGTGATTGTGCTCCCCTTGAGTCCTGGGGAGTTTTGGGAGGAACAATGCCTTGGGGAGTTTCCACTGCAAGCAGCTTCGCAACACCCCATTGTGGGCCAGTGCCCAAGAAATAGACATGAGCCCCCTAGGTATACAGAGAGGGTGCAAATACCTAAATACATGGGTATAAACAAAGTGCAGTGCAAATCAGACATTAAAAAAGTCAAATAAAAACATTTAAAACCTGCTTCCCAAATCTTACCAGATGTTAAAATGAGTAAGCAGTATTAGACAGTCTTTTTTTATTAGTATTTGGCTTGGTGTTTGGATTAATTTTCATCTTTTCTCCCTTGTCCCCCTTGCCCAGGGTTCAGAGGTGGTCTCCAATGTGTTAATTTTAGCTTTTCTTTATAATGTAAACACACGCACTAAGGCATTCTCATTATAAAGTGAGTAAGATAAATGTAACCCTGCTCAATTAAATCTGGAAGTTTTTACGTCTTAACAAAAAAAAGATGTTGTTCCATTTCATGTTGGCATCAATGGCAGCACTTGTGTGTAATATAATTAGCATTGGTAGCTGAAGTTCCCCACAGGGGGCTGATTCAAGACAGATGATGGTAGAAATGGCACTAGACACCAAAAAATAAAAAGTGGAATGTGGTTTTTGCGCAAGGATCCTCATTTAGTAAGAGAATGTCCTGACTGCAAAGTTAACCCAGGCTCTTACTTGGGTGTTGCCTCCAAACCCGGCTTCCATGCACATCCACAAACTTCTGACCCATGCATGGTGGTGCTTTTACCTCAAACTAGCTACGCTATTTGGGGCTATAGGCCAAAGCCTGAGTGCTACTTCTAGTCAAGGTAGTAACCCACCCACTTTGCAGTGAGTACATAGGCTAAAACACTTAAGTTCTCATTGTCCTCCAGTGCCATCCCGCAGCTTCCCTGAGTGCTTAGAAAGACAGATAAGTTCTCCCATAATTCACTGGGAAAGACTAATAGAGCAGCTCAGCTTGCTACAGTGCTAAGAACCATGGAATGTGCCCCCTGAAATCCCACCAATGTGCAGGAGTGAGTGTGGCACCACTGTGGACCCATTGGCTTGAGTGTGGCTTTGCAGTGTGACCGCTTACACCCAAGCTAGGTTACCCTGCATGTTCCTGTGTGCCAATTGCCCAAGTTCACCCTACGGTGAAGACATACTGTTAGGCAGAAAGTTCATTTCACAATGAATGGTCTCAGAGTTAGGTCTAATCTTTAGTCCTGACTCAGCAAAACGCTAAATCCAGACTTGAGATTCAGCACATGAATAGCTCCTGTGAAGTCACATTCTTTGGTGCTTTGCTAGACTAGGGGTCTTCATTAATAATCTGGAAATGGGATTAAACAAGACTTTTTTTTAAAAAGTAGAGATGATACTAAAAGTTGACCGGTGATCATTCTACACCTGAGTAATCCCATCAAGTTCAATGGTACAGCTTGTGTGAAGAATTTGATCATAGTTTGACCCTACAGGCAGAGATAAGCTATTTGAGGGGTAGCTCAGATACCAGTGAAGTCACAGATATAATGCAAAGGAACACATAGATTAGAAGTATGATCAGAAAAATAAATAAGACTCAACTTGAAAAAAATGAGATGAATAAACTCTGCTGGATTTAGTACATGTGGATTTCATGAACCAGACTCAGTAGTGTCCATTCATAGGACGTGGCAATAAACCAACCCCTGCAGTCCACTTGAGTCTTGTCTTCTCTAGAAGATGTTATCCTTTTGGAACATGGTGAGTTTAGAATCATGTTTTAAATCTTGGTCTCGGCAGGTTTTAAACACAATTAGCTGACAATTTTGACCAATATTTGCCTACACTGACAGTGACCAGTTAATCATGGTCAGCTTCACGTTTGCTCAGCTCTTCACAGTCAAGTTAAAAAATGATAACATTTTCGTAGTGTAGACAGCGACTTGAATGTTCAGGCTATGTAGAAACCAAATTTCCTGGAGATGTCCTTTCCCCACCTCTCTAACACAGGGCAGTCCTTAGACTCCCTCTAGACTTATTACACTGACTTAGTCATAACTTTAAATTCCGCCTATGGTCTGTATGTATCCTTTCTACAGTATCCTGCATATGTCAACCAATCTCCATAATATGATGGGAAGATGCATATGGCAATGATCTTTGTGTTCATAAAGACTTTGCAAAACATCTTGGCTTGTAATTAACATGGTAACTTCTGTGTGCACACGTCTGGGAAAATTCCAATCATCTCCCATAAGAATGACTGGCCATGGTACTTTTGCAAGATAATATTAGTTAATGTTTTATAAGGGCTTTGAATAATCATAGAATCATAGAATATCAGGGTTGGAAGGGACCTCGGGAGGTTATCTAGTCCAACCCCCTGCTCAAAGCAGGACCAATTCTCAACTAAATCATCCCAGCCAGGACTTTGTCAAGCCTGACCTTAAAAACCTCTAAGGAAGGAGATTCTACCACCTCCCTTGGTGTCCCCGCTGCGCAGCTTGCTCTGATTCTTCACAACCTTGTGCCTGTGGAAGCATATCCTGATGTCTGTCCAGGAAATCTCCATTTTCTCTTATGCAATACAGGGTTGATACTTGTTTCTCCAGACCATGAACCTTCTCTTCCACTGTGAAAACCGTCTTGCACTTTGTACAGACAAAGTTGCTTCTGTCCTGTGGAAGAAAGACAAACATGGCACAACCTGTGCAGGTTACAACAGCTGAATGCTCACCTTCCATATTTCCTTCCTTGTAAGAGCTTCCTCAGCTGTTGCAGTAACTACTCAGAGAAGCCCACAAGATAAAAGCCTCAGTGTGCTCTCCGTAGGCGAACTCCCAGGCAAACTCCCTCTGTTCGCCGCTCCACTGGTTCGCTGCTGACTTCCTTTTTATAACAGTCAGGCCCACTCAAGACCCACCTGGAACAAAGCACTCCCAATTCACACTTTTCAAACAAACAATCAAACACACAGTCAAGCTGAAAAACTGTCCCCGCAACAGACACTCAGATACTCACCAACACAGCCCCCCCTAATGCAGCACTTAGTGTACTTCCTCTTGGATAGATTCCAGGTGAATTCCCTCTATTAGCCTCCGCTATTCGCTGCTCATCTGGTTTGCTGTAACACATTGTAACACTATAAGTGCTATGTAATACTATTAATATAAAAATAAATATTATCTGCATAAGCTAAATCTGCCTTTTGATTCATAGACTTAGTTAAGGCCAGAAGGGGCCATTATGATTATCTAGTCTGACCTTCTGCCTAACACAGGCCATAGAATTTCACCCAGTGGATCCTGCTTCAAGTCCCTAACTTCTGATTGAGCTAGAGCCTATCTTTTGTCTTGATGATAAGAAGAAAAACAAACTGATGATAGTCCATTTAACTAACGGATAGTTAGCTGATGCATTCAAATAACTGTTCTTTACTCTTTCATTCGTGAACACAAAAGCACTTCACTAAAATCGAATAAGTAGGATTTCACATCTTAGTCTGCATGAGGCAAATCCTCGTAAATTAAGCTCAAGTGTGCTGTCTAGAAATATGACTTACAATAGAGGCAAGGATCTTCCATGGGAATGCCTTAGATGCACATTTCAGCTGCACATTGGCCTTTATGATAGGTGAAACACTTTGCTACCAGAACATTTAGTCACCATTTTGCTAATTAAAAGCTTGCCCCAAAGACCACACCTAATGCCAGGTTAGTTTTCATTGTCACTCCTTCAGACATGTTTTTCCTATGCTCCTTTGTTATTTTAGTGATGGTGGCATAGTAAATTATAGTCCCAGTTGGATTTGAACTGATCCTAGTACTGGTCCCCACAGGATTGCTAATGATTACACAGCTGCCCACTAGGCACTCTATAATGTAGAGTCATGGGTCTTGCTCCAACCAAAGTTGCAATTAAGTTTATTTTCATTCAAAACAAAATATATTGGGATTATTGTCAGAGCAGCCCCAGAGGACTACATAGGGGGTCTAGTAAGCATTGGTAGGAATATTAGAAACCCTGAGGTTATTAGTACTGCTAGGGCAGCAGGCTTTGTGGCCAGCAGAGGTGTAATTTGCCTATGCTGCCACCACACATTGGAGCAAAGTAATCAAGTAAGAGGGTCAGGGGACTTTAATATAACACCAGTCAGGTGCAAGGCCCCACATCTATAGAGCCAGATTCTCAGCTGGAGTAAATCAATGTAGTGACACTGACTTCAATGATGATTTAAATCAGCTGAGAATCTGGCCTATATTCTTCATGGAATATGGCCTAGGCTCTGGAAAAACACAGCAGCAAAACTAGATTTTTATTTTTGCTTTGTGGGGAAGCTGGCATATGACATGTTTAGCCTAGCCATACATCAGGAATCAACCCTACTTAGCAGTTTGAAGAGCAAGAATGTAGTTTAACATTTTTGGAAAACAGCCATCTCAAAATGGCCATGAAAAAGCAGATATGATCTCACCAATACACTTTAGGAAACACAGAGAAAGCGCTAGCAAAGTGCAACAAATACAGTTATGTATTTGTAACTGAATATTAACCATCCTGCATGTAATGTAGATTATTTTGCCTGCAACTGAGGCTTATATTCAATACATTTCTGTAAAACAGCAGTTCCCCCTTCACACAAAGAAGAATGATGCTTTATTAATAAGCTTATATTGGGTTGTGCTCAAGTATGTGACATGAGAGCTAAATGCTTCTGTGGGTTAATGCCAAGATACTACAGGGCGGAGAATGAGGGAGATGCTTAGACAAAGAGTATGTAAGCACTACTCACATATGGATATATTGGGTTAAAATCTCATATTGGCTGCAAATAGCAATGGGCCCAAAATTCTTATGTGAAATGAAATCCAAATCTGAACATTCTCAAAGTTCAGGGAGTTTTTTGTCCAGGGTTTTGGTTCAGGCCCATATATGGTCACCAATTAATATGTTTTTGGTGGCACCATTTTAATCTCACCCAAGTGGAGATTTCCTCTCTGCCACTACTGCTCCTCATTCCCCCACAAAGCCCTTACATCAAACAATTTTCTTTGATTGCCCTTAATGTCCTTCAGAAACTATACTATCCCAGGTGCATAGAACCTAAATATCTACCTCCCAGAGCAGAAGCTCAGGAGTTATAGATTTTGGGGTGAGTGAATTGGGAAGGGAGTATCAATTAATCCCTTCAACATATTTGTGTTGATGCATGGCACAAGCCACAGTTGGGTCTGACTTCCAACTTCCCTGAAGTCCAGGGCTGTTCAGAGCCTGTTTTTTGATGTGGGCCTGGCTCTATTTTTCCATGAAAGGAACGTGTGATCTATATTCATAGTAGAGCATTATTAGCTGGGAACTTTTTCTATACTTCTTTATTTAAACTGTAACCTTCCAAACAAATAAATCAGGATTACAGGATTAGTAAATCATTTGTAATCTTCTTTAGAGCATGACATATTGCTTGATCCTGGCAATGGAATTTGATCATGTACCATTTTTTATCACTAAAATTTTAAAGATTTAAAGCTTACCTTCATTTTTTGTTCAAGAGAAACCCAACACAGGATCAGTGGGAGCCTTGCATGATTGAGATGGGTGATCATTTCTTTGCACCATTCCAAGGTGCTGACATTAGTGATATTAGTGCCTCACTTTCACAAGCAGCAACAGGTTTTTTTTACCAGAAAAAAATGTTTAATTAGAATGGGATAACCTTACAGTCTGCCCTGAGTGAGAGTCAGCACAGACCTGCACCATCCCATTGGCAGACTAAAGACTGAAATGTGACATAAACTGTCTGGCCTGTTGTGTATTTGGTTGTTGTGGTAATAGAATCTTGTGTTATTGTGGCAACTGTGTTAGATCATTAGGGCATAGCCCAGGCAGTTTGGGCTGGTTTTTGGTTAGTTCTGTGTGTGGCAATAAATGGCTGTTTTCAAGGTTTACAGCGCTCTGTGTCTCCAGTGATTTCTTCCTAAAATGGTTGCCCCAAGGGTATAACAACATGGTGACGAGGGTGGGATCTCTGTGCTGCCCCAGCAACAGAAGGAAGTAGAAGTTAAGGTACTAAAAAACAAAAAAACCTTTTGCTGCTGGAAGGGGGTGAGAACTGGCTTGTTTGCCCTGGCTGTGCAAACTGAAACTAAAATCATGGCTACACTTACAGGGCCACTGGAACCTTTTGAGGAGGCTATAGTGCAATGGCATGTATATACTGAGCATTTTGAGCTTTTTGTTATTGCAAATGGCATTACAGAAGAGAAGAAGTTGCCAATATTCTTAAATGTTGTAGGGGCTACTAAGACCTACTCCCTGCTACGCAGCTTACTACACCCTGTTCAGCCAGAGACTAAATCTTACAGTGACATTGTGGAAATCCTGGGGTCCCATTTTTCTCCAAAATCATTGGTAATTGCTGAAAGATATCGGTTCCACAAAAGAGACCAGAAAGAAGATGAAACAGTTGTACAATTTGTAGCAATTTTGAGAAAGCTTGCAGAATACTGTGAATTTAAGGAGATACTAAATGACGCCCTATGTGACAGGTTAGTGTGTGGCCTGCACAGTAAAACTATATGGAAGCGCCTATTGACAGAGGCTCAGCTTACCTTACAGAAGGCTGTTGACATTGCGGTCAGGGCTGGCTCCAGACACCAACCTACCAAGCACGTGCTTGGGGTGGCACCTTGGGACGAGGCAGCACTTGGGGTTTGTTTTGGCACCTTGGGATGAGGTGGCACTCGGGGTTCGTTTTTTTTTGTTTGGTTTGTCCGGGCGGCGCTGGGGGGGGCGGGGTTTGGGTGGCGTGGTGCGGCACTGGGGGGGCAGGGACTTGGGCTGCGCGGCACTCAGTGGGGGCAGGCTTCAGCTGCATGGCTCTCTGTGGGGGCAGGGGGCTGAGGCGGCACAGTGCTCGGGAGGGGCAGGGGCTTGGGCAGCACAACATGACACTCGGGGGGGCAGGGACTTGGGCAGTGTGATGCGACACTCGGGGAAGCGGGGACTTGGGCAGCGCGATGCTTAGGGGGGCTGGGACGCTCAGGGAGGGGTTCGGCGGGGCAGTACTCACAGGGGTGGGTGGCGCTCTTTTTTTTTTCTTGGGGCAGCAAAAATGTTAGAGCTAGCCCTGATTGCAGTCTCCATGGAACTGGCTACAAAGAAGGTGCAATACATTGGTGCCTCCCCTAGGGTGCATAAAGTTTCACAAGAACCCACCCACAAAACGGTGTGGAGTCAGGAATGTTACCACTGTGGTAAGCCGGGTCACCATGCATCAGAATGCTGGTGTAAGGACCTGGTGCGTCAACACTGTGACCAAAAGGAACATATTGAGTGTGTCTGTAAACAAAAGAAAAAAAGGCCTGTGGTCTGGCTGACCAAAAAGGGAAATCTGCATACCCTAGAGCAGGCCCAGGATGACCAAGGAGACACCTCATCACAAGAAGAAGAGCCACTCCATGTTTTGACTTATGCAGTGGCCTCACTTGAATACTGGGTAACACCATTGTTGGACAGCAAACCTATACGCATGGAACTGGACACCGGTGCAGCCGTCTCACTGGTCCCTGAGACTGTGTATAAAGAAAAGCTACAGCATCTTCCTCTTAAAGCAACAAAAACAGTTCTGAAAACATATACGGGAGAAGCTGTGCCCATGTTGGGCACTACTGATGTTAAGGTGGAGCTCAATGGACAGGCTGCTAAATTTCCACTGTTTGTGGTGAGAGGTAACTACCCAGCTTTAATGGGTAGGTCTTGGCTTAGGAAGATCCAGCTGAACTGGGCAGAAGTGCACCGAATGACTAAAGAAGAGTCCAATCTGCCTGCTATACTAAGGAAACATGCTGCTGTTTTTGGATAGGATCTGGAAAGTATGAAGGGAATCACTGTAACATTGAACATTAAACCTGACAGTCAACTAAATATCTGAAAGCCAGAACTGTGCCATATGCATAAGGCTGAAGGTTGAAGCAGACTTGGAGCGCCTGGTCACAAATAGAGTCCTTATACCAGTTACCCATAGCCCATGGGAACTCCTGTTGTTCCAATAGTGAAGAAAGATGGCTCCCTCTGGATTTGTGGTGATTTTAAAGTCACCATCAACCTAGTGTTGTGTGCAGAGCAATACCCATTTCCCTGCATCGATGACCTCTTCGCAGGCCTGGCTGGGGGACAAAAGTTCAGTAAGATTGATCTCAGTCAAGCATATTTACAGATGCACATTGGTGAAAAGTCCCAAAAACTGTTGACTATTGTGACACATAAGGGGCTTTATATCGAGACTGTCGCCTACCCTTTTGAATAACGTCTGCTCCTGCCCTATTCCAGAGGGCTATGGACCAGATCTTGTGTGGCTTGCCAGGAGTCCAGTGCTATCTGGACGATATCCTGGTCACTGGAAGGAATGAGGAGGATCACCTAAAGAATTTAGAGGCTACCCTACAAAGACTGGAAGAGTATGGACTGAGAGTCTGCAAAGACAAGTGTGAATTCTTCCAGCCCTCTGTTAAATATTTGGGGCACATCACTGATGCTACAGATCTTCGTAAGGCCCCTGCAAAAGTTAAGGCTATTGTGGAGGCTCCCGCACCTTGAAATGTTAGCCAGCTTCGCTTGTTTCTAGGACTATTGAACTATTATGGAAAGTTCATCTCACAGTTAGCCACACTGCTAAAACCACTTCACGAACTCGTTCGGCTGAACAAGGCCTGGAAGTGGACTGAAGCCTGTGATGTTGCATTTAACAAAGCTAAGGATGCATTGCTAAATTCTGAAGTTCTGATGCACTTTGATCCATCCTTACCTCTACAGTTGGCCTGCAATGCATACCCTTATGGAGTGGGAGCAGTCATGTTGCACATTATGCCTTTGGGGGAAGAAAGACCTATTGCTTTTGCTTCATGCACTCTAAGCAAAGCAGAAACTAACTATTCCCAAATTGAACATGAGGCATTGGGAATCGTTTTCGGAAGTCAGAAGTTTGATCAGTACCTGTTTGGATGGAAATGTACTCTTCTCACAGACCATCAACCCCGACTTCAATTTTTGGATCCCACACAGGCATTCCCTCATTAGCTGCTAGTCGTATGCAACATTGGGCATTGTTGCTTTCCGTGCAGATGCATGAAATCAAATATTGGAAATCCACTCTGCACAGCAATGCGGATGGTCTCTCAAGGCTGCCTTTTCCAGTCAAACGTCAAGATATTGCCTAGAAGGAAATCTTTTACTTTGAACAGGTAGAGAAAACACCCATCACCACTACTCAGGTAAAGAAGGCAACTCAAGTTGACCCAGTATTGTGACAAATTATGGACCTTGTGACGCATGGAATATCTTGACGAACCTCTCCAGTCTCACTCGACCTTGTTACCTACCCGTCCAGGACGACGGAGTTATCAATCCAATCTGGTTGTTTGTTCTGGGGAGACATGTCATTATCCCACCACCACTGAGATCACAGATGTTAGAATAGCTACATTACGGTCACTCTGGAATAGTGCGCATGAAGGAAATTGCATGAAGCTATTTTTTGGTGGCCTGGATTGGACAGTGTTGTTGAAGAGAAGGCAAGAGCTTGTATGTCATGTCAGGGTGTGAGGAATACACCCCAGTGGGCATGCCTACACCCATAGGAGTGGCCTGAAAACCCATGGCAATGTATTCACATTGACTTCGCTGGCCCCCTTGAAGGAAGCATGTTCTTGGTGATGGTAGATGCCCATTCTAAATGGCCAGAAGTCTCTGTAATGCAGCCCACTACTACAGAGAGTACTATCCAAAAACTATGAGGACTCTTTAGTCATTTCGGTCTGCCAGAGCAACTTGTGAGCAACAACAGACTGCAGTTTGTCTCTCAGGAATTTCAAAATTTTATGAAGACAAATGGGATATACCACATCACTTCAGCACGATATCATCCATCCACCAATGGATTAGCTGAAAGATTTGTGCAGACAATGAAACAAGCTTTGAAATCAGCAAGGGGACAATTATCCATTCAAAAGTGTCTGGACACCTTCTTACTATCCTACAGAAACACACCTCATGCTACGACCAAGGCATCCCCAGCCTTCCTAATGATGGGACGACAGCTGTGCACTTGCTTTGATCTGCTGAAACCTTCTGAACCCCAACAAATTGTGCAACTTCAGCAGCAAGATCAAGTCATCAGGCGTGCACCCAGAGCAAAAGACCAAACCTTTAGCCCGGGACAGCTGGTTTTGGCTCAGAATTATACTTCTGGAGCTAAATGGGTCCCTGCCACTGTCATCGCTCAAACAGGGCCTGTTTCCTACACAGTCTGGACTGCAGAGGATCTCACCTGGCAGCGACATGTAGATCAACTGCTGTCAGGTCATATCAGTCCTCAGGACACATCTTCAGTTGAGTTGCCTGACTTCACCACTTCTGGCGAGACACCAAATCAAGAGTCACCTGTACCTGACTTTTCTTCTCCATTACTGCCGGCGGCAGAGATACCACTCTGCCCGGAACAAGTTGATGCCACATCCTCACCCATTTGCCCTACGAACCCTGAGCCCAAGACACTTTTGGGTGCAACAACATGAGAACTCTGCCGTAATCCACCTAGAGACAGAAGGCCTCCTCAATGGCTGGATCTTTAGCTAGGGCAAACCCATAGTTACGGGGCAAAATAATCCCCAGAGTTTAGCCGGGAATGGAGGCAGTCTACCCTCCTTCTCTAGTCTACTGTGTGTTTTATTCAGGGGACATTCTTATTAAGGGGGGAGGAATATGTTGTGTATTTGGCTGTCGTGCTAATAGAATCTTGTGTTGCTATGGCAACTGAGTTAGATTATTAGGGGATAGCCCCACCAGTTTTGGTTGGTTTTTGGTTAGTTCAGTGTGTGGCAATAAATGGCTGCTTTCAAGGTTTCCAGCTCTCTGTGTCTCCAGTGATTTCTTCCTAAAACTGTTGCCCCCAAGGATATAACATGGACCAGAATAATTTACTTCACTCCTTTTGGGGAATCATCTTATTCCCACTTACGGGCCTAGCCAATTATTCTGGCCTGCAAGTAGGATTGAGTGTAGCTAGGGCTCCTTCCGTTCCCTGCCCATTTGCTCACAGTAGGTTGAATCAGGCAAATAGCTCCTGCTCTTTTCCCCCCATAGTTTGAGTCACAATCTGTGTGGGGCTAAGCAGGGCAGTAAAGTGTGTGGTGGTATGTGTGGATAGGTTTTATCCTGCATTACTCTTCTGCATGGCTGAGTAAGGACTATATAAAACTATCTCAATGTGAGTTTCTATCACTGCCACAAGTATTTCTGCATTTCTAGAAGCAGATTTATTGTTTAAAAATAAAAATCCTAGTTGTTGTTGTTTATTATTTGCCTTACTGCTGTGCCCAGGAGCCCTCAAGCCATTAACCAAGACTTGTCTGTGCTAGATGCTGTGCAAACAGAGAAGAAAAGGATGGCTCCTGTCCCAAACAGTTTGCAGTCAAAGTAATGTGCAAAATAAAAGACAACAGCTGGAGACAGGCAGCGGAGTAAAAGGAAACAGTGAGCAGTTACCTATTGTTTGAGAGCAGTAGCAGATAGAATAAAAGCTGGCACATCTCTAACCCTTAGTGTTTTTTGGGCAGACTGCACAGGAGCTAATTTCTTGTCTAAATTTAAGTAAGTAAATGTACTGCTAAAGAGACATTGAAATTGTTTCTGGATCTCTAAAGATGTTAGGCCATGCAGAGGACCAAGAGCCAAAAGGCAGTCTATTGGCTTCTTGAATGGAAATATATACTGGTGGTTTCATGGCTTTTTACTCCAGGATACCAAACATAGCTTTCCAGCGTAGCTTAGCATAGCTTTCCAGTGTTAATGCTTGCACACAGATTAAATTATAAATTAAAAACAGTAGTTTGCCAGATCACACAAGTATAGCTATTCCACGGCTTCAGTGCAAGTGAGAGGCTTTAGTTTGGGAGAAATGTCAGGACTCCACTCTACTCTGCACTGATTAGGCCTCAGCTGGAGCACTGTGTCCAGTGCTGGGCACCACATTTCAGAAAAGATGTGGACAAATTGGAGAAAGTCCAGAGAAGAGCTACAAAAATGATTAAAGATCTAGAAAACATGACCTATGAGGAAAAATTGAAAAAAACTGGGTTTGTTTAGTCTGGAGAAGAGAAGACTGAGAGGGGACATGATAACAGTTTTCAAGTACATAAAAGGATGTTACAAGGAAGAGGGTGAAAAATTGTTGTTGCTAGTCCCTGAAGATAGGACAAGAAGCAATGGGCTTAAATTGCAGTAAGGGAGGTTTAGGTTGGACGTTAGGAAAAATTTCCTAACTATCTGGGTGGTTAAGCACTGGAACAAATTTGCCTAGGGAGGATGTGGAATCTCTGTCATTGGAGACTTTTAATAACACATTAGACAAACACCTGCCAGGGATGGTCCAGTAATTTCTAAGTCCTCTGTTGAGTTCAGGGGATTGGACTAGATGACCTATTGAGGTTGCTTCCAGTCCTACACTTCTCTGACTCTCAGGGCCTGTTCCTTAGCTGATGTGAATTGGCCTACTTGCGCTCACTTCAATGGAGTTTTGCTCATTTACACTAGCAGAGAATTTGACCGCAGTCTCCAGGATTGGGTGGAGATTGGATAGCTGCACAGAAATCTCCTGCTAGTGTCTGCCAGAGCTACTTGCAGATACAAGAGAGGTTAGAGTATGTGAGATGAATAGGAAGTATAAGTTAAATGGAAGAGTAAAACTTCACTCAGCCAATTTGCTATCTCTGGAAAGTTCAGATCAGATCCTGCTTTCCATATGCCCTGGGTAAAGATCACATGGGCAAAGGAGGATCAGTACTTGGATTTTAGGGAACTTCATAGCAAAAGAAAAACATAAATACAATTCCGGTATTATTCTTGCTAACCCTGGAACAAAGCTGGCACAGTTAGTCACTGGCCTTTCAACTTTTAGTCAGGGCAATAGCAAACTGGAGTCCAGTTGGCTATTTGCTCTGCCATAGTCAACAAGTTTCTTGACATGTAAACTCCTCCCATCTCATTTGTTGACTGGATGAGTGAAATATGAACAGCTTTTGAATTTTAACCCAGTAAAAGATAAATAGGGGACAATTTCCCTTTGTCCTTTCACTTCTGAATGGCCAACGACCAACTTTCTGTCAGTTTGATATTCACAGTGGAAGAGGAAACAAATGTCCCAAAGGTAAAACCTTTCCCATTTCTATTACCTACTCCAGAAATAAACTATTTCATAACCAAACACATCAAGTGAGGGACAAATCCCACACAGTTGTCCAAGGGCCTTTCACCTTTCAGTGGCCAGATACCAGCTGGCTACTAAATTGCACTAGGAAACAAGTGTCTCATAGACAAGACTCCATTCCATTTTTAGTCTTACCAAAAAAATAAGCTAAACACGCCTTTCCTATAATACCCATTGTATCCAAAAAAGTATAGACTTGACGCAGGTGGCTGCTGAACTTTCAACTCTGAATGACTAATTACCATCCAGCTACCACTGGACTTTGCACACCTCTGTAATCCAAAAATCCTCTCTGCAAAACTTTCTTCTCTCTAGGGCTTGCCTCCAAAATGAACTACTATTAAAACAGAATAAACAGAGAAAATCCTAGATTTAGGCTATGCAAAATATTGCTGCCTATATGTGTGTGACAGGAAATAAGCAAGCATATTCGTTTGCAGTTATGTGTGCAGAGGTCTAGATTCCATGCTTCTGTTGAGTTTGAAATCATTTCTGAATTGCACAAATAAGGGGTGAGGGAGAATGAGAGTGACTATGATCTTTGTCCAGCACTGGTGTTTTTTCAAAGGATTGTGTGGACATCTGTCATGCTCATGAAGCTATAGCAAATCAGACAAATGAAAACGTCAGTTTGTTATATAATCTGCACACTATATGTGTATCTTTCTGTTTGTGTGTATACAGTATATCCAGCTATGTTTTATATATTATATATGTACATGAGTAAGCATATATATCTGTATGAGTGAGCAGGGACAGAGAGATGTTATATATACGTAAGAAGGAAGATGTACACATATAAGTCATACACATATGTATGAAAAATGTGGAGCCAATGTTCTCATTAGTCTTTGATGAAATATGGAGCTGGGTTTTTGTTAAGTTTGCCCAGGTCACAAGGAAGACACTCCCACAACTTCCTTTTGAAAAGTACAAATGTATGATTCCGATAGACTCACTTTTCACTCATATTTGCGCCAGTCGGAGATGGCTCTGTCCAAGCATCTCAGTTGTTTTTCTATGCTGCCTACTATTCAAAGGATGCCCTACCTCCCATGAGGCTACTAGCCCTAAGACTTGCCTCTTTCTTGGCATCCACAATAAGTGGCACAGTCATAATTAATATTAACTAATATTGTTCCAACAAACAAATTCATGAACCGAACCAGGATCCTTCCCTGTTCCCACTGGGACGATAGTAGGTTTCATTACCCAAGACATTGCTTCTCTTCTCACCCCCCTAATCACACATAGCTCTTTTTTTCCTTTAATTCCACCCTTCCTCCCTCTAGAGAACACTTCAGCTCCACAAGAAACAGATTCCCTCCCATCCTCCTCTCTCCATGTGAAGCTTCTGAGCTGCACAAAATGCAGACTCTTTCCACCCTCTGTTCCCCATACACCCTATTGTATCTGCAGAGCTCTGGAAACATGCGCAAGAATTTAAGAATGGCCATATTGGATCAGAACAAAGGTCCTTCTAGTCCAGTATCCTTGCTTTTGGAGGTGGCCAGTGTGGCACTATGCCGCATATTCTTCATGGTAATATTATTATGATATGAGTATGGCATAATAATGATGTATTTTATGCAAGATAAGGCATGTGAGATATCATTGAAAAAGTTATGATTTATTGAATATTATTATCCTACTTGTATGCATGTATCATTTTGGTATCTGACGTTAGGAATCTTGTTTATGTATCTACTACAAATGTGTCTACACCTGGGAAACACCCACTAGGCAAAAGACTATCAGTCTAGATGGCTGGCTGAGAAGTGCCATTAGGGAGAATAATAGGCCTTAGAAGAAGCTAATCTCCCACCAGGGAGCCTTCCTGGAAAGCCTTCCATGGTTGCCTACAAGGACATGTGACCAAGTCACCTTGGTCTGGACTCCATCTTGGAATACCAGTGTTTTTCCACTGACCAGGAGTGGGAACCAAGCTTGGAGACAAAGGGTTCCCACCGTGTGCAAAAGCCATTTAAAGCAGGAGAGTAATATCATCGTGGTTCTTCACTAGTTCCCCGCCTAAAGGAGACTCTTGAAAGCACCTGAGGAAGAAGGACTGAACTGGAGGAGAAGTGTTGGACCCGGGCTATCGGGATTTCTAGCCTGTGAAGGGAATACCTGGGGTTTTTAAGCTGCAAGCAAGTGCAACTTGCTCCTTTAGAGCCTGCAGCTGTTTTAAATCATCATTTAGGGTGAGAATTTGCTACTCATATCCAGTCTCTTCCATATGTTAAGATTAGTTTGTGTGTTTTGTTTGTTTATTAGGTAATCTGCTTTGATCTGTTTGCTATCCCTTATAATCATTTAAAGTCTGTCTTTTGTAGTTAATAAACTTGTTTTTGTTTTGTCTAAAACCAATGTGTGAAAATTATAACTTAGGGCACAAAACTGTTGCATATTCTTCTCCACATTAAGGAAGGGAGGACATTTCATAAGCTTATCCTGTGCAGTACAAAATGGTATAATTTTGGGTTTACACTCCGGGGGAGGCCTTAGGAACTGGGAGATGCCTTAGCTGAGCCTTCCCATGCAGAGCTGATCTCAGCATCCCTATGTAGCTGCAGCTGAGTGTGTCCCTACCTGTATGTGTGCTGGAGGGGGGCTTGAGGGGCTGTCATAGCAGTACAGTGTAAAGGAATCCCAGGCTGGTGGGTCAGACAGGTTCAGTAATATCCCAGTTCCAGGTGGGATCCTGGGAGAAACCCATCACAGTCAGTGCCAGATGTTTCAGAGGGAATGAATAGAACAGGGAAATTTCATGTCCCAGGTTCTGGCAGATAGAGGTTTAGGGGCACCTAGAGCATGAGGTTGCATCCCTGACCATCTTGGCTAATAGCCACTGGTGGATCAATCCTACATGAACTTATCTAATTCTTCTTTGAACCAGTTATACTTTTGGCTTTCACAACGTCTCATGGCAATGAGTTCCACAGGTTGACTGCGCACTGTTTAAAGGAGTGCTTCCTTATGTTTGTTTTGAACCTGTTGCCTATTAATTTAATCAGGTGACCCCTGGTTCTTGTGTTATGTGAAGGGGTAAGTAACATTTCCTTATTCACTTTCTCCAGAGCATTCATGATTTATACAGCTCTAACATATCCTTTTAGGACTTTCATGGCCTGACCCAGAGCCCATTAATGTCAGTGGAATGTTTTCATTGACATCAGTGGCTTTGGCCCAAGCCTTTATAAAACACACATCTACCCAACAGGTATTTATTAATATGCATTCGTCATGCACTATATGCTGTGTATGTGGAAAGAACTGGTAAAAACTTAAGAATTACCCACCTATCCTCTCTAAAAGCATCCAAAGACACATCTCCTCACCAAGCGCACATTGATTCAAATTTGATATTTCTAGGGGAAATCAGTTTTCAGTTCTGAAAACCAAAAAGGATTAGGAAAATGTCCAAGAAATGAGCACCCCTCCCATTTGGGACAATAATATCACTCAAGTGCCCTGTCCAAATGGCTTCCAAACTTCTAAGGGGGAAAAAATCTATTTGGGCATAAGATCACTGCTGGTCAGATGAAGTTTAATGTGATGGATTTGGAGGGACCTGGGCAGTTGAGGTATTTCATACTAGGGGAACAGACACTTTGACAACCATGTTACCAGTCCTGGGAACAAAGGTCAATAGTAACCCAGGGCCAGAGACTTTGAGTGAGGATGTTCTAAGATTTTTATCTCTGTCATCTGTTCTACTGTGTCTTTCTCATACCAGCCCCACTGCCTGATGAACAGGCCTTATCTACCTGCCTCCCAGATGGGATGACACAGTGGACCTAGGAAAGACCTGGAGTAACATATTTTTGGGTGGGGTTGGGGAGAGGGCCTTCCACACTTTTCTAGTGATGAATGACCCAAACCACAAAGCTTGGATTCAGATCTAGATCCAAATTTCCAAAAGTCCGGGCTGATCAGATCCAGGGTTGCTGTCACATGAGGCAAGGATAGTTCCCTTAATGTGTAGCTTTGCATAATTTATTCGTTCATTCATTCTTCATCATTTTATTGATTTACTTTCTCAGACAAATCAGGCAGTATGATATTTGCAGAATGCCATGAAGACCGAAATTTTAAAAAGCAGCTGAGTCCAGACTGATTTTCAAAAATACCAGCCATCCAGGAGAAGTCAATGCTCAGATCATATCTTTAGGTGCATAAATATAGACCTACAAGCATTTCTTTAAATACCCACATTTGAAAGTCTTGGCTAAAATATCTTTTGGTTTTGTTTATGTGGTATAACCAACTGCTATTTTTTTCCCATTGGTTGCCTATGTTTAAAAACTCACCCTTGCCATTTTTTTAGTCCTACTTTCCAAAAGGCCTCCTGGATTTCTGTCTAATTTCTGTTGCTGTAAGTGTTAAACACAGAATTACACACTTACAGATGCAAGCACACATCGTTTTGGCTAGATGAATGTGCATGTTTGTGTTTTTGGTAAGGAAGACACCTGCTCTTAATGTTACAGGAACATGCTGAATAGTGTTAAGGCAGACACTGGTATTTCTCTAATTGAATAATCTGTGTATTTTGTCCAAATGGCAGGAGATTGCTTTTATTCTGTGATTAGTGTGAAGTTTAGATGACACATTTTGCAAAAACCATACATTTCAAAGTCAATTTCCTGTTTGGGCCAAACCATTTTATTCTAAGCATAGAGGGACAGGAAAATGGATATTGGAAAAAAATAAATGTTAAATAGGAGACAATTGTTCTCTGGGATTACCCACTTTCTAGGTGGGGTGCAGTTTGGTCTGTAAGCCTATTCTGCAGTGGGCACTAGTGCATAGAATGACAAACACATATAGCAGTTAATATCAAACTTGCATTAATGGTTTCATTACCTGAAATAAATTTGTAAAGTAAATCATTCGGAGGTGCTCTAAGGCATGTCTATTCTTAGAAAAAAAATCACAACTAGAAAGTACGTCACCCTTGCAATCAGCACCCCCTTTAGCTTATAATATAGAACACATGGCGGTTGAAGAGGTTACAGTGTTACAGAAATGTCATTACAGAATTTCTCTGTGTTAACATGTATCATCTGTCACATAATTGTTTGCTTTACAACCCATACCTATAATGGGCTAAGTGGGGACTATTTATATCAGTTAACAACGAGTGCCTTTAATTAGTATTTCATGCAACTGGAACATGTTAAAGATTCTGACACAAATCTGGCTTGGGTTGCTAAATTCCATATGAATTTCATTATGAAATTGCTAAGACATTACAGTTGCACAGGTACCAAGGTTTATAAGTGCACTTTATCTTTTACAAAGCTTGTGTAAGTCAGATGTTAATAAAAAAAAAAACACCCCTCCCCCAACTTCATAACAACAATTTGATGGCTAAATGAGAGTTTAAGACAGCAGAGATGAAAACCTTCTGCAACTTGAAATTTATCCATTTCTGCACTGAAATTGCAAATTTACTGTGATCGCCAATGTATAATACAATATGGACAAAACCAGAGCAATAAAGAATCATACTGTACATAAAAATAATAGAGAAAAGCTATAAAACACGGTTTGGCCAAGAAGAACATTCACCCATTTAATGAGTTGGTGCTAATATGTAGAGAGGAACAATGGTCTTGGGTAGACACTGGCCCAGGATCCAGGCCATTTGGGTTCAGCTCTGCCACAGACTTCCTGTATGAACTTGAATGAGAATGAGATCCTCAACCCTGCTGCATCCCCTTTACACTGGGTAAAGGGGAACAATTTCAAATGGTCTGAATAGAAGTTTTACATTTCAAGCAGTGATTATAAAATCTAAAGAACAGAGAAATATCCATAGCCCTAAAATGGGGCTAATAAACAGTCATCCAATATTTTTGGCACCATGTGAGTGAAAACACGCTTAACCTTTTGCTGGCAAAGTCATCCATCGTACTACTGGTGTTTTTGCAGAACTCCCAGATGAGCTCAGTGAGGAGATATATGTACCGCAAGTGCCACACACAGGAAAGGATGGAGTTTGATTCATCACTGTGTTATGCCAGTTTCACACTTTTGTGACTATCTTGAGATCTATAGAATAACACTGTCGTCTGATGATAGGGTGACCAAAGAGCAAATGTGAAAAATCGGGACGGGGGTGGGGAGTAATAGGAGCCTATATAAGAAAAAGATCCAAAAATTGGGACTGTCTCTATAAAATTGGGACATCTGGTCACCCTATCTGATGAAGTGGGTATTCACCCACGAAAGTTCATGCTCCAATACATCTGTCAGACTATAAGGTGCCACAGGACTCTTTGTTGATTTTTATAACTCTGGAGTAACACTGGTGAATCAGGCTCATGGTATGCAGCATTGATAGGCATCACTTAAATAGCTCCTTTTTTCATTTGTCCCTTGTGTATAGTAAGGTGACCAAATTAAACATATGCCAATAAATCCTTTAAACCATCACACACTATCCACCATGTATTTAATTTTTATATATGTATGTATATGTGTCTCTATTCATATGCCCCTCGCACATTCCCTTCTACATACCCCCAAAAGTCACTGGAAATATAATGTGCACAGTAGTTTGTAAATTGAAGATGCTTAAATAGCTGAAAACTATAGTAACTAAAACTAATATATGGGGCTGAATGATTGAGTTCACAACGTTAGACTTAGTAATAATTACAGCTGCATGAGCTGACTGGCTTATTAAGAACTTTAGAAAAGCTGAACACATCATCAAAGAATCTCTCTCAGATGACATAGTACATCTGAGACACCTACAGCTCTCTAGGTGAGGCACCTTAGATTCAGTTAAAGAGGAGCTGATTTCTGGGGAGATGAGAGGAGGAAGGGGTTGCAGATTTGCATCTGAGATCAAGAGGCAAGAGGGATGTTTCCCCTTCTGAGGAGACTCTAAGGCCTCCAGAACAAAGAAGGGGAAATTACAAAAAATATATTGGATTTGGGAGGGATTTGGACAGCCGATGTGTGTCAGAGCCAGGTTATAGCTACTTATTAAGGAAGAAAGGTTCAGAAAAGCAGTACTTAACACTCTCTCCAGCTCTGCTAAACTATTTATGAAGAGGTAGCTATAACTAGAAATCCAAATTTAAAAAATAGTAAACCAAAAATTTACTTTAAAAAGCGGGCTGACATCCAACTATTTTTTAACTAGGTAGAACTGGAATGTTAATGCAGAACATATACAAAGCTGTAGTAAAATAAAATCATGAAGAAAAAACCCGACACCTCTTAATGCGGATATTCAAACAAAATAAATGATAATCATATTAACCACCAACTGGGAGCCAGAACAGGCCATTGGGATTTGGGACCTGGGAAACTAGTATGTGTAATATGATATATTATTACTCACAGAGCTAGGTTTTGGCATTTCTCTGCAGAAGGAGAAAAAAAGCCATTTCTTTTGCACAGGGAATGAAACTTTTTTGTCAGTTAATAATGACCTGAATAATACCTGTCTAATTAGATCATTCTTAAAGTATGCAAGATTTAGATTACATGAGGTGCCTATAACCACATGCAAAAGGTTATGGATTGTGAATAACCTGGATAACTTGTTGCCTGATCTGGCTTATCCATTTCAATTAAAAAAAAATGTAAAACAGTGGTCTGATTTTTACTCCAAGTGGGGACACTGGAAGAATGGATGGCAGGCAGAATGTAATTATCTGAGCTGGAATTTGCCCAGCCCATTTGAGTGAACACGCCTATATTTTCTGAATTCACCAAGGCTCCTTATTTACCTTTATTGTTTTAAAATTATATATATATAGGGTCTTGATAAGTTGGGTAGGCCAAGCAATGAGGGAGGGAATTGATGTGAAATATTTCAAACTTGAATACATAATGTAGGCATCTAAATCCATATTTTAGCAACAATGGCCTGATTGTAGTTTGGATGGCCTCCATCTCAGAATGGGAACCAATATTCTGGGGGACAGGCTGGCTAGAGTAGTCAGGAGGGCATTAAATTAACAACAAAAGAGGAGGGTGAAAAGAAGCGTCAGGGATTGGGGCAAGGGCAGGTGTGCCTAGTGCTTGGAGCTGGAGTCAGTACCCAGGAATTTGAGCCAGGGGTCAGAGTTGAAGTTAAGAATTGAAACTGCTGATCAGAGCCAGGTTAGCTGGAGTGAAGCAAAGCAAGACAAGGCTAGGGCCTGGGCACGAATAGTGCAAGGGCAAGAGTAGGAACAAACAGACACAGGAGCTATCATAGCTATGGATGAATGCTTTGTGCAGCCTCTGCCCTGCTGCTGGTGGACTTAAGAGTAGACCTGCAGATCCCTTCAATCAGGCAGTTGGGCCAGTCAGGAGCCCAGCTGTACTTGTCAGACTGATATGCTAGCAGGTAAGCAGGCTAGCTGAGGGCTTTTACTCTTCACAAAGAAGAACAACTGAGCACTCATTCAGAACTAAATCATGATGTTGAGAACAAAATTAATCAAGACTCCAAGGGAAGAGAGGAAATTATTGAATTGCCTGCACACCAATGCTACAATCCTATAATTGTCCATGGGTGAAACTCTCCATGAAGACAACAGGAGTTTTCAGTGTGTAGTAATAGCAGGGTTGGGCCAGTGTTTAGAAGGATGAGATTACGAGTGTTCACATATAATAATACAGGATCACAACAATTAACTTTTGCATATGTATGAGATAAGAGATATTAGTGTAAACCCTGTGCAGTTTTACAAGAAGTTAGTCTAGTTCACAAGTGGATTAACTACAATTCCAAAAGCTGTTTTAGCCTAAACAGGAAACCAAAATATTGTTAAAATGACATACAAATCATGGTTTTCACTACTTTGGTTAAGAAATAAAACACTAAACTGAGGTTACAAAACCACCCACAACTGGCATTGCATTTCACCCTTGTCAGCAACCTCACAAGAGAGGCCAAGAATGGGTAGGGAAACTGCATCATTATTTCATCCCTAGGGGAGGTTTCTTTAAACTAGTGGTGAAGTCCTTCTACTGGAGCAGTAAGGCAAATGTTGCACTGTTAACCCTCCAGCACTTGTTCCCTGGATAAAGCCAAGAACTTCAGCTACGTCAAGCCACCATCTTTCATGTGACTGAAAACAATTAATTGAAAATAAGTTTTTTTTTATTTTGATAATTGTGCTTTTAAAAAAATACTTTAACTACAAAAAAAAAGAGAAATTTCTTGAGTAACACGGTATTTGTAAAGGCTTTATTCCTAATAGAGCTGCTTGAAAAAAAGGCCTAGGGTAAAATTTTTGAAGCACCTAATTGTTGTTGTTATTAATTATTTTATTTATATAACATTAGTGCCTAGAACCCTTAGTCATGGACCAGGACCCCATTGCACTACGCACTGTGTCTAAGCCCTGGTCAATACTACAAACATATGTTGATATAACTACATCCATCAGGTATCAGAGGGGTAGCCGTGTTCGTCTGGATCTATCTGCCACAGGATTCTTTGCTGCTTTTACATCCACCAGGGGTGTGGAAAATCCAGACAACCCTACATTCCTGAGAGGTGAGTGTACCGACCGAACTGCCTGTGTAGACAATGCTATGTTGACAGAAGGGCTTCTCCCATTGAGCTAGTTACCGCCTCTTGGTGATATAGAGTACCTATGCCAGTGGGAGAGGTTCTCCCATTGGCGTAGGTAGCATCCTCACTAAGCACTACAGTGGTGCAGTCGCTGTGTCGCTACAGTGTTGTAAGTGTAGACAAGCCCTAAGTGACTTGGGAGCCTAAATCCCATTTTCAAGAGATGTAATCACGAAGGAGCCTAAGGGCATGTCTACATTACAAAATTAAGTGGTCCTAACTTATGTCGGCATACACCTGCCACAGTAATTGCATTAATTGTGCGTGTCTACATTTTGCTCCTTGTGTCAGTGGTGTGCATCCTCACCTGGAGAGCTTGTATTGATTGTATTGTCAGCATGAGGCATTGTGGGATGGCTTTTGAAAGCCAGTAACAGTCAATGTAAGCAACGCTGTGTCTACACTGATGTTGCGTTGACCTAACTACATCAACAATGACTCTATGCCTCTTGTGGAAGTGAAGTTATTGAGTCAGCATAGCGAAGCATTTACATTGGCAGGAGTGAAATTTTAGTGTAGACGCTTAATTAGGTCAATGTCAGCTGCCATGTAGCAACCTAACTCTGTAGTGTAGACCGGGCCTAAGTTTCACTGAAAGTCAATAAGATTTAGGCTCCTAAGGCCCAGATCCTCAAAGGTACTTAGAAACCTGTGATAGGTAGGGCCTATCATAGGGGTCACAGTCAGGTAGTTTCCTTACTCTTTTTCAAAGGTCTATCTAGGGCTTTGTGGGTGGCGGAAGCTTGTCAGCTGTCTCCCTCTCAGCTGCTCTGTAACAAGAGTCAGCTTCTTCTGAGGCATGGCAGCTTTCCTCCTGATTGCCACCCCTTCCTGTGATCAGCTCTCCTTTTTAAGCTTGCTTCCTACAGCTGGATCAGTCTCTGCAGGTGTGCCTATTTGGTAGGAATTAATCCCAGAGGAACTCATTAGCCTTCTTCTGAGTGGGATGGGGGAATGCCCCATCACAGAGCCAACTTCCATTGATTTAGGCACATAAATACCTTTGGCCTAAATGCCACTTTTGAAAATGGAACATAGGCTCCTAAATCACTTAAGTACATTTGAAAGCTTTACCCTGATCTGCAGATATAGGTGTGTCATCCACTTTGTTATTCATAAGCATTTGGATGACTACTGGTATTCTTGAAAAAAGTCACTACACCTGAAAGTGGTAGCCATAGTCTGTCTGAGGTTATCTGAAGCTTATATTTAGTGTAAATATGTGCACATGTATGTTTTAGATACACAGAAGAAACATCAGCACCATTCCTCATGTTTCTCAGGATAGCCAGTTCCCAGAGGAGCTTGGGACTTGGATGAGGTACAGATTGCTGGGGCTCAGCCTAGACAAGAAGAGTTAATAAGCTGGAAGAAATGACTGAAGAGTTGAAGACTATAGGTAGATTCCGGGCCTCAATAAAGTCAAACAGCAAAACTTGTATTGACTTCAGTAGGGCCAGGATTTTACCCTACATTGGTATCCCTGATTGAAGGAATGCATCCACTGTTAACTTCAGGTATTCTTGATCCCCTGCATCTCATGATTCTGCAGTTGTAGGGTTGCTGAAGAATCCCCACTTTTTCCACTCTTGCCACGTTTGTGATCCAAAAGCCAAGCTTTTGTTTTTTAAGCAAATTACATTTATAGCTCTCAATGCTGTGAAGATATCTTTGGAAAAAGTGAACAGACGCAATTCTTGTTTGCTGAGTGTGTCGACAATCTGAAATAATCACTGAACTTCCTAATTCATCTTAATCATGTCTTTCTTCTGAAACCTGATGATGACCATTTCAATATCAATATTCTTAGCTATTGCAATGCTGATTCTTTTAGCAGAAACATCTAGTTAATGTACTTACCCCACAATCCCAAACTGCCTCCCACAAAGCCTCAGCTGTCCAATTCCCAGCATCTCAAACCTGCGGCTCCAATCTCTCTTATGCAGTTGTGCTTTCTGATTCCAAAAAAATTGTGGCACATCCAAAACTGAAAATGTGGGGGAAGCATTGTTAGTAATGCCATATTATTAATTTTGTATGTTGTTTGTTAAAATATCTCAATCTTTCAATTTAAATCATTGTGCCACAGAATTTCCAGTGTGCTGCTCCACAGTGTTTCAGAATCCAGGGACCTGGCTTCACAGTCTAAGACCAGTTTGCCATAGAGTACACTGGTTCTTGGGCTTATATTAGATCCTGAGCTGCTTATAGATGCTGTGATAGCAATTGTGGCTGGTCAAGAGTTTTTCCATCTGTGTCTAGCAAGAAGATGCAACTTTTCCTATCACATGTGATCCATGCTACACTTATCCATACATTTGTTTCCCAAAGGTTAGATTGCTATAATGTGCTCTGTGTGAAGCTACATCTTGAGACCATTTGGAAACTGAAGCTAGTGTAACATATAGCCACCTGTTTATCAAGCAGAGCATCATGCAGAGAGCACGTGAAACCAGTGCTCCAAAATCTGCAATGTCTGCCAATAATATTTCTGGGCTGAGTTCAAGGTGTTGGCTTTAACCTATAAAGACCTAAGTGGTTTGGGACCTGGTTACCTGAGAGACTGGCTCTCTCCCCATGCAATAGTACTCCATTAGTTAATGGAGGAGTCTGAGCTGGTAACCCCTGGGTTTAATAGGGTGTGGGCTGCTGGCAGGACCTTCTCCATGAAAGGCCCTCTGTGGTGTGCATGCTGTGAAAACGTTATCTATCATGAACTCTGTGCACGGAAGTGTTCAGGAGTGGTAAGCTGAAGTCTGGATCTGAAGTGTAGCATGAGCAGATTGGAACCGTTTACAAAGACCCTCTTCCTGTGCTCACTTTGAGACCTGTCTGTGATTTTCTTGTTTTCCCCTTATCCTAATTAAAGTAATTGAGTTTACTGAAGGGCTGTGGGAACATTTGGGTGTCCTGAAACATAACAACTACAGCTGGACAGAAAAATGTAAATCTGTTTCACAAGGGTTTTGATATTTTGAAATTTGGTTTCATTCTGATTAGGAACCAACCCCCCCCCCAATTTTGAAATTCTCAGAAAATCAAATGGAGTCCCAGATCCGGGGAAGTCTACCTGCTGAGCTGCCCCAGAGTTATGGACCCTGGAAGTCTGGGGGCCCTTGAGACCGTCCACATGGCTGGGTGAGCTCTGCAGCTGTGGACCCCGGAAACCCAGGCTTCACAACAAGCTACCAAGTGGGCAGCCGAAGAGGTGAGGTGGTAGGAAACCAGGCAGGCTTTCACTGGATGCCTGTCTGATAGATAGGGACCCATCAGCACTGGGGAGAAATTGGATCATCCCCACAAAATTCCATTAATTGAACTGGCAATTTTTTCTGATCAGCTCTTATAATAACCTTGCCTTCAGAACTCCTTCTTTCTTGGTCGACCAGAAACTGGATTTGCTAACTTTCTGGGCAAGTTAAAAAGCCCACAAAGCAAAAACAAGAGGAGTAAGGGGGAGGAGAGGTTATTAGTGAAGAGAAGTAGAAAGGAGGGGTTCCTGCATTCCTAGATTAAATGGATTTAAAGGATGAAGCTGAAGGAGGACACTTGGTGAACAGGAAATGGGAATCAAGTGAAAAATCTGTCTAAGCATTTTTATAGCCCACATTATGCTAGTATCTGAGCATCTCACAATCATTAATGCATTTTTATCTTTAAACACCCTGTGATGTTTCACTCCATATTCTTTATGAAAATATGCTTATGATATGAATATGCCAATACAGAGAGGGACCGGGATATCCTACAGGAAGATCTGGATGTCCTTGTAAACTGGAGTAATAGTAATAGGATGAAACTTAATAGTGAAAAGTGGAAGGTCATGCACTTAGAGATTAATAACAAGAACTTTTGTTATAAACTGGGGATGCATCACTTGGAAGTAACAGAGGAGGAGAAGGAACTTGAAGTATTGGTTGATCACAGGATGACTGTAAGCCACCAATGTGATATGGCTGTGAAAAAAGTTAATGTGATATTGGGATGCATCAGACGAGGTATTTCAAGTAGAGATAAGGAGGCGTTAGTACTGTTATACAAGGCAATGGTGAGGTACACAGAGGGGCTAGTAGGATGATCCAAGAAATGGAAAACCTGTCTTATGAAAGACAAAGAGCTTGGCTTGTTTAGCCTAGCCAAAAAAAGGCTGAGGGGAGATATGCTTGCTCTCTATACATGTATCAGAGGGTTAAATACCAGGGAGGGAGAGGAATTATTTAAACTCAGTAACAATGTGGACGCAAGAGCAGATGGACATAAACTGGCCATCAGGAAATTTAGACTTGAAATTAGACAAAGGTTTCTAACCATCCGAGGAGTGAAGTTCTGGAATAGCCTTCCAAGGGGAGCAGTGGAGGCAACAGACATATCTGGCTTCAAGAGTAAGCTTGATAAGTTTATGGAGGGGATGGTATGATGGGATAGCCTAATTTTGGAAATTAATTTATCTTTGACTATTAGCTGTAAATATGCCCAATGGCCTGTGATGGGACACTAAAGAGGGTGGGATCTGAGTTACTACAGATAATTATTTCCTGGGTGTCTGGCTGGTGAGTCCTGCCCACATGCTCAGGGTTTAGCTGATCGCCATATTTGGGGTCAGGAAGGAATTTTCCTCCAGGGCAGACTGGCAGAGGGCATGGGGGTTTTTCACCTTCCTCTGCAGCATGGAGCATGAGTCACTTGCTGGAGGATTCTTTTCACCTTGAAGCCTTTAAACCACAAGTTGAGGACTTCAATAGCTCAGACAAAGGTTAGGGGTTTGTTGCGGGAGTGGGTGGGTGAGATTCTGTGGCTTGCGTTGTGCAGGAGGTCAGAGTAGACGATCATAATAGTCCCTTCTGACATTAAAGTCTGTGAGTCTATGACATAACTGAGAAGTACTTTATGCAAGATGGGTCTTCTAAGGTATCACTGGAAAGGTTATAATTTACTGAATGTGATTATTCAATTTGTATGACTGTATCATTTCTGTATCTGAAGTTAGAAATATTGACTATGTATCTGTATTTCAACTATGCTACTTTGGGTGACTCCCACTGCTAACACTTCAAGTACAACAATGGAAAAGTCAGACAGGGTGGATGGCTCATCAGCAAGGACAATGGACTGTGAAAAGGCTGTGTCATACTACCACTGACTCATGGATTCTCCATACTGTCACTGACTCATGGATGCTGGGTTTATCTCCCAAAAAGGGGTGTACACATGAGTGCTGGCGGAGTCCCCTTACACAGAGCTGACTTCAGTCTACGTCTGCAGTGGGGTGTCACCCTACCTGTGTGTGTGTGTGTGTGTGCGTGCGTGCGTGCGTATATGTGCTGCAAGAGGTGGGAGAGCTTAATTCAGCAGAGCAAGGAGAGGAAGCCCAGGCTGATTGAGCAGGGGAGGCTCAGTTAAACCCCAGCACATCAGGTAGCATCCCAGAAGTGGGGTCTAACCTATCACACACCCCTCATTTTACCGATGGGGATCTACTGAGGCATCAAGTAGATTAAGGACTTGCCCAAGTTTACACAGGGAGTCTGTGCATAGGTACCAACTTTGCCCGGAGCCAGTGGGTACTCGTGCCCCCACCGCCCCTGGCCCTGCCCCCATTTCAACCCCTTCCCCAAAGTCCCCACCCCAAATCCACCCCCTCCCTGCCCCTATTCTACCCCTTCCCCAAATCCCTGCCCTGGCCTTGCTTCTTTCCTGAGCACGCTGCATTCCCCCTCGTCCCCTATCCCTCCCAGTGCTTGCCGCGCAAAACAGCAGTTTTGTGGTGCAAGTGCTGGGAGCTAGGGGGAAAAAGCGGGCATGCAGCACACTCAGGGGAGGAGGTGGAGGTTAGCTGGGGCGGGGGGATGGGGAGGCAATTTTTCCCTGTGGGTGCTCCAGCCCTGGAGCACTCACAGAGTTGGCGCCTATGAGTGTGTGGCTGAGCCAGGAACTGAAGCCAGGTCCCCTAATTCCCAATCCAGTG
Source organism: Gopherus flavomarginatus (assembly GCF_025201925.1). NCBI lineage: Eukaryota > Metazoa > Chordata > Testudines > Testudinidae > Gopherus > Gopherus flavomarginatus. Next base: position 195,362,552 of record NC_066620.1, on the reverse strand, counting down.
TCTTATTTACTATACCATCCTTCCTAAATAATGTAGACTATATAGAGAGAAGAAGTATACTTGCCTTTTTAATACATTGTATAATAATTCTATAGCCTAACTGAATTTGGCTGCTTTAAGAGAACCAGAAGTCTGGATCTCTGCCTCTTTTCTGAAAGTGTGTATTCAGATTGTCCAACAGCCAATTAAATTTGAGGTAAGAGAGACACCTTTGTGTTGGATGAGTGAACACGTAGCCATTATGTTCTACAAGTGGGAAATTAGGGGTACAAAGCAATAGCTAGCAATGGCTGCAGTATTTGCCTGACAGGCATACTTGTTGAGTGCTTCTCTCTGCAGGATTGAATTAGATTTGCTCACATGTAATTGTTTCTGTCCAGTGATGGCCATCCTATAGAGAAAATGTAATCCCAGCTAGTAGTGCCAGCTAATGGTATCTTCTTTAGCTCAAGCAGTAGAGGGCTGTGGTTTTGGAACAGAAGCTGCTAGTTCTGAACTCCAGTGCTAGAGATGTGCAGTTCAAGGCCTAGATTTAGCAAGATATTTGGGAACTTGTGTAACTTTAATGTGAGAGCAGTGCCTCTGAGGCCCTAAATAACTACCATATTGTCTGTGTATGTTAATGTAGATTATTAAAGTTGATGGCCAACGAATAGCAGTGTCAGATAAGTTCATGCAAACAAAAGATCTCTGTTCCGGCAGTTTTCAGGCTTTCTTGACTCTGATTGTGAGGAATGCCTCCATGTTATCTATTTATTGTGAGTGCTAACAAAAGATATCAGAGGACTCTACTGAGTGTAATCAGGGATTACCTTTAGAAATCTTACAGAATGGGCACTCTTTTTCTTACTGACATGGTCACTCATCTAAGGTTGGCTGAAAAAAGTCATCCATTTTATAACTTGTTTTGAGACTTAACTCTTCATAGGCTGTATTCTGCTCTTTTAAAATTACAAGGTGGATGGCAGTAAGCTTTATAACTCAATCTCACCAACTTTAAGAGGATTGTTTAAAACTTGCCATAAGGACACTTAATTCTCTGCAATTCTGCTAAGCAGATTATCTTCATATTAGGGTATAAAAATAATTACGATAAAAATTCTAGGCACAAAGCATTTAACTAGATAGATCTTCCAAAGCCAAATTGCTGCAGGATGGTCTGTTACACTGAAAGGTATTTTGCTTATGGTAGTAGTATGGATCCATTCCCTTTCTATCACCAGCTTTCTTTCTGATGCCATACCCTGGGTCCAATTCTGATCTCACTCACACTCATTTTATTGAATTTAATGGATTAACATCCAAGTAAGTGAGATGAGAATGAGAATCAGAATTATTGTCTCTTTCATCTGCTAGCCTTCAGGACAAAACATGTATGTCACATATCTTTTTCCACAAATACTGTAAACATAACTTGTAATATACAATAAATATTAATGTAATTTGCCACATATTCATGTCCAAGTCCTGCGGTGATCAGCAATTGGTGATGGGAGCAGGACAGTGATGACTGGAAGCTTCTAATCATGGACCAACACATAGGCAGCAGCTATCAGATGTTCGTTTTTGCATTTGGACAGAAACAGGAGTGCAACTTGGCAGCTGCAACCATGACTAAGCAGCCTTTCTTAGGATCCACTCTGCTCACCCCACATGGTGAAAGGGTTAGAAAAGGTGCCCTGAACATAGTCTGTCTTGCCTCCCCTGGACTGGATAACTGCATCCAAAGGGATCATCTTACTACGGTTGAAACTCAACAATAAAATTTGAAATATGGAACATTCAAACCTTGATGGACAACCTGAAAAGTAACCATCCAGAACAAAGAACAGCAATTGTGATGAGAGAGCTCAGGAGACATAACATCAGCATTGCTGCACTGAGACCCAACATGCAGCAGAAGGACTGCTCGAGGAACAAGCTGGTGATTACACTTTTTTCTAGAAACGAGCAGGTGATGATGAACGACGAATCTATGGCACTGGTAACTGTCAACCAACTCTTGGAATTACCAGTAAGCATCAAGAAACAACTCATGACCCTCTGCCTTAAACTTGCCAAGAATCAGCATGCAACATTAATCAGTGCATATGCTCCAACTCTTAACACTGATGATGAAACCAAAGAAGGATTTTACATCAACCAAATGCGCAGAACACGGCCTGATTATCAGAAACACCATGTTCCACCAAAAGAATAACTACAAGATAACATGAGAACACCCACGATCTAAGCATTGGCATCTACTTGACTACATAATTGTCTGTGATCGTAAACATGAAGACATTTACATCACCAAATTGATGACTGATGCTGACAATTTTTTCATGTACCATCGCCTTATCAGCTCCATCACTTCCATCAAACTCACACCAAAATGATGACAAGTGAAAGAAATCAGCCAGATGGAAGATCAATGCTGAGATTCTTAAGTACCCAACTAAACAAAACTTTTTCCAGCAGTGCCTCACCGAGAAACTGATGAATATCAAAACTGAGATGGAGAGCCCCAATTATTACTGGAAATCACTCAAATTGGCTGTTCTTGCTGTGTGTGAGGGAACTCTGGGCTTCTCAGCCAGGAAGCACCAAGACTGAACAATCAGGAAATCTAACACCTGATTGACCATAAGTGCAAGGCCTTCTGTGCTTGACAGAATGACATCAATTCCAAGCAGAAGAAATACCTCCTTCACCAACTCAAAGATGTTTCAAAGGAAAACCCATGAAATTAAGAACACTTGAGAAAATGTGTCTTTGAAGATTGTGACATCAAGAATCAAACCAAGCTTCTCATGTACTAGGCTATTGTTATCTCTGCTCTCCTGTATGGTGCCAAAACCTGTGTCACATACAGTAGACACCTCAAGATTCTTGAATGATACCATCAAAGGCACATCCAGAAGTACTTCCTAATCAGGTGGAATGGCCAATACTTCAACATCAGTGTTCTGTTCCAAGCCAAAACTTCTGGTATTGAAGCTATGGTCATTCACCATCAACTCTGTTGGGCTGGTCATGTTATTCGAATGTCAGAAAATTTACTCCCAAGCAGGTCATGTTCTCACAAGTGAGTCATGGCCAACTGACAAGGGGTGGGAAAAAAACAGAAAAGCACTTAAAAGACACCCTGAAAGCCAACATGAAGTGCAATATTGACATAAACTCATGGGAAATCCAAACCTTCAACTGACCAAAATGAAAAAGGATCTTGTGGCAAGGATTCCAGTATTTTGAGGTCCAACGGAGACAACAGGAAATGTCTGCCCCAATAGTGACAAGATCTGTGGATCCCAGATTGGTCTCATTATCCACTTGCAGATCCACTAGTGATAACTGGCTATCATTTTATAGAAGATAATCATCCATGAATTCCAAGGGATCACCAACAATATACATTAAATATACATGCAATTCACTTGATATCAAAAAATAACATGGAATGAAATTAAATATACTGAAAATGTTGTACCAATATGCATGGGTAGATAGATGATAGATATACACACAGTGCCTCAATGCACTCATCACAATTTTATCAAGTGAATGTATCTTACATCAAAATAGGTATGTGATCATGTTACCAGATGAAAGATTGCCTCAAGCTCTGGAATGTAGACAGATCAACACCTCATCTCTCAGGCATAATGGTATCATAAGGGTAAAGCCCACCTGTGCAGAAGACAGAGCTTTCTTGGGGGCTGATCTGAGACTGTGAAATGAATTCCCACAGAAAATAAGGATCATCACAAACTTTACCACCTTCCACTCTAAGTGTCAGGCACATTTCCTCAAATTCTCCAATAAACACACAACAGTGTAAAGAAGCCAGAACCCTAGCAAAATAAAACACTGCACACACAATTCCTGCAGTGTGTGGATGAGAGAGTGAATGAAAAACATGACAGATGTTAGCCATGTTGCTTAATGCATTGCTTCACTCAGATGTTATGATGATGAGGGCAATATTAGAATCACATAGAACAAAGTTGAATCCATGTAACCATTATGGCGATGGCCACCACTGGAGATTGAACCAAGGACCTCCAAAGCTAAAAGCATGAATCCCTACAGTGAGATCATCATCAGGCTCTCAAACTGGGGCTCTCTGGATCAGATGCATGTAACATGTGGACATACCCATGTAACACACACTGACCAGCAGGTTACCTACTCCCTCTGCATGGAACGACTGCAAGCTGTAGCTTTTTCCGTCATGTGACTCTGCTAGCTATGCCATTAGACTTTGTAAGCACTATCAACTGTAGCTGTAATCTTCAAAGTGTCATGAACCATAAGTGTTTCTACCATGGCACTAATATTCTCTGCCCCCTCAGCCAGCAAAAGTTGCAAGTACTATGAACCATAACTGTTTCGCACTTGGGAATCAAAAGGTCCAATGCTTGTGCCAAGAGAGCTTGTAAACACCATGACCACATTAATTTATGGTGTGGGATTTGTAAGTTCCACCAGCTGTACCAGCAAAGCCTTTATGGATGATGAAAATGAGATATTTAGACCATGAGGAGACTTACAAATGCTGCCAGCTAAACCGTCAGAGACTGTAAGAACAATGGACTATAGTATATCTCTTATGGGACACTCAAGTGCAATATATTTTACCCCTTAATGATCCATAGCCATTTGTCATACGGAATGCAAGTACATAGTTGAGCTATCAGAGCTTGAATTTTTTCTCAGACTTACAAGGTCTTTAGATACCCTCCACAGTATAACTAACTTCTACAAGGCCATTCTTGTGAGCTAGTGTATTTGTGGAAGTCTTCCCAAATTCAGCTGCCTATGGACCTTTGTGTCATGGTCTCCTGCACAATCCTCATCAGCAGTCACGTGCAACAAATACAGGAGGTCTGGAAGAAGGAAGACACCCTGGCTTTTATAGTGAATTTCCTCCAGTCCCATTGCCATGACTACCTCGGTTTTGATTATGTGATCAGCTCACCGATGCTGCTCTTTGTACTTTTTCCAGCTTGCATTGTGTTCCCTCTGAGTGAAATTCACCCTGGTGAAACAGCCCACACAAAGCCCTACATGCTGCTTAGTCCCTGTTTAAGGGTCTGCATTAGAGTGGATTCCATCCTTCCTGCACAGCCCCAGTTAGTTTTGCTTAGAGCTGCACTTATTCCCAATGCTATTTCTCCTTTTTTTCTCCTCAAGGTATTATATGGTGCGGGCCACAGAGTAGCTGACTTTTGTGATGCAGTGTTTCTTCAGGCTACCTGGGCCTTTGTATATTCAGAGTGTACATTAGCAGCTCCTAAGACAGGGACGTGCCAATTTAATTGCCATGCACACCTTTAATGGGATCTATATATAATCCTACTGCCTCTTGCGGTCCAGTAACTTGCTGCTTCTTTCCTCCCCACATAGCCCACAGACATAAGACACCCAAAGTGTATTAACTTCCCTCCATCATAGACCTTTTTGTGTTTCTCTTCCCCTCTCCCTGCTACTTCTATATAGTTTCCTACTGTAAGATTGCTTTTATTGTATGCTTATTTATTGTTTTGGCTACACATACTGTCGGTGGAGGTTTCTATGAGCTGCAGTGCCATGCACTATTGAAAAAAAAGCCATAGTGTGGGTAATTGCTGCTGAATCATTCATCTGGATTTCATTAGGCCAAAAGGAACTTCATAGAGGAGTTTCTTTCTTCCTCTCAGAAATGAGCTAGGAGGATCTCCTATTTGAGGTTGTAGAATGTTTACTCTCTTCGGAAACATGCTTTTAGTTTCTGTGAAATCAACTTCTAAGCTATAGTCCATACATCATAAGACCCTTCTGTCTTCGGTCACTACTGGTTGCTAATAATGAAGCTTTATTCATCTAGTTAAATAAAGCATTTAAAAACATCTGTGTACAAGAACAAAGATGAAGTGCATTACAGTCAGGACAAATATTGTGTCAGGTATACAAGTATATTCACCTCTTGGAGCATAAATATATCTCGTCCCCTATTAGCCTTATCAAATACATCTTAGGCACATGCTTCAAGAGAAGACTATGCTCCAAAGTATTCAGACATTAATGAAGTCAGACTAGGTAATAATATTGGTTCCTTCAGACCTTAAAATCTTCAAAATCTATGGGTCAAATTCCGATTCCCTTACCACAAGTAGTTTCTTATTCCTTGAGTACTCCAACTGAAGACAGTAGGAATCTTGTGCTTAAGGGAATCAGAGCCTGGCCCTAGGAAACTATGCTATTTCACTCCAGATAATTAATCTTGGATATTTACATAAATGATCTGAGATGAAATAGTATAATGTACGAATATAATCTCCGGTAACTGCCCAGTAGTCAATGTGCTTTTATACTCTTACAAGGCTTTGCAGTTTATGAAAAACATGTAAGTGTTTCTGTTACACATTTTGGTTGCCATGTTAACTTGGCTTCCATAACACTGCAACAAACCCAAAACACCTCCTTACATACTTGCTTTATGACATTTTATTAGAATGGCAATATAAGAGTTTTATAGTAAATGTAGGATATGGCAGGGGACTAAAATAACACCAAATTCTCTGAACGCTTTAATCTAGCTTGAATAATTTAAAGGTTTTTAGACATTTGTAATTTAACCTGTAGGCATAATCTAGTAGTAACAGCACTTGGGAAAAGAAGTTATGAGCAGTGCACACTGAGATTATACTGGATCAAATAACATAGTGGTTACAAAGGAAACAAAATCTTTTAAAATCCTCAAACATCAGTTTAAACTGTTAACTTTAATTTTGTTTTAAATTCATGTTAAAGTAATTGCAGCAAACTGGGATTATGTACTTTCTCCAGCTCTGTCTTACTGCACTTCTGCTTCTGTAACTATTTCATTTGTTAGTGATTCACATTTTCTTTCTCTAAATGAATGCTTTTGCCTCACATGGTTTACTTAGATCAAGCAATATCCACCGTTGCAGGCTTCACTGCAGAATAATGGACAGTAGAAATAATTTCTGCGCCCTGTGCTGAAAGATGCAATGCGTATTGTATGTCAAGAGAATCGTTATTTTGTGGGAGAGTTGGCAATAACAGTGGGGCCTTGATATTTGATTAGATGGTTATTGAGAAGTTCATTCATTTTAATATTTTAAATGACTGCATTTTTTTTAAATCTGTTTTTCTAGCAAGAATGACAAGAGCAAGATTTTCACAAGTGACTAATGGTGTCTGGGGTTTCCATTTTTCGATGCTCAACTGCAGATACCCTGAAGGGACCTGAATTTCAGAAAGTGCTGAAAGGCAACCACCTCTGAAAATCCTTAGTCCCATATGGTCAAGATACCAGTAATGCACAGGGAGCTAGCCTTGTTGGATGGGTTGAATGAGGGCCTCAAAACACGCTTTGAGAGAGAGAAATTTATTATTTTTGTTTCACGGATGAGTAAACTAAGACCCAGAAAGGTTAAAACAAAAAATGTCACAGTGCAGGGGACATTAGGGAATCTGACCCAGGATGAGAACAAAATGAGGGTAGTTCACATGCCAGAGTGTCAAGGTTTTCCCCCACTTTGAACTTTAGAGTTCAAAAAGTGGGGACCTGCATGATCACTTTTAAGCTTAATTACCAGCTTAAATTTGGTACACTGCCACCAGCCAAAATATAGTGTTTGGCACACTTCCTGTTCCCCCAAAAACCTTCCCTGGGGAACCCAAGACCCAAACCCCTTGGGTCTTAAAATAAGGAGAAATAAATCATCCTCCCTCCTTTCCCCCCTAGACTTTCCCCAATCCCTGGTGAGTTCAGACCCAGTCCCCTTGGGTCTTAAAACAAGGGAAAAAATCAATCAGGTTCTTAAAAAAGGAAAGCTTTTAATTAAAGAAAGAAAAAGTAAAAATTATCTCTGTAAAATCAGGATGGAAAATGTTTTACAGGGGTATTCAGACTCATATAGACTAGAGGACCTCCCCCCTCCAGCCTTAGATTCAAAGTTACAGCAAACAGAGGTAAAAATCCTTCCAGCAAAAGGAAAAACATTCACAAGTTGAAAGAAAACAAACGTAAGACTAATCCGCCTTGCCTGGCTATACTTACAATTTTGAAACATGAAAGACTGATTCAGATAGATTTGGAGAGTCTGGTTGTACCTCTGGTCCCTCTTTTTCCCAAGAGCGAACAACAAACAAAACAAACAACACAAACCAGAACTTCCCTCCACTGAGATTTGAAAGTATCTTGTGCCCCAATTGGTCCTCTGGTCAGGTGTCAGCCAGGTTTACTGAGTGTCTTAACCCTTTACAGGTAAAAGAAACATTAACCCTTAACTATGTGTTTATGACACAGAGACAGAAGAAGGGGCTGAAGCAGGAGAAGCAACTAAGAGGCTGGATAAGTGCAAGTTTTGCTTTTTCAGTTCTATTAGCACTTCTGCAGCAGAATGCCCTTCCTGGTTCATAGGCTTACTTGCCATAGTGTCAGAATCCCAAGCCCTAGACTAAACTGGGCACCATGAATTAACAAATGAAGACAGGGAAACTTTGATTAGTTTTCTTAGATAAAGAACAGATGAAAGTGGGGCCACCCTGAGGGATTCCGAGTCCCCAAGGAAACAGTGCAAAGTACAAACAGCAAAGATAAATTCTACAACTTGAGACCTGGAAGTGCTGAGTACTGTGGAAACCTAAGTACAATTGTCCTGCTCCTATTAAGTGTGCTCAGTACACTCAACTCCAGCTAGTTTCGCTAGGAGTTAAATGTGCAGAGCACAGCACAGGAGTGCTAGGTTAAATTCTTGTCCTCTGACCACTGATGGGATCAGGATTTGGCCCAATTCCTTTAAACAGAGAAGAATCAATATATGGAATAGACTCTCCAGGAGAGCAAGACAGGACACTATTAAAAAAAAAAGTTTGAAAAGGAGTTAGGAGAGTATTTGGAGTGTGGTTCTCAAATATTCAGCTGTTCACTGAATCTAAATAACCTTCTTGACTTTTTCCCCTGCCAACATCACCCAGACTGAATTTTTTTAAATGCATGTTGGATAGTTTTGATCACTGCTTTCTAGAGTTACTTTGGAAGGCCAGGTAAAGTTTTTTAACATCATGATATTGTCTCTGCAAAAGATTGAAGATAAAACAGAGTTTCTTGCTTCGTTGAACTTGCAATCTTTACAGTGCAGCTGCTTACTCCTGAAAACACCAGGAATGAAGACTGCAGCTGAAATGTTATACAGAATTTATTTTGAAAATTGCATATTAATAATCAGGGAATAAATAATAACAGCTGAGTATTTCATGTGACTAGGAAGGTGATCTTAATGACAGTGCATTTCATTCATTTGGGTATTGTGGTGTTTGCAGTTTAATTGAATTGTATGTATTACCTTTTTAATTTATTTTGTATTACCGTATAGCTTAGATGCTCCATTTAAAATCAGGGCCCCATTCTACTAGGCTCTGTACAAACACATGATAAGAAACAGTCACTGTCTCAAAGAGTTTACAGTCTAGAATAGATAGACAAAGGATGGGAGAGGAAGTGACTTGCTCAAGATAAGACAGTGGGTCAGTGGGCAGAGCTGGGAAGAAAACCAGGGTTGAAATCCTGGCCCCATTACAGTTAATGGGAGTTGTCATGGACATAGGTGCTGACTCTGTGGGTGCTTAGGGCTGGAGTACCCATGGAAAAAAATGAGTGGGTGCTTAGCACCTACTGGCAGCCAGCTCCCTTCCTTCCCTCCAGCACCTCCTTCCCCTGGCAGCCCCGCCAATCTACTCCTCCCGCTCCCTCCCAGCACCTCCCACCTGCCACAGATCAGCTATTCTGTTCTGTGCCGGAGGTGCTGGGGGGAGAGGGGAAGGAAGGGGCACACTCAGGGGAGGGGGAAGAACTCATAGACTCATAGACTCTAGGACTGGAAGGGACCTCGAGAGGTCATCGAGTCCAGTCCCCTGCCCTCATGGCAGGACCAAATACTGTCTAGACCATCCCTGATAGACATTTATCTAACCTACTCTTAAATATCTCCAGAGATGGAGATTCCACAACTTCCCTAGGCAATCTATTCCAGTGTTTAACTACCCTGACAGTTAGGAACTTTTTCCTAATGTCCAACCTAAATCTCCCTTGCTGCAGTTTAAGCCCATTGCTTCTTGTTCTATCATTGGAGGCTAAGGTGAAGAAGTTTTCTCCCTCCTCCTGATGACACCCTTTTAGATACCTGAAAACTGCTTTCATGTCCCCTCTCAGTCTTCTCTTTTCCAAACTAAACAAACCCAATTGTTTCAGCCTTCCTTCATAGGTCATGTTCTCAAGACCTTTAATCATTCTTGTTGCTCTTCTCTGGACCCTCTCCAATTTCTCCACATCTTTCTTGAAATGCAGTGCCCAGAACTGGACACAATACTCCAGTTGAGGCCTAACCAGCGCAGAGTAAAGCGGAAGAATGACCTCTCGTGTCTTGTTTACAACACACCTGTTAATGCATCCCAGAATCATGTTTGCTTTTTTTGCAACAGTATCACACTGTTGACTCATATTAAGCTTGTGGTCCACTATGACCCCTAGATCTCTTTCTGCCATACTCCTTCCTAGACAGTCTCTTCCCATTCTGTATGTGTGAAACTGATTGTTCCTTCCTAGGTGGAGCACTTTGCATTTATCTTTATTGAACTTCATCCTGTTTACCTCAGACCATTTCTCCAACTTGTCCAGATCATTTTGAATTTTGACCCTGTCCTCCAAAGCAGTTGCAATCCCTCCCAGTTTGGTATCGTCCGCAAACTTAATAAGCGTACTTTCTATGCCAACATCTAAATCGTTGATGAAGATATTGAACAGAACCGGTCCCAAAACAGAACCCTGTGGAACCCCACTTGTTATACCTTTCCAGCAGGATTGGGAGCCATTAACAACTACTCTCTGAGTACGGTTATCCAGCCAGTTATGCACCCACCTTATAGTAGCCCCATCTAAATTGTACTTTCCTAGCTTATCTATAAGAATATCATGAGAGACTGTATCAAATGCCTTACTAAAGTCTAGGTATATCACATCCACCGCTTCTCCCTTATCCACAAGGCTCGTTATCCTATCAAAGAACGCTATGAGATTAGTTTGACACGATTTGTTCTTTACAAATCCATGCTGGCTATTCCCTATCACCTTACCACCTTCCAAGTGTTTGCAGATGATTTCTTTGATTACCTGCTCCATTATCTTCCCTGGCACAGAAGTTAAACTAACTGGTCTGTAGTTTCCTGGGTTGTTTTTATTTCCCTTTTTTATAGATGGGCACTATATTTGCCCCCTTCCAGTCTTCTGGAATCTCCCCCGTCTCCCATGATTTCCCAAAGATAATAGCTAGAGGCTCAGATACCTCTTCCATTAACTCCTTGAGTATTCTAGGATGTCATCAGGCCCTGGTGACTTGCAGGCATCTAACTTTTCTAAGTGATTTTTTACTTGCTCTTTCCTTATTTTCTCTTCTAAACCTACCCTCTTCCCGTAAGCATTCACTATACTAGACATTCCTTCAGACTTCTCAGTGAAGACCGAAACAAAGAAGTCATTAAGCATCTCTGCCATTTCCAAGTCTCCCGTTACTGTTTCCCCCTCCTCATTGAGCAGTGGGCCTACCCTGTCCTTAGTCTTCCTCTTGCTTCTAATGTATTGATAAAAAGTCTTCTTGTTTCCCTTTATTCCCATAGCTAGTTTGAGTTCATTTTGTGCCTTTGCTTTTCTAATCTTGCCTCTGCATTCCTGTGTTATTTGCCTATATTCATCCTTCGTGATCTGACCTAGTTTCCATTTTTTATATGACGCCTTTTTATTTTGTAGGTCATGCAAGATCTCAAGGGTAAGCCAAGGTGGTCTTTTGCCACATTTTCTATCTTTCCTAACCATTGGAATAACTTGCTTTTGGGCCCTTAATAGCGTCCCTTTGAAAAACTGCCAACTTTCCTCAGTTGTTTTTCCTCTCAGTCTTAATTCCCATGGGACCTTGCCTATCAGCTCTCTGAGCTTACCAAAATCCGCCTTCCTGAAATCCATTGTCTCTATTCTGCTGTACTCCCTTCTACCCTTCCTTAGAATTGCAAATTCTATGATTTCATGATCACTTTCACCCAAGCTTCCTTCTACTTTCAAATTCTCAACAAGTTCCTCCCTATTTGTTAAAATCAAGTCTAGAACAGCTTCCCCCCTAGTAGCCTTTTCAACTTTCTGCAATAAAAAGTTGTCTGCAATGCAGTCCAGGAACTTATTGGATCGTCTGTGCCCCGCGGTGTTATTTTCCCAACATATATCTGGATAGTTGAAGTCCCCCATCACCACCAAATCTTGGGCTTTGGATGATTTTGTTAGTTGTTTGAAAAAAGTCTCATCCACCTCTTCCGCCTGATTAGGTGGCCTGTAGTAGACTCCCAGCACGACATCACCTGTGTTTTTTACCCCTTTTAGCCTAACCCAGAGACTCTCCACTCTTCCGTCTCCTATGTCCATCTCCACCTCAGTCCAAGTGTGTACATTTTTAATATATAAGGCAACACCTCCTCCCTTTTTCCCCTATCTGTCCTTCCTGAGCAAACTATACCCATCCACACCAACATTCCAGCCGTGTGTATTATCCCACCAAGTTTCAGTAATGCCAATAATGTCATAGTTGTATTTATTTATTAGCACTTCCAGTTCTTCCTGCTTATTACCCATACTTCTTGCATTTGTATAAAGGCATCTAAGATACTGGTTTGATCTTGCCTCCCTGCTTTGCCCTGACCCTCCTTCCTCTCTGCCATTATAGCCCGTGCTCCCTCCTGTTTCCAACCCATCTCCCAGGTCTTGTTCCCCACTTACCTGTGGGCTTTGCTCACCTGTCCCTGTTGAACCTAGGTTAAAGCCCTCCTTACTAGGTTAGCCAGTCTGTGCGCAAATAAGGCCTTTCCCCTCTTCGAAAGGTGAACGCCATCTGTTCCTAGCAGTCCTTCCTCAAATAGCATCCCGTGGTCGAGGAAGCCAAAGCCCTCCTGGCGACACCATCTTCGCAGCCAGGCATTCACCTCCACGATGCATCTGTCTCTGCCTGGACTCCTACCTTCAACAGGAAGAATTGAAGAGAATACCACCTGCGCTCCAAACTCCTTAACCCGTACTCCCAGAGCCCTGTAGTCACTCTTGATCTGCTCAGCGTCACACCTCGCAGTATCATTTGTGCCCACATGGATGAGTAGCATGGGATAGTAGTCAGAAGGCCGGATAATCCTCGACAAAGCCTCTGTAACATCTCGGATACGGGCCCCTGGCAGGCAGCATACCTCCCGGGATGAACAGTCAGGGCGACAGATGGGTGTCTCCGTCCCCCTCAGCAGAGAGTCTCCAACCACCACTACCCTACGTTTCTTATCAGTGGTGGCAGCAGACCTCCCAGCCTTAGGGGTACGAGGCTTCACCCCCTTAACTGTTGGGGGTGATTTCTTCTCTCCTGTATCAAGAAGAGCATAATGGTTATCTTTTACCACAACAGGAGGGTTTGCAGCAGCGGTGGAGCACTGCCTGCTGCTAGAAGTAACCAGCTGGCTGTGTCCACCCTGAGCCTCCTCCTCCACTGGTGTGTCAGATACACCCTGAGGCATCTCCTCCTCCACTGGAGTGTCGGTAGTCCTGTTAACTGGGACAGCACCATCAGCTGTCTCCACATGGATACTGTCCAGGAATTGCTCATGGACATGGATGTTCTTCAGCCTGGCCACCTCCTCCTGTAGCTCTCCCACCTGCTGCCTGAGAGATTCCACCAGTAGGCACCTTTCACATTGGATGCCACCCCCAGCCTGGATATCGGTAAGTGGAAATTGCAAATTACAGTCTTTGCAAGCCCACACCAGAATCTGGGTAAAAGCATCCATGCTTTGGTGCTCTGTCTGGCTACAGGCGCAGGTGGAGGAGACAGAAGCAGTGCTGGCACAGGTGTTGCGGGTCCTCCTCACCATTGTAAGCCTCCCTCTGTCAAACTCTCTCAAATTCCCCTCTGCTGTAAACAGAAAGGTTTTCGATGTGGCTCAGGTTATGGGTTCAGGGGACCAATGGGTCACAGATGAGACCGACAAGGGACCCCCCCTCCCTTCCTACTCCCCTTCCAAACTCCCTTGCAAAACTCCCTGTTAGCAGCTCCTGGTCGCTAAGCTCCCTGGTCGCTTGTGCGCAGCTATATAAAGCCCTGGCCTGAGTGAATGCCCCGCCCACTGGTTAAGGCTCAGCCAATTACCAGAGGCTTCTAGCTTTCAAACCTTCTTAGTAGCTCCACCTCCAACTGCCAGCTACAGCACACGGTCCTTCAAACAAACAAACCAAACAGACTGACAAACACAAGCTCAGCACACAGCAAGTAACCCCCAAACACACACACAAACCCAAACACTGGGTGAGAAGAGGCGTGGTGGGGGTGGAGAGGGGGCAGGAAGAGCCAAGGTGGGAATGGGAGCTTGGAGGAAGGGATGGGGCTGGGGTAGGTCCTGAAGCAGAGATGGTGAGGGAAGAGGCGGGGAAGGGGACCAGGCTTGGTGGAAGGGCGGTGGGGGCAGGGCCTGGGGGGAGCAGGGACAGGAAGTGGTGGGGTGGGGGGGGACTTGAGGGAAGGGGTTGGGAAGAGTTGGGGCCTGGAGTGGAGCGGGGAGGGAGGAGGGGTTGAGCATCCCTGGGGCCTGGAGGAAGCCACCGCCTGTGGTCATGGACATTAGTGGGACCAGAATTTCACCCCAGGTCTCCTAACTCCCAGTCCAGTGGACCAGGCTATCTCCCCTGTACAACACAGACCATAGGACTTCCCTGAATTAATTCCTATTTGAACTACATACATTTTAGAAAAACATCCAACCTTGATTTAAAAATTGCCAGTGATTGAGAATCCACTAAACCTTTTGGTAAATTGTTCTAAGAATTAATCATATTCGTTTTTACAAATTTACACCTTACTTGCCATCTGAATTTGTTTAACTTCAACTTCCACCCACTGCATTTTGTTATATCTTTGTCTGCTAGATTGAACATCTCTCTATTATCAGTTTTTTGTTCCCCATGTAGGTGTTTATAGATTATGATTAAGTCACCCCTGAACCTTCTCTTCAATAAACTGAATAGCTGGAGCTCCTTGAGGCTTCACTATAAGGCACATATAAGAACTGAAGCCTTAAATTCCTCCAGGTTTTCTTAGGGCTTGTCTACACTTACTGTTGATTGCTGCTGCAATCGATCCACTGGGGTCAGTTTAGTGGGTCTAGTGAAGACCCGCTAAGTCGACAGCCGATCACTCTCCTGTCGACTCTGGTACTCCACCAGAATGAGAAGCATAAGGTAAGTCAACAGAAGAGTTTCTCCCAGCAACCCAGCGTGGTGTAGACATCACAATAAGTCGACCTAAAGTGCGTTGACTCCAGCTACGTTATTCACGTAGCTGGAGTTGAGTAACTTAGGTTGACTAAACACCATAGTGTAGACTTGCCCTTAGATTATAAAATCTAAGTCCAGAAGGGACCACTGTGATCACCTAGCCTGACCTCCTGTATAACACAGGCCATAAAACCGCCCCAAAATAATTCCTAGAGCAGATCTTTTAGGAAAACATCCCATCTTGATTTTAAAATTGTCAGTGATGGAAAATGCATCATGACTCTTGGTAAATTGTTCCAGTGATTAATTAGGTTCACTTTTCAAAATGTACACCTTACTTCCAATCTGAATATGTCTGGCTTCCACTTCCAGACATTGGATCTTATGTATATCTGTTAATATTCATTAACACCATTGGGACCATAAAAATAAATAATAATAATCTAAACAAGTGCATTGTTCCTCAGTCTGTTCAGCACCTCAGACACTGGAAGAGCCCTTTATTACTTCACTTTTGTTTTAGTGGCTCATAAGCAACATGCTGACCTGTGATTCCTTAGGGCATCACTCTTCCCCAGTTTACCTGGGAATTTCTGATCTGACAAGAAATATCAAATAGAATTACAAAGAAATGATTGTTAATAATGGAAAAGTCATATCTTGTCACAAACAAAGACATCCTTAGCAGCCAAGGATGTGTAAAGAATATATACACTGCTTTGGTTAAGTCTTAATGATGTCATCGACCCAAGCAAGAGAAACATAAACTCAAGCCTTGTCAAGCACAAATATTTCCAGTGTACCTTTGCTTCTAATTTACAGTCTTTGCACGGTGACTTGTACAGACACAGCTACATCACAGTGAGTGTGAAGAGGTAATGCACCAGCTGCAGTTCCCAGGGCATTCTGCCTGTGGAAGAGAAATGCACGCTGAATGCCTCCAAGGATCCTGGGGAGTATACTGAGCAGCAGCTCCACACCTCCATTCATGTCCCGTTAGCCGTTGTAGAAGATGTAGAACCATTGCTTTGCTCCCTCATCATCACTTCTGGGTTTCACACCACAAACAGCCTAATGATTCCTTTGATACATATACTTGTAGCGCACAAGCACTAGGATTCTTGCCACCATCCTGGGTATGTTCGCAATTGTCTGGGGAATATTGCTTATGCGCTTCTCTGTTCCGATCCACATTCACACCCAGGAAGAATCTGCCCCTTCAGATATATACTAAGGAGAAAATTCACCTGGTAATGCAGTCACTTCAGCTGGCACACAGTGGTTACAAAGGAGCCATATAACCCTCCTCATAATTTCTCCTTGGCCCTCCCATCAGGCAAAGAGACAGTTCCTCAAGCTCTGCTTCACCTCAGCAGAAGTCCCCAATGCAGGGGACATTCTGTAATAGGCAGTCTAGAGAAGGGAGAGAGAATAGCTATGATGATACTGTAAAAGCAGCAAAGAGTCCTGTGGCACTCAAGGTGTTTCTTTCTTGGAAAAGCAAATGGAAAACATTCAAAATTAAGCCACAGTTAAAATCATCTGGACCTTGGGTTTCTCATTTGGCTGGGAGGATCCAGTTGCAAATGGCCATATAGTTAGAACTATCCCTCTGCTGCTCCACAAGAACATTAAAGAAGATTTTTACATTGCCGAAAGATGCTATAGAATCCCAAAGGGGAATATGACCAGTCCAGAAACAATGGCCTGGAGACGTTTTTGGTCTTTGTCTTGATTTCAGAAAAAGAGAGGGATTCTTAAGAGCAACCATCACCAAAAGATCACAGCCCTTTTTATTTCACCCTCACCTCAACTTCAATAGACCCAATCAGACCAGCTGAGCAGAGGGAGTTGGAAGATTTAAGAAGGCCTCATTCAAGAGGGAATAAACCCACGTGGTCTGGTCACAGCCAGACTGTATGTGCTCTGGTGCACAATGACAGAATGTGTCTATTTTGGGTTGCTTCAGCAGCAACAAAATTGCTTATAATAAATTAAAGGGAAGATGAAAATAAGAAAGCCTGAGGTCTTGGATCTTAACCGCATAGATATAGCACAGCATATCTCAGAATGGTTTTGTGTTTCACTATGTCTTTTGCTAGCCAGGCCTACCTGTATAAGTGAACAGCAGGGAAGGAACACAGTCTAAATGCAAATATTGTGTCCCCCAACTCTTGAACAAATATCTTTGCACTTTCACAAGTCCCCAGTGGCTGCTGTTCTGGCCATATATTGCCCACTCCTGTACTTAGTTGGCTCTCTCAGGTCTTAGCCTGCACTCAGGGCTGTACTGAGCTTCATCATCCCAGTGGGAGCTCTGGAAAGCATCGAGGCAATGCCTCATCAATCTCCCAGGCACCCAGGGAAACACACGTACTAAGTGTGTACATCACAGACCCTTGGCTGCCCAGCTGTCTGGGCAGCAGTGCTGGCTTTAGGAAGTGCGGAGCCCAATTCAAACAGTTTCAGCAGGGCCCCAGCAGGGATGACTTAAAAAAAAAATGTAAAAAAACACATGGGGCTCGTACTCACTGGGCGGTGCTCCGAGTCTTCAGTGGCACTTCAGCGGTGGGTCCTTCACTCGCTCCAGGTCTTTGGCGGCACTGAAGGACCCGCGGCCGAAGTGCTACCGAAGACTCAGAGCAAGCGAAGGACCCGCTGTCAAAGTGCTACTGAAGACCCAGAGCGCTGCCAGGTGAGTAAAAATTAAAAAGGCGCCTCTAGCCAGGGAAGGGATTCTCATTGGGTGCGGGGCCCGATTCGGGGGAATAGGTGGAATAGCCCTAAAGCCGGCCCTGCTGGGCAGGGAGAGGAGCGTCGCCCCATCTCATCCCTGCTCCTCTTCATTGCACCTATTCTGGGCTAGTAGATGCTGCTAAGCTACGCTAGTCAAGAACAACAACTGTGGCCAGCCATAGCACATGGTTATGAAAAGGGAAAGCCCCATACACACTTACCAATTTGTGCATCCATACAAGAGCTGGCCACAGTCTGCCCTACAGATAGCACAATGGTTTATGAACATAGAAACACTCATTACATTGCTTGGTTCCCTCTTTCTGTCATCTCTGTGATGAGCTTCTCTTTGGTATAAGCGGAAGTATCCTCATAACACGCCTCCTGCAGAAGACACGAAACTTAGCTACCAGTTCTGCCAATACAGATGCGGACGCTGCGTTTCCTGAAACACATATCTACTGTATGATGGCTCCAGCCTCTCTGCTGGCCACTTGAACAAATGTGTCTGCCAGAGCTCCCACTTCCTGTCATGTGACTGACTAAGATGGAAAGCTAAAATAACTTTATTTCTAAACAAGGCTTGAATACAGTGCCAACCCACAGGAACTGCTGTCTTAAGCTGCTGGAAAAGGCAGGATTGCTAGAAGTTCTTTCCAGCTGGATGAAATGTATTATTGAATGTTAATCTTCACATCTACCCTGTCAATTAAGTGAATGGGTATTATTAGCCTCATCCTGACCTCCTCTGTAAAGGCTTTGAGTTCTACAACTGAAAAGCGCTAGTTAAGAGCTGGATATTATTAGTATTATTTATTTTACTTTATAGATGAGGAAGCCAAAGCAGCTGGATTAAGTGACTTGCTCAAGACCACTGAGAATTTCAGTGGCAGACCAGGGAATAAAACCAAGGACTCCTGGTTCACAGCCTTATGCGACATCTCTTTTAGGCAGGGTAATGAATTTTTTGTCACATATATTCACCATCTCTTTGGTTACCTGTTGTTGATAACTTACCCAATTGCATTTTTGCCGCTTCCTGCACAAGGTTCTCTGATTATCCTTTAGACTGAGAACTGAACAGAAATAGCTATATTGGTGTTCTCTTACTTCAGCACTTATTTTCCCCATCGTTCTCTCTTTCACTGAAAGAACTTAGAGGACAGTCCTTATTTTCTCTGACTCTCCAAGCTAATATTAACTGGTTTGTTTTCGCATCTATCATATCTAAAGTGTGTGATAGATTTACCTAATCTTTTTTATTTTCCTTTTATTTCTGTTTCCTACATCACTTCCCTTGTGTTTCACCAATCTTCTTTCAAGACAAGGTGGGCCAGTGTAAAGGGGCCAATACAAGTACGAAGTGGACTTAGTGTAAATGAAAATTTGGCCCACTATGTTTTTAAAGACGCTCGTCTTCCCTTTATCTCCTTTTCAGCAAGCACTGTAGCCCATTTTGGAGTGTCTACCGTTTTCTTCTTTCTGTCATTTGCTTTATGAAATAATAATGGCCTTGTGTCATAAACAGATTGTTAAGGGTTAATGTCTCTTGTACCTGTAAAGGGTTACAAGCAGGGAACAGGACACCTGACCAGAAGACCAATCAGAAGACAAGATACTTTTAAATTTGGGCGGAGGGAAGCTTTTGTGTGTGTTCTTTGTCCGTTGTGGTTTTTTCTCTCGGAGGGTCTGAGAGAGACCAGACATTACTACAAGCTCTCTAAGTTTCTTTTCAAATAGTAAGTAAAACAGGCGGTTTAGGCTTTTTAATTGTTTTACTCTATTTGCAATTATGGATCTGGCTGGTTAACTTTTATATGTGTAGTTGCTGGGAATATTTTGATTTGTATTGGTACTGGGGGGAAAGTCTCTTTCTGGTGTCTGTAAGCTATAGGACCCTGTAATATTTACATCTTGAAGTTACAGAGATAATTCTTTACTTTTCCTTTCTTTTATTAAAAGATTTCTTTTTAGAGAACCTGATTGATTTTGTTTTGTTTCCCTTGTTTTAGTCCAGGGGATTGAGATTACTCACCAGGATGGGTGCGGGGGGGGAGGCGGGAGAGGGAGAGATAGAATCTCTCTTTGTTTTCCTTGAATCTGTTTGCCTCTTTGTGGAAGGGAAAGGAGATGCTTCTCTGTATGGTGATTTAAGAGGTTGGATCAGTATCTCTCAGGATAGCCCAGGGAGGGAAATTCTGGGAGGGGGAAAGGTGGGGGAATGGTTTATTTCTCCTTGTTTTAAGAACCCAAGGGATCTGGGTTCTTGGGGTCCCCAGGGAAGGTTGGGGAGGTCAGAGTGCCCCAAAACACTATATTTTTGGGTGGTGGCAGTGCTATCAGATCTAAGCTGGTAATTAAGCTTAGAGGATTCAGGTGCTAGTATCTTATTTTCTGAACTCTAAGGTTCAGATCTGAGAGGGAATGCTATGATACCTTGTGTGGCTACTCATTTTGATTTATTTGTGGCCAGTACCCTGCACATTTCTTCCCAATTTCAGATCTCTGCTTGGATGATTAATATTGAATGAAGGATTATATCAACCCTTCTTGCTTCCTCTATCGTTTATCAGAATAAATTCTCTTCTAGGAAGGGTAAAATATTCTTTTATGGTGTCCCTGAAATCTTGTTCTCTCCATGGCACATTTAGTCTTAATCAACCCCATTAAATTTTAAACCCAAGGTTAATGAAGAAGAATGTATACACTTGTGGGAAGGGATTATTGATTAAAGGACTGAGCTAAAGCCCATTGAAGTCAATGGGAAGATTCCCATTGACTTCAATAGGATCTGGATCCAACCCTTGGAAAGAAAAGTAGCGTAATAACTTATTTACCTGACTCTCTTGTTTGATTTTTTTAAAAATCTGTAATATCTATGTTCTGACTGTCTAATGTTACTTAGTGTTGCTCACTCACCAGTCTACACAAGGAAAAGTTAGCCAAAATATGGTTACATTAAAAATATTAGGCACTTTCCTTATCATTTCAGGAATGAAAAATATTTCTAATAAAACATTAGCACCTCCAGTCATTACTTAATATTTGGTCTGTAAAAACCCACCATCACTATAGAAATCATAAAGATTCTTGGTGCGTTTTCTCACTAAGTAGCAACAACAGGAGATGGCTTCAGGAGTGAGACACTAAAACATGAAATAATAATAATAATAATAATTAATGATGATTAATAATAGTGAAATATACAGCAAAACTCACCCATGCAAAAAATAAACCTCAGGAGGCAATTATTCATGCTGAAAAATAGATTATTTTTTTTTAAATCCCAGGGCAGAATACAGTCACTTTGTGTTTTTTTAGTAGGAAATCTGGGCTTTTGAAATAAGAATACACCAAACGGGTCAGAGCTAATGTTTTAAATGGGGCAGAAATGTGAAATATGAATTCTATGAAAGGTAATAAAATAAATTTATCAAATATTGTCTGGAAATGTGTGAAACTAGCAACTCTGTGACCAGCAGGTGGCGAGTTTTCTTCAGTATTGTGGCTGCAAAAATGATTTTATGATCTCATTCTGTACAGTAATGCCCTAGCTGTAATACTCTTACAGATTTGTACACAAAATCTGTCTAAAAATAACCTAGAAGGGCTGACCTTAAACCACAAATAGCAAGGAATTCTCCATTAGGGCTGAACCTCTGTCTATACTTAACCTCTCCCTCGGGCATAGATATTACGGCTTATTTGGAATTGAAGAACATTTGATGGCAGGAGATATTCCCTGGTAGATGACCTCTATTTGCAGCACTTCAGCATAACATGGTATAATGGTCTTTCTGACTCAACACTTCCCTTCCTCTTTGTCCTGTGAGTTTCAGCGGATCTCTTGACTTTATTCCCATGTAGTTTTCAGTGTAAGGGCATTTCTTTTTACAAAATTAATGCTTAAAAAAAATTAAAAATCATAGACATTCCCTTTTTGTCTACCGTGCAGGTATATATTCAGAATCTGTTGAAACCAGGAAAGACAGTGTGGATGATTGTGTACACAATTAAAATACATAGGTCTTACCTGCATTGCCCATAAGCCTTTCTTTAGGGAAGATTCGTACAACAAAGTATTTGCCCAGTTAGCCATAACTGTTTCCTTGAGCCAGTGGAATAAATCTGACCAAGCGTTATACATTATGTGTATTAATTATAATACAACTTTGTGCTAATATAAAACCTTTCCTGCAAGGTTCAGAGGAACTGAATCTCCACTAACTTATGGGCTATGCAAAAATATGTGCAGTGAAGTTGTGCACCATCGGCTAGATACTGCTGCCACTGAGGTCAATGGCAAAACTCACATTGACACCTGTGGGAGCAGGGTCAAATCACAGAGCTGGTATAGAGTCATGCAGCTGAAGCAACAGTCTGCTTACATCAGAGAACAGTACAAAATCAGATCCCTACTGCTATGGTCACTGTGCTATGGAGGAAAGGGATCATGGCTGAGATCAGAGGACTGGAGATATTCATAAAAACTGTCTCCACACTATAGGTTTGCCCACTGCTATCACCAATGGAGATTACTGCTGGGCAATTGTAGCTCTGTAGATGCAGCTGCTGTGTGCAGTGTGGTACTAGATGGGGACTGTTGTCAACAACTCCGCTCCTCAGTCACAGTGAAACATTTTACCATAAGGGTCAAGCTGATCTGTGCAGGTGACAGAGCTTTCTCAAGGGCTGCTCTGAGCCTGTGGAATGAACTCCTCCAGGAACTAAGGACCATCGCAGACCTCATCACCTTCTGCTCCAAGTGCAGGGCAAACTTTTTGAAGCTGGCTTCTCTAACATAAACACTGAGCAGTGTGTACATTAAAAACAAAAACAAAACCCTATCAAAACTCTCAGTTCCACAATGCTCCCCTTGGGGAGAGGGTGTGGGAGAGCATAACCTACACGTGACAGATGTTAGTCATATTGGTCAGTAAGCTACTGTCAGGCATTCAGATGCTACAGTGATGAGGACAGTATAAGCACTTGAGTAAATACACTTGGGTCCTGTCTGCGCTACTGCTTCTACCATTGCTAACTCCACTGAAGCTGCACAGATGGTGAATTGCAGCTTTGACTGTTGCTGGTGTGGACAAGGCTTAATATAAACTCTTCCTCATACATGTTGTTCTGACCAGACTACCTTGTACAGGTTTAGCCTTATCAATTTATCAGCCTTCACAGCACTCTTCTGAGATAGGTAAATATTATTATACATATTTGTTAAAGACAGGTAAATCATAGTACAAACAGGTTGAAGGCTAAATCCAACTCTCCGTGAAATCAGTGAGTTTCCACTGATTCTAATTGGTGCTGTATCAGCTCTAAATCATAGGTCCACGGTCACAATGCCATAGTGGGAAAATTAACATCAGAATCCAGATTCCCATTCCTTTTTTTAATCTTTAGGTTACTGTCCACAACAACCAAAAGGTGCCTTTTTTTTCCAAAGGGCTCCAAAGCCCTTCATTCATTATTACTCAGGATAATGATTAGTATTACCAAATATGTATATAGTCTTTTCAATTTCCACTCCACTTTACAAAGACAGAAAAAAGAAACTTTCTCTTCCCTGAAAGAATAGAGTTAACAGGGACTATGTGTGTGTGCACACACCTACACAAAAAGACATTGACACTAAATTCTTTAACATGGTATAGAATGGTATAACTGCACCTATCTGTATATCCATACAGGTGTGATAGGTGTATGCCATAAACTGCAGAGAAATGGTACCTCGTGACCTGTCAAGGTTAGAAGAAATGGATGCTTTATACCACTAGAGAGATTCCCAGTTTTCTGCAAAATATGTGGCATTTGCAGAATCCATGACAGTGTGATATGTGAGATCAATGCTTCATTGGTATTCCACTAAGTTGTACAACTCACTCAGGTCTTTGCCCATCCCTAACTCATGCCACTAAAACCTTCATGCTGCATCATGCTACTTGCAGCACTGTGTAGTTTCCATAGCTATGGAAATTACATAGATGTATAAGTAACATATATGATTCAGTTCAGCCACCCTTGTATTTAGAGAATTCTTTCTTGAAAGCTGTTTTTTGACCTGATAAAATATAATGGTTCCAAAGGAACTACTGAACCATTACAATCCATCATGTAAATGAATACTTAGGGACACCTAAATCCACAGCTCATTTGACTGCCCTACTTACAATATGCACAAGGGGGGCAGTGGGAGAGACAGAGGATAGACCCAACCCCTTCCCCCAAATCTGCATTCTAAACATCTGCGTAGATGGAACTACACACAACAGAGTAACTTCCTCAATATAATGATTTGATCAGTTTATTCCAAGCATCCTAAAGCATCAGTTCACATTGTGAATCAATTACTAATTAATGAGTTTAGAAAAGAAGGCATTTTAGAATGATAAACATTATTTTTATATTACTGGTCCTGAATATGGATTCTGGATTCTATGTAATCTGATTATATTCATATGTTATTAATTCTTTTCTTTTCACATCCATGGCAGATACCATACAGCCGAATAAAAATGAGAGTTATAAACTACAAAACTGTTCTGCAAACCCTGCATTCGCTTCCTTTGGTTGCACCGTTGTAATGTAAAAGCAGATAAATGGTTTCCTCTTTCAAATACAACAAAAAGAAATGACTCCTGGGAGGAGCCTAGGATGCCAAGTTTGAGCCTGGATTGAATTTTTATGACCACTGTAAAAACTCCTGAAAATAGGAAATTATAATGGAAATGCTGACTCTAACTGTAGCAGGGTAAGAAGTATCACTGTAGCATTAACACTGATCTGCAGGGGCTGAATGTTAAAAATGGAATCATTTACACAATTGACTTCACGTCACTGCAAAGAGGGGAAGAGCTTGCATTTAATTAATTGCTTGTAAACTTTTTTTGGATGTTAGGATGAAAAATTATAAATCTATTGAATGATCCGGATTTATATTCTTAGTGGGATTAAAACTTTAAGAGGGAGCTGGTAGAGATATGTCTCCTTAGGGTGGTGATTAGGACACAATGTGGAAGGGTAAAGTGAGGATCATATCATGCCATATCAGATTTTAAGCAGACACCCCCCTGACTTTAATAAGGAGTCTATTTATGACCCCATGGCAACCTAAGCAACGTTAGCTCATTAGTCAAAGGACAACAATATTTTTTTTTGAAAAAAAATGGACTAAAAAAATCTAACAAACAAGTTGCCCAAAGTCATAGACTTGCTAACAAGAATAAGATGCTCCAAAGCTTTGCTGTTATTTGCAGTGAACCCCAGAGGTCGTTGCAAGTCTGAAAATTTCAAAATGTTGACAAAGTTTTACACCAAAAATTAAATTATTTTCTTGATTTCCCACCACGTTTTGAAATGTTGATGATTTTTCCCCACATTATTTCATATATTTTCTTGAATATTTTTCACCTTCTTTGGACTAGGCATAGCTTCTTGTTAGTTTGTGGTTATTGTCGTTTGTAGCAATTGGAATGATTAGAATAACAAATTGAGTGTTTGATAGATTTGGGGGTTTAGGGTCTACTTTAAAACGAATATTCAGAATTTTGAATGACTAAGTGCCAAAAAACTTTCTCGATTCCCAATAGTTTCAGCCAGATTCTACTTTCAGTTACACCAGTGTAAATCCGGAGTCACTCCATTTACTGAAATGGAGAGAGGCCGGGTTTACAAAGGCTTAAATAAAAGACGAACCTGCCTTACTCTGCTTCTGGTGGCATGTAGCTTGTTGTGGGAATCTGTTTTGAGAGTAAAATGGACCCGATCCCTGCAGTCAGTGAGGGTTTTGCGTGTATACGCCGGTGCCAAGAAGGTATCGTGACAATCATAGCCCAGACCTTCTTTGCTTGTGTAATGATACCTCATGCTTTTTCAGCACCCTTAGTGTTTAAGGGCGATGATCTGTTTGGAGGCAGCCCATTGTAGAACGTCCGGCTGGGTCTTCCACCGAGTTCCGAGACAGGATCATCCCAGGTGCAGGCAGCCGAGTTGCGCCGACCTGTAGCTTAATTGCAAACAATCCGATGTTGCGTGCAAAGTGAAAAGAGGAATTCAAGCCAGCGTGCGCCAGTGCCTCAGCTGTTTCTGCTTCTGTTCGGGGTGGCACATTGAATGGTGGGTTTCAAAGCTGTAGTGTAACGCACCTGAGCCTCTCCTTTTCTCCCGGTTCCCTGTATCTTTTTCATGAATGAATTCAGAGCGGACCCCCCTCCCCCACTTCTAGAAGTTTGCAGATAGTTCCAGGGGCAGGGAAATTTGTTACACTGCTGTTCATCCAACACAGCCTCCTTTCCCCCACAGGGCTCGGGACTGCCATGTTCCGCCATCTAACCAGCAGAAACAACATCGAGTAGCGAGGCACCTATTGCTCTTTGCAGAGACAAGACGCTCTCAAGCACTAGCCTGTAAAATAGTCCTTTAAAAGCCTCCCTGCTCATTGAGATCCCTTCAAGGCGCTAAGAAATGGTTTGAATGTTTCTCCTAAACAAAATATGTAACATTGGTAAGCGCGGTTTCATCTTTTGCCAGGGAAAACTCTCAGAGAAGCCCCTCATCGTTTTGCCGGCAAATGACTGCAGGATCGGGCCCGAAATCGTCATTTTAATTAGGCTAAGTGAGTACAGAATACCCTTAGCTAAAGGAAGGAAACAGGAAAATGCCTGCATCAGAATATCTAGCACTTAAAAATATGAAAATAAAAAAAAATAAACCTCCTTGCTCAAGCTCCCTCGAATTCATACAGCGGGTCCTTCAATCAGACAAAGAATGCTTTTTAATACCTACCTACGCTAGTCAGTTTCAGCAATCTAAGGGGAGCTGATTTGCTTTGAAGTGTATATTCAATAGATTCGTGGGCGAGTGTTGTTCTGTGTGTGAGTAAAACAAATTTGCCATCGGGATTGTCTCTCTGAGACTTCCAACAGAATCAAAAATCCAGGTGTGATAGAAATTCAAATCATAATCTGATGTGGGATTTTTTAAAAAGCGTCAAAAGATTGTTTCATCGAGCCATCTTCTGCTCTCCATTACCCAGGAGTGACTCCGAAGTAAAGCCGCGTCAATTACTCCGGGTTTACACCCGTGTAAGTGGGAACAGAAATTAGTACTGCATCCTTGGCTTCTCGGGTTGGCCAGTCTTTGGGAACTGGAGTCATGGGCAGGTTCAGCATTCTACCCTCCGTCCGGGAGATACCAGGGACAAGGGAAAATTCAGCTTCTTGAAACAGTCACAGTCGCGTCTAATTCCTACCAACGTGGTTAACGTTGGAAGCAGATGCCTTTTCTTTTTACGAGTCTCTTTAAAGTCTAACATTCCTAATCGACAGCAGATACTCACTGGGAAAGGAGAGTAGATTCCCTGCGTGTCTGTCTTAATGGTGACTTTGTATCCCGTTCCTGGTATTATGTTCCCTGCTGTTGCAAGTTGACATAATGCAAATTAACAAGGGATACCATAAAAGAAATCATCGAGGGTAAAAGTTTTGGACCAGTTCCCCTCTGTAATTCAAACACCAGATATTTAAGACAAATACACTTAACGAGGCAGTTAACTTGAAGCGTCAGTTAAAACGCCAGTTGCTTGACAATTCGAAACATATTTATGTTGAAGAAATGCATAAATATAATACAATACAATCTCCAGGCATCATCCACGTACAACATACCTCAGTTATACTAAACGCTGGAATTGTATTCCCATTACCCACTTTAATTTTAAACTAGATTTGGATAACTAATTACCCATTTCCCTCCTCCTCAAAAAAGTGTTCCTTGCTAGTTTTATTCCATCTGAGCATCTGCAGGTATTATTTGTTTGTTTATCATTAACGTTTAATGCTTACGTGATTTATTTCTAAATTGAAGGCTTGCTTGGTTCTGTTTTAAAAATCCATGTAAACACACACAGAGAGAAGCGTTCCTCTTCTCTGGGAATAGCGTAAGGAGTTGCATTTTGGTGATGTATTTTATTCTGCTGTATGGGGGTGAGATAAGCATCTTATTTGTTTTAAGTAACAACAGTATTCAACCTTAGTTGTTCTTTATTTAAAAACACTTTCCAAATTATTACAGTTTATACATTTTTGTGCCAAAGGATACTGATAAAAATGCTGGCTTTGAGAGAGAGAGAGGATGGGATCTTGTCTATCTCATCTTTGCCCCTGCACATTAGACGTGCCATTCATTTTCGACAGAAGTGGAAGAAAACCTGAAACATATTTTTTTCCTATAACTGAAGGCGATCTGTGCTCCTCAAAATTGTGCTGTGCTTTGGAGGAAATGGGAACGCAAAGGTGGCTGATATTCATTATATTGAATATTCGTCTGCGAAATATTCATTTTCGTCACTTGTTTTCTCGCCCAATATGATAACCCGGCTTTCTGCTGTGACTTGCAAAGTAATTGTGACAGTGACAGTGACAAGGTAGCCATGCAAATAACACGCTGATCCCTGAGCACAAAACGATGTTCGCCTGACAAATCTGTCTTCGCCCACATATTATATTACTCTCGTTGTTCTTCGGGATCATACAATATACTCAGGCAATGTTCTCCTTCACAGACCTGAAGAGTGTGAACGGATGGACGAATAGAAAAACAAATAAGTAAGGGGGGCTATGGCCCCAGGATTAATTGTAAAGCACGTTGAACCTCTTTCTTTCAAGGTCTACTTTGCTTTGCCTAAATTGCCTGACCCCGGATTCAAACGCGAATATTATGCACACCATTCTGGGGCAAAACCGCAGGCGAGGGTTAGGGACCTGGCTGTTTTCACACTGGCTGGAATGGAGCGCGTGGATCCATCCAATGGAGAATGGAGCGCGTGGATCCGGGTCAGGCGGGCTGGATCGGTGAATCTAGCCTGGGGAGTGGATCCTGCCAAGGATGCTGAGAGAAGGCTGAGCCCAGGTTAAATGGGTCTTATCCGCGAGTGGATTCTTCACCGGTATGTGGTGCGGGAGATGGAGGGTGGATCTCGTGCGGGGTTTGGAGAATGGATCCAGCTGGGGGTATGGAGAGGGAATCTGGTCTCCGGGCAGGGTGGATCCACTGGATCCTGCCAGGGAAGTGGATCCCAGTGGGGCCAAATCCTGGCCCCGGGACAATCTGTGAGTTCTGACCCGGAGGGGACCCTGCCGCTGAGCCGGGCACGGGGGAGTGAAGTGAGCGAGGCTTAGGGGCTGCGCTTGGGGGCAGGGGCGGGGGACTGCCAGGACTGGGCAGCTCCGGGCTCCCCGGGGCGGAGGGGACGGCTGATTCCCGGGCTGGGACGCTGAGGCTGCTCCCCTGCCACGCGTGGCTTCGGAGTCCGGGTCGCCTGCGGGTGCCCAGGCGCGGGGCGGGGGCTTCCCGCAGGGAGATGCCCTAGGAGCCGTGCGGGCTGGAATCTGGCCGCTCCGTAACAAGCCGGAGAGTTGAAAAGTTGGATCTTCTCAGCGAGACACTTTCCCCCCGTAGTGCGCATGCCCAGCGTCCGGTTGGGGGTTGAAATAAGGAGGAGGCTGGAGGGAAGGGATCACTCCAGTCTGAGCTCGGCTTCTCCAAGGCGCGCCTGCCCTCAGACCCACATACAGCAGCAGGAGGAGGAGGGAGACTCTCACCATCTCCATCCCCAGGAGCACCTTGCTCCCTCTGCTCTCTAGGATCTGTCTGTACTCAGCTGGAGGAGCGAGGGGGGGAGGGGGAGGGGGAGAGCTGTGCAAAGAGAGCCCAACCAGGGCCACTAACTTAGCCCAACTTTTTTTACCAGCTCCAATTTAGCCCCGGATCTTGTCACTTCTGCCAGCGGTGGAGCACAGATCGGGATTAGGTAAATAAAAAACCAACAACTCCTTTTATTTCTCCCCCCTCCCCCCAAGTCTCTGTGGTTGGCTACATCAGTCCAAAGTGTCCCCTAACCGCCTCCGACAGTGCAGGTGAAGGGACAGATCTGCTGTCGTTAGAAGGACTTTTTTTTCCCTTTGGGGGCGCGGGGTGAGGGAAGCCTGTCTGAAAGTCTTTAAAGGGTGCTTGGATATTTTGCTGATATTTAAAAGCGAGCCTAATCCCATATGGAGCTGCTCCTTCCCCAGTGCGGCCGAGCTATGCTTTTAAATTGAGATGAAACTGACATGCAGTCTGCAAAACTGGGGGTCAGTCAGTCCCCAGCAGTCTCGAGTGCCCTAAACTGTGTAGACTTGCGCGTTTAGATTTGTGTTATTGTGTAAGCAATTCTGCGGGTTTTAGTTATCAGGTAGCAGTCACCTCTTTCAGACAGAGCAGAACTGACATGAGTCCCATGTGTTGCCTCCATTCGGAGGAAGTTCTGTGCAGAGAGAAACTCGCTTATTTCCAGGCCATTCTGTCAAATGTTAGTGCAAAAGTGAGGATTATTCACTGTTATTGTTATTTCTGGCTGTCAGGAGGGAACTCTATAAAAATTGGACCTTTTGTAGATTGCTGTTGAGGATGGGGGAGAAAATAAACTCAAGAAAGGTGTTTGGAGTTGTTGACCCCAAGCAGGTGCACGGTTGTCCAATTTAAAATGGACTCAGCCCTGTAAAAACATAAGTAGGGACCTGATCAAGATGCTAGTGCAGCATAATGCTGTCACCTTCCTACAACCGAGTGACACCGCAGGATATATAGATCTAAAGATCAGTGGTGTCAGGAGATTAGTCGAAAACCTGCACGCTTTGATTGCCCGAGGCCTAAGGGAGCCTGGCCTGCCATAGCTGGAGGCGTTAGAGTAGTAACTGTCCTTGTCTTCTTTCGGGAAGCTAAGGGAAAAGGGAGTTGCGGATGGAAGAAAAAGTTGCTATTACCGATTATTTACGGAGCACCGTTTGCTCCGTAACGTGGGAGGAAGGCTGGGACTTCCGGACTCTCGTGTGAAGAGGGTGCAAGTATTTAAAACAGTTTAATCCTATAATAAATGAAACGTTTACGCTCGCAGGTATTTTTCTAATTGCTCAACTGGTTTGTGTATTAAATGACACCCCTAGGAAGCCCATATGCAGGCTTTCTAGCAGAGGGCATCCCTAAGCACTGCTGTGCTTGAAAGGAGGCAAAATACGTTAAATTGGCATGTTTAATTCCACTGTAAGAACATCATAATTGCTGTCTCATGAGGATCCGGACTGAGTGGTTTAAAAGGCTGCATTGAATACCTAAACTGAGCAATCTGTACTGAACTGGATTTTTGTTTTTTTGAGTTTAACATATGCCTGTATTAATCCGCATTCGCTACGGTGGTCCGCAAGGCGTGTCAGCGCTGATTTCATGATAAAATGTGAACGATGATTTTATAAGGATTTAGCAGAGATATGCTGACTTAGTCCTTCCCGTCCTCATTAATGTAAGCAATTACCTCTTCCACGCTCAGTTAGACCCGAATAAACCTTCCTTAATAGATTCTGCACACTCCATTAATAATCTGAAGAAATCTGCGCGAAGTTCTCTAGTTGTAGTCTCCAGAGCATCACGCTCTCAAATGCAGAGCGAAAGAACAACTTACAGCCCCAATTCCCTTTGCAGCTAGTTTCCGATACACAGGTAAATTATAAGGTCAATTTCCTCGTTGAAACTGATACAAATTCTGTCGCCTTGAAGGAAATATTGGCCACCTGGCACTCTGATAAAATTCTGCAGACCGTTCCAGTTTAATCGAAGGGATTTGGCTAACAAATTTTAAATAGTTCACTCGGAACAGAGTGTTTTTTTGACAGATGAGTCTTGTGGCAGGAGTTCTAGATATTCCCCCACCCTCGAAAGCCCCAAAGAATCTGAAGTTTTATAACCACCAATTTATCATGTTTGTAAAAATAAGCAACATTTCAAGCTAATTTACTTCATCTATTTCCCCATGTGGAACTAATCAGTAAAACTCATTATTTATGAGTCAAGTATTTAATATAACAAATATCCCTCTCAAAAGACACATCAGAAATAAATAATTCAAAGTGAAAAGTAGAAAGACTGACTAACCACAAGATTACCGTGAGATTAATTTAATTTCGATTCAGGAGAGGCTACCAACAACAAGTTTGCTCACATTTTTTTCTTACTTATAAATAGGGGAGAATATTTAGATTGAATTTATCTGGAACGTAAAGATTCCTGTGATTGTAAAACAATGGCAAGTAGACAATAGCATGACCAAATCTCCAAAATAGGACAAAGGGTAAGAAAGCTGGGGACAGATGTCGTCTTTCAAGTTTATGATCTTATTTTGCAGGGTAAATTTATCTTGGCAAGAGTGGGTCTTGTTTCAGTCCTGTGTCAGTACACAAGTGGCTTGCTCTCAATTACTCAGCAAGCAAATCTGGTGTTTAAAAACTGTACAGTTTTATTGCGATGGGGGTGGGAGCGATTCAAGCAAATAACTCACAGGCTCTTTTTAAAAAAAAGATAACGATCTGTTTACATGAAGCAGAATTAAAGTAGAGGTGACACCGAAATCAAAGAAACATTGATCTCTCTGTGGGGAAGGGAATGAGTAGAAAAGTACTGCAGAGAGAAATACACATTCCCTTTGATGTCTTAAGAGAGACTTCTCTGCGAAATAAGCTTCTCTTCATCTATATTTTTGACTGCCCCAGCTGCACAGAGCAGAAGTGTAGCTTTCATTTCTGGAAGGATGCCAACAAACTTGTATCAACCTGAACGCCCCGCCCCCTGAGCCCCTTCCTTTTAAAAAAAATAATACTGCTTCTAGCAAACAACATCATTAGGACAATGGATGCTATTATGAATCGTTTTTTGTACTTCCTTTTGTTTGAAAGAATCGTTGCCCATGTATTCGTTTGGAAAACTGAAACCGATTTTCTTTAAAAATGTGACATCCTTGTAAAACAAGATTTTACCTAAATCTGTCTGGTGGGTTTGTGTTTTATATTTCTGGTTTTTTTTAAATAAAACATCTGATATGAAAAGAGGGGAGGACCCCGGAATTCTGGGCTCGAAATCCGTTGAGTTTGCTGTTGTTTGACACACGTTTCAGAGATAAGAATTAGCCAGGAGAATGTTTTAGAATTGTAACCGATGTGACAGCCAGATCGTCCGGGTATCTAGGCGGAATGGGCAGCTATATGTTTAGTTTAGTTTGTTCCTGAAATAAGTGATCAAGACACTTGTACCGCAAGAAGGAGACACCTGGCACTATATTAAAACTAAACCATGTTTGTTTCTTCGGTTGAAGAACAAATCTCAAACGCAGGTTGGACCACTGGCCCCTGATCAGTTACGGGACGGGAGAAGTACGGTGTATGGTTTTTCAATCAGCTGCTATACAAAATGTATCCAATTAGCAAAGGCAAATCTGGGGGAAATGTCACACTCTTTTATTCTGGGTCATTGCGATGGAATTCCTATAGGATTTGCGTCTCTTTTCCTGTGGTTGATTTATGTAAAGCGGTGTGAAAGGTGGCCTTGGGATAGAGGATGGGGCTGCTTAGAGGGGGGAAAAAATCCCCCCTCATAATCTCCCGCCTTGGCCCCATACCCCTAGCATAGCTTCTGCAACGGCTATTTTCCTTTTAATCGCATCCATATCTAAATCTTTGGTTTGCCTGGGATCTAGAACTCTTCGGCCATCAGGTTTTCTTTGCGCCGGAGTCTATAAAGACAGCTAGCGAGCTGGTGCTAGTTTGTAAACTCTTCTCCAAACCGGGCCTTAATAAGTCATAAAAAGTCCCTTCATCTCGATCTGAAATCCATAATCTTTCGGGCATGGGGCGGGGGGAGAATCGCTTTGGATAAATGCTCAGAGCAACTGGCAGTTTGGCATTAGAAATACGGTCGCAAATGATTAATCCAGCCCCAGGGCCTCAAACTAGCAGCACCAGAGACACGCTCTGGGCAGTCTCTGGTTGCTGGGGAAAAAAACATCAAGAACCATAGAAGAGCAAGCAACCCCCCCCCCTCCAAAATCTAAATGTGTCCCTTAAGAGGGGCGAGCTTTAAAATATCTGCCGCTGTTTCTCCCAGAGAGCTGTATCTCCTACCAAACGGTTGGCAGGAGATGTGCGTGTGTCAATTCCTGTGATTGCAGGACGAGTCAGAATTTCCCGGTTACCTACTTTTTTTTCTCTGTCAATATTTCCTTTGCCTCCCGAGGCGCAGTGCAGCGGGCCGGCTGGGCCAGCGTGAGGGACCCTGATTTGAAAACACCCCCGTCTCATCCAAAGTTCCCCTTTACTTCAATGGGGTTTTTAATCAGACTTTAGCGGAGGGGCAGGCTTTGTAGTACCACGGGCTAGGCTGGGTCTCCCCCCGCCTCAGTGCAAACCCGCAAACAGGAGGATGTGGGACCCTGCAGCGCGGCAACGATTGAGCCGATCTGCCTGTGAGTTCAGCGCGGAGAGCGGACTGAAAATCGCTGGCGTGGCATGGGGCAGCGCAGGTCTAACTGGGTAGCGCTTGCGGTGGGAACGCTCGCGGGAGACGTACTGTAGTGCCCTGCAAAGCGGCTGTGGAAAGGCTCTTGCTCACCCCTAGTTTTAAAATGGGGGTTTATTAAGCCAGCATCTAGCCGGATTAGCGAAGATCTCGACCAAGCTCGTCCCCTTCCAAAGGAAACAAAAACGAAAATTCAGACTTGACACCGGGGCGCAGGGCTTTAATAGTTACCATTATCAGCCTTCAAAGAACATCTTCCCCCCCCCCCCCCACAGCCATAGGGGCTGGACCTGGGGTGCTGGTTTGAAGTGGTTTTCATCGCTTCCAGGGTTTACAATTTGGTTTAATGGCTTTCAGCACCCCCCCCCCCACACACACACACTATGCACATTGTTCCAGCACCTCTGCCCCGGCCTTTGCCTGGAGGAGGCAGCTCAATGGCTGGTGCTGGAACTGGAAGGGGCTACGGCGAAGCGCTGGGAGACGCAGCTCTCCAGATGCAGGGGTTGGGAGCTGGCGAGGGTGAAACCCTCGCGCTCTGCTTCCCGTTGGAGGTCACAGCTTGGTGGGCTCGGCGGGGAGACCTGTCGCTCCCCTGGGCGGCAGAGGGCGAGCCCTTGCTTCGTACGGGCAGGATACGGCAGCGATGCGCTTTAGTTTTAATTCTTTTACCCTGTGAGTTGCCAGGAAAAAACGGTGTCTCCTGGGACTCAGGAGGGCTCTGCCATTGACTCCAGCGGGAGCTGCCACGGAGGGCTTGGCACGTCCATGCCAGCAGGCTGGGGATGTAGCCTGGGGGTGCACGGTGCAGCCGAGTAGCCTGAAGTTACACGCAGCTTCCCCAGTGAGCGGTGCATAAAGCGGAGGAGGCCGCGCTGCAGCTAACCAGGGCTCCCGTGGGGGGTGTTAGGAGCAGGCTTGGCGGCGGGGCGGGGGCAGACGAAAGGGTTCCTAAAGACCTGCACATCTGTGCAGTGAGCCTGGGGCTTGCACGGCTGCTGTGGGAAGCGGCCAAGGCGCACAACGCCAGAGCCACCGCAAGCAATGGGCACCTTTCCACTGACCTGCCACTACCTCTGGGAAACGCCCAGCAGCCCGGGGCTCCGAAGCCAGCCCTAGAAAAGGGGAGCAGCAGGTGGAGGGGCAGACTTGTCTCTGTGGCCTCCCTGTTACAGGAATTTGTCTCTCTTTCTCTTCCAGACACTCGCCTTCCCTGCTCCCAGATCCTCCTCCCCAGTGGCCACCATGGGAAGTAAGACTCTGCCGGCTCCAGTGCCCATTCACCCCTCCCTGCAGCTCACTAACTACTCCTTCCTCCAGGCATTCAACGGGCTGCCCGCGGTGCCCTCGGACCACCTGCCCAACCTGTACGGCTTCAGCGCCCTGCACGCCGTTCACCTGCACCAGTGGACATTGGGTTACCCAGCCATGCATTTGCCTCGCTCTTCCTTCTCCAAGGTGCCTGGGGTGTCCAGCTTGGTGGATGCCAGGTTCCAGCTGCCTGCCTTCCCTTTGTTCCCACATGTCATCCAGCCCAAGCAAGAAGCCACCAGCGTGCCCCTCAAAACCAAACCCCGGTTTGATTTTGCCAACCTAGCTGTGGCCGCCACCCAAGAGGATCACTCTAAACTGGGCCAGGTGGATGGCCAGAGCTCGCCTCCAGGGCTCGGCTCCTTGCTCGAGGTAACTAAGCTCTCCCCGGAGAAGAAACCCACCAGGGGGAGGTTACCTTCCAAAACCAAGAAAGAATTCGTCTGCAAATTCTGTGGCAGACACTTCACCAAGTCCTATAACCTTTTGATTCACGAAAGAACCCACACTGATGAAAGGCCTTACACGTGTGACATTTGCCACAAAGCCTTCCGAAGGCAAGATCATCTGCGGGATCACAGGTAACTCCAGCATTTTAATATCAGGGAGGGTGGGGGTATAACCATAGACTTTGCTTGACTCTGTCCCTCCCTCTCCTATACCACAAATAGAAAGGTGAGCTAGACCATTTCCCCCTGTAAATGCAGAAGTGTCACCTTAGGCTGTCTACTGCTTTGTACAGTTTAGTAATGTCCCAAGTGATTGGGGCTTCTTGATTTGGTAGATGAAACTGTCATAGAGGTTTACTTGCCTTCCCTGTACACCGCAGAGGATCATGCCCTCATCTGTCCGCTTTCTTTGCAGGCAATTTGGGATGGTCCTTCCTTTTTATTTTTGAAAGTGATTTTAATCAGAAATACAGAGTGGCCATTAGAGCCAGGCATTTACAGTAAAATAATGATTCCCCCCCCCCCCCCCCGTGTCCCCCATTCTGCCTTCTTATTATACACAGCATCTCATATTTGGGCCTCAGCAGTAGTTTGGGATGTAGGCCACAAACAAGGGGTGGTTTTTGACAGGTCACCCGATTGAATTGTCACTGTTTGTAAATTTATATTCTCTCTCTCCAGGTATATTCATTCTAAAGAAAAGCCTTTTAAGTGTCAAGAATGTGGGAAAGGCTTTTGCCAGTCCAGAACTCTAGCTGTCCACAAGACACTGCACACGCAAGTAAAGGAGCTTAAACCTTCCAAACTTAAATGCTGAAACCTCCAACACCCATGAACTAAATCCCCCTTCAGACTTTGTACCAATTTCAGAACAGACACAAAAAAACCCAGGATGGGAGCACTGAACTTTTTTTTTTAATTAAAAGGTTCCCAAATCCTGGCTTAAAATATTGTTTTGCCTTTGAAACACATATTAATAATATGGAGAGTGCAAGAGAACTGGTTGTCTTGTGTGGCTTTGATAAACTTTATGCCAAAAGGTGGTGCTCACGTATTGGACAGGAATCTTCATTTTTTTAAAGCAAAAGAATAGCTTCCAAAGGTATTACTTTTTACATTTTTTATTTTATACTTTTTTTGACTGTATAACGCTTCTTACTTAAACACTTCAGGAAACAAAAAATTCCAGAAGACAATTGAGAACTGAAACGTTGGCTTCTTGTTACAGCACCACTGAGACCATGAGAACAACGTACAGACTTGTTTGTTTCTGTTGTTGTTTTCTTTTTAAAAAGAAATGTTCCAAAGTGACCTAAATCTCAAGTGAAGTCTGCTATGCACTAAAAGCCTCATATAGAGCTTAGAGCTGCAGCATCAACACTAAGTGAGAATCTTGTTTTTATTTTGTGGTCTAGTGCCTTGAGAGGTGGTTTGTAATTTGTGGACTTATTTAAAAACACCCAAAGGAAAGAATAATGGCAATAAATCAAACTGATGCTATGCACAACATGGTTTTAGTGGTACTTTAAAGTCTGTGTGTGTCCCGATGAGAGAGTGCGCAGGATAAATCTCAACCTGAGAATTTTAAAGGCTGGCTTTCTGAACAGTGTATTCAAAAAATTAAAACTAAGAGACATTCCAGTATGTTTTGTTTATTAAAAAAGTTGTATGGCTATTTGGCACTTTATGCTGATTATTGGTAATTGACATTTATCACTGGATTGTGTTTTTTAAGTATTAAAATAAATTGTTATTTTACAGGCAAGCCTGACTGGATGTACTATTCACATATGTTCTGAATGTTCGTTAACCATTTGCTTTCAGGTCTATCCTCAATCGAACTCCCTCCCCCAATTGTCAGAACTTTCCTTTTCAGGCGGTGTAATATTTTTAATTATTTTTCACAAATTGTGTACTGGGGCAGTGGCAAATGTTAAAAGTAGACTTCTTTTTTTTTTTTTGGTATGGGTTAGTCACTGTTTTTACCTACAAAGGAAAAGTCAATAGATCTGAGGGAGGGAGGAGAGGAAGTTGAATCAAATCACTGTGCTCCTAGTGTGAAAAATTCACCTTGGTAACTAAATCTTGGGTATTAGCAGATAAGATTAGATGTCAAAAGTGTTAAAAAACAAATCAAATGAATAATGGGCAAACTGTTGCCATTCACACAGCCTGAGGCCTTGGGGGAAACACTCCTTTTCATTCTCTCTCCCCTTTCATTGTCAGTAGTATATATTTATCAGTTGCATCTTGGCCCATTCTTGTGTTGATGGGCGGCCTTTGACTACAGGCAGCTGTCTTAGATCAGAGATGTTTATTCCACTGCAAAACTGCTTTGGATTGAGACATGGAAAGGGAGTTTTGAACACGATTCCATTTGAGCTTTTAAAGCATGTGTTGCTGCTTTTGTAAATTCACAGACAGAACAGCTTCTTCCCTGATCATCTGCAAGTCACCTCTGAAATAAAAAAGCTGAAATCAAACAAATTTGCCTTATTACAGATCAAAATAGTAACTTTTATTTCAGGTTTTCATTATTTCCAAAACATAAGGCTTAAAGATATACAGCACTGAAATCAAAACAAAAACATTTTATTTCCCTTCTTTTCCATTTTCCCTCTTTGTTTTTACAAAGATACTATTTATATGGGCAAGGAATCTTATGAATGATAAAACAAATACTACTGCCTTGTTTTTTATTTGGGAAGATAAGTATTTTCCCTCATTTGTTTCTATATATATGTAGTGGTATCTGTGAATATATATATATACCGATATTCACAGATACCACTACATGACTAATTCAGTACATCTGATCAATTCCAGTGTCCCTCTTATGAAAACCTTTGCAGAGTTTAGTTTAGTCAGATAATGATTGCTGACTAAATATAGCGATAAATACAGTGGAAACTGACACATCTCCAGTGGGCCAATATAAATTAAGTTGTGCAGAAGTGGCTTTAGTAAAGATATGTAGTTGTATTGGAAAAATCAACGATTGCATTAAGCGACAAACAATACAAAGTATTAGCTAAGCAGCCCTGTTTTGTATGGGAATAGATATGTTGAGAGAAAAATCATGATGCATTAGAGAGTGAATTAAAAACAGTATAGTTGTATTTAGTACCTTGTTTCCTTAGTATGCACATGCACCAAAGTAGCTTTATAAACTCTTTATTATTTATATAATACCTTTGTGGTACCCCTAATAAGAGACCTTCCTTGCCTCAAACAGCTGACAATCTACCTAGATAAAACAGACTAGGAGACAGGTGAAGTGACTTGTCCGTGGCCAGTGGGAGACCTGGGATTAGGACTCAAATCACCTGGTTCTCAGACCAGTGCCTTACCCAAACAGTTGGCTTTCTGCCCTGTACTGACAACATCCTAGGGTTCTCTGGTCTCAGTCAGGTGCCTGCCTCGGAAAATGAGCCAGGTCTTCTCTCAAGCTACTAGGAACTGAAATGACATCTCCCAGCCACAGGAGGGGATAACGGTGCTGCTGTTACTGAAGCATTACCCTCTACCTCCCGGGGGGGAGCATTACTTCTGAGCACGGCCTCTGTTAAAATGGTACCAAAAGCTCCAGGCATACCTGATATTTGAACCCTTGCTCAAAGTTCTGCTAGACCATTTGTTCGGTGGTTCCTCCCACCTGTTACCCCCTGTTTTTAAGGAAAGTATGGCAAATATCACAGACCATGCAGAAAGAAAGGGATCAGCAGACACCTCTCCTTCTGCACTAACCCCTTGTAATTCATTATAGGGAACAAATGAGCAGGAATGTTCCCTGGAGTTTATTCGTTGGGGGGCTGAGGTGAACGACTCTCTCCTGGAGCGAATCATCTTTTATCTAAGTAATAAATAATTCTGATTCACTTCCAAGGGGGCGATTAGTCAGATGCAGCATTCCCATGCTGGCCTCATCATGTTCTTATCCTCTCTGATTAGGACCTCTGAATTCTGTAGGAGGGAAAAACCAATGAAAGGTAAGAAATCTGATCTATTGTTTATTAATCCTAAGCATTTCATTGTAGGATAGTATAGGTGGGGAATGAAGAAGCTGGTCCTTCTGTACTCATGTTGGGCACGGGAAGCAGTTCATTTCTAAGGCAGCAGCTTGGTGTTTTGACCGCGAACACATACTGCTGTCAGGAATTTCCCTGTGCAATTTCACGTGGGAAACCCTGCCTACCCCCTAGAACTGATCTAATGAGAATTGCCAATTTATTGAGAATGTATAGAGGGTAAATCTTTTCTATAAACTGAAGTCTGGATTAGTCAAAAACATCTTCTCTTGGTCTCATGCCTGATTGTGCAAGCATGTCATGCAAAATTGCATTTTGTCAGGTTCCTCTATCAGTTTAAATCTGGGTTTATGTTCTGCGCTGTAAATGCAGCAGTTCCTTTCGTGTATATGATAGCAAAGAAGAGATGTGTTGTTACATTTAGCAGACAAATAATAGGAACCCTCAAAACAAGTGAGGGAAACTAGGCTGGAGATGGGCATTTTAACATCAGTCATATGAGTCATTTAAATGATCAATTACCTATGTGTTTTTTGTTTAAATACTCTTCATAGTTGATATTTACCATATAACTAATTTAGGTTTCTTAGAATCAGATCTCCATATATAGTATTTTCACAGGTTTCAATTTTCCCCCTGAAAATATCCTTCAGTAGGAATTTTGCCTGAGTAAGTATGACAGCATCTGGCTCTAGTTGCCTCTTTTAAACAAGATTTACAAAGAAAATGACATTTTTCCATGTCCAGTTTGACTAAAATGTAAAGATGTCTTGTCACATTTTTTTTCATGTTCCATTAAAACTTTTCCTGCTCATAAAATGTAGTTACACTATATTAAAGGACTGATTCTGCAGAGTTCACTAAGGCCAGATTGCTACTGGTGAGGCCTGCAGGATCACCTTTGAATTCAGTAAGAAGAGTGAAAGCCTCACTGAAATTATGTATTGGGGCAACAAATACTTTGCTGGATCAATGTTGCATTGGCCTTTACAGAAGGTACCAAAGTTCACTCTTTCTAAAATTCTGTTTGATTTGCATATTAATTCCAGCTTCCTCTGGAAGTGACCATGCTGAGGCATCCATGCTACTTTGTAACAGGGCTGTACCTTGAGGCAGTATGGTTTTTAACTTAACATGGTGCAGTGAGCCAGAAATCTCTGAGTTCTAATCTCTTCTGTG
Source organism: Gopherus flavomarginatus (assembly GCF_025201925.1). Taxonomy (NCBI): domain Eukaryota; kingdom Metazoa; phylum Chordata; order Testudines; family Testudinidae; genus Gopherus; species Gopherus flavomarginatus. Next base: position 195,321,126 of record NC_066620.1, on the reverse strand, counting down.
CATGACCTCAAGTAAATCACTTAGCCGGCCTGCCTGCCTCAGTCTCTTCATCTGTAAAATGGAAATAATGATACTTACCTACCTAATAGGCATATTTTGAGGCCTGACTTGGAAAATGTTGTGTGGTGTTGTTACTGCTGTGCACAGTGGGTTCAATTCAGTTGCACTGAAGTGAAAGGAGTTGCTTCAGATTCAGACATGTGCAGCTGAGAGCAGCATCTGGTCCAGTAGATGTAATGGAGTCTGGAAAGTTAGATTCATATGTATTTTTTTCCAGCTTTGGGAGGTTTGTTGAGAGATAGAGTTCTTATTGAAACTAATGCCCAGCATGCATTTCTTTCATACATTCCTGTACTGTGACTAAACAGAATAAACATGGGCCAAATTCATCCCGAGTAGAACTCTATTGAAGTCTGTAAGTCTTTTTAGGAGTTTAGAACTGAAGTTAACTGGGTTATACCAGGGTTGAATTTGGCCACATCTGTTTACTGCATGTGCCCTGTCTGCTTGGATTGCTAAGTTTTTGTTTTGTTTTTAAATGGCTTTCTCTGCCTTTTTAGTTGAATTTTTTTTGAGGATAGTGGCGGGTACTAAAACATTCCCTTCTGTATTTCATTTATACAGCATCTATTATATTTGAGACACCTCACATAACATAGACAAGACACCAGGAAAATTTTCAAAAGCACCAAAACGACTTAGTCTCTTAAATCCTTTTAAATGTCAAAAGGGTTTAGGGAAAATTTTACTGACTGTTCCTGTTTGAAAGAGCTTACAGGCTAAGCTTAGTCAGAACACTAGAAATAATCATTACAGGCAATGGGAATGTAAGAAAAGGGAGAAGAAGAAGAATGATTAAGATAATAGCATTGTTGATTATTTTATTTTTTAATTCATATATAAAGGACAAAAGGGAACACTATAATCTCCTCTGATTTCCTGTCTAACGCAAACCAGAGAATTTCACCCAGTAACTCATGTAGGGGAAAGAATTAAATTTCCCTACCAGGTAAATGAACACAACAGAGCCCTGTAACTTGTGGTTGAACTACAGCAAGTGTTTAAAAATATATCTAATCTTGATTTACAAGTTCTAAGTGACAATGCATTTACTATTTCCCTTTGTAAACTTTCAGGCACACCACCAATCCAAAATAGCCTTTGTCACTAAACAGGCACATCAATTTGTTTCCATCGATTTATGCAAACTCTGGTTAATTTATTTTTAAAGATAAGTTCAAATTTAACAGTTGCATTCTCAATACAACTTTGAACGAGATTAACAGCAAAAATGAAACCAAATGTACTGTATTAACCCATACAGTTCAACAGTTGCTAACTGACTTTTTAAATGTGAGGTTGTATCTCTCAACTCTCTTTCATGAGGACAAATGCCACATCCCTCATTTTGGATTCCAATTTGCCTTCCTTGCTCGAGTTCTTGTGGGACCACATCTCACTTTGGCTTGTCAATGTTTTTGACACCTGATATGAGGAAGAGCAGGCTCATGGTTTATAAACTCGATTTTCATCTCCTTTACACCAATTGAACTCAGTTGACTGAAGTGGAGCTACTCTTGGTTTACACAAGTGTATGTGAGAGGAGAATTGGGCCCAGTGTTGTTTATGCTAGAGCAACGTATGCTATATTGTTAAAAAGTCTTGGGTTATTATAATTGTGTTCTTTATCTGCATATCTCAGTTTCTGCCCCTGAACTCCTTCTCCTGTCTGTGCTGCTACCTGTACATCATGCTACTCTCTGACAGTGAGTGTGATGAAGCATCAGCTTCTCAGCCTAGATGTTCAGTGGAGCCATGCTGATTTGCACTGACTGAGGATCTGGCCCCTCATCGTTTCACTCCCTTTTTCAATCCTTCCTATTTTCCCATGCCAATTCCAACTCCCCTCTTTTCTTACCTATTCATTCTTACATCTGTCACTTGTATCATTGGGCAACCCTGTCCTTTCTGCTCTCCATCTACTGCTACAGCCTTGGTCTGTGCTTTGGTCATCTCATGCTTAGCACAGCTTCTACTTCTGCAGGCCTCCCTGCTTGTTACCTGGTTCCGCTTCAGTTTACCTAGAGAGAGCTGCAATAACAACGACATTTGTCACTTCACAGACCATGTCAACCCCTTCTTCCAAGCCTCCCCTTGACTTCCTCTTGCCTTCTACATCAAGTTAAAGCTTTTTGTCCTCAATTGCAAAGCTCTAAGCAAACCTGCTTGTGCCCTGTTCTACTCACTTGTTCTCTTGCTCCCGTCACTTCTCCCAAATCTCTTTCATAGTCTTAACCCTCTCATATCTTGGTACTTTGTCCCATGATCTCCTTTATGCTTGGAGCGAGAACTGGTCTAATTATTGATTTGTTCAGCAATTTTGCATTTTTTTCTCCATTCACAAATTGTCTAAGCAGACCATGGTTTTATTCTATAGCTAGGAGGTGAACAAATTTCAGCCTATAGGTTGTTCATAATGCTTTGTAGGGAGTATTTACTTATTTATTCAGGAATCTGGGTTCAGTAGGGGTGAAATCCAGCCCTGTCCAGACAACCAACACAAGGCCTGTGCACTGGGTAAGTCTCAGTTAAGCCTTCTGGATAAGAGAGAGTAAAACTATTCCCCTCCCCATACACAAGTGTTCAGGATAGGTCTAGACCAGGGGTTGGCAACCTTTCAGAAGTGGTGTGCCGAGTTTTCATTTATTCACTCTAATTTAAGGTTTCGTGTGCGAGTAATACATTAATGTTTTTAGAAGGTTTCTTTCTATAAGTCTATAATATATAACTAAACTATTGTTGTATGTAAAGTAAATAAGATTTTTAAAATGTTTAATAACCTTCCTTTAAAATTAAATTAAAATGCAGAGCCCCCTGGACCTGTGGCCAGTGTGAGTGTCATTGAAAATCAGCTCATTTGCTGCCTTCAGCACACGTGCCATAGGTTGCCTACCCCTGGTCTAGACAGTGTAACCTACTGGTGAGTGCTGTATTATGACCCACCCCTATCCCATGGGCCTTCACAGATATTTTGAGTTGTTACAGCCCGCATCTTAAAAATAACCGTAGCAGCTCATGCTTTTAGCTCAGGAGATCCCTGGTTCAATTCCTTGTCTGTCAGCTCAGAGGATGGATAGTCATAAGATCTTAGCTCCATGTAGTGGAGGGAGCATAGGGTCTGTGTACTAGATGCTGTTCTCAGACAGCAAGTGGGTGGGGATGAGTGGGAGCATGTGGAACCGTGGCTCTGTCCCCCACACTATTGCCCATGAAGCTAATTGGACACATGCATGAAGAAGTGGGTATATGCTTCACATTGTAAAAGGTTCAGGTGGCGCGTAGGCCCTTGTAATGGCTTTCTGCATACAGGTGAATTTTACCCTGTCTGAGCTGGGCCTGGGACTGCCTAAATTGCATGGTATTTTTTCTGCTTCCTGATCTTTATAAACTACTTCCTTTTGCACTCAGTATGAATTTTGTGCTTTGACAAAACACATTTTGGTTTAATCATAAAACAATCTTGGTTATGGGTTCCAAAGTAGCTTTCCGCAAACATTCACACACACAACTTGGCTCATGTGAATGGTCATGAAAAGCAAATGAAAAAGAGGGATCGGATGTGGCTGACTAGAAGTATGATTCAGAATTTACAGATCTACAACAAAATTTACCCCTGCTTGCTTTGGAATTGTTCCTTACTTCTCATGTGTCCGTTGGGCACTGCCTGTTAGATTTCTCCTTAAACCACACTCCTGCTTGAAGACTTCCCTTCATGACCATTCCACAATTTTGCCACTGCTTTTCAGCTTGCACCACCCAGCAAGTGTGCAGTTGGATGTCTACTGTCTGATCAATTACTGTCTGCTGGGCCTATGCCATATGTAGACTGTAAGCAACTGGGGGCAAGGACTCTCATTTACAGCACTGAGCACATTGTTGGCTGGACTCGGTAACTGTTAAATAATAATTAAGAAGCTGCACATTTGATGATCCCCACAGCAGAGTGACTCAGCCAGCCTTATACTGTTGATTATTTCATTAGCACAGGCAAGTATCCAGGCCACGAAACAGTTTTCCCTTCTGCATTAGTATGGCGACTACTTGGAGCTGGTTTAGGAAACCGTTAGTGTTTCTCCAGCAGTTGGGAAATGTTTATGTCCAGCTGTTTATTTTCCTCAGTGGATGAATAATGCTATTTTGAAGGGCTGCAAAGAGGAAAAATCAGATTTTCAAAACGAGGAGAGAAGAGGTTCAGCAATGCATCAAAGGACGTAGGATATTCATTTACAAAACTGGGAGGCAGGCATTTAAAATGAACTGCTGGGAATTTCCTCAAGTTTTAAACTTTCAGTACCTACTTAAACATAATCAAAAGCAATTACTCCAATGTGTTTTATAATTGGAGAAAAGCAACAAGCAAGCAGATGGCATCTTTAATACTCCCGACCATAAGAACTATGAGCTTTTCCACTGGACCACTATCAACCTGTACGAAAAAGTTACAGAACTGACACAACTTTCATAGAAATCAGTGTTTAGTAATGGCTTTTGTAAATGGTGGTGTTGAATCCAATTCCAATTAGAGGTAAAAATCTCTTGCTATGCTCCTGGGATACACTGGGTGGATTTCCTGTGCTGGAGATCCTGCCAGAAGAGGAGGAACCTAGTTAAAGTAGGTTGAGAGGAGAGTTCTTATTCCTAGTGTAGTTGTCACAAGCCTTGATGTCATGATGCAATATTAAGTTGCATCATCAAAACATGACTCAGCCTAGGGAAGAGAAGGATGAATGAGAAAACAAGTGTGTATGAAAGGGGTTCCCATCCATGAGCAAGCCCACAGGTGGCCTCATAAGGGTGCTGCATGTACGTGCGGCCAGTGGAACTACCTAGGGGCATATCCAGGCCCCATTTCTACCACAGTGGAGAAGCTGTATGATGAAAGAACTAAATGGGGACATGTAGAGTCTGGGGCCTAGATTCTCAAAGGTATTTAGGCTACTGACTTCCTTTGAAGTTCTGGGCCTGGCTAATTATAGATTTAAGAGTCTTGACATCCAAAGTTGGGCCCCTAAATCCTTATTTACACCAAAATATAAGTGGTCTGATTATCAAAGACACAGAACACCCAAAAAGTCCCACTGAAGTCCTTGAGAGCTGAGTGTACCCAGAACCTTTTAAAAACCAGGCCACATTGATTTTGGTGCTGAATTTCCAGCACTCAGGATTGATGATTGATTTTAATGGGGCTGCCCAGCCTATAAATCAGTGTTGAATTCAGTCCTGTGTGTACAGATCTCCAGATGGAGAGGAAAGTGACCCATAGGTGGATTGAACGGCTCTGATCTGCCTCAGGTCAAACATCTGTAAGGAACACGTGTTCGGTTTCCTAACAACTTCATAGATTCAGTGGATGGCACATTTAGTGCAATGTTATATCTGCTACTGAAGTTACTGAATGCAAATACCAGCAGCCTCTAGGAAATTTTAGTTAATATGAAAATAATCTAAAGCAAATTCACTGAGTTAATCCAGCCAGGATAAAAGCAAAGAGAAAGAGTAACAGACCCAATCAAGTAGGCACAGAAATGAAACTCCTCTAGGGTTTTCTTTTTAGGTTTTGCAACTTCCATTATTTTAATGTGTAAATTAGGTCAAATTCAGAGTCTGGTTAAAAAGAAATGAATGACATGGTTTTCACTAAATTAGTTTTGCAAAACGGTGTTTTCTGCTCTATTGCTATTTGTGAAGAGTATGCTATTCGCCACCAGCACATATTCAGATAACTGCCAATTTATTTATGAAAATGTTTTGAATGTTAAAAAGATAATAGATTTTAGTCCAAATGTGATTTTTCTGCATCTCCACATTGGAAATACATTACTTACTACTTACAATTTATTATTTTCTATTTAATAGACTTAATTTATCCAAGCTCTAGTTCATGAAAGCACTTAAGCATGTGTTTAAACACCACAGTCTTAAAATTAAATGCTGCTCTAAATTGGTATGCTTAAATGCTGTCCTAAATAGGGATTCTTTCCTGAATCAGGGCCCAAATCATGGAGCAGAAACAAGTCCTTCTGACTCAGGGGCCAAATTACCCATCACAGATAAGAAACTGTTTGCAAACAGCTCATATGCTGCAATTTATTTGCATGAATTGTTGGCTGAATGACCGAGGCACAGATCAATGTAGGTGGTGCTTGATTTGCAAGGAGGCTACTTCCCTTTGGGATTTGCCATAATCATTGGTTGAATGTTTGTTAATAACAAATGCATCATATAAACCAGGAGCAACATATGAACAAAAAAGGGCTAAATGTATGAGGACCTATTTGCTGTTAAGAATTCATCCATCTCCAATTAGCAGCTATAATGGTTTGGCCCATTATGTAAAATACTGTGGTATGTTTTCTACATCATAAGGGAAAGAAAGACTTTTAAAATCAGCTCAAGCTGAATTATTAAACTGGCTCAATGTAACATGGATTTAAAAAAAAGTTTTATTTTTCTTCTAAAATCTGGTTACCTGCCCTTTGTCCCTTCCAGAGGTAGATAATCATTCTGGTCCAGATCCTCAAAGATATTTCAGCCCCTAACTTGCATTGAAATCAATGAAAATCAGGAGCTTAAATATCTTTGAGGATCTAGCCTACATCCTTACATTATCTTATTGAACTTTATGGGCGCACAATGCAGGGTGACTGTGCCCTTTGCCTGCAGAACAGAGCTCTGCAATATCAGAAGGAAATGCTCAAATGCATTTTAGATGCAAGTAAAAAGAAAAATCTGAACAACAGGACTGAATTTGGACATGGAGGAATATTACACAAGGTTTCAAGAAATTACTGAGTTATCTTAGTTCTGTCTAAACAAAGTGCTGCTTTGGGCTTTGATCCTGCAAAGCAGTTAAGCATATGCATAACTTTGAGCTTGTGAGGAGACTCTTCCAGTGAAGTGAAAGTTTCACATGTTGAAAATTACACATGTGCTAAGTACCCTGCTGGATCAGGGTCTTTGTCTTCTAAAAAATGGTGGGTTTTTTTTCATATGTGAGTCATGTTGCTCTCTGGATGTCATGATTGACCAAGAATCATAACTTTCTCAGGGACAGCCTTATGATTTGAAGAATCCTGAGAAAGAATGGTCTGCTAGAGGAATTTGAGGGGAGGAAAATCAAGCTAGGAATTGTCTCCTCCTCCTGTCCTTCTGATGGGATGGGATTAGAAATTGGATGAGTTGCCTCTTACAATAATGTGGGGGTAGAAAGGTGGCTGAAGGAGAAATTGCAGAGAGAAAATCTTTCAAAATGAGAATCCTAAGATAGTTGCTTGAACTGTGGGTTTGCCCAGATCCAATATGTGAGAATCTGAGTCTCCTTGCAGTATTTCAGATAGGCACCCTTTCATGTATGTGTTTTTTCTGTATCCTTTTTCATGGGAAAAATAAATATGACCTCAGTTCAGCTGTCACATACCTCTCTGACTGAAGAGGAACTGATACATGTAGGCCATATACTGACCCATTCATGATTTATTGCAATCAGTGGAAGCTGGGGATCTAGTATGAATGAGGGCATATAAATCTAGATCCTTGTCTGCTCAGATTTTGCCTAAAACTGGTGTTTCTATATCTCAGCTGTAACAAGCCTTGCAGAATGTGGCCCTTTGTCATTAAATCTTACTCAGATATGCCAATATGGGGCCAGAGTTTAGCAAATAATTATAACATATGCATAAAACTTTTTCAAATTGTATTACAAAATAAATGACAACATTTATTTTAAAGTATTAAATATTTTACATTGGATGGATTGTTTTAACTCTATACATTGTTTGTGATGAGTTCTTGACTATCCAATATTTTCTTTTCAAGCTGTATCCACATGGGGTGCATGGTGCTATCGCTGATTCCCGAGTGGGTGAGTGAATAAGCACTTTCAACATGAATATGTTTTCTGTGGAGATTTCAACTCTGTGATCCATGAACACTCCCACATGTGACTTTGGAATTTGGGTTCTGTGAATCTTTACGATAGTAAAACTCGTGGAAAGATGGCTCTAACACATAAATACAAAAAATCAAATGGATATTTTCAGATCTGTTTATTGTGTATTTTCCCAGTTCAAACAGACAAATGGATGCTCTGGTGGGATACATACTAGGTATATCCACAGAAATAAATAAAACATTCTATTTCTCTCATACAGACTGTGTGTGTGACTGGCTGCTCCTTCTCTGCTCCTACTCCAATCTGGCCATATACAAGTTGGATGTGACTATAGCTCATACCTTACCCTTGTTCTTGTGAAACTGGGGACTCAAATGCCATTGGGTTGTTTGGGCAGAGGAAAATACACCAATAGGTGATTAGTTCTACCTAAGATCAGACAGACTTAGTGGAGCTTATAGAATATTAGAGTTGGAAGGGACCTCAGGAGGTCATCTAGTCCAACCCTCTGCTCAAAGCAGGACCAATCTCCAGACAGATTTTTGCCCCAGTTACCCAAATGGCCTTCTCAAGGATTGAACTCACAACCCTAGGTTTAGCAGGCCAATACTCAAATCACTGAGCTATCCCTCCCCCCAAAATAAAAATGAACCAGGAGATGCTGGGGATTGATCCAAGGGCCTCATACATACAAAGCATGCACTCTACCACCCAGCTATATCGCCAGCTTAGATCAGTGCACTCAGAGGCTGACAAGTCTACTAAAGGCATATAATTGCTTGGTGGCTCTGTAAGGTCATTTCATGGCAGAAAATCAGGAGACAAGCACCTCACCCCAGATATAGAGCAGTCAGTATTTCACAAGGGTCAGACAAATACACATGGGACTACTGCCCAAATAGCAAGAGTCATCGTCATGTCAGAGATTTTCAATTCTGAATGTTACAGATTTTGGGTTTGCTCAAAGGCATCCTCTAATAATCTGCTCCAATGAATAATTTATAAATAAGAGACACTATGACTTAGTATGGGATGTAACTATCAATAGCAGCTTTTATTCATTTAATTTATTAATATTTTTGTTTTATTTTAAACCGTTTTCTGTGGTCTCTAGTCACAGTGCACGTGTAATCTACATGTCAGTGCCTTCAGCGTTACATGTTCTACTTCTTGGGGTCACTCTTATTCAAGTGGCTGCCTCAGTGTTGCCTTTCTTCTATCTACCCTTAGGGAGATGAGTCTGTATTATAGGGGTATGGACTCTTCACCTTTCCCAGCGTGTTTTGCTACTTTGCTAATAAAAAGGGAATATGCAGATCATTCTCGCCCCTATACTTCACATAGGTTATTCTTTCTTCATCGCTACTGCAGAGCTAGGCTGTCCTGCAGCATGCCCTGAATCTACACATCTTGTAAGAGGAGTACCTTTTTCAGGGTCTGCTTCTTGGTGTCTCCAGTCTTCTAGCACAGAGGAAATGGTCCTCTGAGTCACTGTTCTCTCAGAATTCGAATCTTAGGGTCTTAACAAACAAAGAAGATGAAAATTAATCTAGCTTGTTTTCAAGCACTGATATGTTCTTCCACAACATTTCCCTTATTCCACAGTGACAGCTTACCCTGTGCCAACCAAAAACCAATAGATCCCATACAAGCTGTATCCTTGCAGACCTGCCCCACTCCTTGAAAGTTCTAAATGGCAGTGGAGGTAGCTGATTTCTCTCCCCCACCCTCGACCTGTTTTTTGTTGGCCTAAACAGGAAGAAGGACATTCTTAAATGAAGATCCCCTTCACGTGCAGATCACTGGGGCATGATTGGGCTCAGGTTGAATAACACTTGATTAATCAATTTGTTGAACTCATGGACTGCCTACTTTCTCTCTCCTATGGGGTGAACATGAATGTCACCTCCTGATAGACATCATTATTTGCCACTAGAAAAAAATCATCAACTACTGAAACTGGCAAAATTTCTATACCATGTGCAGGCTGATAACGAGATTAATAGGAGTCAAAGCACCTTGATAATTCCAGTTATTATCAAAACCATTACACCCTAAGGTAAGAAGTGAATGTAGCTTCTCAGTCCATTCAGCTCTCTGCCTCTCTTCTGACACTGTTAATAAACATATTGCTGTGGGAGGTTGTGAAGGCCAAAAGTATAAGTGGGTTAAAAAAAGAATTAGATAAGTTCCTGGAGGATAGATCCATAAATGGCTATTAGCCAAGATGGTCAGGGACGCAGCCTCATGCTCTGGTGTCCCTACACCTCCAACTACCAGAAGCTGAGTCTGGACTACAGGTATAGATTGCTTGAAATTGCCCTGTTCTGTTGATTTCCTCTGAAGCATTTGACACTGTTGTAAGACAGTTAGATGGAAGACAGCTGGATGACAGTTAGATGGGCCACTGGTCTGACCAGTATGGTCAGTCTTAGAACTCTTACTACTTGCTATAATAGTGAGACTGTTATTAGATCACAATGATTATGTGTATTCTGAAAAGGGAAATGAGATACAGACACCCAGAGAATTTATAGCTTGTGTTTAAGGATAATTGAGAGCCACAAGCACGTTCCCTCCCTCCCTCCATAACTGCTTCCTCTGGTATTTCTTACACCTTCCTCTGAAGCATCTAGTGCTGGCCACTATAGAAACAGGAAAACAGGACAAATGGATCACTATCTGATCTGGTATGCAAACTCCTATATTTCAAGGAATGTACCTGAAAATGCAGCAAAGAATCCTGTGGCACCTGAAAATGACATACAATAAAATGAACTGTTTATAAAAAATATTTAAGACAAGACAACTTGCGCCATAAAAATGTATGAAAAACCATAAGGCAACATTTTTACTGCTAAAGTAAATAAAACAAAATAGGGTCTAATCCAGTAAACGCTTCCTGCTAAGTGTAATAATTACTAGTCCAAATAGTCCCATTGCCTGTTATTAATTGGAAAGAGGTGTTTATCCCAGAAGCCTTTGGACCTACTTATGGTACTGGGCACTGTGCTCTAGAAGTGTTTTCAAGACCGGATCCATATTTTGCTGTATATAATCTAAAAGAAAAATATTTCAGGCCCATTGACTTCACTGGGAACAGGATTGGGCACTTACAGTTCATCTGTCAGTAACAATAGAAAATATTTTCTTGACTTAAAAAGAAACTTCTATTTAAAATATTGTTAGCTGTAATAGTAATCCTCAACTTCAAATTTAATCATCAATTTAAAAAACCCAAACTAATTGGAAAGAACTGTTTACCACAGCCCAGCATTCCCAGAAGGGGAATCAATTTAGATGAACATGCTAAACTGACCTATTTCTGAAATGTTACAGAAAGCTGAGAAAAGAACCACTAGAGATCTTTATCTTATGTTCACTGTTTCAAAAGATCAATGGTAGGACATGGGCTAAGGCTAGTTATCACATATGTTTTAGACATGAATATTAAGGTCATTTTAAAATCAGTTGCCAAAGCCTCAGTGACTGCCAGCAAAATGTAAAATAATGTTCCATGGCCCTCATTATATGCTTAATATGATTAGGCTTCCCTTTCCATATAAATCATCATGAATGGAGCAACCAACAGTGTGTAGGAAAGTCACTAAGTATAAATGTATACAACAGGCTGAGTGCTCTAAAGAAACCATCCCATGCTGTTGATTTAGCTCCTAAAGTCGAATATAAAATAAAGACTATTTTGCTTTTTACAATTATATATAATTGATTGTAAATTGAATAGCAATATTTAAGTAATAGGATCATTTTAGTCAACCCCCTTTGAAGATAGTAGGAGACCATATAGACTAGAAAAATCTAAATTTGCTATAAAATATACATTATGTCTATAAAACATAGGTAGTAATTTTAAAAGAAAATTGCTTAACTTGGGGAAATATTCTTCCACCCTGTTTCAAACAAAACTGCCATATGAATTCAAAGAATGAAATTAGTTACATCAATGGACATTTTGCTTGAGTAAAGACTACAGGATTTGGCTTCTTATTAGCTAATGACCAGATGGTGGCTGACCTGGGCACAGGTGTGCAAGGGTGAAGACAGTGCAAAAAAGCTGCCTTCTCTTGTGGCACCTGTGTGGCAGCTGGACAAGTACAGTTCCTTAATTCACTCAACTTCCATGGGTCCATAGCCCTCCCCTCCCTCCACCCACCAATGAGCAGAGCTGGTTGGATTGATAGTGGGGACTGTGCTCTGCTTCCTTGAGGAGTGTAATAGCAGGCATGCTCCTTCCGAGCACGTGGTTGCTGTAGGAAGATGCACAATGCTGTAGGAGGATGCACCTCAATGCACAATGCCTGCCAGTGTTCACACCCCCCGCCAGTGTAACTCTGAGCCACTCCTTACTCAGATTTGTGCCTAGCAGGCTTTAACTATTTTACATCAAGCCAAAAATGCAAGCTGGTGGCAAAGCCTTCAAGAAGCATATATATTAACTTAGAAATACAGGAACAGAAAGGAAGCATTGACAGTCAGTAAAAGAAAAAGCAATTTCCAGTCCAACAGTGCAAAGATTTTCAAAGCTTTATCTACCAATGTCCCAGAGTAGGTATTTTATGTATAATGTGGCCCAGTAGCATCACTATAAACTAAGCTGAAGCTCTCACCATTCAAATGCTAATTTTTTTAGAAGAGTTAATTTTCTTCATTGAGGCAGAGAAGGTAGAAGAAGGGAGTAGAGAAAGGAGCACAGAGAAAACAAGGAGGGTGCCAAAGTAAGGGAGATAGTGTTTGTGTTTAAGACTAGATGTATCGTTATACTGGCAAATCTTTTCTAATACAGACCTGGCCTAAGCCATCCCTTATACAAACTGCACAAGTTGAAGTATAGTCTTATTGCACAGACCACCAAGATGCCTATATGTACTAACAGAAGATACACAGCTAAAGAAACAGACAAGGGTTCCTCCACAATGTAAGGAAACATGATAACATTTATATTAAAGTGAGATTTTTCCTCTGTTTTCCCTTGGAGTACACAGAGTTTAACATAATTACATAAAAACCTAAGTATTTTCAACAGTGCTAACCTTGTTATGAAAGTGACTGCTCAGTCTTTGATGCTTTCAACAATAATTCATACAACTAAAGACCTCTTTAAAGAGTTGCATGGGATGTCTGTTTACTCTTAGGGGTTCTGGAGATTTAAAACAGTATGACTCTGTCCCATGTCCCTGATTACTAATTCAACGTAAATGTCTTTATAAAAGAAAAATCAAAGAAATGAAAATAAGCGGCATGACATACTCGGCCTCATTCTGAAACATCGCCGCTCATGCTGGAATTAGAATCTCCAGTTTCATTTGTTTTGATGTACTGTATAAATATTTAAACAATACATGCTGCAATTTTACCCAGGCTTCAGTGAATTACAGAACGTAGTGGCTTAGTGGAGGGAGGGGTGGTTAATATTGATATTCATTAGAGTTAACAGCACTGATTCAGGAAAGCATTGAAAGTTGTGTATGAGTCCATCCCTGTTCAGAAAACCACAACTTTAAGCATTCTGCCTCACCCTCTGTCTGTCTTGTCTATTGAGACTATAAGCTCTTCAGGGCAGGAACTGTCTATTCTTCTATGTGTGTATGGTGCCTAGTGCCATGAGGTCCTTTCTTAGTTGTTCCTTTGGAACTGCCATAATAAACATTCTTCGTAGTAATAATAATTTGCCTAAATTCTATTGATTTGCTGTGGAAGTCAGTAAGACTTAGACCTGTGCTTTGCTAAATAGGGATGAAGTTATGTCCATGGATGACAGGCCTTATATACACGTAGGGCAGGTCTGCACAACTCGTAAAGCAGCGAGGGCGACATTGGTCCAAAGAAAACAGCTGAGGGCCGAAATCTCCTGGCCCCGCAGAAATACCCCGTCCCAGGGCCACCCAACTCTGTGGAAACAAACCCTCCTTCCCCAGCGCTGCCCCACCAAAACAGCTGTGGGCCAAAAAGGAAGGTTGGGGATGAGGAGGTAATATTTTATTTTAAATCAACCAGGGGCTTCCAGCTGAAGAGGTGGCTGGTAGCCCTCAGGGTCAAATTAAAGGGCCCGGGGCTCTGGTGGCTGGTGGAACCCAGCAGGGTTGTCTCTAGGTTTTTTGCTGCCCCAAGCAAAAAAAAATTTGGCTGCCCCCCATCCCAGCTCTGGGCTCCCCTCTGTACCCCCCTGCTGCCCCAGTCCTGGGCTCTCCCCTCACCCACCCACACCCCCTGCTGCCCCAGCACTGGGCTTCCCCTCTTTAATCCCCACCAGTGCCATCCCCCCACCCTGCTGCTGGCTCAGCCCTGGGCTCCCCCCCATCAGTGCCCCCCCCCACACCCCCTGCCACCCCAGCCCTGGGTCACTGGTAACTTGCTCCCAGGGCAGGTCATTCAGCAGCAATTTTGGATGTGCACAAAACACAGACAGGATTGGTTCCCATATGGTTACAGAACTGCAGTAAAGTGGAACAATTTTCAGCTTGTGTGGTTGGAGGATATCTGGATGCATATTATAAGACTATCCTCCATAAATGAGGAAAAGTTGAGGTGCCTTTATTATTCTTTTGTTCCACTCTTTCTTTCTCTGGGGAATTTGCCAATGCAATATCACTGTTTTCCTTTCAAACAAACAAAAAGGCAATGACTGTTGAAAATAGCAATTCCAGTCCCAATAAGCATTTCTTGCTCAATTTTATCCTACTTTTTCTACAGCAAGTTACAGTGGATCAGTATATTTGATTTGGGAGAAATTAAGTAACAGCTGCCCAAACTGAGCTTGAGCACTCCTGAATTTTGAGGTGTTCAAATCTGGAAGGCAGGTGCTAGGGGGGTGGGGGGAGCTGTGGGCTCCATGGAGGAGCATGGCAGCAATGTGTCTGGAGCTGCTCGGAGCCAGACATGCTGGTCTGAGTGACACAGTAAGGGGGCTGGGGGTTGGAGAAGAGGTAGGGGGCTCCTGGGGGCAGTCAAGGGACAGGGAGAGGGGGGGTTGGATGGGGCGGAGGTCTGGGGAGGCAGTCAGGGGACAGATAGCAGTTGGATAGGCATGGGAGTCCCAGGGGTTTATCAGGGGACAAATAGGGGGTGGGGTCCTGTGGGGAAGTTGGAGGAGGTCTCAGCAGGGGGCAGCTGGGGACAAGGAGAAGCGAGACTTAAATAGGGGCTAGGGTCCCAAGGGGCAGTTAAGGGCAGGGGTCTTGGTAGGGGGCAATCGGGGGACAAGGAGCAGCGGCATTTAGATTGGCCATGGAGTCCTGGGGACAGTTAGGGGGAGGGGTCTCGGGAGAGGAGTATCAGGGAACAAGGACCGGCAGTGCTTAGATAGGGGATGGGGGTCCTGGGGGTTAGTTGGGGCAGCGGTCCGGGGAGGGGGCAATCAGCGGCCGCGGTTGGGATTCAAAGGGCTCTGGGGTGCCCACAGCCATGGGGAGCACTGAGCCCTTTAAATCCCAGCCGTGGCCAGGATTCAAAGAGCTCTGGGCTGCCAGTCGCTGCGGAGAGCCCTGATCCCTTTAAATCCCAGGTGGCCCCGCCTCCAGTGCCGCGGCCGGGATTCAAAAGGCTCTTGAGTGCCCAAAGCCACGGGCAGCCCTGAGCCCTTTAAATCACAGCCACAGCTGGGAATCTCTGCGGGCAGCCCAGAGCCCTTCGATTCTCTGCTGCGGCTGAGATTTGAAGGGCTCAGGGCTCCCTGCAGCTGCGGGCAGCCCAGAGCCGTCTGACTCCCAGCAGCTGCTGGGATTTAATGGGCTCAGGGGGCTGCGGGCAGTGCAGAGCCCTTTGATTCCCGGCTGTGGTTGAGATTTAAAGGGCTCTGGGCTCCCCGCGGCTGCCGGCAGCCCAGAGTCCTCTGACTCCCGGCCATGGCTGGGATTTAAAGGGCTCTGGGCTCCCTGCGGCTCCTGGCAGCGCAGAGCCCTTTGATTTCCTGCTGCTGTCGGGATTCAAAGGGCTCTGGGCTGCCCGCAGAGCGCAGTGTGCGGAGGATTTAGAATTCCCCCCGCAGGCCGCGCAGTGAGGCTCCGCAGACTGCATGTTGTGCAGGCCTGACCTAAGGTATATCTACACCTGAAGTGAAGGGTGTGATTCCCAAGTCCAGTAGACATATGTTAGCATGCTAAAAATAGTAAAAAAACAGTAGTATAGCCATGGTAGCACAGGCACTGGAGAGTAGTGGCATGAGCTAGCTGCCTCAAATATGTAGCATGGGAGGCAGGTGAATTTTTATCTGGGGTGGCTAGACCATGCCACTGCTCACCATTGGCATATTACCATAGCTATTTTAGTAGCTCTCGATGAAAGCTAGCATGAGTATGTTTACTTGAGCTGGGAATCACACCCCTAGCTCCAAGTGTAGTCATAGCCTTTCATTAGACACAAAGCTCTGTGGAATCGGGGCATTTTCTGGTTAGAATAATCAGGACATTTTCAACCAGATTAGCTTATAGATAACTGATTTCTTTCTGAATTGCAGAATTACACTGAGGCAAGCAAAGGTGCCAATGAATAATAGTTTGTGATAAAATGTATATGAATGATCTGAAGTGAAATATTCATTTTTGGACCAGTGATAGGTTTGAGGTACACTATCTCATGATCCACTCAGACTAGAAAGAAGATTTTTATAAGATCAGAAAGCCATGACACTTGAACTCACTACACTAACAACAGTATAAGACCTTGACCTCAGCAGTTGAAGACTGAGATGTTAAAATGTCAGCTAGTGTCCTGGCTGACACACAGGGGATGGAATTATGGACGTCCAGAGCTACAGGCATGAGCTAAAATGGCAAGGTTTTCTGTCCAGAGCTCTAATAGACTCAGAATTGCTCTGGACTGGCACAGAGTGGGATCTGTAGCATGCACTCAGCAGTGGGTTGCATAAAATCATGACATTATTATGTATGTAAGAACTATATTTAGGTAATTTGTAGATTTCTAAAATGTTCCATTTTTAATTTTTCTTCCACAGAGCCTCTTCATTTGGACTAATAGTAAATAAGGCCCATGGCTTTACAGATGTGGGGTGAGTCTTTGCTTCATCGTTGTGGTGTTTTCCCAATTTAATGCTGATGTCATTTACCTCATGTTATTAAAGATTTTCTGCTACACTGAGACTCTGTGCTTGCGAGAGGTCACTGGGTGGGGGCTCGAACTGTTTTTTTTTATTGTTGGGGGGGGGCCCCTATGTACTGAACCCGGCCCTTGCTGCTATCAACTCGGCCTGGCAGAAGGATTACAGATAATTCTTCTTAAAAGGCCTCATTAGAACAGAGCTGAAAGTGATTGTTCTTTGGATGTCACTATACAGAGCTGGGAGAATAATGGATATCTGGTCTATTGGCAATTTGAAAAAGTAAAAAAAAAAGTTTTGTTTTGACGGAATTGGAATGTTTCAGTTTTGTTTTGACAGAATTGGAATGTTTCATTTCAATTTTGAGCCTTTTTACATATTTATGTATTTTTAAAATAAAATTAAAGATTTTGAAACAAAAACTAATTTCAAACCAAAAAATCAACGCGTTTGATCCACATGAGGTATTTAGCTATATAACTGTTCTGCCTTTGTTTTCTGTGAACTTCGCCTTAAACCCACTAAGGCAGTCCACTGTTTACAGAGACGGACCTCCATTTTATTTGTGGTTTCATGCAGACTTATGAAGAAGGCAAACGGTGTATTCACTCTTAATGTCTTCACTTCTGCACTTACTTGTTTTATGGTTCTTTGTAATATTTTTCCATTCACAAGAATCCTGATGGTGTGGTAGAAAAAACAACAAAGAGCTCAAAGAAACTGAATAAATCTCTCAATTATCAAGAAACACAAAGATAAAATGGCCACCTTTGGCAAATTTCCAGATTACTGTAAAAGAGGAATACTTTGAAATATCTGTACAAATGCATAACAGCTCCATAGTTAAATTTGCCCTTCAACATAGTTTATAAATCTGTTAGTAGCCTGTAGTTTAAAAATCTGCTCTGGGATTTTTCTGGTTGAAAGGCCCCATATAAATACAAGATCATTATCATGATACTATGACCATACTGTGCGCAATGTGTTTGATGATTTTTTACATTGAAATCATTAGTATGATGGATCAGAGTGTGTTATTAAACAGAAAATTTGTTAACATTTTAAACAAGTTGTGAGGTGGCATACTTAATAGAAACCAAAAACGCAGTTTTGAGATGAAAAAAGTGAACTAGCCTGAAAAAAGCAGCTGCCTAATAGTAAAACATCTGCATGCTCATTCCTTTCCTGCTTCCCTCTAAGTCAATTACTTTTTGTTTTTGTACAACATCCAAGGAGGATCCCAAGATTAGTCTTGAGAGAATAACATAGAGGAGTAAAATTAATGCTATTTTTCTATCTGGTAAGCACATTTTTACCCACTGGGATAAATTAGTTTTGTGTCACTTTCAGATCTCAAACAGTTTGTCAAGAGAATAAAATATCCATTAAAAAGATATTTTCAATGCTTATCAGAGGTGTCTTTGTGCCAAATACACAATATTCTGTGAAGTACAGCAATGTGCTGGTACTCCTTTGATCTTTCCAGTATTCTCCATCTTGGTTAGCAGCCAAGGATCATTTCACTGTCTCTGTACAGCTTACTAAGAACAGGGGAAAAGTGAATGGGACTGAAATTATGAGACTTATTCACATCTTACTTATACTGTTTCTACATTTGTGTAACTCTGATGTCTTCAGTGAAGCTACTCTTGATTCACATTGGTGGAAGGGACATCAAAATCAGGCCCTTTGTCCGTAATTTTGACACAGATTAAATTAACTGTTCCTTGCTTAGAAAATAAGAGTCAGGGAAGATTTATTATTGTAACTGTTCCCAAGAAGTTGAGCTTTCTCTACCTCACAATTTAGTGTAGATATTTGCATGGCCAACATTACCATGATATCTGAGCATTCACTCCATCTTTCATGTATTTAGCTGCACAACAGCTGTGTGAAGCACGAAGTACAGTTTGGCCTGGTCTACACTAGTCTGTTATTTTGGAATTAGCTGAGTTAATTCGGAAAAAAAACCAAAATGATTCCATCCACACGACCAAACCGTTTTTTTCGATTTAAAGGGCTCTTTAATCCAATTTCTGTACTCCACCTCGGCAAGTGAAGTAGTGCTTAAATCAAGATCACAATCCCGAGTTAAAGGTATGGTGGACACAATTTGATGTTATTGGCCTCTGGGAGCTATCCCAGAATGCTCCCTTGTGACTGCTCTTGACAGCACTCTCAACTCCCATGCACTAGCCAGGTGGGCAGGAAAAGCTCCGGGAACTTTTGAATTTCACTTCCTGTTTGGTCACCATCAGCACAGGTGACCATCAGCACAGTCCACCATCATAGGCAACCATGCAGAGTCCTCATCACAAGAGATCACGCAGTCCCGGATTCGCAGAAGAGCTCCAGCATGGTCGGAACGGGAGGTACTGGATCTCATCACGTGTTGGGGAGACAAGTCTGTTATGGCAGAACTATGTTCCAGAAAAAAGGAATGCAAATACCTACGCTAAAGTCTCCAGGGCCATGACGGAAAGAGGCTACTCCAGGGACACAAAGCAGTATCGTACAAAAATCAAGGAGCTCAGGCAAGCACACCAAAAAGCCAGGGAGGCGAATGGGCGCTCTGGGTCACAGCCCCATACAATCCACTTCTACTGTGAGCTGCATGCAATTATAGGGGGTGATGCCACTACCCCACCACTGTTCGTGGACACCTGCAAAGGGGGAGTTGCACGGAGTTAGGAGGAAGAGTCATTGGAGGATGAGGAGGAGGAGGACAGTGCACAGGTGGCAAGTGGGGAATCTGTTTTCCCCCCGAGCCAGGAACTATTCTTAACACTAGAGCCAATAGCCTCCCCCCAATCCCAAGGTGGGCTCCTGGACAATGCCCCTATTTTTGTTTGTAAAGAGCCTTTGTATAGCCTTCTCTCACAGTAATAGCGGTTACATCTGGTTATACTAAGGTGACGGCTCTAAAGCTGCAGATATCACTGGCAGCCAAGCAGTCAGCTCTGTAAGTTATCCACCGCAGATGGCAAATGTGAACGATCAGTTGCCTGCTTCTGGTAAGCTGTATTTTTTTTCCCCTCCAGGACTAGTTCCAAACTCTCTCAGCCTGTTTTGAATTTCTCTCATGATGCCATTTTCATCTCCGTGCATGATCAATAAATTACAAATACCTTTTAATACGTATATCATAATATCTGACCAGGAAAAATATTTTTGATGCAACACTGCATACTGTAGCAACATAAGAAAATAGTTCCAGTCCTGCAGAAAATGGGCCTGTTTCTTCAGTGCCTTGCACTTTGTGTAGTTGATGGTGCACATACAAAGCAAGTGTAAGTTCCGTCACTGGTGTGATGCCTGATTCTTATCTACACTAAGGCTCTTTTCAGAATTTTATCACTGCTGTTTAGCATTATACTCTTTGGTCATTAAGAACATATGAATCAAATTATTTTTGTTTTGGTCTAGGCCCACAGTGTCTTGGTGCATGGTCCAAGTAAACAGGGATGCTTGGGGAAGAAGTGAACTCATTTTGCCAAATTTTGAATCCACTAAACTATGGTCAGATAAAACATAAGTGCTTCTCTGCTGGTTTCTGACTAGAGGAGACTGTGACAAAAGGAGTAGAGTAGAGAATTCCAGTGATGAATAGGAAAGGGAGATAGTAGAGCAGAATGAAAAATATAGAACAACTGTCATTCCCTGTCCATTTACAGGGACATAGGGAACGTCCCAACAACTAAGTCTAGCTTTTACTGAGTTCTTACCCAATGAGAGTTTTGAAATGTAATAAAAGTTTTGTCTGAAAGGACTGGGCCAAAAATATGTAAGGACCTGGAACTGATTCAGGGAGAACTGATTCTCTCGTATGCTCTTTCCAATGGCTGGCCTAAGAAAAAATGCAGTGGAATGAATTCTTTTTGAAATGCTGTGTTCAGTGTTCATAGAGGTTTGCTGCTTTTCCTCAGAATTTTTGAAATGAAACCTATTTTAATGAGGGACAAAAGAGATTTTGCATCTCTCCTGCATGAGCATCAATTGCACTGTTAACATGCTACAGATGCGTACCACATGTAGTAACATGATTTAGTACTCAGCAATACGTTTTATTATTATACAATAGCAAGATGAATAAGGTGGGTATCACAAAGGCAAGTGAAATAAACTCAAATGAGATGAGTGTAGTGATGAATGCAGAATGACGATGGTGCAGATGCATCCAAAAAACTCTGTGTTGCCTGCAACAGAAATAGGGAAATGTATAGTAGACTCTGCCCTTTATATGTGAAGCTCTGGCTCTGGACAGGGATTCCTGACATACATTTCTGCCAGATATGTTCAATATTTAACGCATACATATTGCCATATCCACTTAAGCGTTTTTGCATCTTTCAGGAGCCTACTTTTTGCTTTTCAGTCTAGCAGGCTTCCTAATTACTTCAGTGGGCATAACCCATTGTTGGGTTTTCAATTCTCACAAGAACAAACGTGCACTTTTAGTTTGAATGACTTTTCTTTCAGATTAAGGAGAAAGTGAAAGTAAGAAAAAACAAATGTTAATTCTCAGCAAGAGAGCTCAATAGGCCAAATTCTGCCCTCCAAAGTATACTCAGGGTATGGTTACACTTACAGCTGTGCAGCACTGGGAGTTACAGATGTCTTCGTACAGCTGTGTAGGGAAAGTGCTGCATTGTGGCCACACTGACAGCTACCAGCGCTGCAGTGTGGCCACATCTGCAGCATTTGCAGCGCTGTTGGGAGTGGTGCATTGTGGGCAGCTATCCCACAGAGCATCTCGTCCCATTTTGGCGCCGTGGGTTGTAGGACGGGGACGGAAGGGTGCAGGTCATTCCGCTTCCTGTCCCAACGCCCCGTGGTGCATCGCTTCAGATCCCAGCAGTCACTGTTTTTCCATCCACGTTTGGTGCCATTGTGAGTCTCCCAACGGTTTCTGTGCAGTGCGATTTCTGTGGGAAATGGAGCCCGAGCTGCTGAGGACTTTGCTGATGAGTGTTGCCAGCACATCACGGTTGGCAGTGGAGCTATTCCTTCAGCTCCAAAGTGACAGTGAGGAGTCCGACGATGAGATCGAGTCACCTGATGCGTATGACACTAAATTGCTTGTACCATTAACGGAAATGCTCAGCACTGTGGAACGATGCTTTTGGACTCGGGAAACAAGCACTGAGTGGTGGGAGCACATCGTCATGGAAGTCTGGGATGACGAGCAGTGGCTGCAGAACTTTTGGATGAGAAAAACCACTTTTCTGAGACTGTGTGAGGAGCTCGCCCCCACCCTGCGGTGCAAGGACATGAGATTGAGAGCTGCCCTGCTGGTGGAGAAGCGGGTGGCTATTGCAATCTGGAAGCTGGCAACTCCAGACAGCTACCAATCGGTTGCGAACCAGTTTGGGGTGGGAAAGTTGACCGTTGGAATCGTGTTGATGCAAGTTTGCAGGGCCATTAATCACATCCTGCTAAGAAGAACTGTGACTCTGGGGAACGTGCAGGACATTGTGGATGGCTTTGCACAAATGGGTTTCCCTAACTGTGGAGGGGAGATAGATGGGACATATTCCTATTCTGGCACCACCCCACCTAGCATCCGAGTACTTTAATCGGAAGGGGTATTTCTCTATGGTTCTCCAGGCGCTTGTGGATCACCGTGGGCATTTCATTGACATTTACACAGGCTGGCCTGGAAAGGTGCATGATGCACGCATCTTTCGGAACAGTGGCCTGTTCAGGAAGCTGCAGGCTGGGACTTTTTCCCCAGACCGGAAGATCATAGTAGGGGACATCAAAATGCTCATTGTGATCCTTGGAGACCCTGCTTACCCGTTAATGCCTTGGCTCATGAAACCGTATACAGGGAAGCTTGACAGGAGCAAGGACCGTTTCAACTACAGGCTGAGCCGGTGCCCAATGACTGTGGAGTGTGCTTTTGGCCGTTTAAAAGGGCGCTGGAGATCTCTGTATGGGAAGCTAGACTTGGGGGAAAGCAGCATCCCTGCGGTTATACCGCGTGCTGTACCCTCCATAATATTTGTGAAGGGAAGGGTGAAACATTCAGTTAGGAGTGGACCTCCGAGGTTCAACACCTGGAGGCTGAATTTGCACAGCCAGAGAGTAGGGCTACTAGAGAGGCCCAGCACAGGGCTACAAGGATTAGGGATGCCTTGAGGGAGGAATCTGAGGCTGAAAGCCAACAGTATTGTTTGGTGCCTTGCACGAGAGTGAAGTGCAGTGGTTACAATGATTTGCAGTGCCTGTTTTTTTCCTGGGCTACAGTATCTTTCACTTTCTACAATAATAAAAACTGTTTTAAAAGCCAAGAATTCATTTATTGAAAAGAAAATAACTTTCTTGACAGACACACATTTTGGGAATCTAAAGGGGCAGGGGGGTGGGGTGGTGAACTGTACAGCCAGAGATTTGAATATGTCCTGTCTGGAGTGCTGTGCAATGACTGCTGCACTTCAGGATGAAAATGCTGCATGGTGATGGGAGTTGAGTGCAGAGGGTAAGGGTCGTAGTTCTCAGGGCTGGTAGGTGAACGTACAGGTGTTGGGGGCAGCTGCTGGTGGTAAGAACCTGGATGCTGGAGAAAAGGGTTTTGAGCTGACATTGGGGCACAAGGGAAAGAGCTTTGGGACTGGGGTTGGGGGGAGTGGCAAGGTAGTGCTCTGTTTGCATGGCTATGAGTAACTGGATACAGTCCGTTTGGCGCGCCAGGATCCTTATCAGCTGCTTTGAGCTTTTCTTCTTAGCCACTGCCTTTCTCCTGCTTTCTCTTTCCCTCCAGTCTTGCATTTTTTCCCTCCAGTCCTGCAGTTTTTTACTCACTCTGGCACACTGATTCATAACTGCTTTCACCATATCTTCTTTGCTTTTTCGTGGCTTCTTCCTCAGGTTTTGTAGCCTCTGAGCAGTCGCTGATATGGCCAGTCGAGTATTCAAGGACACTGTTATTAGAAAGACAAAAATTGAAACATTTAACAGAGGCAGCATTGAGTATAATCACAGTGAAGGAGTTTACAGTCTCACTTTAGCATACTTTCCACATACCAAACAGAGCACACAGAACCCACAGCAGCGAAGAAATGGTGAGTGAGGGGGAATGATTGCAGGAGTTAATTAATCCTGGAAGATATCTCGCTGCTGCGGGTCACCTGGGAAGGGGGAATGAATCTCGCTGCTGTGGTCATCTGGGAAGGGGGAATGATTTATTCAGGGCACTTCAGGGGGTTCTGTGTGTTGGGGAAAGCAAAATACTGCAGGGGGCACCAACACTGAACAGTCTCCCAACATTTTCCACAGGACTTAATCCTGGAAGATATCTCGCTGCTGCGGGTCGCCTGGGAAGAGCGGGAGGGTCTTCTACAGCAATGCGGATTCCTCCCTGGCCCCTATGCAGCTTGTCTGTGTGCAGCACTGGTCCCCCCACCCCTCGCAGCACAGTGGCGCAGACGTGTTAGCCTGACTGGGACAAGGACCACAGTGGCTCTCCCTATAAACTTGCGCAAGCGCATTGCCCATGCTCTGGCAGAAACTTTTGAAGAGATTACTGAGGCCGATATCCGCGACGTGATAGACCACATCAATGGGCTATTCCACATCTAGGCATGCATGCATGCAGCCCTAACCCTCCCTCCTCTCCTGAAACATTTCCATCCTGAAAATAAAAGCTGCTTACTGGGAACCCGCTTCTCTGCTTCTCCTTCACCAACAAGTTCCAGCTGCTGCAACTGGCTACCTTCGCCCTGGCTTGAGAATAGCTTCTGGCTGCGTGCCTCCTGGGACTCCAGGGTGTCTCCCCCCACCCCAGTACCCTCACTCTCGGTTTCCTCCCCCCCCTCCACCTTCCCCCCCCGAAGTGTCCATCGTGGTCGTCGGATTGGCAGTGGGGTCACCCCCAAGTATCACGTCCAACTCCTTGTAAAAACGGCAGGTCGTCTGGGCAGCACCTGAGCAACGGTTTCCCTCGCGGGCTTTGCAATAGGCACTCCGCAGCTCCTTTACTTTAACCCTGCACTGCACCGCGTCCCGGTCATGGCCCCTTTCCAGCATGGCCCTTGATATCTGCCCATAGGTATCGTAATTCCTACGGCTGGAGCGCAGCTGTGACTGCACAGCTTCCTCCCCCTAAACACTGATGCGGTCCAACAACTCGCCATTGCTCCATGCTGGGGCTCGTTTGGCGCGCGTGGAGGCATGGTCACCTGGAAAGATTCACTGATTGCACTCCACACCTGGCTGAGCAAACAGGAAGGAGATTTTTAAAATTCCCGGGGCATTTAAATGGCGGGTCACCTGAGGCCAGGGCAGTAGAGTGCGAACTGATGAGCAGAGTGGCTGAACAGGCATTCTGGGATACCTCCGAATACCTCGGAGGCCAATTACAGCGCTTTTGGTGGCCACACTTGTGGAGCAGTGCTGCATCACCAGTGCTGCAATCTTTATACCTGAGGCAGAGCAGGAGTACAACCAGCGCTGCAGCCAGGGAGATGCAGCGCTGTATGTGCCTTACAAGTGTGGACAATGAGTAAGTTGCAGTGCTGTAAACCCACCACCAGCGCTGCAAATCTCCAGTGTAGCCAAGCCCTCAGCTTCCATTCCCCTTAATGGGAATTCCACCTGGGTAACTGCACTAGCCGAGAATTTTATCCAGTGTGTATGTAATTCCCTCTATAAGCAGCCATTTTGAATTGAAACTACTGTTCAAAATGAAGGCCTTGATAAATTGGCTGCTTTTTCCGAAGTGCTGACCATGGGAACTCTGCTCAGCGTGTCAGTGGCTACA